>NC_138769.1:172450767-173050767 GCF_965119305.1 Pelophylax lessonae
ACCCCGGTTTCTGCCTACGAGCGCGTGCAGACCAGTGCGCTGGGTCGACCGCGACGGAGTCCCAGTAAAGGGACTGACTTTGCGAGTTAAAAGTCTCGCTTGGACGCCAGGTACCAGAGAGTCGAGGCGTCCACAAACCCCCACCCCGGTGGAGAGGGTATTGTGAAGAGAGGGTGCCTGTCGGTTCGGTATGGTGAGTAAACGTTCCCTTTTTTCCTCATTATGAGGCAGTATATATTATGGGCCCCTCCATATATGGTCAGTATATATCTGATACTTACAAGTCCCCCTTGTAATACAGCATGTGTTTGTGGGAAGTGGACTTGGTTCAAGAGCTAACACTCTACCCAGCAGACTGTAACATTACAGCAGACATAGGAGGTATAATCCTACCTTATGTGCAGTGTATCTCTGTAGATCCATATGTCACCTCTTAGCAGAGTGCAGGTGGATGTGCTGGGAAGACGATATCGGCGGTCCGCCGCCATTTTGCCGTAGACCGAATGCATGTATGTCCTCAGGTCACGCCGGCCGCCATGTTTTTGGAGTCTTATGTCTCTTCTATGGGGGCGGCCATGTTTTGTGAGCCCAGCTACCTCGTGGAGGGCTGGGAACGCCGGAAGGCGTACACAGGGGGCGGAGCCACGCCTTCTGCCCGGGAAAAAGCAAACAGCTCCTTCCAGTCTGTGTAAGACAGACGCTGACTGCAGTTTGTTGGAAACTGCACTGCATCGGTTGGTGAGCCCTGGGGGTCCCTCTCTCTCTCTCTGGGATCGAGAAGCAGGTACTCTGAGGGGCGCTATTGCGCTAGGGGGAGACACACAAAAAAAAAAAAAAGAAAAAGTTTTTTTGTTTTGCTGGCAAAGGTGTCCTGTATTAACAGGGACCCTGCCACTCATGTATCTCCTCCGGATCCCCTCGAGGGGTCTGCGGGATCCTCCAGCACCCCATTGACAATTGAATCTTTGTCAGCTATTATGGAAACTTTTGTGTCCCGGGTGGAAGTGGCTTGTCAGGGACAGGGCGCAAGAAAGCGACCCCCGCCTAACCCCTTATTATCTGAAACCTCGGATTCAGACTCTGAGCCTATTTCTGCAGTTGCAGGTACTTCATCTGGTATTGGTGTCTCGGGTCCTGTCTCTTCAGACAGTGAGGAGGATGTTTCGGCATCCGCCATAGCCCGAGAGGAAGCGTTGGTAAACGCACTCATTGTATCTGTTCAAGAGACTTTAAGGTTACAGGGTATTCCATCAGAAATAGCTGAAACTGAGATCCCTTTTGGGACTAAAAAGCGCATCAAAGTGGCGAAGGTTTTTCCATTGCCCAAATGTTTTGGCAATCCAATCGAAGAAGAATGGCGTCTGCCAAAACGCACTTTTAATATTTCTAAACGCATTGACAGGCGTTATCCGTTTGAGGAAACCCTTATTAAGAAATGGACAGAACCACCTGTGGTGGATTCACATATTGCTAGATTGTATAAAGCCACGGTTATTCCTTTAGAAGACGCTCCGTCTTTTAAAGATCCAGTGGATCGCAAGATAGAAGCTATGTCTCGCACCATGTTTTCCTTGATTGGATCAGCTTTCAGACCAATAATTGCTATTGGTCTGGTTTCGCAGGCTGTAACTGAATGGACCAAGTGGTTACGCCGGGACTTAGAAGAAGTCCCTCAGGCGGTATCAGATTTGTTGGAACAAATGATACAGGGGTTACAGTTTGTATGTGATGCGGCGTTAGACGCCACTCCATTAATGGCGCGAGCATCAGTCTCAGCAGTGGTTCTCAGGCGTACACTGTGGCTAAAAGGTTGGTTAGCCGACCAAGGTTCCAAAAAAGCATTGGCTAATATCCCCTTTTCAGGAGAGCGTCTATTTGGAGCCAACTTAGATGAGATCATTAAGGATCTCACCGGTGGAAAAAGCACCTTTTTACCGCAAAATTTTAAAGGTAGAGGAACTTGTCAAAGACGAGGGCCTTTTTCTGCTCACAAGAGGTTTTTTCGTCCAGCGGGTGAAAAAACTAAGTCCTCCAAAGCTCCTGCAGGAGGCGTCAGGGGTCGTTGGTCGGGCAAGCAAAAGCCCGCCCCCTCCAGACCTGAAGATAAACCATCCAAAGCCTGAAGGTGCGCCCCCACCCATAACTGGGGTGGGGGGACGTCTTCGCCGGTTCCCGGATCCATGGCTTTCCAGAATCCCGGACAAATGGGTTTGCGAAGTCATAAGGTCAGGGTACAGGATCGAGTTTCAATCTCTCCCACCGGCGCGATTCTTCCCTTCCAATATCCGACTATCCTCAGATCGTTTAGAAGATCTGCGGAGAGCAGTCACAGATTTACTACAACAAGGAGTGGTAGTCCACGTTCCTTGGACAGAACGGTTTCAAGGGCTTTATTCAAACCTGTTTACAATACCCAGGAAAGAGGGCAAAGTGCGTCCAATTCTGGACTTAAGAGCACTCAATTCTTTCGTCAACATAAGAAGATTCAGAATGGAGTCCATTCGCACGGTAGCAGCCTTCCTGCATCCAGGGGATGTCCTAGCGTCCATAGACATCAAGGACGCCTATCTTCACATTCCCATTTTCGCTGGACATCAGCGGTTTCTACGCTTTTCCGTAGAGGAGAACCACTATCAGTTTGTGGCGTTACCTTTCGGTCTCGCCACGGCTCCGCGGGTCTTCACAAAGGTGTTGGCCCCAATGTTGGCACTTCTGCGCCAAAGAGGTATATCGATCCTTGGTTACCTAGACGATCTTCTGCTTCATGCAGAGTCTCCTCAGACCTTGCTACAAAATAGAGCTGCACGATTCTGGCCAAAATGAGAATCACGATTTTTTAGCTTTGAATAAAGATCACGATTCTCTCACGATTCTCTGTGTAACAAAAAAAAAATTGGGATAACTTTACTGTTACGTTTTTTTTTTTATTCATTAAAGTCTATTAATTGCGTTTGAAAGACTGCTGCGCAAATACAGTGTGACATAAAATATTACAACAATCGCCATTTTATTCTGTAGGGTCTCTGCTAAAAAAAAATATATAAAATGTTTGGGGGTTCTAAGTACTTTTCTAGCAAAAAAAACTGATTTTAACTTGCAAGCAACAAATGTCAGAAAAAGATCCAGTCTTTAAGAGGTTAAACTTCCTTTCTCCCTGGCAGAGGGAAGGAAAAGAAGATACAATGTAAACATTTTTGTTTATAGTTACTGGGAGACTTTGCTGATAGCCATTTGCCGGGAGGCTTTTTTTTTTTTTTTTTTCCACAGCTGTTCTCTCTGCTATGCAGCTATGCAAAGAATCGAGCATATTTCAGGGTTAGATCGTCAGGAGGGGTGAATCGAGATCGCGATTTTCATACGATTAATCGT
Source organism: Pelophylax lessonae (assembly GCF_965119305.1). Classification (NCBI taxonomy): domain Eukaryota; kingdom Metazoa; phylum Chordata; class Amphibia; order Anura; family Ranidae; genus Pelophylax; species Pelophylax lessonae. Next base: position 172,454,137 of record NC_138769.1, read on the forward strand.
GCAGCTCTACTACAAAACATAGAAATTACTATGATTTCTTTACAGGAATTCGGGTGGCTGGTGAACCAGCAAAAGTCATTTCTGGTTCCCACCCAGAGGCTCGAATATCTGGGTCTAATCCTAGACACAGTCAGGACAAGAGTTTTTCTTCCGGTAGGGAAACTCCGAAAGATTCAATCAGCAGTCCAGTTGTTACTGTCCAACAACTGGTCTTCCCTTCGGACTTGCATGAGGGTTCTGGGGTTGATGGTGGCTTCATTCGAAGCAGTCCCATTTGCCCAGTCCCATACCCGAATTCTTCAGCAAGAGATTCTTCTCAGATGGAATCGGAATCCGGAATCCCTGGACAATCAGATACGATTGAGCAAACAGACCAGAGAGTCTCTGGTTTGGTGGCTTCGGTCTCCGATGCTCAGCCAGGGAAAGTCATTTCTGCCAATATATTGGACGATAGTGACCACGGATGGCAGTCTATCCGGATGGGGAGGAATTCTCGGTCAGTTATCTGTCCAGGGACTTTGGTCCCCGGAAGAATCCAGGTTACCGATAAATGTATTGGAACTGAGAGCGATCAGACTTTGTCTGATTCACTGGACCGAGCAGCTCCAGGGCAGCCCGGTTCGGATCCAGTCGGACAATGCCACGGCCGTGGCTTATGTCAATCACCAGGGGGGCACCAAGAGTGTCCGAGCGGCCAAAGAAGTGGCTTGCATTCTTCGCTGGGCGGAACGATTTGTTCCAGCAATCTCTGCGGTGTTCATTCCGGGGGTGGAGAATTGGCAGGCAGATTATCTCAGCCGTCAGACCCTGGATCAGGGGGAATGGTCCCTCCATCCAGACGTTTTCCACCAGTTGTGCCTACGGTGGGGCACCCCGGATGTGGATCTGTTGGCATCACGATTCAACAGGAAAGTTCAGAGATTCGTGGCTCGCTCCCGCGATCCTCTAGCAGAAACCGCAGACGCACTGATCGCCCCGTGGGGGCAATACCAGCTAATATATGCCTTCCCTCCTCTCGCGTTACTGCCAAGACTTCTTCGCAGGATAGAGGAGGAAGGAATCCCAGTAATCCTGGTAGCTCCGGACTGGCCTCGTCGAGCTTGGTACGCCGACATGGTCAGACTGGTGGCGGACGTCCTGTGGAGACTTCCTCTCAGGGAGGATCTACTGTCTCAGGGACCGATCTTCCATCCTGCTTTACGATCGCTGGCTTTAACGGCCTGGCTATTGAGACCCAGGTGCTGAAGGACAAAGGTTTGTCAGCTTCAGTTATTCCTACTCTAGTTGAAGCAAGGAAAGCGACTTCCAGAAAGATTTATCATCGCACATGGAAGTCCTACATTGCATGGTGTGAACCTTTGGGGTTCCGTCCTCGGTCTTATTCGATTAGTCGAATATTGGCTTTTCTGCAACAAGGGGTTGAGCAGAAACTGGCCTTGAGTACTATCAAGGGTCAGATCTCAGCATTAGCCATCTTCTTTCAGAAGCCTTTGGCTACTCATTCCTTGGTGCGGAACTTCATCCAGGGGGTGCGACATCTGGCTCCGCCAGTGCACGCGCCGTTACCCCCCTGGGATCTTAATTTAGTGTTGTCGGTTCTTCAGAAACCTCCCTTTGAAGATATTAGGGAGATTCCTCTACCCACGTTGTCCCAGAAGGTGGCCTTCTTGGTGGCTATTACTTCTGCACGCAGGGTGTCAGAACTGGCCGCATTATCTTGTCGTTCACCATATCTGGTGGTTCATAGAGATAAGGTGGTTCTTCGTCCGAATCCATCCTTCCTACCAAAAGTGGTTTCAGAATTTCATCTGAATGAAGAAATTGTATTACCTTCCCTGTGTCCTAAGCCCAGTCATCCTCGGGAGTTTGCTTTACACTCCTTGGATGTGGTCCGGGCGATCAGGGTATACTTGAAAACGACAGACTCGTTTCGCAAGACGGATTCACTTTTTGTGATCCCAGATGGACCCAAAAAGGGGTTGCCTGCATCTGCCGCGACCATTTCCAGATGGATCAGACAGACGGTAGTGCAGGCTTATTCTATTAAGGGTCGGGAGCCCCCGTTCCCTGTTAAGGCGCACTCCACTCGGGCACTTAGTGCGTCATGGGCCTTTCGCCATCAGGCGTCAGTGGTCCAGGTGTGCAAGGCGGCTACCTGGTCGTCGGTGCATACCTTTACTAAACATTATAAAGTTGATGTAATTGCATCATCTGATGCCTCGTTTGGCCGCAAGGTTTTGCAGGCCGCAATTTGAGGAGACCAGTGGTCTACCTCGAGGGTTTTATCCGTTGGAAAATTTTTCTTTAGTCTCATTCTTTGTTTATAATGAGCCTTTAAAACTTCTAGTTTGGCACCGGTTGGGCCTTCTAGATTGGATTTGATTTTGTCAATCCCACCCCTCATTTGTGGCACTGCTTCTGGATGTCCCAGCTCTTGAGAATCAAGAAGACTACGTCTGTCAATGAGCGATAGAGAAAAATGGATTTTTGTAAGAACTTACCGTAAAATCCTTTTCTCTTAAGCTCATTGACAGACGTAGTACCCGCCCCTCTATCATTGAGTTGGGTTGGGTTAAATTCTCTGTACTGCTTTAAACAGAACTGATTCCCTGTAGCAGAGAGAGGGAGGATATACCCTCAGGGACTGCCCCTAAGGTGGAGCCAGAACGTTTTGTCATTCTGCCTAGTCCTACTCCTGCGGAGACAACATAACCCAGCTCTTGAGAATCAAGAAGACTACGTCTGTCAATGAGCTTAAGAGAAAAGGATTTTACGGTAAGTTCTTACAAAAATCCATTTTTTCGCATCAGTAAAATATATATGCTCTGCAATGATGACACTGCAATATTTGTGTCATGATCATGTGCATTTTCATCCATTGACACCATAATGAGTGAGTAGTGGGGGTAATACGTATATGAATTTGGCCCATTATGTATGTATACACTTCATTGCACTCATTGTGGATGATTAAAGGGTTGATACACACACATTTATGTTATTGTTAGCGTGGGTATGTTTTTAATTTTTGGCATATCCATTTTAATTAATGAATTTGATTGGGATTATCCTTGGTTAGTTTTGCTAATAAGTGAATAGCTGTTAGTTACACTAATGTTCAAAAGTTTGGGGTCACTTAGAAATGTCCTTATTTTTTAAAGAAAAGCGCTGTTTTTTTTTTTTTTCAATGAAGATAACATTTTAATCAGAAATACAGTCTAGAGATTAATGTGGTAAATGACTATTCTAGCTGGAAATGACTGATTTTTAATGGAATATCTACATAGGTGTACAGAGACCCATTTCCAGCAACCATCACTCCTGTTTTCCAATGGTACATTGTGTTAGCTAATCATGGTTAAAGGCTAATTGATGATTACAAAACCCTTGTGCAGTTTTATTAGCACAGCTGAAAACTGTTGTGCTGATTAGAGAAGCTATAAGTGCCGGTTCACACTGAAGCGGCACGACTTCGGGGGCGACCTGTGAAGTCGCGTGCACCGCGACTTGCACGGACTTAACAGAATGAATGTTTATGGAAGTCGCTCCAGGTCACCCCGAAGTAGTACAGGAACCTTTTTCTAAGTCGGAGCGACTTGTGTCGCTCTTATTAGAACGGTTCCCGTACCACACAACGGACCGCGACTTGTCAGGCTGACAAGTCGTATTAGTGTGAATGGACACTAAAACTGGCCTTCCTTTGATCTAGTTGAGTATCTGGAGCATTAGCATTTGTGGGTTCGATTATACTCTCAAAATGGCCAGAAAAAGAACTTTCTTCTGAAACTCGAAAGTCTATAATTATTATGAGAAATTAAGGCTATTCCATGTGAGAAATTGGCAAGACACTAAAGATTTCCAACAACGGTGTCTACTACTCCCTTCAAAGAACAGCACAAACGGGCTCTAACCAGAATAGACCGAGAAGGGGGAGGCCCCAGTGCACAATTAAGCAAGAGGACAAGTACATTAGAGTCTCTAGTTTGAGAAATAAAAGACTCACAGGTCCTCAACTGGCAGCTTCATTAAATGGTACCCGCAAAACCCCAGTCTCAACGTCCACGGTGAAGAGGCGACTCCAGGATGCTGAAAAATCCATATCTGAGACTGGCCAATAAAAGGAAAAGATTAAGATGGGCAAAAGAACACAGACATTGGACAGAGGAAGTTTGGAAAAAGTGTTATGGACAGACGAATCTAAAGCCCCGTACACACGTACCGATCGTCGGCATACAAATGTTCGTCTTTTCTCCCCGGGATGTCGGTGTCTGTTGAAAAGTGCAAAGACAGCACAAGGACAGCACAAGAATTTTGTCTGCAGACTTCAGCTGACTGCAGAAGTGATGTCATGTAATGGTTAACTTTCTCTGTGTTTTTAATTTTCTGAGCATGCCCAGTCTTGCAAATCTGCGGTCTGTCGGCCGAATTCTGTACTGACAGGCGAACAATCGTCCGTTCTGGTGTCCGCAGACAAAAATTTTCATGTTTGCAAGAAAGACTTTTGTCCGCGGATTGTGCGCAGACAGCTGTCGGAGGCACCATACTAACACGCGTACAATCGGCAGATCTTTCGTCCGCCGACGTTTGTATGCCGACGATCGGTACGTGTGTACGGGCCTTAAGTTTGGATCACACAGAAGAACATTTGTGAGACGCAGAACAAGTGAACAGATGCTGGAGGAGTGGCTGACGTCATCTGTCAAGCATGGTGGAGGCAATGTGATGGTCTGGGGCTGCTTTTGGTGCTGGTAAAGTGGGGGATTTGTACAAGGTACATTTTGCAACACCATGCCAAACCCTGTGCACAGCGCTTGATTGGAGCCAATTTCCTCCTACGACACACAATGACCCAAAGCACACCTCCAAACTATGCAAAAACTATTTAGGGAAGAAGCAGTCAGCTGATATTCTGTCTGTAATGGAGTGACCAGTGCAGTCACCAGATCTCAACTATATTGAGCTGTTGTGGGAGCAGTTTGACTGTATGGTACATAAGAAGTGCCCATCAAGCCAATCCAACTTTTGGGAGGTACTTTAGGAAGCGTGGTGTGAAATTTTCTTCAGATTACCTGAACAAATTGACAGCTAGAGTGCTAAAGGGTCTGCAAGGCTGTAATTGCTGCAAATGGAGAATTATTTGATGAAAGCAAAGTTTGAAGGGAAAAATTATTAGTTTAAATAAAAATCATTATTTCTAACTTTGTCAACGTCTTGACTATATTTTCTATTTATTTTGCAACTCATTTGATGAATAAAAGTGAGTTTTCATGAAAAACATTAAACTGTCTGGGTGACCCCAAACTTTTGAACGGTAGTGTATGTAAAGGATGGGAATATATGTGTAGGTGTTAAACAGATTTGGATATGTGTTTGGTGTTTTTAATAAAAATTTTAATTATGACCTAGAACTCTTGGGGATTCATGTGGGTAAGCAGCAGCCAATATGTCACCACCTGTAGGTATTATACCAGAAGGGTTAATTTTAATTGCTAAATAAAAGTATATGTATATGGGCGGGTACTGGGACGTGTGACCTCATTGTGCCCGAGACGCAGCGGCCATCTTTTAGGTTAGAAACTGGTGATTACATACATGCGGATGCTGCTCTGCCTTAATGTGAGTGTATTGGCTTTTCTAATAATAAAATTCAAATCTTATTAAATATATTACGCTATGAGCATTTCTTCCATCTCTGGGACCTTCTTTTGATTATCCTTCCCTGGGAGTCCTACAATTTGCAGATACCACCTGGCCCATAGTAGTGCCGTTTTGGGAGGAGGAAATCTGGATGAGCCTATGGTGGGATATATGAAAGCTCTATTTGACATCAGCTGGACCATAAGAGGCAGTGTGGTTGGTGATATTTTGGTGGTGGTGGCACTTATCTGACCATCTGCTGGACCTCATTAAAGGACTGTTTTTGGACTGATGCACTTCTGATTTTAGCGCTGCACCTCCCCTAATTATTTTAGGTTTGTTTTATCCTACATATGTGCAGCAGCTGATTTCTTTCCTTGTTATGCCTGTTTTTTTTTTAATTGATCCAAGCACAGCTTTCTTTGTGTATTTTGCTATATGTATAATAGTTGAGGCCCACAAAAAAAAAAAAAATAGCGGCACCCGTGATCTATAAGAGTAGTATGGCCCTGACCCGGGTATATATGGACTGACAGCCCTACCATCTAATTAGAATTCCCCCTGAGGAAGACACGTGATCCTGTGTGGATACGTGTAGGGGAGGGGCCAGGACGGCGATGACACCTAGCAACCAGCGTGGAGCTGGAGGCTAGGTTTGTCTGTGAGGCTGCTGATTGTCCCAAAAATGATGTATCTTTGGATTGTGAACGCTTGTGTAGGTTTGGTGTGCTACAAGCACCTGTAAAGAGTGAGTACCCTGTGATCTTTTTTAATAAATGCAAGGGTTTAAGCACTATTGCTTTTTTTTTTTTTTTTTTAATCTTTCATTCTTTATATCGGGATACTACAATCCGTAATTAGAGGATCCTAGAAGGAGGTTAGAAGTTGGATATAGCCAATGGTGTGCTAAAAAGCTGGTTTGGATCACGCCTAATTGCAGTGATCCCATTACCCCAGGTGAGAATATTCCTGGTGGGGGGGGGAGCACATCAAGGTGGCACACTATTGTTTTTTTGCACTGAGAAGGAATTGCACAGCAGATCAAGCACAGTGTTTTTTTTACTTTATATTTTCTTTGCTAGCAATCATTTGCATGGACTCTTTCGTTGTTGCATGGTGATTGCACATTTTATGTTGGACAATATTTCACTATATGTATGCACATTTTAATATTGTTATATTTTGATTATACGGTCATTTAGTATTCACATAGCGCAACATTTATTGTGCAAAGTAACCAATCCGCTTCTAACTTTAGCTTGTTCATTTAGGCTTTGACAATAATACCTAGAAGTTGGCTGTTTACTTTGCACAGCTGCACCAGTTTTAGTAAATCTCCTGAATAGTGTCTTCTGAAGGTAAATATCAGCACTCAGAGCTTCTGGCCGTTCCTGCCTTAAAGATACTGTCATTTTACCCATGCATGCAGTCTCTCAACCATCTTTAACTGAGGCTACATCATGTAACCAGCTGACTATGCAGATCTATACACTAAGTATTTTGTTATTTTATCACTATGTTAGTGCTGCAGGATTGTGAGGATAGCTAGAGGTGAATTTCACCCATGCATGGAATAAGTTGCTGCAAACTCTGATGGGCAGTTGTTGCTGTAGTGGTGTTCATGACTCATGCATGGAAGGGTTGTAGAATATTTTGCAAAGCCAAGCCACACATCAGATCCTAAATGTCTATAATGTTTGTGAGAAAACCGATTTTAAAATTATCCTTCATGAAATTTGCAACCTTTTCTGATGTTACATTTCAGTACCATATTAATAAATGTATTTATACAACCCAAATTTAGACTCCTGAGTTTGTAAATTTTGCATAACCCTCTTCCTAATTCATTTTTATTTACATGGAGTGTTCCTGGAAAAGGTGGTGATGTGTGTGTTGTGTTACAGGTATATGACGATGGGAAATATGTATATCTAGTAACCGAACTAATGAAAGGAGGGGAACTTTTAGACAAAATACTACGGCAGAAGTTCTTCTCAGAGCGAGAGGCCAGTGCTGTACTGCATACGATAACCAAAACTGTGGAATACCTACATTCACAATGGGTGAGGTCATAAGCATTAAATAAATATTTTAGAAAGCATTCATACTTTGCTTGACGTAATATTTTAGCTTGGATGAGATGTGAGTGCACCTGTGTTTTGTAGCATGCTTTATACCTGGGAGCTTTAAAGAAGTTCATCAGGCCATGACAACACATTCCAAATGTTTGTTCGGAAACGCATTAAAAGCAAACCATGTAGGATTTTCACCATACTAAATTTAGATAATATGTATCCTTGTGTTAGAACTATTTGAAAAATTCTAACTTTATTAACTTATAGAAGCCGTTAAAATTCCACATGCTGGTAGCGTAACTCTTCCTCTATACAAAGGTACTACTCAACATAGTCTTCATCACAAGCGATGCATTTTTGCAATTGTTGAACCTAACTCTTTTCTTGGAAAAAGTTTAGGTGTGCACTGTTGTTCCCACTTCTTCAACTTCACTTTCACCTTGTCTGTGTGATCAAAGACTGTCTTTTGTTGGACCAAGCAAGTGGAAGTCAGAGGGCACTAAAGCAGGTCTTTATGGGGGTTGGAGGACCACTGACCAGCAACAATTTCCAGTCGCATGACTTACTGCCAAAGATGTGTATGAATAAGGATCGTTTTCAGATTCTTGTTCAGTTTCTTTCTCAACTGTCTCAATGTGCCACTCAATGGTTAGGGTAGACCACATTCCAGAAAAGCTAGGAGACTAAAGCTCTTGTCATCTCAAAGCATTTTTATCATGACTTTCTGTGCGGATTGCGGGCTCTTGAACTTCTTAGACCTTGGGGAAGAGGTGTGATGCCATTCCATGGACTGATTCTTTGTTTCCAGGTCATAAAGATATGCCCACTTTGCACATACTTTTCAATACCCTAAAGCAAGTCCTAGATTATGCAATTTTCTTGCCTTCAACCACAGGTTGAAAGAAAGAAAATCACTTGATTTCCCCATCCACACAGTTAGTGTTACTAGGGGAATCCCTCCTGCTGCGCTATTGTATTCTGACAACGAGAAGTGAACTAATCTGTCTGTGGCCAACCTAAATATTCCATCTTCTGTATAGCATTGTGTATAGCATTGTGACCACAGTCCAGTTGTGCAGCTAGCTTGCAGTTTGTGATTTATCTGTCTGCACAAATCAGTTCACTTGCTGATGATTCAGGTCAGTTGTTGAAGTTGGAAGTCTCCCACTGCGTGGTTTGTCTTCAATGTTGGTTTACCCTTCTGTAAACTTTTATCCATCTGAGCAGATTGTTCTTGTCAATGATGTCATCTCCTGCACCCCTCCTTTATCAAGAACTCAATTGGCAGTATGTTACCTCTGCTTGGAAGTTACTCTACCAACATGTGAAATTCTAACAACCTAAGTAAATTAAAAAAAAAAAAAAAAAAAGAGCTATTTCCACTTACTTTGGGTAGAGCTCTCCTAGTTTTGTTTTGGACTACCCAGAATACATTTTCACTGTTTAGTGTACTGTGTACTGATAAACACTGTTTAAACTTGTGTATAGTTTATGACCTAGAGAAACACTGTTTTGTAGAATGTGGTTTTCTTTCCAGGTTGTCCATAGGGACTTGAAACCAAGCAATATTCTTTATGTGGATGAGTCTGGAAATCCCGAGTCTATTAGAATCTGCGACTTTGGTTTTGCTAAACAACTCAGGGCAGAAAATGGATTGCTTATGACTCCGTGTTACACTGCAAATTTTGTTGCTCCAGAGGTAATGGCATTTTCTGTCTTTGAAACGAATAACATTTTATTCAAATGGTATTTTCAACTACAATGCAAATATTCTTTTGTTCTGGCCATACTTTGTGATACCACAACACCATCATGTCTGAATATGGGGTTTTAACATGTTTTTACCCCAGAGGTTCTTCTGGGGAAGAAACTTGGGTTAAGGACTATCCCAGTCATTGCAAAACTGGGCAGTTGTGATCATTCCTGTACACAAGGGTTGGATGTACAGTGTAGGTGGAGAATTTCCATGTAAGCTGGAAATGCAATTTAATATACATTATAATGTTTTCTTTGTTTTTGAAGAGATTAAGAATGTTCTTCTGTTAACCTTCTAGTGACTTGTCCTCTACCACTGCCAGGCTTAGCCATATAAATGCAAAACTGTCGAGCAGTGATTGCATAAAATTAAGAGGAAAGGAAATAATGCTAAATTAATGACTAAGCTTCTCCAAAAAGCTTGATACAGGCAGGCAAGTAGAGATAAGGGACTTCCTTAATAGGATAAAAATATTTTACACTAAAATGTACTGGTCATTTAATGGAGTTGTAAATTCAGGAACGTTTTTTTATCTCAATGCGGATAAGAAGCCTTCCGTGTGTAGCAGCACCCCTAATACCTGTGCCCCCTCTGTCTAGTGATGTCCACGAGTCCCTCAGCTGTGCTTGGACACTCTCTCATGATTGGCTGAGATACAGCAGCGGGGCCATTGGCTCCCGCCGCTGTCAATCAGTTAGTGAGCCAATCAGGAGAGAGGGGGTGGCGCCGAACAGCAGCCCTGTGTCTGAATAGACACACGGAGCTGCAGCTCAGCTCGGGTGCCCCCATAGCAAGCTGCTTGCTGTGGGAAGCACTCCGTATGAGGAAGGGGACAAGATCAGGAACAAGGGACCCGAGAAGAGGATCTGTGCTGCCAACTGCACAAAGGAGGGTAAGTACAACATGTTTGTTTAAAAAAAAAAAGCCTTTACAATCACTTTAGGCAAAGACTCCTGGCTTGTAGGTGGAAATGCAATATATGAGATTTTGATTACAAGATTTTGGCAAGCATCCTTCTAGCATGTACTCAGATGTCTTGGTGACTTCTGCTGTACAGTTTTGTGGAAGTTGATCAGGCATGTTTGGAATTCGGCCCCTCCTCCTCTGCTTGCTGGGCCATTTACAAAGTGCAGCATGCTTCACGCTTGCACAGTAGGGAACCGGCTGTGAACCTGCAAGGCTTCACTGCCGATATCCCTTATATGGAATGGCAGCTGAAGCAGCACCCAAGGGTCGTTTGAAAAATCAGCTGGGGTGCCAACATTGCGGGATCCCTGGACTGGTAAGTGTCCTAATAATGTCAGCAGATAGAGTATTTGTAGCTGCTCACTTTTAATTTTTTGGTGGGGTTCTGGAGCTCCTATGTCACGTTAGGGCAGAAAAAGATCAAATGCACCTTTTGGATGACTTCTTACTGATCTAAGAAGTATCTCAAACTGATGCCTTTAACAAAAGCCTAAAGCCCATCCTAAAGGAGGTATAAAGTAAATTGTGCACAAACATGTAGCCATTTTTATTACTCCCTCAATGCCCAAATGGCAGGCCAATTCAGTTTACCAAGGTACTGACATAGCATGCCCATTCCCTCTGGCTTCCCACATATAACTACTGGCCAGTGAAGCAGTTGTCACTTCAAACCACGTGGGAGAGAAAGTTCTGATTCAAGCCAGTCTGCACTGATATCCATATACTTGTTCTGTGGAAGTGAACCATAAGCTTTTGATTAAATAAACTGCCCTGAAGCTAGTAAATAGACCTTGAGTTTTGAAGTGGTTACCTCCATTTTCTCAATCTATTATTGTTTTTACTATGAATCCTGCAGTATTTTAATATTCAACTATTCTTTATGGCTTGATATTCATAGACCCAGGGTTATAGGCTGGTACTAGCAAAGCTTTGAGTGACACTTCTCCTGAACATTACCTTGACAGGTGAAGCCTGAGCCCTTTATTGGGACCAGTGACATGGACAGGGTTATCCTGTGTCTCTAATCATTACTGTAGCTTTCCTTGCTGTAGCTTACCTTCCTTTATTATGTGTATCCTGAATAGTTCCCGTTTACACACCATAACTATCAGGGATGGTATATCTCTTTAGAATGCATTGACTGTTACAACGTAAACTTTTCAAACTTGATGCTAAAATTCAGCCACTCAGTGCTTGGTCTCAGGTTGACAACCAGGTATTTTATACCACAGATCGAACATTTTACCAACACTTCCACCTACAGCGAAAACCATAGCACTCAAAAAGGATCTAGTGTCTGAGCCAAAATGACAGGCCACCCCCACATTGTGGGGTCTAGGTACGGTTGCTCCCAAGGTTTTATGGAGTTTGCATCTATCCATATGCAATGCTTCTATTGTATTAGACAACTGTGGGAAGTTGAATGAAGAAACCATACGGGAAAAGAGGGCAATCGCCTTAGGACACTAACAAACTGAGGAATTACAGAATGGGGTAGAGGTACAGAGTGATGTTCAGGCGATGCATCACTTAAAGCTTTGCTAGTGCCTAATCACCTGAAGGTACCAGTCTATATCCCTGGGTCTATGAATATCAAGCCTGTGTTCTGGACTGTACGGTTAAAAAGTGGGAGATATTTAGTCTAACCCAGCCATAACAAAGAACAGTTGAATTTCTCTATCGCTCATTGACAGATGTAGTCTTCTTGATTCTCAAGAGCTGGGTTATGTTGTCTCCGCAGGAGTAGGACTAGGCAGAATGACAAAACGTTCTGGCTCCACCCTAGGGGGCAGTCCCTGAGGGTATATCCTCCCTCTCTCTGCTACAGGGAATCAGTTTTTTTCTGTCTAGTCAGGAGTAAGGACCTAAGTTCCTTGCTGGGATCTTTTGGTCCTGGCAAGACTTTTTTTCTTTAAGAAAAAGACATTTTTTAGGTAGTTTTCTCCAGTGTTTTTTTCCTGTGAGATCTTCAAGCAAAAATGCCGGACTGGGCGACACTTGTGGTCACCCCAGCCGGCCTACGAGCGCGTGCAGACCAGGCATTGCGCTTGGTCGGCCGCGACATATTCAAGTAAGTATGCGGGGCCGGGCGACGGGCTGGATGTGAGATCCAGTGGTCACCCCGGTTTCTGCCTAAAAGCGCGTGCAGACCAGTGCGCTGAGTCGGCCGCGACGGAGTCCCAGTAAAGGGACTGACTTTACGAGTTAAAAGCTCGCTTGGACGCCAGGACCAGAGAGTCGAGGCGTCCACAAACCCCCACCTCGGTGGAGAGGGTATTATGAAGAGAGGGTGCCTGTCGGTTCGGTATGGTGAGTAAAACGTTCCCTTTTTTCCTCATTTATGAGGCAGTATATATTATGGGCCCCTCCATATATGGTCAGTATATATCGGACACTTACAAGTCCCCTGTGTAATACAGCATGTGTTTGTGGGAAGTGGACTTGGTTCAAGAGCTAACACTCTACCCAGCAGACTGTAACATTACAGCAAACATAGGAGGTATAATCCTACCTTATGTGCAGTGTATCTTTGTAGATCCATATGTCACCTCTCAGCAGAGTGCAGGTGGATGTGCTGGGAAGACGATATCGGCGGTCCGCCGCCATTTTGCCGTAGACCGAATGCATGTATGTCCTCAGGTCACGTCGGCCGCCATGTTTTTGGAGTCTTTTGTCTCTTCTATGGGGGCGGCCATGTTTTGTGAGCCCAGCTTCCTCGTGGAGGGCTGGGAACGCCGGAAGGCGTACACAGGGGGCGGAGCCACGCCTTCTGCCCGGGAAAAGAGCAAACAGCTTCTTCCAGTCTGTGTAAGACAGACGCTGGCTGCAGTTTGTTGGAAACTGCACTGCATCGGTTGGTGAGCCTTGGGGGTCCCTCTCTCTCTCTCTGGGATCGAGAAGCAGGTACTCTGAGGGGCGCTATTGCGCTAGGGGGAGACACAAAAAAAAAAAAAAAAAAAAAGTTTTTTTGTTTATTGCTGGCAAAAGTGTCCTGTATTAACATGGACCCTGCCACTCATGTATCTCCTCCGGATCCCCTCGAGGGGTCTGCGGGATCCTCCAGCACCCCATTGACAATTGAATCTTTGTCAGCCATTATGGAAACTTTTGTGTCCCGGGTGGAAGTGGCTTGTCAGGGACAGGGCGCAAGAAAGCGACCCCCGCCTAACCCCTTATTATCTGAAACCTCGGATTCAGACTCTGAGCCTATTTCTGCAGTTGCAGGTACTTCATCTGGTATTGGTGTCTCGGGTCCTGTCTCTTCAGACAGTGAGGAGGATGTTTCGGCATCTGCCATAGCCCGAGAGGAAGCGTTGGTAAACGCACTCATTGTATCTGTTCAAGAGACTTTAAGGTTACAGGGTATTCCATCAGAAATAGCTGAAACTGAGATCCCCGTTGGGACTAAAAAGCGCATCAAAGTGGCAAAGGTTTTTCCATTGCCCAAATGTTTTGGCAATCCAATCGATGAAGAATGGCGTCTGCCAAAACGCACTTTTAATATTTCCAAACGCATTGACAGGCGTTATCCGTTTGAGGAAACCCTTATTAAGAAATGGACAGAACCACCTGTGGTGGATTCACCAATTGCTAGATTGAATAAAGCCACGGTTATTCCTTTAGAAGACGCTCCGTCTTTTAAAGATCCAGTGGATCGCAAGATAGAAGCTATGTCTCGCACCATGTTTTCCTTGATTGGATCAGCTTTCAGGCCAATAATTGCTATTGGTCTGGTTTCGCAGGCTGTAACTGAATGGACCAAGTGGTTACGCCGGGACTTAGAAGAAGTCCCTCAGGCGGTATCAGATTTGTTGGAACAAATGATACAGGGGTTACAGTTTGTATGCGATGCGGCGTTAGACACCACTCCATTAATGGCGCGAGCATCTGTCTCAGCAGTGGTTCTCAGGCGTACACTGTGGCTAAAAGGTTGGATAGCCGACCAAGGTTCCAAAAAAGCATTGGCTAATATCCCCTTTTCAGGAGAACGTCTATTTGGAGCCAACTTAGATGAGATCATTAAGGATCTCACCGGTGGAAAAAGCACCTTTTTACCGCAAAATTTTAAAGGTAGAGGAACTCGTCAAAGACGAGGGCCTTCTTTTTCTGCTCACAAGAGGTTTTTTCGTCCAGCGGGTGAAAAAACTAAGTCCTCCAAAGCTCCTGCAGGAGGCGTCAGGGGTCGTTGGTCGGGCAAGCAAAAGCCCGCCCCCTCCAGACCTGAAGATAAATCATCCAAAGCCTGAAGGTGCGCCCCCACCCAGAACTGGGGTGGGGGGACGTCTTCGCCGGTTCCCGGATCCATGGCTTTCCAGAATCCCGGACAAATGGGTTTGCGAAGTCATAAAGTCAGGGTACAAGATCGAGTTTCGATCTCTCCCACCGGCGCGATTCTTCCCTTCCAATATCCGACTATCTCCGGATCGTCTAGAAGATCTGCGGAGAGCAGTCACAGATCTACTACAACAAGGAGTGGTAGTCCACGTTCCTTGGACAGAACGGTTTCAAGGGTTTTATTCAAACCTGTTTACAATACCCAGGAAAGAGGGCAAAGTGCGTCCAATTCTGGACTTAAGAGCGCTCAATTCTTTCGTCAACATAAGAAGATTCAGAATGGAGTCCATTCGCACGGTAGCAGCCTTCCTGCATCCAGGGGATGTCCTAGCGTCCATAGACATCAAGGACGCCTATCTTCACATTCCCATTTTCGCAGGACATCAGCGTTTTCTACGCTTTTCCGTAGAGGAGAACCACTATCAGTTTGTGGCGTTACCTTTCGGTCTCGCCACGGCTCCGCGGGTCTTCACAAAGGTGTTGGCCCCTATGTTGGCACTTCTGCGCCAAAGAGGTATATCGATTCTAGGTTACCTAGACGATCTTCTGCTTCATGCAGAATCTCCTCAGACCTTGCTACAAAACATAGAGATTACTATGATTTCTTTACAGGAATTCGGGTGGCTGGTGAACCAGCAAAAGTCATTTCTGGTTCCCACCCAGAGGCTCGAATATCTGGGTCTAATTCTAGACACAGTCAGGACGAGAGTTTTCCTTCCGGTAGGGAAACTTCGAAAGATTCAATCAGCAGTCCAGTTGTTACTGTCCAACAGCTGGTCTTCCCTTCGGACGTGCATGAGGGTTCTGGGATTGATGGTGGCTTCCTTCGAAGCAGTCCCATTTGCCCAGTCCCATACCCGAATTCTTCAGCAAGAGATTCTTCTCAGATGGAATCGGAATCCGGAATCCCTGGACAATCAGATACGATTGAGCAAACAGACCAGAGAGTCTCTGGTTTGGTGGCTTCGGTCTCCAATGCTCAGCCAGGGAAAGTCATTTCTGCCAATATATTGGACGATAGTGACCACGGATGCCAGTCTATCCGGATGGGGAGGAATTCTCGGTCAATTATCTGCCCAGGGACTTTGGTCCCCGGAAGAATCCAGATTACCGATAAATGTATTGGAACTGAGAGCGATCAGACTTTGTCTGATTCTCTGGACCGAGCAGCTCCAGGGCAGCCCGGTTCGGATCCAGTCGGACAATGCCACGGCCGTGGCTTATGTCAATCATCAGGGGGGCACCAAGAGTGTCCGAGCGGCCAAAGAAGTGGCTTGCATTCTTCGCTGGGCGGAACGATTTGTTCCAGCAATCTCTGCGGTGTTCATTCCGGGGGTGGAGAATTGGCAGGCAGATTATCTCAGCCGTCAGACCCTGGATCAGGGGGAATGGTCCCTCCATCCAGACGTTTTCCACCAGTTGTGCCTACGGTGGGGCACCCCGGATGTGGATCTGTTGGCATCACGATTCAACAGGAAAGTTCAGAGATTCGTGGCTCGCTCCCGCGATCCTCTAGCAGAAACCGCAGATGCACTGATCGCCCCGTGGGGGCAATACCAGCTAATATATGCCTTCCCTCCTCTCGCGTTACTGCCAAGACTTCTTCGCAGGGTAGAGGAGGAAGGAATCCCAGTAATCCTGGTAGCTCCGGACTGGCCTCGTCGAGCTTGGTACGCCGACATGGTCAGACTGGTGGCGGACGTCCCGTGGAGACTTCCTCTCAGAGAGGATCTACTGTCTCAGGGACCGATCTTCCATCCTGCTTTACGATCGCTGGCTTTAACGGCCTGGCTATTGAGACCCAGGTGCTGAAGGACAAAGGTTTGTCAGCTTCAGTTATTCCTACTCTAGTTGAAGCAAGGAAAGTGACTTCCAGAAAGATTTATCATCGCATGGTGTGAACCTTTGGGGTTCCGTCCTCGGTCTTATTCGATTAGTCGAATATTGGCTTTTCTGCAACAAGGGGTTGAGCAGAAACTGGCCTTGAGTACTATCAAGGGTCAGGTCTCAGCATTAGCCATCTTCTTTCAGAAGCCTTTGGCTACTCATTCCTTGGTGCGGAATTTCATCCAGGGGGTGCGACATCTGGCTCCGCCAGTGCACGCGCCGTTACCCCCCTGGGATCTTAATTTAGTGTTGTCGGTTCTTCAGAAACCTCCCTTTGAAGATATTAGGGAGATTCCTCTACCCACGTTGTCCCAGAAGGTGGCCTTCTTGGTGGCTATTACTTCTGCACGCAGGGTGTCAGAACTGGCCGCATTATCTTGTCGTTCACCATATCTGGTGGTTCATAGAGATAAGGTGGTTCTTCGTCCGAATCCATCCTTCCTACCAAAAGTAGTTTCAGAATTTCATCTGAATGAAGAAATTGTATTACCTTCCCTGTGTCCTAAGCCCAGTCATCCTCGGGAATTTGCTTTGCACTCCTTGGATGTGGTCCGGGCGATCAGGGTATACTTGAAAACGACAGACTCGTTTCGCAAGACGGATTCACTTTTTGTGATCCCAGATGGACCCAAAAAGGGGTTGCCTGCATCTGCCGCGACCATTTCCAGATGGATCAGACAGACGGTAGTGCAGGCTTATTCTATTAAGGGTCGGGAGCCTCCGTTCCCTGTTAAGGCGCACTCCACTCGGGCACTTAGTGCGTCATGGGCCTTTCGCCATCAGGCGTCAGTGGTCCAGGTGTGCAAGGCGGCTACCTGGTCGTCGGTGCATACCTTCTCTAAACATTATAAAGTTGATGTAATGGCATCGTCTGATGCCTCATTTGGCCGCAAGGTTTTGCAGGCCGCAATTTGAGGAGACCAGTGGTCTACCTCGAGGGTTTTTTCCGTTGGAAAATTTTTCTTTAGTCTCATTCTTTGTTTATAATGAGCCTTTAAAACTTCTAGTTTGGCACCGGTTGGGCCTACTAGATTGGATTTGATTTTGTCAATCCCACCCCTCATTTGTGGCACTGCTTCTGGATGTCCCAGCTCTTGAGAATCAAGAAGACTACGTCTGTCAATGAGCGATAGAGAAAAATGGATTTTTGTAAGAACTTACCGTAAAATCCTTTTCTCTTAAGCTCATTGACAGACGTAGTACCCGCCCCTCTATCATTGAGTTGGGTTGGGTTAATTTCTCTGTACTGCTTTAAACAGAACTGATTCCCTGTAGCAGAGAGAGGGAGGATATACCCTCAGGGACTGCCCCCTAGGGTGGAGCCAGAACGTTTTGTCATTCTGCCTAGTCCTACTCCTGCGGAGACAACATAACCCAGCTCTTGAGAATCAAGAAGACTACGTCTGTCAATGAGCTTAAAAGAAAAGGATTTTACGGTAAGTTCTTACAAAAATCCATTTATTGCAATACTTCATTAACTACTTCAACATCTGTACTAATGAAGCATTCTAGTAAAAGCAATAATTATTTTGAGTAAGTCAAAATTACATTTTTTTTTAAACCCATTTTGTGTGTACATTTGTTTTTTTCCTGATTAAAAGTTTAAGCAGCCAGACAAGAAAATGTAAAATGACCTACATAAAAATAATGTAAAATTCTATAGTGTGTTTTTTTTTTTTTTATTTTGTGCTGAGTTAATGTGAGCATTTTAGGCAACTTGCCTTTCTTACTGTATAGATATACTTTCCATCAGTGTGGAATATGAACACTAAAGCCAATTTTTAATACAGGTATTGAAGCGTCAAGGCTATGATGCTGCATGTGATATCTGGAGCTTGGGAGTTCTCCTCTATACCATGTTAACTGGGTGAGTCTATGTAAAGGTTTAATCCATTTCTCCAATGTAAAACTACGATTTATAGTGCTTTAGCACTAATCACTGACCTACTGTGACGCGTGTCATCAGCATACTTAAGTTGTCATCTCTTAAGATGGTCCTGTAAGCTTAATTAGGCACCATTCACACAGGCCTACTGATCCCCCCCCACTATACGAAGGGCTATCTTCACCTGTGTGCGATGCATTGGTGTTCCATGCAGCCTGTTCAAATCCTTTGATTTTCTGTATTCAGATAAGTCCATTGGTCCTGCACGGATGTGCACTCCAGAATGCACATGGAAATTTGCGTAGGTCTGTGCAGCTTCCTGAATGTGGCTGTATGAAACAACTGTGCGTCCCACACACGTGAAAACTGGTTAGACACAGTTCCTGTTTGCCCTAGTGGTGCACCAAAATAAAAATTCCGGTGCCGAAATTGAAAATTCAGCATGCATTTGGCTGAAACCGAAATGGAACGGTTTTTAAAAACTATATATATTTTTATAAATATATTCGACTTTTTCATTTTAATATCATGGATTTATATGACTATGAATTTGTCGACCATTATCTGAACTTTTTTGAAGCGGTGTTAAAAATCCTGTTTGTTACATTTTTGGTGCCTATTTATTTGGACATTAAAAAAAATCACACAAAAACTGCACCTCCCCATTGAAATGCATCAAAAATGCACCTTTGTTGCTTTTTTTTTTTTTTTTTTTTTTGATGCATTGAGTCACATGACCTATAAAGAACGCCTTATATACACAGTAAAATTGCAGCAAAATCGGGAGTGTTTTCAGCAGTCGTCATCTGCACCTTTTTTTTTTCCTTTGGCACAATGCTGAAAACCCTATTTTCGAATGATAATTTTCGGTACTTCACTAGTTTGGCCAGTAATTTTCCACCCAGCTCAGTAAATTTTTAAATCCTATTTTGTTCAGCCATGGGGGGTTCTACAAGCACCGCCCAACTCAGGATATTTAAGCCATCTATGGCCAGCATTAGTATAATAGTGGATACAATTCATTAAAAGCATCTATAAACTATGTACTCACATGTATTCCAGGGACCTGAAACTAAAGACCCATGACTTGCATGGAAAAAAAACCTTCACATGGTCAGTGGTTAGAAGTGCTGGCACTCTAAAGACACTCCATACACACCTACTATAAGCCATGTACTCTGATTTGTTTTATGACTTCACCCACTTTGTTAAGAAGTTATTTGAAATTTGGGTGATAATGAGTGCTTGTATTGCCCCCTAAGTAAAACATATCCTCCTTTTTTCCCAAAGGTTGCAGGCAATGCTTCAACCAGGTCAGAAGAGGGCAGTTTACAGCAACAGTGCACTGCAGTAATACATTGTTCTCTTCCCATCAGTTGTGCTTTTTTTTTTCCATTGTTCACTTCCAGTTACTGTAAAAATATGTTAAGAATTAAAAATTTGAGAATAAGCAATGGAAAATGTGTGTGATCATCCAGCTCTTTACCATATCCAATGAATAGTATGTTGGTGAAAATTGCCTTCTGTTTCAGATACACACCTTTTGCCAATGGACCAGATGACACTCCAGAAGAAATACTGGCACGGATAGGCAGTGGAAAGTTTTCTCTAAGTGGTGGTTACTGGAATTCAGTCTCCGATATTGCCAAGGTCTGTACTTGTCTTTCTTCAAATCAATCTATTGCTCAGTTTTCTAAATCTATCTTCTAGTCCTACCTGGTTGTTGGTTAGTACACTCATGCCCCCTTTAATAAAAAAAAAAAAAATCTGCCTAGGTATTGTTACTTTCAGTAGTTAAAGTGTTAGTTCACCTTTACTAAACAAAAATTGCCAATGCAAAGAAGGGGTGCCTGTAGATTTCCAAACTGTGCAGCTCTGACTAAAGATGAGTAATCCCTTGCTATAGGTGTAGGCCATTTACTCAAGACGCCTTACTGGAATATTCCAAGGACATTGCTAAATGCGGCCTAGTCATTACTGCTAACCTCCACCAACTTTTTTTTTTATCTACAAACACTCTTTGCCTGCATAAGCAGTTTTCTTTTTTGTAAAGGTGAAAGAAGCCTTTAACACTTCTGCCTGCCTTTTTCTGGTGATGTGACTTTAATAGAATAGTGGCAGCATTTAGTTCTGCTTGAATGTAAGATGGTTCAGCTTGGTTGTGCAAGTGTGAGCCCGTGAAACCATAAGACTGATGGGTGATAAATTTGAGATCTAACTCCATGAGAAAAATGCAGTAGTAACTAACATATTGCCTTTTTGTGCCTTTTTTTTTTAATTTTTTAAACTCACAGACCTCTTTCTTGCTTGACATAAGCTACTTTAAAAAATGCCTGCAGTTATTTTAAAAGATAATCCATGTTGCACAAATACGCTTGCATTATACGGTTGGGTTGTGGGTGGTGTAATACTTTCAGCATGACCTTAATAAATCTTAATTTGGGAAGATCCAAACCGGTTTAGCAGCAGTCATTGCTGATATTTCCCCAATATGTGGTGGCTCACGCATTGTAGTTCATAAGTAGGTGTTAGATTGATACATTAATTGTATACTGATCTTCAAGGTCCTACATGCAGTGTTTAGAAGTGATAAGTCTAAAATCTTTACATGCTATTTTATAGCACCCCAATAGATTTTAACTCTATTACCCCCAAAATTTGGTTTTCTATAGATTAGATTTCACTTGTTTCCTAGCGCACTGGTAACATCTGCCCTTGAGAAACCTATTATAACTTGTTTAATACGTTATGGAAAGCATGGGATAGAAAAAAAAAAAAACGTGGTTAACACTACTTAGTGGTTAGCACTTCTGCCTTGTGCCCATGAGTCCCCAGTTTGAATCCCAGTCAGGACACTTGTGCTTTTGTGCGTTTCCTTCAGGTAATAAGGCTTCCTCCCACACTCTAGAGACATATGCTGGTAGGGTAATTGGCTACTCCCTAAATTGGCCATAGTACGTGCCTGTACTGTATGTATGCATGTGAAATAGACCAGGGCCTGGAAAATGGGGCATGGGGCAGAAAGGGCTGTTTCCAGGCATCGGCTGAATGTGGAGGATCGAAGGGGGGTGATTGCAGTGTCTTTGCCCGGTGCCCCACAATACCCAGTACTACCACCTCTGGCTGCTGTCGCTTATAAACACAGAAGCAGCTGGATTCTGTGTTTAGAAGTGACAATGCCCCTTCAGTGCAGGAGGGAACAGTAGGGCTCTGCAGGACTGATTAACTAGCTGGGGGGGTGGGAAGAGTGTGGGCTCTGTGTACTGGTGGGAGAGAAAGTAGGGGGGACGGGGCTCTGTGTACTGGTGGCGGAGAGAGGGGGAAGAGGTGGAGAGCCCTGTGCACTGTGGGAAGAGGAGGAAACCCTGTGTACTGGGTAGAGAGAGAAAAGAGGGTATGAGAAGGCAAAGCGCTGTACTAAAAGGGGGATGTGGGTGAGCTTTGTAGTGAGAAGGGGGGGGGGGGTTGAGAGAAGAGCTCTGTACTGGGGGGGAGGGGGGGGGAGAGAGTGTTGTAGCGGTGTTTGTTCCAGTGATGCCACTGACTCTGGGACATTGTTTTATTTTAGTAATCACGCCAATTCTGAATTTTTTTCATTTTATTAACACCACTGATTTAGGGTTTTTTTTCCTTTGCCACTGTGAGCCCAAATATTTGTGCACAAATTTTAAGCTTTTCGCTGGTACTCTTTTAACTGCATGCCACAAAAAATTTGGCGCTCACCACGATTGGTCTTGTCCCCTTCTCCATCCAAATTTTCTGTGTGCATCCAAATTCTCAACTTCCAAAATCAGGTCTCTGTGCTGATTTTAAATGTGACAGCGGCTGCGGGGAAGAGAAACCCCTGCCAACTGTTAGAGGATGGGACTTTGGGGTTTGTGATGGTATTTAGTAACATGTTATCCCCGAAATACTTTTGTAAAATGTTCCTAAAGATGACCGTAGCCTTTAACCCAGAGAATACCTGCTTAGCTAATAATTTGCTCATGATCTTAATATTTAATTTGGATGCCAAAGCAAAGCTACCACTTCACTTTCTCTATCGCTCATTGACAGACGTAGTCCTCGGTGATACAGCACCTTCGGGTTATGTTGCCTCCACAGGAGTAGGACTAGACAGGAAATAAAATGCTCTGGCCACACCCTAGGGGCAGTCCCAGAGGGTATCTCTCTCTCTGCCTCAGCAAATCAGTTTTTTTCTGTCTAGTCAGGAGTAAGGACCTAGATACCTTGCTGCGATCTTCGGTCCTGGCAGGATTTTTTTCTTAGAAAAGAATTTTTTAAGACAGCTTTTTTTCTCCAGTGTTCCTGTGAGATCTTCAAGCAAGAAAGCTGAACTGGGCGACGGGCTGGATGTTGAGATCCAGTGGTCACCCCAGTTCAGCCTACGAGCGCGTGCAGGCCCTAGCTCCGCGCTGGGTCGGCCGCGACATAGTCCCACTGGACGGGGACTGACCCTGCGAGTTAAACGTCTCGCTGAAACGCCAAAGACCATGAGTCACGGCGCCCGTATTGGTCGACAGCCCTCCCACCCCGGTGGAGAGGGGTACTGTCAGGAGTTGGCGCCCGCCTGGTTCCGGTATGGTGAGTAGTATGTTCCCCCTTTCCCCCTGACGGGTCTTGTGGTGAACGCGGGCCCCTCTCTGTAATGGTAAGGATGGGTTCCCCTCTATCCTATAACATGTCACAGATCCCCCTAATTGAGTGTGATTTTTGTGTACAAGAAGCCAGGAGGCTTGGTTTGGGAGCTGACAATCTAATTGTAAAGATGTGTAAATGATTGTAGTCAGTGGCAGTACTAGAACTTTACTGTGATAGTATAAGGTATCCTACCTGTCAGTAGCCACAGGGCGATGTCTATACATGTATACTGCATTCCAGATCATTCCTCCAGCTAAGCAGCGGACCGCATACGGCCCGCTAGGGTCCGGTACCTCCGACCACGCTGACCACCATGAGGGTGAAGGGTTGTGAGGCCGAGATCCTTCTGCAGACATGCCGCTATTCTGTGCAGGCCACCGCCATTGTCTGGTAGATCGCACAAGGCCGCCATTTTGGTGTAGCCTCGTGTCTCCAGCATGGGGGCGGCCATGTTTGAGGTGACTCAAACACCTCATGGAGCCAGGGGGAGGAGCCGGCAGGCGTGTTAAGGGGCGGAGCCGCCTCTTTTACCCAGGAAATAGGGCCAAAGACTTCCTGTCTGTAACAAGACAAGCACTGAGCAAGCTGATGAAAACTTCTGTGCATCAGGGATGAGCCTTGGGGTCTGTCTCTCTCTCTGTGGGGTCCAAAAAGGCAGGTAACACTGAGGGGCGCTGTTGCGACTGGGGGACACACAAAAAAAAAAAAAAAAGTTTTTTTTTTTTTTACTTTGTCATTTTTTGTCGCTGGCAAGTGTCTTGTATAATCATTGACCCTGCCGCATAGGTATCACCACCTGATCCCCTCAAGGTGGCCGCAGGACCCTCCAGTACCCCACTTGTTTTTAATGCATTATCGGCAATTTTGGAGTCTTTGGTATCCCGGGTGGAGGTGGCCTGTCAGGGACGGGGGTCAAGTAGCGACCCCCGCCTACCCCTATTGTTTATCAGATACTTCAGATACGGATTCGGAACTGGTCAATGCAGTTGCAGGTCCCTCTTAGGGGGCTGTTGTCTCAGGTAATATCTCCTCAGCAGTGAGGAGCACGTTTCTGCCTCCGCCATAGCACAAGAGTGGTGGATGCACTAGTTGTGTCCGTCCGGGAAACCTTTAGTCTTGAGGTTACACCGGCAGAGGTAGCTGAGACTGAGATTCCTTTTTGGTACTTGTTAGCCTACCAAAAGGGCGAAGGATTTTCCTTTACCCAAATGGGGTCGTTTTGAAACGAACCCCTGTTATTTCCAAACGCATGGCTAGGTGCTATCCGTTTGAGGAATTCCTCTTTATAGGATAGACGGTACCACCTGCTGTCTTGCCACAGACTGTTAGGATAAAAAGACCTCGTAACTAACGAGGACCTTCCTTTTCTGCTCATATAGAGTTGTTCGTTCCGCGAGGGCGGGCGATAAGGCGAAACCCTCCAAAGCCCCTTTAGAGGGGTTTCAAAGGGCGCTGGTCGGGTAAACAAAGAGTCCGGCTCAGCCAAGCCTGAAGAATATAGCCTGATGCGCCCCTACCCATCTCTGGGGTGGGGGGGGGGATGTCTTCACCGGTTTCTGGAGGACACAGGATCGAGTTTCGATCACTTCCACCGGTGCGATTCTGCCCTTCTAACATTGAACGGTTTCAGGGGTTCTATTCGAACCTATTCACAATGCCCAGGAAAGAGGGCAAGGTGCGTCCAAATCTGGACTTGGGAAGAAATAGAGTCCATCCGTACAGTGGTGGCCTCCCTGCATAAAAGAGATTTCCTGGCGTCCATAGACATATAGGATGCCTATCTTTATATCCCCATCATCGCAGGACATCAGCGTTTTTTCGCTTTCCCAAAGATCATCCCTGGTTCCCACCAGGAGACTGAACTATCTGGGCCTAAGGTTGGATACATCCTGGGCAAGAGAGTTTCTCCTTGCTGGGAAACTCCAGAAGGTTCAGTCAACGATTCGGATGTTGCTGTCCGTCAATTGGCTGGGACTGATGGTGGCCTTCTTAGAGGCAGTACCGTATACCCAGTCTCATACCCAAATTCTCCTGAAGGAGATTCTTTTTTAATGGAATCAGAATTCCGATTCCCTGGACAATCGGATCCGGTTGAGCGAGCGGACCAGGAAGTCTCCGATGCTCAACCAGGGGAAGTCATTTCTTCCGATAGTATCCAGATTACCAATAAGGGTATCGGAATTGAGAGCGATCAGATTTTGTCTGATTTACTGGATCGAGCAGCTCTAGAGCAGCCCGATTCGGATCCAATCGCATATGGCCTCTTCATCCAGAGGTTTTTTCCCTAGCTGTCCCTTCATTGGGACATCCCGGATGTGGATCTGTTGGCACCTTGGCCTAACAGGAAGGTGCGGAGGTTTGTAGCTCACGCCACGATCCTCTAGCGGACGCAGCAGAAACGCTGATCGCCCCGTGGGGGCAGTATCAGCTACGGCATGCCTTCCATCCTCTCAAGTTGCTGCGGGAACTTCTTCGCAGGATAGAGGTGGAGGGAATTCCAGTTATTCTGGAAATTCTGGATTGACCTCGTCAAGCCTGGTACGCCGACTTGGCGAGGCTAGTCGCGGACGCTCCTTGGAGACTTCCTCTCAGGGAGGATTTGCGGTCTCAGGGACCGATCTTCCATCTTGCTTTACAGTCGCTGGCTTAATGGCCTGGCCATTGAGACCCAGGTACTGAAGGACAAGGGAGTGTCAGCTTCAGTTATTCCTACCTCCAGTTAAAGCAAGGAAAGCGACTTCCAGCACATGGAAGTCTTATATTGCATGGTGTGAATCTATTGGATTTTCCCCACATACCTATTCGGTGACCCGAATTTTGGTCTGTCTGCAACAAGGGGTTGAGCAGAAACTATCCTTGAGCACGATCAAGGGTCAGGTTTTCGGCATTAGCAATCTTCTTTCAAGAAACCTTTGGCTAATCATACCTTGGTGCGGAATTTCATCCAGGGGGTGCGACATCTGGCTCCGCCAGTGCGCGCACCCTTACCGCCTGGTATCTTAATTTAGTGTGGTCGGTTCTTCAGAAACTTCTCTTTGAAGATATTAGGGAGATTCCCTTGCTTACATTCCCAGAAGGTGGCCTTCTTGGTGGCCATTACTTCTCTACGCAGGGTGTCAGAACTGGCCGCATTATCCTGTCGTTCCCCAGATCTGGTGGTTCATAGGGATAAGGTGGTTCTTCTTCCGAATCCATCCTTCCTTCCTAAAGTGGTTTTCGTAAGACGGACTCACTTTTTGTGATCACGGATAGCCCTTGAAGGGGGTTGCCTGTGTCTGCCGCGACCATATCTACATGGATCAGTCAGACGGTGGTACAGGCTTATTCTATTAAGGGTCGGAATCCTCCGTTCCCTGTTAGGGCGCACTTCACTAGAGCGCTCAGTACTTCCTGGGCCTTTCGCCATCAGGCGTCAGTGGTCCAGGTATGTAAAGCGGCCACCTGGTCGTCGGTACATACCTTTATAAAATTGATGTGATGGCATCGGCGGATGCCTCATTTGGCCGCAAGGTTTTGCAGGCCGCAATTTGAGTAGACCGGTGGTCTACCTCGAGGGTTTTTTTCTGTTTGAAAATTTTTTTGTTGAGTCTCATCATTAAGGATGAGCATTGTAAACTTCTAGTTGGCACCGGTTGGGCCTTCTAGATTTGGATTTGATTTCCATTTTCCCACCCCTCATTTGTGATACTGCTCTGGGACTTCCCGAAGGTGCTGTATCACCGAGGACTACGTCTGTCAATGAGCGATAGAGAAAAATGGATTTTTGTAAAATCTTACCGTAAAATCCTTTTCTCTTAGCTCATTGACAGACGAGTTGGGTTGGGTTAAATTCTCTAAAGACTGCTTTTATGACATAACTGATTTGCTGAGGCAGAGAGAGAGAGGATATACCCTCTGGGACTGCCCCTAGGGTGTGGCCAGAGCATTTTATTTCCTGTCTAGTCCTACTCCTGTGGAGGCAACATAACCCGAAGGTGCTGTATCACCGAGGACTAAGTCTGTCAATGAGCTAAGAGAAAAGGATTTTACGGTAAGATTTTACAAAAATCCATTTTTTTCCAATCTACCCAGGTATATCACATACCAGACTAGTATTACTGACATCGTAATTTGGTTCATAATAAAAATATTTTCTTGACTGGTAAAGCTTGGATGTCTAAGTGCTAGTTCACACCAGATGCAGTTTAATGCATTTTTAATCTGCATCAACAACGTATGCACAGTGTTTTCCATGTATTCCAAAGACCATAGTTCATACCAGTGCATTGCAGTCAACAAAAGTAGAACATGCTGCATTTCTTCTGTATGTAATGCATGTGGAACATGGCAAGAAGCATCAAAAATGCAACTGAACACATGCCCTGAATTGTGATGAAGGAAAAAATGAGAGGAGGATGAGGGGAATTAACGCAATGAAACAACACATCAAAAACACGCATGAAGAAACTCATCCGGAATGCAGAAATTGTGGTGTGAACTGGCTCTAAACCTCAAGCACATAATTAAATTGTAGACTTAACAGGCCTCCTTTTTGATAGCAAACAGTTAATTTTGGAATGTCAGTTTGATAGTTCTATGCAATCAGTAATTAGGATATTGAAAGGATTGGGTATTTTATTTACACAGAAGCAAAATGCAATTCGAAAACGAATTTGGCAAAAATTAAGGGGTAACCTAATGGGCATGATTCCCTCAAAAAATCACTACAGTTCAGCTACGTCACAGCTGCTGAAGAGCTGGACTGCAACAACTGTTATGTGCATCTAATTGTATTATATTTTAAAGCTCATCTTTGACATTTTCGTTTTTTTGGCTGAAGGAAAAAACATAACCGCTTTCTCCATCCACACAAACAAGATGACTGCTATCAGAGTACACTGATCTGCAGCTGCTAATCAACAAATGTTTGTCTTTCATTCATTAACAGACACCGCTCCTGAGCTTCTAAACCATTGGGTTATACTGCCCTGTATAGGAGTAGGACACTAGGCAAAAAAAGTTTGGCTACGCCTATGGGCATTCACACCGCAATATCGGTCCGCACGGCCACTCGGCAGCTTCTGACTGCCAACCACCTCTCCTACCACTGTAGCCTCCACACACCTGTGCCCCCCCCCCCCTCTCTTGCCCAAACCCCCCCCCCCCCCACACTTTCCCGATGCATGACTGAGAGCATTATCCAACCATTGGATCGACCCCACGGCACACTTGTGCACCAACTCAGCCACCATCATAAGGATCCTCACCGCCCCAGGAGTTCATCAAGAAATACATTACCTTACCATTTTTGGTTGAATATATTTATTTTTACTTCTTGATATGATTTATATGATGCACCGGCCGGTTTTGTTATTTGTTCACCTGTAATGTCTGTCTTGTTTCATGTTGTCTCATCTGGTTACACCATTCATTATTGCACGGTTGTATATTTATACAAGTTGTACCATTACTGAATAAACGTCTATGATCACACACTTACAAGTGCCCCTATTCATTTACAGCCGACATCATAACCTACTTTCATTCTGTAACCTTTACAGAATATCTTTTTGTATGCTAGTTTTGGTTTAGTCGGCAACCCACACATTATATACTGGGACACGTTCATAGACCCCCCTCCCGATTTTTACTCCAAACAAACCACTTTGTATAGAGATCTACAACCAACTGCCGGACTGGGCGACGGGCTGGATAATCTAGATCCAGTGGTCGCCCCAGTCTGGCCAGTGAGTGCGCGCAGACCTAAGCTCCGTGCCTAGGTTGCCTGCAACATAACCTTACCGGATGGGGACTGGCCTGTGAGTTAAATGCCTCGCGAGGTCACATACGACTGGGTCTTGGCCCAAGTCGCAGTGTTCCTCCTGGCCAACAGCCCCCCCCCCCCCATTTTGATGGAAAGGAGCTTCTGTCTGGAGCAGTGCCTGCCTGGTTCTTGGTATGGGGAGTAGCTGCCCCCCCCTCCCCCTGGCAGGTTTTGGGGTGGATGTGGGCCCCTCCTTGGGACAGTCAGACCCTCAGGAGGTTCCCCTCCTTCCCATCAGGCACCCCCCTTAATCTGTCCCCCCCCCCCCATCCTACCCCCCTCCACTTATGCTTGGGCTGTGTGGGTGGCCTGGTCCACCTCCTGGGGTTCGGGGCACGGCGCTATGCTGGCGTTGGGGGAAGGGGGGTGAGCCACCAGCGACCGGATGATCGGCTATGCGGGGGTGTTGTTCCTGGTGGGGGCTCCTGCCAGGGTCCCCTGTCCTGCCTGGGCCTGTCCTTGAGGCCTAGGGATCCCTCCTGGGAGCCTTGTGGTGCCGCCTTGTTCTTGTAGCCTGTGTGCTCCATGCACAGTGGCCATGTGTGTGTAGTCTGGTGGCCATTTTGCTGTGGTTTGCCATTGGAAAAAGCAGTGGCCATGACAGTGGAGCCCTCTGGATGGCAATTTCGGCAGTGGGAGCCCCTCCTCTTCCCCTGGTGCTGACTCCTGGATCCATTAATTTTCTGATCGCTGCTTGTACAGTGCCGATTCTCCTGGTGGCTGTGGTGCCTGGTTTCTGCCGGGTGGTGAGTCTGGTGTGGTACTCTCCCTCTCATGTCGTGCTTCCAGAGCTGTGGAGGTTTGTCCCTTAGCTGGGTGGTACACTTTTTTTTTTTGTGGTGACTCGAGTCCTGGAGCTCATCTCCCCACCTCATCTCCTATCTGGGTCTGTGGGGCCCTCAGGGTCCCATCCATCCATTGATGCACTGACGGCGGTCCTGAAGTCCCTTGTGTCCAGGGTGGAGGTGGCTTTTGGGCTATGGGCTGCCATAAAGTGCCCCCAGCCTTCCCCTGCCTCATCTGTCTGCTCAGATCTTGAATCTGATTCGGCCGTCGCGGTTGTGGGTCTGCGCCCTAAATCCTCAGATAGTGAGGATGATTCCTCTGCTTCTGCAACCACGCATTGAAAAGTTAGTTAGTATTGTTATACCACTGGGGAAACACGGTACTGGCCTACTTGGACGTCCTCCTCCTGTGAGCGGAGTCTCCTACTGCTCTGGTGGAAAACCTGGAAATCACCATACGAGCTTGAGGGACTTTGGCTTAATTCTGAATTTTTAGAAGTCTGCTCTGGTTCCGTACACAAAGCCTGACTAACTGGGTCTGAGTCTGAACTCTGCCTTAGCCAGAGTGCTCCTTCCTCTGGACAAACTCATAAAACTACAGGCTGCAATTTGTCTCCTGCTGTCCAGCAGAAGGCCATTCCTCCAGACTTGCATGCGGGTGCTGGGCTTGATGGTGTCTACCTTCAAGGCGGTTCTGTTTGCACAGTTCCATACAAGGTCCCTGCAAGGGAGATTCTGTCCAAATGGGACAAGAATTCCCAGTCTCTGGACAATCAGACCCAGCTGAGCCAGGGAACAAAAGCGTCCCTGATATGGTGGCTTCTTTCTTCGGCTGGGCGAATCCTTCCTCCCCTTGTATTGGACAGAGGTCACAACGGATGCCAACCTGTCCGGTTGGGGAGGCATCCTCTGCAAATTTTCTGTTTAGGGGCTCTGGACACTGGAAGAGTCCAGGCTACTCATCAATGTCTTGGAACTCCGAGCGACCAGAATGTGCCTGGAACATTGGACGGATTGTCTTCAGGGATGTCCAGTGCATATTTAATCAGACAATGTCACGGCCATGACTTATGTCTGTCACTAGGGGGACACAAGAAGTGTCCTGGTGGCCAGCATTCTAAGGTAGGCAGAATGGTTTGTTCCAGCCCCCTCCGCTGTACACATCCCAGAGTGGAAAATTGTCAGTTAGATTACCTCAGTCGGCAGGTGTTGGACCTAGGAAAGTGGTCCCTTCATCCTGAGGTGTTTTTTCAGTGGACCCGTGGGGTCTGTATTTTCTGATTTACGCCTTCCCTCCTCTCAAGCTTCGCTGGGCTTGGTACGTCGATCCGGTGCGGCTGGTTCCTTGGAAGCTTCCTCTCAGGGAGGATCTGCTGTTCCAAGGACCAATCTTTTATCCTGCTTTAGTCGCTCGCTTTGGCGGCTTGGCTGTTGAACGCCAGTTGCTGATGGATAGAGGTTTGTCTGGGTTTCCAACGCTTTTAATAGCTAGGAAGCCTACTTCTAGGTAGATCTACCATCGTACGTAGAAGATGTACATTGGGTGGTGTGAGTCTCTTGGGGTTCATCCTCGCTCTTGTTTGGTACTATCAAGGGTCAGGTGTCGGCCTTAGCGGTTCTATTTCAGCGGCCCTTGGCCACATACTCCCTGGTGCGTACTTTTCCTAATGGAGTTAGGCACTTGACCCCTCCAGTGTGGTCTTTGTTGCCGCCTTGGGACCTCCAATTTGGTGCTCTGTCCTCCAGAAGCCTAGTTTAGAGAATCTTCGGGAGATTCTCCTGCTTACGCTGTCCCAGAAGGGGTGGCCTTTTTGGCGGCTTTCACCTCTGTGCGCAGGGTTTTGGAATTGGCGTGAACTTTCGTTCACCTTACTGGTGGTTCACAGTGATTAGGTGGTTCTTCGCCCCTGTCCGTTGTCCCTTCCTCAGGTTGTCTGATTTTCATTTAAATTAAGACATTTTGTTGCCTTTCCTGTGTCCCAGGCCAACACATCCGAAGGAAATTGCTTTGTATGCCTTGGATGTGGACCGGACAATTAGGGTGTACCTGGCAGCTATGGAGTTTTGGAAGTCAGACTCACTATTTGTGCTCACAGATGGGCCTTGGAAAGGGTTGTCCGTTTTCTTTGCGACCATTTCCAGATGGATCAGACAGACGGTGGTTCAGGTCTATACCATCCAGTGTCAGGTTCTTCCTTTCCCTGTCGAGGCGCATTCTACTCGGGCACTCAGTGCCTCTTGGGCTTTCCATCATCATGTGTCAATAACACAGGTTTGCAAGGCGGCCTCCTGGTCGTCAGTGCACGCTTTCACAAAGTTCTATAAATTGGATTCGTTGGCATCTGCAGATGCTTTCTTTGGCCACAAGGGTTTTGTTTTTGTTTTTTTGCAGACTGCCGTTTAGAGGAACTGGTCCTCTTTGAGGGTGTATTGTTTTTTTCAGTTGAGCTTCAGTTTTGGTAGAGCTCCTGTTTATCTGATTGGCTATAGTTAGCTTTGGGAATTAATTTTTTGCATTTCCCACCCCTCATGTTTAACACTGCTTTGGGACGTCCCAATGGTTAAGAAGATCAGGAGCCGTGTCCGTCAATGAACGAAAGAGAAAATGGGAGTTTACTTACCGTAAAATCCATTTCTCTGATGATCATTGATGGACACAGTACCCACCCCTCTGTGGAGTTGTAATTCTTTTGATACTGCTTGTAACAAAACTTTCCGATACTGCTTGTAACAAAACTAAGTACCTAGGGCAGAGAGAGGGAGTATACCCCCTGGGACTGCCCATAGGCGTAGCCAGACTTTTTTGTCTATTGTCCTACTCCTGTAGGGGGCAGTATAACCCAATGGTTAAGAAGATCAGGAGCTGTCTGTTAATGAACATCAGAATTGGATTTTACGGTAAGTCAAAAAATCCCATTTTTTTCAGCATGATCGACATATGAAAAGCAGGGAAGGCCATACACTGAAGTTCAGCTGAACACTGAAGTGTGGCAAGTTTGTCTAAAACTTTTTTATTTAATAATTTTTTTTTTTTTTTTTTATGTATCCTAGGACTTGGTTTCAAAGATGCTTCATGTGGATCCACATCAGAGATTAACAGCTGCCCAGGTGCTAAAACACCCTTGGATTGTACACTGTGACCAGTTGCCTCAGTTCCAGCTAAACAGACAGGATGCACCTCATCTAGTAAAGGTATGACTATATACACTGTACATAATAAAGGCAATATTTGTGGTTAGGTATTCAGTGTTTTGTGAGTCCATAAAAAGCATGTTCAAACTTGTATGAATTAACTGGTCAGGATGTCAGCCAAGTCGTCGTCAATCTCTTGAAAAAAAAAAAAAATATGATCTATTGTACAGTACAGGACACAGGCAGAATATATTGATACACCATTGGTTAGAGGCGCGTACTGTCAGGTGACTGGACATTGGCAAGCTGAGGGCACTCCAAACACCTCATCCTGGGTTACCACAAACTCCTTTCAGACGCTTACTGTACTTCCCACACTACTCAGTGGGTACCCGACAGGAAAATACCCGCACTCAAAGCTATGGCAGAGATCAGGCGAAAGGGAGTCGATTCAAAATCGCCGACAAACATTTGCTCTGCCAAAGGCCCACATAACACTCAACCTCAGAGTGATGGGCAACAGGACTGTTTTAACACCGGTCCAATTTTAGCCTATTTCCGGCATGCAACAAGCAGCCTATTTTGACTAAAGCAGCATTTTCTGCATCTGTCTTTTTTCCTCAAACGCATTATAGCCTTAATATAACCATCTATGTCCAGGGCTTAGAGAAACACCCAGCCTCTTCTACTCCTTTTTTGCAACTGTCTTATTCCAGTAAGCCAGTATGCTTGGTAATGTTGAAAAGCTCATTGCCTCTGTCTGCTAAAGCCTTAGTATTGTGCAACCTGTCTCCTCTATCTCACCATTCCCCTTTTGGACACAGACTTACAAAAACGTTTCCTGTTTGTGAACAATTAAAATGTGCAGTCAATGACGATAAAGTCACTCCTAAAAGTATTTGTACTTCTCCAAAAATATTTGCTGTGCCCTATCCAGTGGGTTAAAGGCTCCTTGTAGGCACAGCCTTGCAACAATATTTAGTATGTCAAACTGTAGCTTACTGGACTATGATGATGAACAACCAACATGACCCCGTGTTTCAGGATCATGCTGTTTCTGAGCAGTTGCCTTCTGCTGTGTTTTTCTTTGTGTGGTAGTCCTAGAACATGTCATTAGGGAAAATCTCCAAAATTGCCCCAATCTCCATTCACAGTATCTTATGTATTAAAGCTTGTATAGCCTGCAAAAATGCCTCACATGCATGGCCTTCCAAGGTAGATGTATGTTGATGCACTGAATTATCACAGGTTGGAAGATTTTATTTCCACAGAAGAAAGTCCAAAAACCAACTTCAGGAACTCCAAGCTCTTCTAAACGCAGAGCATTTGTTCCCTCTAACCAGGTTGTATCTTTTTTTTTTTTTCTCAAAATACTGTACTAATTCGGGTTTTCTCACAATACAAAAACTTCATCTTTAAAGCTTAAATTCAGCCCTTCCTTTTCGGCGTATGGTTTGGCAAGCCAATAAGCCTTTCCCAAAGTTCGTTTTACAATGAAGGGGCATTCTCCCTCCTAAGATTTGGAGGACATCTGTTTTTGTCTCTATGGGTCACAGATATCCCAGGCCTAGGGGCTCAGTCGGTGGTTTTGAAGGGGTACAAAATAGAGTTCAAAGCCTTCCGCCCTTAACACTTTCAAATCAACAAAAATCTGCCCAAAATCTGTTATTTGCAGAATGCCCTGAACCACCTGTTGTCCCAGGGAGTCGTGCCAATACTGCTACAAGACTAATTCAAAGTATTCTACTCAAGCCTGTTAAGTACCAAAGCCCAGCTGCGTATTTGTCCTATTCTGCACTTAAAATTACTCAACAAATTCCTTCACATGGAATCCACAAGGTTTCTGTCTGAGATAAGGGTAATACATAGCATCTGTGGACATTCAAGATGCCTATATGCATGCTCCAATTTACCCACCTGATCAGCAGATTCTAAACTATGAGGCGGCAGACAACCATTTCTAGTTTGTCACATTGCCCTTTGGCCTATCCTCTGCTTCCAGGGTGTTCACAAAGGTCTTGGCACCCTTGCTTGCCCTTCTCAGAAATCAGGGCATCCAAGCTACAGGCTAAATTGATGACCTTCCCTTGAAGGATTCATTTCACCTGCAGCTCTCTGAGAATATCCACAAGACAATTCACCTGCTCCTGGTCTTCGGCTAAGTGATCAGTTTCAGAAAATCTTCTCTCTAGCTTACTCTTAGTCTTGGAATACGTGCGTCTGATCCTGGACACATCCCAAGTAAGAGTCTTTGTTCCAGGAGGGATAATTCTTCATGCTTGACAACTGAGATCCAAGAGAAATTCCACAGTGATATTCACCTTAGGAGTTCTGAGCCTAATGGTCACCTCTCTTTGAGGCAGTTCCTTTTGTTCAATTAATTTAAGATTTATCTAAACATTTTGTCAGCGTGGAAAAAATAATCTTTGTCCCTAAACTTTCCCCCTGCTCCTCTCCACACCAACTGTAGGGGAAGTTCTTCCTTACCAGTGGAAATTCCTCACAACATACACAAATCTGTCAGGCTGGTGAGATTCCAAATCCTTGACCTTGACAGTTCAGGGAACATGGTCAAGAGAGAAAAACAAACTCCCTATCAACGTCTTGGAGCTCAGAACAACCAGGTTGTTCCTCTAGCATTGGGACCCCCTCTTCTAAAGGGACTTCCTAATCAGGGGCAGTCTGGCAATGCCTCCACAAGGGCATATATCAATCATCAAGGAGGCACAAGGAACCTGGTTGCCTTGAAAGAAACGAGGCAGATTCTCTTGTAGACTGAAACTCAATGTCCAGTATTTTTTGCAGTCCACATCCCAGTAGTGGATAATCTCCGCTGCCACTGCTTAGACCAAGCCGAATGGACTTTTCATGCACATGTTTTAGTTTTATATGCCAGAGATGGAAGATTCTGGATGTGGACATCCTAGCCTCAAGCCCCAGCCTTTGATGTCACATTCCCTGGTCTCAGTTCAGGCTAATTTATGTCTTCCCTCTATTGCAAATCCTGCCTTGCTTGCTACACAAAATAAAGCAAGAATACTACTGTGTTTTCCATGTACTGAACTGAGAAGTACCTGTTATACAGACTCTGACTTCCAGCAGATGACCCCTTGCCTCTTCCTAACAAGTTATATCTGCTATGTCAGGGCCCTTTATTCCATTTGATTCCTACCTTGCTAAAAGCAAGAAAAGCCACTTACAGTAAGATCAATTATTGCACCTGAAAATCGTATTTTGTCCGGTGTGAGCGTAGTCAATTCAGTCCCAGACATTCCTCTGTGCTTCACATTCTGGTCTTCCTACAAACAGGTCTTAGTCAGAAATATGGCGCTTATTTGCCTTATCCATCCTTTTTCCAAAGGCCTCTGGCTTCATACTCCCTTGTAAAAAGCTTTATTCAAGGTGTTTCTCATATCAAGCCCCAGTGCAGCACCCTGTGTTTCCCTGTGACCTTAATTTGGTTCTCTGCTTAGCAGAAACCACCCTTTAAACCCATCAGGGATATGCCCCTGGAGGTTCTTGCCAGCAATGTAGCCATTTTCGGTAGCTATCACGTCTTTCAGATATGCCTCTGTTCTGGCAGTTCTTTCCAGTAAGAAGCCCTTTTCCCTATACTCCACAATGACAGAGTTGTGTTGCAAATGAGACCATCTTTGCAAAGGTGGTATCAGCATTTAATCCCAATGAACACATTTTGGTTCTGCCATCCTGGTGCCCTGCTCCTAAGCATCCAAAGGAATTTGCTTTACATTCGCTGGAAGTAATCAGGGCCATTCAAGTATACATTAAAGCTACTGCTTCAGTCAGACAAATGGATTCTCTTTTGTTTCTTTCCTCAGGTCCTCGCAAGGGACACCCTGCTTCAAAATCCACCATTGCACAGTAGATAAGAAACGTGATTACAAGAGCTTACGCTCTTTAAAAAACAATCCAGAACGGTTGTGCACCCAATTCACTAGATATGCGAGAGATTCTTGGGCATTTTCGGTACCAAGTCTCAGTAGTCAAACTGTGTAAGGCGGCCACTTGGTCTTCTGTTCATATTTATCAAACGTTTTACCAGGTGGATGTCTAATCTTTTGCCAGGAAAATTCTTGGCAGGGGCAATCTGTATTTGGGTCAGTTTTTCTTTTCTTTTTTTTTTGGTGGCCTGTTGGCACAGGTTTTTTTGCCTAGTTGTTGCCCACTTTTCGTATTCATTGCTTGGAGTCATCCTTTGATGCATGAATATTTTGCCTGTGTTCTGTACTGTATGATTAAAAAAACTAAATGCAAATTTTTTTTTTTTTTCTTTTGGATATAGCGGGAGGGGGATTAGAACAACTCTATTATTGCTGTTTTAGCCCCCGTTCGGAAGATCACCTTCTCTATTTGTCCTGTGTACCATTTATCATTGAAAGTAAATGAAAATCCCAAGTTTTGGGTTGACACCAGAATAGTAATAGAGGGGAAATCTTCCAATGGGTTAATTGGTTCTGGTGACACATCGGGATTCCCTCACTTTGAGGGGATTTCCTCTCACTTCTGGTTTTGGCTATGGGAAAGGAAGTGCAAGGAAATCTTCCTAATGGGGCACCGATGTCAAAGAAAAAAAAAAACTGACAGTTATAACCCTCCCTTAACTCTATTCAAATTTTTTTTTTTTTTTTTAATTGCCTTATCATACAGTACAGGACACAGGGCACCCTCCCTTTTATTCCTTTTTCTCTGCATTGCTTGCTACAAAACTGAGAACTCATGGAGTGAGGTAGGGTTACAGGAGAGATGCTCAGTCAGTCTGTCCTCAAAAGCTTTCTGGTGTCGGCTCACCTAAAGGTACACGCGTATAATTCAGTGTATGAATATTCTGCCTGTGTTCTATCCTGTACAAGTAAATAAAAAATCCTCTTTCTCCATGTTTACCTGTAATTTGCCTAATTTATCTTGATGATTTTTTAGTATGGTGTGTTTTTTTTTTTTTTAATACGCAATTTATATAGGCTTATATTGTTTTTTAATATCTCCTTTATCACATCCTTGTTGCAACTGTAGGGAGCCATGGCAGCTACATACTCTGCATTGAACCTCAATCCGATGTCTCCAGTGCTGGAACCTGTTGGCCGTTCGACTCTTGCTCAGAGAAGAGGCGTAAAGAAGATTACTTCAACTGCACTCTGAACATGAACTCCAGTGACTCCAGAGTGCTAGAGCTGAAGATCTTCTGCACAAACCAGAGCCAACAGAGAAGATAGCACATATCAAAAAGACACTCCTGCAAGCACATGCTCACTGCCCTGCTGGGCTCTACATCAATGCTGCTGCTTTATGTCTGTTCTCTTACATTGTTGATGGCAACCCTTCTACCTTACTGACTCTGTTGACCAGGCTGTAAAGTTTCAAATGTAAAACTGGTCCTCCAACAGTGGAGCAATAAGACTGTCATTCACCCCCCTTAGCATGAACAATACACTGAAACCATGTCAGCAATTATTTTTATAGGGAGCCTTTTATCCACTTAACTCAGTTGCTTATAAATTCCCTCTTTGAGCACTTAAATAATATCAGCACTGAGTTCCTTAAGTCTGTTTTCTGTGCCATGCAAAGCGTTTAGGGCTTTCAATGGCGCTCAATCGCCAATCTCCTTGGCATTTTCACTTATTGCCTATGTCCCCATTGTGCTCTAATTCCTTTTTCCCCTCATTGTTTTGTTCTTAATGCAGTTGTTCACATGCCTTGTCTTTGCTGTCAAGTGAGTCTTGTGTGTTCTGGCAAAGTGACTTTACTAGAGTAGTGCCAGCATTTAATTCTGCTTGAATGTAAGATGGCTCTGCTTGGTTGTATAAGTGTAAGCCTGTGAAGCCATAAGACAGATGGATGATGAAACTGATATAAAACTCAATGAGAAAAATGTTTCATGCAGTAGTAACTTCGCCATATTTTTGTTTTTTGAGGGGGGGGGGTTTGTTTTTTTTTTTTTTTTTAGTTTTATAACTTGACTTTTTTAACTTGTTTAAACTCATAGGCACCTTTTTTTTTCTTTTTGCTTGACATAAGCTACTTTAAAATGCCTGCAGTTATTTTAAAAGATAGTCCATGTTTCACAAATGCTCTTGCATGATAAAGATGTTTTTTGGGTGGTGTAATACTTTCAGCAGGACCCTAATAAATCTTCATTTGGGAGAATCCAAACCCGGTTAGCAGCAGTCACTGCGGCTATTTCCCCAACATGTGGTAGCTCACAATTTGTAGTCATACAGTAGGTAGTGGATTAATGAATTAAGTGTATACGGAGCTTCAACTTCCTACATGCAGTAGTTGTAAGCAGTAAAGCTAAAATCTTGACATGCTATTTTAGAGCACCACAATAGAATAGTGTTATATTGCCCCAAACATTTTCTATCAAGTGGCTTTCTGCAGGTTAGATTTCACTTGTTTCCTAGCACACACTGGTTAAATTTGATATTAAACCTTGTCTGTTCAGGAATAGGGGTTCATTAGAACTTGTTGAATACGTTCTTGAAAAAATGGGGGGGAAAAAAAACTCAAAACTTTTGTGTAGATCATGAAATGGTTTTGCCAGTGTCCTGCGTTTCCCATTCACACTTTTATTTAGTATTTATTATTTTCTTCCTAATAAATGATTGGTGCTTAGGCACCTTGTTTGAGGGCCTCTGTAATGGTGAAAAAAATTAGTCGTGTGTAATAACCCATTCATCAGTCTAAAACACAAATGTTTGATGGTTGCTGCACATTACAGCTTTTTATGGCATATTATTACAGGGGGCCTATGCTCAAATGTTAAATTTAAAGTGGTTGTAAACCCTTACCTCAGGTGATTCACAGAGATGTAACAAATCCTGTTGTACCTGTTTGCAGCCATTTGTCCTGTACATCATTTTAACTCAGAGATGAAAAGGATTTTAAGACTTATAAAGCAGGGGGTGGGGGCCCTCAAGTTGCACACTGTACAAGAGCGAGCTGATTGGAGGTAAGAGAGACACCCCCTTCACACAGGAACAGGTCTGAGGCTGTCAATCTGCTGGAGGTCCCTCCCCTGTCACCATTGTTCTCTTGGTGTCAGGAAAACTTATCAGAAGTGATTCATGCTGATAGCAGAGAAACTAGTCAGCAGAGACAAATGGCACTTAGTGTTTGGAGAGAGGCAAGTAAACTTGCCAGATTTTGTGTCTGAGGTTTACAACCACTTTAACTTAAACAAGCAATCTTGCTCGGTTGAATGGAGAATCAAAAAAGATCTTCCCATTTTGCAGGTTATGTGAAATACCTTATCCTTTTGTTCATGTGACCAGCACTGGAGCAGTATTTTTTCAGTAAATGGCATGTATTTTTATCCTTGGTTATCCTTTCCTAGCAAGGATGTTGCCTTAAAATTTGCATTGAAGTCTACTCTTAAGACATCTGTCACAAATTTCACTTGCAGGCCTACCTGCTGGTGACATCCGTCGTGTTGTGTTTCATAAACTGCTGTATTCTAGTATATTGCTACAAAAAGGAGCTCCAAACAGGAATCATCCCTACCTTCCCCCCTTCTATGCCACCTTTTATCTGATTCCGTGGGTGTTAATGTTCAAAGGCTTAATATAAACGGTTCCCAGTCTCAGTGCTGCTTAAACAAAGCTGAATCAAATGTCAAAGTGTTGAATGATTATTCTTGTTTTTCCCTAGTGTAACCTTTTTATGAAACAACCCTGATTTTCTTTTTGCAGTTTATGCCATGTAATAATCTTCTCTATAATTATCACTATAAGGGGAAAGTGTTGAGGGATGTTACTTGTAGATAAGCTGTGGCAAATAATGAATTGCTTTTCTTGTGTGAAAATGATGTACATTAGCTTTATGGAGCAACTCTGACCCTGACTAAAGGGACATTGTACACAAAGGGATGTAATTATTTTGCAGTTACTGTATTTCTGGAGGGGAGGGGCTGTTTAACTTTTTTTTTTAAAAAAAGACAAATCATAGAGAATATTTTTCTACAGTTATGTACAATCTTTCTTTATATTAGATTTTGCATGGCATGTCAGTAAATTTATCATACTTGAAGTGTAATTATGAATCGCCCTGTGTGCCCAGCCTTCAGTACCTGGAAGATGCTTCCATTGCAGTAAACTAGAATGAAACTGTCATAGTACTGTGGAAAGATTCTCTTATCACCTACCTTAAACAAATTTAACTCTTAATACTAACATGTATCCAGTATGATCAATTCTTAATGGTAATCATTGCTTGTACATTTCTCTTAATCAGTTTTGTAATCCTCTTAAGAAAAGGAGACATTTATATAATAAACTTTCAAATACGAACTTGTGCTGCTTTTGCCTGTTTTGTAAAACATGCTTTCCTACTCGTCCATTGAGGAAGGGACTCAGGAATCATACTGTCAGGTTATACTGCCATCCACATGAATATTTGGACACTACAATGTTCTACCCAGCATGCCTCAGTTTTTTCAGGTCTTCTAGAAGGATGAATATCTTATGTTGCTAATCAAAATCAAACTTTTTTGGTTTTTCT
Source organism: Pelophylax lessonae (assembly GCF_965119305.1). NCBI lineage: Eukaryota > Metazoa > Chordata > Amphibia > Anura > Ranidae > Pelophylax > Pelophylax lessonae. The sequence continues at coordinate 172,495,553 of NC_138769.1, forward strand.
TTGATTTCTGTCTCAAGTATACTTCAATCAAGACTCCTCAATGCTTTAGCTGGCAGCTATCAGGATGTGCCTTTCCTAACTTTGCAGTGCCAGACTGGATGTGTGTGGGACTAGCCTGGAAGTGATATTTGGGCACTAGGTTATGCTTGTGATGCTCTCCAGACATGAAATACTTGTAAAAGCCACAGAGCAGTACACTTAGGGGAAGATCCAGATACATTTTTTACATCCTATTCCATTAACGATCAAGCAGCATAAAAGAGCTACTCCTACTAAATGCCTCAAAAGCATGTATCCTTGTCTACTGGAAACAAGTCACCCCTCCTTCAATCGATCAGCAAATATTAAAGAAATTAAATGGAGGAACATATAGTTGCATCTAAAAATAAGTTAGACCAATTTCAGAAATCCTAGTTTTCGGTTTCATTATTTTTAAAAGAATTTCACAATAACAAAAAGAATATGATGATATATCAAAGAATATGTATCTTCCACAAATATCCAACACACATTAAAGGACTGAAATCCCACCAGCATATGAAAAGGACTTTTCTTCTTCTATTCCTTTTTTCTCTAACTCCCAACCCCCCCCCCCCCCCCCGAAGTTTTCTTCTGTTAAGAGAATAAAAGTCTTCTCAAACTATATAAATCAAATCTAGCTTTGTGGGCTATCCCCCAAAATCGTCGATTCTTGATATCACATGAGTAAGGCACATCACAAGCTCATTATACAATAAATAAAAAAGCTGCCAACTTGTATTGTGGCTCCAACCCCATGGGCGGCCACCACCTCTACGGGCCGGGTGTGCATCCGACCACAATCTCGCAACCGCTGGAGGGGACCCACCCCTCCAGGAGGAGAGACACACCCCTTCATCGCTTGATAAACTGTATTTATTTTTTAAGAGGATATTTACTTATCAAGGTTTATTTAGGACAATCTGGAAGACCCGAGAAAGATGACATCCGAGATTAAGAGAAAAGAAAGGGTTACGGGGGGAAGTTGGATAACACCTCACACTTCGAATCCCACTGTCCAGGATCTCAGCCGGTTGTGGATTGAGGATCACCAATTAGTTATCTGATCCATAGTTCCCATACTTTCTCAAACATCTTAATTTTAAGGTTTAAAATCGCTGCTAATACGTTCATTATTCATAATCCAGGAGAGCTTGAGCTGTTCGAATGGCAAGATGGGCGATTTCCAAGATTTAGAAATCATGGTTTTACTGGTTAGACTTCATGGGGTCAAATGATTACCATGCTCTGAGAGGGTTTTTAGAACAGGGCTCTTAGCGATGCCTGTTCTTCTGTGCTGGCCATCCACAGGGCCTCTCCTTTCCCTTTCTCCCTACTGGGCACTTACACCAGACTTACCCCCCAACTGACTCTCTTTTTTTTTTTTCTAGCCTGCTGTTTCCACCCCCCTTTCGGCCCGGTGTCTCAGCCCCATTTTTGATCTACATTAGATCTTTTGTGGAACTGATCTGGACAATCCATTGCATCTAGGGTATATTGCCCTCTCCAACCTCGTAAACACATGACTTAAAGCCTGCCCTCCAATGCAGATCCCCAGCTCTGTAACAAGATTTGCTCTAAAACCAGAATTTAATATACTGAAGTCACTGTACTTCTAAGAGGACAGGTACACACCATGCTCACTAAAGAGGGATTATATAAGAAATTCTGTATATGTATATTATATGCTATCAAATTGAGGCAACTCTTTCATGTGACTCCTACCACCTCAAGCATTTAGATTTTGGTAATCAAATTTTTTTTTTTCTGTTTGCTGTAAACTTTTTGAAAATCAAAATAAAAGAAAACCCTCAGTGTTTTCCAGGTCCAGAGCCACTGACATTGCCTCAACACTTGCCCTGTTTCTAAAGGCTCACTTTGCGGAGTAGATTAGTTGGGTTGAGCCTTGGGAGCTTCCTCTTTATTTGCACTGTTGTGTACCTTTTTCTGCCAATTTTGCTTTGGAAGGGGTTAGTGTTGAGAGACAAAGCACTGATCTCATTCGCTGGGTGGCATGTCGCACATATGCACCTTTTTCCACCATTCAACATAGATTACGTTTTGTCTTGCTGCTGATTTGCACAAGTACCCAGAGAAACACCAGTCTTTTCCTAGTGTCTGCCTACAGTGACCCTGGCCATCTCCATCAATCCGATCCCCATAAGCCGCCAGCGGCCTGGATTGTGTGTACCTTAGGCCTTGCCTAATACCTTGAACTTAGTTGCACCACTGCCAAAAGGTTGGAAAATGTCTCTATTTAGACACAGCGAGGACAATCTCACTGTTGGATAACTACAGCTCACATTCTCCTAATGGTTTCCAGGGACATTTACTCTGTAACCTTACGTCACCAAAGTCTGGAATCCAGTGACATTATCATCATCATTGAAGGAACTCAGCAGCAGGTAGGTTGTTGAATTGTTTCAAACATCTTGGAGAGCTATCCACAGATCTGTGGATGTAGGCTGCATCAGATCCTTCTGTCTTTTCATGTAATACCAGACAGACTTGATCATGTTGAGATTAGGGCTCTGTGGGAGCCAAACCATAATTTTCAAGATTCCTTGTTCTTTATGCTGAAGCTAGCCAATGTCATAAAGTGTTTGTGGTCATTGCCCTGCTCTAGAATAAATTTGTGGCCAATCACACACTTCCCTGATGGTATGACATGATGCAATAATACCTGCCTGTATTTCTCACCAATGAGGACACCATTGATCGTGACCAAATCTCCAACTCCATTTTCAGAAATGCTGCCCCATACTTGCAAGCAACCTCTGCAATGCTTCACTGCTGCCCGCAGACACATTATTGTACCGCTCCCAAGCCGCCTCCTACAGCCAAACATTTCAAATTTTGACACAGCAGTACAGAGCACCTACTGCCATTTTTCTGCACCCCAGTTCCTAGGTTTTCATGCATTCTTGAGTCGCCTTGTTTCCATGTCAGAGGTATGACTTTTTGGCTGCAGTTCTTCCATGAAGACCACTTCTGGCTGAAGAGTAGATGGGTGTACCTGGGTCCCAGTGGTTTCCACTAGTTCCGTGCTGCTGGCACTGCTGGACATCTTCAGATGTCGAAGGGAAGTAAGCATGATGTGTATTTCATCTGCTGCATTAGGAGAAGCTTGTTTTTTTTTTTGTTTGGGGTTTTTTTTTTTTTTTTAGAGATCATACTTACCTAGGTAAATGTAGCATCAATTCAATGTTTCATCTGTCCACTGCCGGCTCCCAAGTCTGAGAACCGAGAAAACAAAACACTGCTGATCGCTCAGTTCTCCTGAGCAGAGACCTGGTGGCTGACAGTCACCGCTGTCTGCTCTGTTCCCCCCCCCTCACTGGAGTGCTGGGCTGTTGAAGAGGGGGGGGGGGGGGAGCAGCTCGCGATCTTTCCCAGCATGGGCCGACTCTGTGACATCAGGCGATGAAAATGTGTCACAGGAGAAGTACAGCCAAACGAGCTTTGACTGTACTTCTCCTTTACCTTTCCTTGGCTGACCTCTGGGTCTACAGTCCTTCATGCTGCCCGTTTCCCTGTGCTGTTTTAAAAGAGCTTGAGCAGCAAATCTTGAAACCCCTGTCTGCTTTGAAATCTTTGCCTGGGAGAGACCTTTGCCGATAGTGTCTTGAAAAAGTATTCCTACCCCATGAAATTATTCAAAATTTTATGTTACAACCAAAAACTTAAATGTTTTTTCGTTTCAATGATTTTTATTGAAAGTTTTGTAGAAGAGAACATCAAAAGGTACAAAAATAAAACTGTAAACATAGACATATCATTCCCTATTGTCCCGCTGCAATCATGGAATAAAAAAGTAGAAAAAGACAGGCAGTATATGTCACAAGGCTTACCTTTGTCGGAGTCTGTAACGCAGAGATGTACGCTCACCCTTGCAGATATCCACAGTCCAAGGTGACCAGGTAAGAAAGCCACCTGGGCTGTGAATTTGTGCACGGGGGCTTGGCAGGGACGGTGCTCCAATAGGCAGGACCGGCAGGAATACAATGGGAAGGGAAGTCCAGGAATAACTGTAGTCACTGGATGACACAGGTCCGGATAAGGATCGCAGGAACAACAAGGAGCAAAGGTAAGGATGGAAGCCTGGGTCAGTCTGGAACACACGCTCAGGAAACAGGAACAAAGTCTGTCAAACAGGCACTATCTGGAACATAGATCAGCAACACAGGAACAAGGAAAGATCAGCAATGAACTGACAATGCTCCAAGCAAGAGACAGTGTTTTATAGCTTGCTTAATTGAGCAATTAGCTTCAGGTGGACAATGATAGACAAGAGCACACTCAGGTGAAGTCCAGCCCCCTAGTGCTGCAGGCAATACCAGATTAACAAGACTGGATCCTTATATGAGCTGAACTGTGGCTCAGAGGTAAGATAACAGGACAGAATGTCAAAGTACACAGGTTCAAATCCGATGTCAGGCACTTAACAGCGGCCACGCCTGACCGTCTTAAAGCCACGGTGAGAACCGTGACAGTACCCCCCTTTTAAAGACACCCTCCGGACAGGAACAGGTTCTTTGCAGAGGTCTTTTACAGGATAGGCATTCGCAGCTTTTAATACTTCCTCAAACAACTTCAGATCCTCCTTACGTACCACAGTGCCATTAGAAGCATATGTGCAGTCAGGTGAAAGAACTTCATTGTCAGGGCAGGAAGTAATAAGGGTGCTTGCTAGAACAGGAGTTTCTTTAGAAAGAGGTACAGACTTTACTGGAGCTGGAGGAGGGGCTTCCACAGGGTTATTGGTTTCAACGATTGCCAAAGTCTGGGTGCCCTTTTCAGACACAGAACGGGGACAGGGCTGGCAACAACCTTGGCAGTTTCCAGGCTGTTTTTCTGGGAAGACAGGACGGATCTGCATGATATCCACTGGTAGAGCCTTAGGCCGGGATGGACGAGTTGGGCAAAATGTGATAAAATGTCCCCTCTCTCCACAATAGAAACAAAGGCCACTGTTTCTCCTACGGTCTCTTTCTTTGGAAGACAGCCTGGTGCGCACGGCGCCGATCTCCATGGGCTCCTCTTTAGGCTCTGGAGGATCAAGGCATATTGGAGTAGTATCAGGGTGACAAGGCGGGTTGGTGAAGGCAGGCTTGTACTGTGACCAGGCAGAGTCATATTGGTATGGGTTTACTTTTTCTCTAGGTACACGAGGTCTGCGGGAACTGGGAGCAGGCTTGGAAGTAGCCTTCTGGGAGGTAAGGCACTGAGAGTCCATGGCAGTTATAAATGACTCCCAATTGTCAAAGATAGGACTTTTCTCCTGCAGCATCTGGTATGCCCATGTCTTCATCCCTCCGGAAAGCAGATTAATAGCAGAATGAACCTTGATAAAGTCACTGTAATAGGTCCTGGGCTTAAGGACAAACAGGAGCTCACAATCCATCCGGAAGTTTGTAAATGAGGAACGGGAACCATCAAATCTGTCAGATAACAGGACATAGGGTTCTGGATGTGCAGGTTCCAGGGCTGGGCGTAATGTGCCTTTAAGTATCAGCACTTCTCGCTGCAATTCAGCCACAGTCTGGGCCAGGCTGGACACCTGCTGGGTGAGCTGCTTGCACATCTCTGCGGACTCCATATGGTCAGTTCATTATGTCACAAGGCTTACCTTTGTCGGAGTCTGTAACGCAGAGATGTACGCTCACCCTTGCAGATATCCACAGTCCAAGGTGACCAGGTAAGAAAGCCACCTGGGCTGTGAATTTGTGCACGGGAGCTTGGCAGGGACGGTGCTCCAATAGGCAGGACCGGCAGGAATACAATGGGAAGGGAAGTCCAGGAATAACTGTAGTCACTGGATGACACAGGTCCGGATAAGGATCGCAGGAACAACAAGGAGCAAAGGTAAGGATGGAAGCCTGGGTCAGTCTGGAACACACGCTCAGGAAACAGGAACAAAGTCTGTCAAACAGGCACTATCTGGAACATAGATCAGCAACACAGGAACAAGGAAAGATCAGCAATGAACTGACAATGCTCCAAGCAAGAGAGTGTTTTATAGCTTGCTTAATTGAGCAATTAGCTTCAGGTGGACAATGATAGACAAGAGCACACTCAGGTGAAGTCCAGCCCCCTAGTGCTGCAGGCAATACCAGATTAACAAGACTGGATCCTTATATGAGCTGAACTGTGGCTCAGAGGTAAGATAACAGGACAGAATGTCAAAGTACACAGGTTCAAATCCGATGTCAGGCACTTAACAGCGGCCACGCCTGACCGTCTTAAAGCCACGGTGAGAACCGTGACAGTATAAGCAGTTACGGTGCACTGTCACCCGGGAATAGTGAAAAGTCATCAAACAACATAACATTAAACAGTATAACATTAATCAAGAACAAGTATTGGTTGATACAAGCAACAGATTATAACGAGCATTAGGGGCGAGAAATGAGGGAAGTAATAAGAAACCTCAATATCAGCCACCTATTTAGCCTATCGCCGTGTCGCAGCGCCGGGGTAGCTAATTTAAGCACACTTAGGCCTTGTAATTGGGAGTATCTAATAGGGCTTTTGTTACATATCAATGATGTCAAAGAGATAGAATAAAAAAGAATAGTAGGAGAGAAGAAAGGGAAGAAGTAGAAGGAAGAGTAGGTCTGCGGCCCGCACCCCACATCCCCGAAACCCAGGCGACCAAGCCCCTCCTAATCGCTACCAGTTAAGGTAACGGAGCCATGGCTCCCAAACTTTATCAAACTGTTTAATTTTATCATTCAGCATAGCTGACATACATTCATTGAGCATAATCCAGGAAAGCTTATGTCAGAGCTGCTCGAATGGCAGGACAGGGGACCTCCAAGATCGTGCTATCATTATTTTCGTGGCCGTGAAAATAAATGTAATAAGCCTCCTCTGCGCCCTCGTGGCTGTCTCCACCTTCAGACCCAATAAGGCCCGTTGTGGGGATTTAGTCAGGTTAATTTGCGTAAGGGTGTATATAAAATGATATACCCTTATCCAATAGCGGCGTACCTTGGCACATTGCCACCAGACGTGGAACATGGTTCCTTCCTGACTGCAGCCACAGAAACACAAAGAAGATGCTCCAGGTACATATTTCGAAGTTTGCACCGGTACCATGTACCAGCACAGTAATACTTTGTAGTTCGCTTCAATAATCGAAATATTAACGATCTGGAGGCGTCCTGAGCCATAAGTCGCCAGTCGACCAGTTCTTCACGGAAGAATCAGACAATAGATTATACAGTGCAGAGATATAGCCGTGAAGCTTGTCGTATTTACAACAGATACTCCATGGGAGTCATGGTCGTGATGTCAGAGAGCTGGGATAAAGTGCGTAGGTAATGTACAATTTGGGTAAAGCGATAGAATTCAGACATAGGTAAGGCGTATTTCTCAATTAGTTTCTGTCTTGTCAGAATACCCCTATGGTCACAAAAGTCAGCTATGCGTACGAGCCCCTTATTCATCCACCACATGAAAGGTCTGAGGGAGAGACCCAGGGGGAACCCGCTATTATTGAGCACAGGAGCCAGGGGGGTGTGGAGTGATTTAAAGTTGTGAGCTTTTGACAATCTTTCCCAAATGGCCAATGAATGGGATAGGGCCAGGCATAATAAGGGGGGGGGGCGCTCTTTAGGTGGTTGCCACAATATATGATAAATCAGATTTTCAGGAACAGAGCGCGCCTCCAGCTGCATCCAAATGGTATGGGGACAGTTCGAGTGAAACTTCACTAGTTGGGCCAGTTGCTTAAATGTTTTTTTATTGGGATTTTATGTGATAGACCAACACACAGTGGCACATAAAAGTGGAAGCAAAATGATAAAATGTTTACAAATATCTGAAAAGTGTGGTATGCATTTGTATTCAGTCCCTTTTACTCTTATACCCCTAACTAAAATCTAGTGGAACCAATTGCCTTCAGAAGTCACCTAATTAGTAAATAAAGTCCACCTGTGTGTAATTTAATCTCACTATAAATACAGCTGTTCTGTGATGCCCTTAGAGGTTTGTTGGAGAACCTTGGTGAACAGACAGTATCAGAGCATTTTTTTAACGAGAAGTTATGGAGAAGATTAAAGCAGGGTTAGGTTCTAAAAAATTATCTCAAGCTTTGAACATCTCACGAAGCACTGTTCAATCCATCACTCGAAAATAGAGTAAGGCACAACTGTAAACCTTCCAAGACATGGCCATCAGCATTAATCAGAGAAGCAGCCAAGAAACCCATGGTAACTCTGGAGGAGCTGCAGAGATTTACAGCTCAGGTGGGGGAATCTGTCCACAGGAGAACTACACTACTCAAAAAATCTTAAGGAACACTTTTTAAATCAGAGTATAGCATCAAGTCAATTAAATTTCTGGGATATTATTTTAAACCTGAAGGGTTTCACATGTACGGTTACTTTAAGGCTGGCTCCACCCAGGAGTGATGACAAGGGGCAGAGTGGCCGTCTTAGAGACATGTAAGAGATGCATTGATATACAGAGATGTCCTGTAATGCATGTTGTAGTGTACAGTGAGTCCTGAATAAACATCCGTTGTTCCAGACCAGAGTCCTGTGTCTCTCACAACACGGAGAATATAACCGTGGCGACGAGGATGGGATTTACAAGGTTACTATCCATGTGAGAAAAGAAAGAAAAAAAAAAAACTCTGGATTGTCAGCTGGATACAAACACCCACAGAGCCCAGCAGGAAAATGTCATTGATTGGAACATTAAGTGAATTTGATGGAGAACAGACATGCTGGAGTTCCTGGATTGAGAGACTGGAACAGTATTTCTGCGCAAATGCCATCCCAGGCGACAGGCAAGTAACAGTATTTCTGACAGTGGTTGGTGCTAAGATATGACACTCTTAGGGATCTCCTTTTCCCTGAAAAAACAGCAACTAAGACTTTGGCAGAGCTCCTGACACTGTTAGGGAATCACTTCCATCCTAAACCACTAGAGATTGCAGAAAGATTCCGGTTCTATCAGTGGCAGCAGCAGCCGGGTGAAGATATTAAGGCTTATGTGCTCGCCCTTCGCAGACTAGCCTCAACCTTTTCTTTTGGGAAGTACTTACCGACTGCACTGAGGGATACGTTTGTCATGGGACTAAATAGTGAGTCTAGCCAAAAGAGACTGTTAACAGAGAAAGACCTTACCCTTACAAAGGCAATTGAGATAGCTTCAGTGATGGAAATGGCTGTGAAAGATACAGAGGCATTGAACCCCCAGAGCAGAAGGGAAGAGGTTAAAGAGGAAGTTTTCAGAACAGCAGTCAAGCAAACTGCAGCTAACTGTAAATATAGACCCTCACCAAGCCGGGAGTCAGCTTGGTACCATTGTGGGAATACAGACCATGATCACAAAGTCTGCCGGTTTAAGGATCAGTTCTGTCATAATTGTGGTAAGACAGGCCATCTGAAACGAGTCTGCTGTAGTAAGAAGGTGCGAAATAACCTCTGAACACCAGGACAAGGGCATATATGGTGGGAAGATATACATCGTCATCGGAATCAGGGGATGAGGAAGTGCTCCACAGATTAGACATACATCATATGCATTCAGCACCCTCAGCAATAACTGTAGAGGTAACCGTGGAAGGAAAGAAACTCAAGATGGATGTAGACACAGGAGCAGCAGTTTCAGTTATCACCCAGAAGCAATGGAGAAAACTTCTGATCCGAACAACTGTCCGTCCAACACCAATCAAACTGCAGACATACTCAAAGCAGATACTCCACCCACTGGGGTACATGAAAGTACAGGTATCCTACAAGGGTCAGACGAAGAGAATGCCATTATATATCCTAGAACATGGGGGACCCCCTCTTTTTGGGAGAGACTGGATTGCTCACTTTGGCATGCTTGACATCGCCATAAACCCCTGCAACACCGTGACCATCCCATCAGGCGATAAAGAGGGATGGGTGGAATCCCTGAAACAGCGATTCCCACAAGTCTTTGATAACCATTTGGGGAAAATAAAGCATGACTGTGTGAGACTCAGGCTGAAACCCAACGCCCAGCCTAGGTTCTTCAAAGCTCGGATGGTACCTTTCGCACTCCGAGCAGGTGTGGAAGCTGAACTAAGCCGGCTGGAGGAACAAGGTGTCCTCTCAAAGGTAGAGCACAGCGAGTGGGCATCACCAGTTGTACCAGTAAAGAAAGCGAATGGGGACTTACGTATTTGTGGCGATTTCCGCATGGCACTAAATTCTCAACTGGAGATAGACCAGTATCCCCTACCCAGAGTAGATGACATTTTTGCCTCTCTTGCAGGAGGTCAAAAGTTCACCAAGCTTGATCTCAGGCAAGCTTATTTACAGTTTGAGGTCCACCCTTCGTCCCGCAAGTTTCTAACCATCAACACTCACAAGGGACTGTATGAATACAATCGGATGGTGTTTGGTGTAGCCTCCGCCCCCGCCATTTGGCAACGCAAAATGGATGAGATTTTGGCGGACATTCCTTTCACACAGTGCCTGTTAGATGACATGCTCATCACAGGCCTGACGGACCAGGAACACAAGTGTAACGTGGAACTTGTGTTAGCGAGACTCCAAGAGCAGGGTCTAAAAGTGAACTTGGCGAAATGCCAATTCATGGTACCTAAATTGGAGTTTTGTGGCCACCTTTTGGATGCAGAGGGTATACATACCACGGAAGCCAAAGTTGATGCTTTAGTAAAAGCTCCAGCCCCAACCAACGTCCAACAGCTGCGATCATACCTGGGCTTGCTGAACTATTACCACAAATTCCTGCCAGATCTAGCACACACTTTGTTTCCGTTGAACAAGCTTTTGGAGAAACATTCCAGATGGAACTGGTCGGCTGCATGCCAACGTGCTTTTGATGTTTCTAAGCGAAAGCTGTTGGCGTCACGCATGCTCGTGCATTATGACCTCCAAAGGCCTCTCACCTTGGCTTGTGATGCCTCACCCTATGGTCTAGGGGCTGTGCTATCTCACGTTTTACCAGATGGGTCAGAGAAACCTGTGGCATTCGCCTCCAGGTCCTTGACAAAAGCAGAAAGCAATTACTCTCACATTGACAAACAGGCTCTAGCGCTCATATGGGCAATTAAGAAGTTTCATCTTTACCTGTATGGTAGGGAATTCACCATACTGACTGATCATAAACCACTCCTTCAAATCTTTAGCCCTGACAAAGGCATCTCCCAGACTGCGGCCCGTCTTCAACGCTATGCCCTATTCTTGGGAGCATATAGCTACAAATCCAGTATCGCAGCCATGATGCTAATGCGGACGCCATGTCCCGTCTGACAAGGACATTAACAGACTCTTCTCCACCAGTCAAGAGTTGTTGTTACACCAGCCTGTCCTTTGTCTTCTGGGGAGGTAGCAGCCCATACAGCCAAGGATACCTTCCTTAAGACAATACTCTCCTGGATACGGTACGGTTGGCCTGCAACTGTCACACAGGATTATGAATCTTACTTCCGTAGGCGTCTGGAATTAACTGTGGCTGGCAACTGTGTTTTATGGGGAGACCGAGTGATCGTTCCACAGACCCTCTGGAGACACATTCTGGACTTGCTACATACTGCTCATCCCGGGGGCACACGTATGAAACAAAAGGCCCGAGGCTATGTGTGGAGGCCGAACCTAGACTCAGATATCACGACATATGTGAATGCGTGTGCTGGATGTGCACAAACTGCAAGAGACCCTCCTCGAGGGTGCGTCCAGCCCTGGACTTGGCCCACGGTTTCCCTGGTTTCGCCTACACTTGGACTTTGCAGGCCCGATCAGAGGACACACCTTTTTGATCATTATTGATGCCCATTCAAAGTGGCCTGAGGTCATTCCTGTTTCCCAGCCGATGACTAAGGCGACGATTTCCATACTGTTACATCTCGCTGCTACGTTTGGATACCCCAGAGAAATTGTCACAGACAACTGTGCACAATTCACAAGCCAGGAGTTTGATGTTGTGGGCAGTCAGGAAACTCAAACACAAGTTGACCGCACCTTACCACCCGGCTACAAATGGTCAAGCAGAAAGGTTTGTACAGACCTTCAAACGCTATTTCAAAGCTACTGTGGTTACAAGTAAACAGTCCCTGTCACCCCAGCAGCTGGATTCCTTCCTTTCTGCTTACAGAACCACACCACATGCAACCACTGGGAAAACTCCAGCTGAACTTCTTTTGGGTCGACAGCCATGGACTGTTTTGGACATGCTCCGCCCTCAAACGGTCCAGGAACATGTACGGCAGTCCCAAGACAAGAGGGTCGAACACGACGAGATTCCCCGGTGTACAGCCCAGCAAAAGGTATGGGCCCGATCTTATGGCGCTTCCAACACTTGTTGGCTTCCTGCTATCGTCGCAGAGACTTTGGGACCCAAAATGTATAGGGTCTACCTGGAAGATGGTTCCATTTGCAGATGGCATGCGGACCAATTGCGTCCTCGTTCTCAGCTGCCCGAATCCCCGAATCGGCTGCACCTCCAGTGTCTCAAGGATCTGCTCCTACCAGATCAGGAGGCATTGAGACTGATGCTTGGGGGCACTCTGAACTTTTGAACTTAGCTCCAACAGAGCCCTCCAGCTCTGGTCCAGAGGTCTGTCCACCCTCTGAGCTAGGGGATCCCCTCTTGGCCCCGCCGGTGTCCATTCTGGCCAGCCCTGCTTCCTCCGCCCCGAGGCCCTGGGTGCCCGTCCTCAACGACGCTTTCGCCCTCCTGACCGGTTTCAGCTGCAAGACTGGTTACGAGACTATCGACGGGCCCGACGAAAGTGATCTGCTGCTATTTTCTCCCCGTAGCATCCCTGGAAGTTGTTCTCGCATCCGGACGCAGAAGAAGCCATGTAAATCTCCTGAGTTGGGAGGACTGCATGGGACAATTATTAGTTACTGTTTTATGCCTGTTCTCGTTCTGGTCAGTTAAGTAGCAGGGGGGTTGTTGATCAGTTTCAGCTGCGTTTGTGTTAATGAAATTACCAGGTGCCCTAGATGGGCAACAATGAGATGACCTCCAAAACAGGAATGGTTTTACAGGTGGGGGCCACTGCCTTTTTTTTTTTTTCCCCTACTCATCATCTTTTCTGCTGGTTTTTCACTATTTTTTTTCCTTTTGGCTAGGGTCAGTGTCACTACTGGTAGCAGGAGGCGATTCTTGGATCCTGTAGCAGTCCAACTCCTCTAGGATGGCACATCAATACATGCCATTGCCAGAAGGTCTGCGGTGTCTCCCAGCACAGTCTCAAGCGCATTGAGGAGATTCCAGGACACAGGCAGTTACGCTAGGAGAGCTGGACAGGGCCATAGAAAGCCCTAACCCATCAACAGGACCGGTATGCTCCTTTGTGCAATAAGGAACAGGATGAGCACTGCCAGAGCCCTACAAAATGACCACCAGTAGGCCACTGGTGGGAATGTCTCTTACCAATCAGAAACAGACTTCATGAGAGGGGCCTGAGAGCCTGAAATCTTCTAGTGGGCCCTGTGCTCACTGCCCCGCACGGTGGAACTTGATTGGCATTTGCCATTGGACACCAGAATTGGCAGGTCCGCCACTAGCACCCTGTGCTTTTCACAGATGAGAGTAGGTTCACCCTGAGCACATGGGACAGATGTGAAAGGGTCTGGAGAAACCATGGAGCACATTATGCTGCCTGTAACATTGTTTAGCATGACCGGTATGGTGGTGGGTCAGCGATTGTCTGGGGAGGCATATCCATGGAGGGATGCACAGACCTCTACAGGCTAGACAATGGCACCCTGACTGCCATTAGGTATCAGGATGAAAACCTTGGATCTTTTGTCAGATTCTACTGTGGTGGCGTGGGTCCTGCGTTCCTCCTGGTGCACGACAATGCCCGGCCTCATGTGACGAGAGTATGCAGCCAGTTTCTGGAGGAAGGAGTTGATACCATTGAATGGCCCCCACGATCACCTGACCTAAATCCAATAGAACACCCCTGGGACATTGTGTCAGTCCATCCGACACTGCCAGGTTGCATCTCAGTCTGTTCAAGAGCTCATTGATGCCCTGGTCCATATCCAGGAGGAAATACCCCAGGACACCATCCGTCGTCTCATTCGACATGCCCGAAGTTGTCAGGCATGCATGCATACAAGCACATGGAAGCTATACAAACTATTAAGTAGGGATCGACCGATAACGTTTTTTCGTTGCCGATACCAATATTTTGGCCATTGCATATCGGTATCGGCCGATATTTTGAACATTTAAAGTTTTGCAAAACAAACACAATTTTCAACACAAATCTGTTACTGAACATGTTAATGTTTGTTTGTTAACATTTTTAACATTAAAGGCTCCTTCTTCACACCTTAACTGCATGAAAACTGATAGGAAAACTGCACTTGCAGGGACATCAGTTTCACATCATCTGATTGTGAATGATGCATAAACTGCTCCAATAGTGCAATCACTACAATAATTTTGAATCGAAAATGAGAGGGAATTTTTACCCAAGACCAACCTCCCAGGTGGGGTCAATGGGGAATGGGGGAAAGGGGATTGGACTGGAATGGGGACTTTCTAGGTACTGTATTGATAGAGTAATATTTGGTGGTTGTGCACACAGGTCTGTGATCCATTTGAGCCTTGAACACTAGGTAAGATGGCCCTCCCATATCCTTAGATTTACTCTCTATATATACTTTACTGTTCTGTATATTGTATTACATCATTACTAATTGATTGTTTATTATTGTCAGAAAGAGCATAGTGTGTATAATATCCTCCTGAAGAAGTGGTTCGCCACAAAACATGTCGAGGTACACACATCTGGAAGTTTGAAAATCCGCTATTGGATTAACAAAACTGCATCTGCGCTCATACAATTGTTCAAAATCTCTGATACAGTACCTATATGTATTATATGTCTTCATTGTTTTTAAATTTTGTTTCAAAATAAAAATTGTGTATTTTACCTCTTGATTACTCTATCAATACAGTACCTAGAAAGTCCCCATTCCAGTCCAATCCCCTTTCCCCCATTCCACATTGACCCCACTGGGAGGTTGGTCTTGGGTAAAAATTCCCTCTCATTTTCGATTTCAAAGGGATGTTGGTACTATAGATTTTTGATTTTACCACAGGCTTTCTATATATTTAATAGTTTTAAATCATTACTGCAATGCAGTCTGTCTAGCTTTTTTTCTAGCAGTTCTGCACTAACATCTAGACAGTGGTTTGGAGTCAGTGCACTACCGCTGCAGTATTGCACTCACTGCAATGATTTTAAATAACTAACTGCAGTCAGTGCAAAACTGCTAGAAAAAAAGCTAGACAGTGGGGAGTCAGTGGACTACTGCTGTAGTAGTACATACTGCAATAATTTTAAATCACTACTGCAGCAGTGATTTAAAATGATTGCAGCAGTGAGTGGCGCACTACTGCAGCAGTAGTCCACTGACTCCAATCCAGTGGAGTCAGTGCACAACTGCTAGAAAAAAAACAAAAGCTAGGCTGTTGAATGGATTGGAGTGGACACTAGTACTATACCACTTTCAATACTCCCAGTTAAGTAGAACAATATTATAGTGCAGAAAGCATAACATTTAAGCATGTTCACCAGTTAAATGGCTTCTGTTTTTCTCATAAATTGCTGTCACTTCACTAAAAACACGCTCACTTGGTACCAAGGAAGGAGGAGCAGGAAGGTATCTTCTAACATGAGAAGCAAGTCTTTTGTAGCGTGCCTCATTTCCTTTCCACCACTGAAGAGGACCACCACTTTTGTCAATTTCTGGTTCCTTCAAATAGAGATGAAGTTCATCATCCAGGGTCATCATTATTGCAGATTGGGAAGAATCCTCCGCATGAGGCCCCAATAAAACACTGAACATGGCATCTTTTTTCACTATGATGAATTTTATCTTCTGTCCGTTGTCTTTTTGGACATTTTTCTCTTTTTGAAGCATCCTGCTCTTCCACATTAGAAACCTGCTCTTCTTGACTTTTCGGCAGGAACCCTCCTGCACCTCCTGTTGAATATCTTCTGTCAGCCATTGTTTTGCCTTGGCCAATACATCATCAGAAGAGAAGGATGGTTCTTCTAGTGAGGATCCAAAAGACATGCAAGCACACCATTCTTATTCTCTTCGTGCTCTCAAAATGTTTGGTGAGGCTGTCCCTCATGGCCTACCTACATGTTTTAGTGCCACGTGTGTTGGGTCCTTCATTCTCTTGAAGAAGCATCTTCAGCACTCTCACACATGGGATGCCAAATGACACAGATGAGTCATAATGACTCACCTCTAGTGTCACTTCCTCTATGGGGAGGAGGGTCTCAATGACATTGGCTACAATGTCCTAGTGATCAGCAGTAGGACAAGAATATCCTCCATATAGAGGGGTTATTTTTGTGCCTCAGACCAAGGAAAATGGGACTTTACGGGCAAGTAGATAAGGTATAAATGAAGTATATAAAGAATGGTAAAAGAAAAATAAAATAAAATGAACAATAATTTATTAACAACAGATGTTATTCCATGTATTGTTAAATAACGTATTGGTGAACAATGTGCTTGGGGAAAGACCCAAGTGTGAAAGAAGTAAAAAAGGGGTTGATTCAACAAAGAATCAGTGACAGTAGTGAAATAGTGACATATTATGAGGATTTCTTGGCTGTTTTCCAGTAGATGTTTAAAGGGACACTTGTCCCCCAAAAAAATCCAATTTTCTGACGCGTTTCGGCTCTCTCGTGGGCCTTTTTCAAAGCGTTAGGTCACTCTGTACTTTAGTCTATAAGAATAATATATAGGATTGTTTAGGTCCTTATTGTCGTCAAGTATATTAGAATTCAAAGTTAGGAAAAGTTTTTACATACATGGGTGTAGTTACCAGTTACTGCACAAGGCTCCCCTATCCATGTTGCAATCACAGCGGGATCGTGTTCTGCATATAGCCTAGGATGGTGATGGCAAAAAAAGGAGCTTATTATAGTGGTGGGTTTTAAAGACACACTATGTCAGATGTTTCCAAACAGGTATGACCACTTACAGTTGTGTGGGCTGAAGGGGTTAAATACTTCCTCCACGGGGGGGTGGATTTTTTCTCCCTCTATCTTTGCTGGATTCTTCGTCTGTATTATAATGTAGTAAGAGTAGTCTGTATTTACCTTAATCACTGTATATAACTACGAATATAGTGACTTTAATCCCAGAGTGGGTGTTGTAACTCCTTGTGTTTATACAGCAGAAAAGGTGACTTTCGGTGCCCAAAGTTTTTATTGAAAAACAGAGTCCATAGGAGCTTACGTTTTGTAGAAAGAACTGGTAGAAGATGATCCATCCGGCTGGCGCAGATTTCGTCTGTCCCCTTCCCTCTGCTCGAGAGAAGTGAAGACTGACTATCGTTCCCCGGCCTTTAAAAGTCCTCCGTGCATGCGCAGTGGCTTCTGCACGTAGGAGGGCTTACTCCGAGCGTGACGTGGCACCATTTCGTGCGCCTGCGCTAAGTGGATGCGCGCGCAGGTTGCTGGGGTTTGTAGTGTGGGACGCTCTCTGGCCGCCAGCACAGGAGGAGGGGCCCTCCTTTCCCCGAAGGTGATTGGTGGGTACCCATGCTGGGTGTGATTGCAGGGATAAAAGGGGGCCAGTCTGCAGCACTGTCGGCTACAAATCATGCACGCAAACTATCGTTATATACATGGTTAGATAATCATTATTTAACACAAAATTTGTGCATTCAATATATTGGTGTACCAGAACATAATATCAAAAGCAAATAATGAATATACAAAAGCAATACAAAAATGAAAGTATTTTTTACACAGCAGTAAATGTATATTAATACCCACTTCTCAGTGTATTTGGTGGATAGGGAGGGAGAAGTCCCGATAGCCGGACAATCCAGGGTTGTCCTGGGATCATGTTTAACGGGATCGGAAATAAACGATCAGTGTATAAGGGGTATATACATCAAAAGGTTAAACACCTCTTATGTATGAGGGCAAATTTGAATGGCTCATTCAAAGTCTATTGATTGGAGAGCAGGCAATGAAGGATAAAAATAAGGGGTATGGATAGATCTTGTAGGTTGGTTGCCATAGACCATACAATATCTATTGGAGAAAGGAGGATGAGAACTCTAGATAAAGGAGTATTTTAGTAGGTGGTTATACAGAAGTTTGCCAGCTGTTTTTTAAGCAAGGGGAGGTTTTGTTTTTTTAATCTGTCTTCCCTGATGCAAACCCCTCCAGAAAGGGACGAAAACTCTCGTTTTCGTTAAGTCCGGGTGGTTTAGTGGCTTGGAGACGTCTTATCCACCTCATTTCCATTTGTAGCAACCGTTTGTTCCAATCCCCCCCTCTACACGGTATATGAATCCTTTCAAGTGCTGTGAATGTCACTTTCGGCATTTTGTTTTTATGGTGGTGTGCTACGTGTCTGCCAAGGGGTACATAGAAATTACACATCTGCATGCTATTAATGTGTTGATTGACACATTTACCAAATTCCTGTTTGGTTTTTCCTACATAGTAGGATTCACATTGGCACCTCATGAGGTAGACCACCCCTCTTGTTCGACAATTTACAAAGTGTCGGGGTACAAAGAGATCTCCATTGGGGAGTGTTGTGTTTACACATTTCTTTATAACATTACATTGCCCGCAGTTTCCACAGGGGAATGTACCCTTCTGTTTGCAGGGATCCTTTCTTGTTTCTTTATACTCACTGTGGGTGAGTGATTGTTTCATAGATCCCGCTTTTCTATATGTAATCTGAGGGTTTTCCGGTATGAACGGTTTTATCGCGGGGTCCTCCTTTAGGATCGGCCAGTGTTTGGCTATGATATTTTTTATTTTGGGGTGGTCATTCGTAAATCTCATGATGACCCTAGTCTGGTTTTCTTGTTCATCAGGTGTCTGTTTCTTTTTGTTTTTAAATAAGATGTCGTGTCTTTCTTGTTTTTTTACCCTATTAAAGGCTTTTCTTAGGGTCGTCTTTGTGTAGCCCCTTTTCCTCAGTCTGGCAGTCAGGGAATCGGCTTCCCTCTGAAAGTCTTGTTCGGTGGTACAGTTTCTTCTTAACCTAAGGAATTGACTGTATGGGATTGCACTTTTGAGTGAGGAAGGATGGAAGCTGGATGCATGTAATATGGAATTACCTGCTGTTTCTTTTCGATATAAGGTTGTTTTAAGAAGTCCATCTTTGTCTTTAATGATCCACGTGTCCAAGAAGGGAATTTTTTCCTTATCGTAGTTGATGGTGAAGAACATATTGTACGTGTTCTTATTCATGGCTTAAAGACATTCTTTTATCATACTCTCTGGGCCTGTCCAGAATATGTATGAATATGTCGTCTATAAATCTCTGCCAAACAATGTTGTTGGCAAAGACACTGTTTTTCTCTTCGGCTAAAAATTCCTGTTCCCACGCTCCAAGGTATGTATTCCCGTAGGACGGGGCACAACTTGTGCCCATTGCGACGCCACACGTCTGCAAATAGTATGTGCCGTTAAATACAAAGAAGTTATTATTCAGGATGTAATCCAGCATCATGATTATAAAGGCATTAAATTTTGTATCCTGTCCACTTTGTTCTTCTAATGTTCGTTTGATGACTTCCATTCCTTTCTTATGTGGGATATTGTTATAAAGAGCCTCGACATCGATGGTAATGAGGAATGCATCATCTGGTATGGTAATACCATCAATGATCTGCAGGAGGTGTCCTGTGTCTCTGGTGTATGAAGGGAGTTTAGTTACATGGGGTCTTAGGTATGCATCTATGACTTTGCTCGTGTTTTCCGTTAGATTACTGTTCCCTGATATGATGGGTCTACCTGGGGGGTTGTTTTTGTCCTTATGGATTTTAGGTAAGGCATAGAAGGTCGGGGTTCTAGCGTGTTTTGTCCTCACAAACTGCCACAGTGTTTCTGAGATCATTCCTTGGTTCCGAGCTCCATCTATTTTTTATAGAAATCCTCTTTGTATGTCTCTACCATAATGGGAATAATCTTTTTATAGCATCGTGTATTATCCAGAATCCTCTGGCACATTGCTTTGTAATCATCATTATCCATTAACACAATGTTCCCCCCTTTGTCCGAGGGTTTAATTGTGATGGATTCGTTGTTCTTCAGTTCTTGTAGGGCAGTTTTTTGTTCCTTTGTAAGGTTTTGTGTTGTCTTATTGCCTTTTAATTTTTCGAGTTCTTTTGTCGTTTCCCTAACAGAGGGCTATTGAAGGGTTCTCATTCAGTGAGGGAAAAATATGAGATTTTTTCTTGAACGTGGGGCATTTTGCTCCTTGTGATTCTTCTACCTCATCGTCTTCGCTTCCGATAGGTGTGTTTTCATCTGTCCAATCGTCGATTGCTCCTTCTTCCAATAGAAGATTAAGGTCTCTGATAGCCCTGAATTCGGCTGGTGTTAGACTTGTTGGTGGTATTTCAACAGTTGTTTTTTTATTGTATTTGACTTTTAGAAGTAAGTTTCTCGCGAAAAGGTTGACATCCTTAATTATTTCAAATGTATCAGTCCCTCTATTTGGACAAAAGGAGAGTCCCAAGGATAGTACTTCCCTTTCAGCTTTGGTTAAGATATGTGTAGACAGATTTATAATTGTCAGTCCTTCATGGTCCATGACTTAATTTTGTGTTATTTGTTCGGTTGTTTTGTTTTCTGTTTCGTTCCTAAAAAAGGCCTCTGTGATTTTGGGTTCTCGTCTTTGGGCTGTTGGGACCTGGTGAACATTTTTGGATATTTTTTCGGGGCAGTAGCGCCTTCGTCGGGAAAGGGATTAATTTCTGAGGTATTTGGTTCTTCTGCATCTTGCGAGGATTGATCGTCGTCTTCTGTTGGTTGTGGGTTCTCCGGGGGTTTGTTTTGGCCCCTACGTCTAAAGTGTTGTTCAGGTCCCGATGTGTAAGCCGAGGAGTCTGAAGAGTATTGTGGGCCGGTGTTCCTGGGTGTTCTATATGTGGTTCTCCTGGTCTGCCTATTGTTCGTCCATTTATAGGCACGATTTTGTGAAAAAGCGTTCTTGTCTCTCCAATATTTCCGTTCTTTTTTCTTCAGCAGTTCTTTGCTGAACTCTTCAATGTGTTCTTTGAGTTTCCTCTCTTGTTCACTGTATAGTGATGCGTTTCTCAGGGGATTTAATTTCTTGTATATCTGTTTTATCTCCACATCCAGGTTTTTCATTTGTCTCAGATATTCTGTTTGAAGGAGAATCATAAGTTTTTTTGAACACTCGTTAAGAATCTCTTCCCATTCTTTCTTCATCATCGTCGTGATATTATCCATTGTCGGGAATATCTGAATTCTGAGACCGACTGGGTTTATGTTCTCCGTCACGTATCTTTCAAAGCTTTTTATGTGCCAAAAAAGGGCTGACTTACGTTCAAGTTGTCTTTTTAGGGTGCTGAATAACGCTAGAACATCCGATTCTTGTTGCTCATGACCCTGAAAACTCTTCTGGATGTCCAGCATCAGGCTGTTCCATCCGTCTCCAATCAAATTCCCTGTGGGTGGGTCCTCCCTTTCAGGAGCACTCATTGTATCTCACGTAAAGTGAGAGACTTTGGGCTCTGTGATCGTCTGGGTTACCTCTTTCCCTTGGGACTCCTAGTCACACCAAGGGTGGTAATGCTCCCTGATTCCAGAGCCCTTGTATTTTAAATAAAGGGTAGGGTCCTGCTGTATTGACCCTAATAAATACTAATGGTATCTTAAATATGTAATGTGAAAGCAAAAGAAATCGAGGCAGTGGATGTGTTATCCATCCAAAATAGTTAGGCGAAGGGGGGGATTTTTTCTTTTGCACACAAAATAAAATAAGTAGGTGCTGCCACCGTCCCTGTGTGATTATAGAGGGGTTATTTTGGTGCCCCAGACCAAGGAAAATGGGACTTTACGGGCAAGTAGATAAGGTATAAATGAAGTATATAAAGAATGGTAAAAGAAAAATAAAATAAAATGAACAATAATTTATTAACAACAGATGTTATTCCATGTATTGTTAAATAACGTATTGTTAACAATACATGGAATAACATCTGTTGTTAATAAATTATTGTTCATTTTATTTTATTTTTCTTTTACCATTCTTTATATACTTCATTTATACCTTATCTACTTGCCCGTAAAGTCCCATTTTCCTTGGTCTGAGGCACCAAAATAACCCCTCTATAATCGCACAGGGACGGTGGCAGCACCTACTTATTTTATTTTGTGTGCAAAAGAAAAAATCCCCCCCTTCGCCTAGAATATCCTCCATATTCACCTGAATATATGGTAAGAGCTCGCTTCTGCTCCAGCAATCTTTGCAGCATGTGAAGTGTTGAGTTCCATCGAGTTGGAACAGCATTAAGTTGTTTTTGGGTAGGCCAAGGTCTTCCTGAATGCACCTCAGTCGCTGCTTGGCAAGGATTGAATGGTGGAAATGGCCTGCGCACCTCCTCAGCATGCTAATTATGTCAAGCAAAGCTCTCTGGTTTGAAAGACCATCATTTACCACAAGTTGGAGGGTGTATGCCATGAACCTGAGGTCTGACACTTAGTCTCATTCCTTTCACCATGTTCGCTCTGCTGTCTCGATGCACAAGCATCACTCGGTCTTTATAATTTAAAAGTGGCCACTGCGCTGTCACTAAATAACAGAGATGTCTCTTGCAAAAATTAGGTGTAGAAGACAGGATCTGCTGCAGCTCTCAACTCAGCCTTTCAATTGAAACTGAATCAATCAAAGTAGGTATATAATATTAAAGCCGCGCTTAGCCTTACGTAATTAATATCAATAATCATAGGTGAATAAATAATTAAGATTGTGCTTAATCAGCAATAAATAATTAATAAATCCAATGTGCTCCTAGTGCCATCCAATGTGCAATAATAAAAAACATATAAATAAAGGCAAAAAATCAGTGAAGTGCAAACTGCTGTGACAAAGGTGCTGGGTGCAAAAAAATGAAGATCCAGGGACGTCAATATAAACACACTCTTTGTCCCAATGTGAAGACTCGCTATGCCTCAAAAAATAAATATAGTGAACAAAGTGACAGGGGAACAAAAGCTGCGTAACAGTAAGATGATAATGTGATATATAGAACTAATATACAATGAAATCATCGAAAACTAGCCGATAAATCTAGCCGATTGGCCCTACTATTCGCTGCTTCCATTCTGTAAATGCCAAACCTAAACTGATTAAAGAAAATAGCATCCTCACGCCCTTTATATAACAATCCCCAATTCGTTCCGGGTCAATCGCATCACTCTTTACGCTCAGTTCCCAATGATATAGGAATATGCATTTTCCACCTTTTGCGGAATAGGAAACTTCCCAATTTTGAAGATTTAAAAACAACACTAAACACCCCCTCCCTGACCAGATGGGAATATCCAGCTGCACTATTTTATTACCCCTAGATTGATATTAAATACATGAAAAAATGGGGCAAACCGAGCACACAGAGCAAATGACTGTTCAAGTGGGCCAAAAGTAGGTGCACGTTACTTCTACAT
Organism: Pelophylax lessonae; assembly: GCF_965119305.1. Taxonomy (NCBI): domain Eukaryota; kingdom Metazoa; phylum Chordata; class Amphibia; order Anura; family Ranidae; genus Pelophylax; species Pelophylax lessonae. The sequence goes on from NC_138769.1 coordinate 172,519,023, forward strand.
TATTCAATATTGTACATTATAATGGCAACCCTTCTTATTTTTTTTTCGTCTGTATGGAGTTACCTTGACAACAGTGATCAGTTGCAGCTTCAATCTTCATACAGTGAAAGTGGCTTAAATTCAGGTGGTAGGATCAGGTGAGTGATTCCAGGAACCAAACAGTGAACTGTGATAGGGAGATATGCAAAGCTTCTGGTGTGCTACACCCTTACCTTACTGCTGTAAGGTTACAGCATTTGAATGGTATCAATCCTGTGTTCCTGCGTGTATCCAAAGGGGATGCTGGGAGGGGGTATTTAAATTGGATCCTTTCCGACTTCCACCTTCCAGGGGTGAGGGAGGGAGTTGTTTGTGTCCTGTGTGCTTCCGAATGGGGGCAGACAAACAGAAAACTTCCTCTGGTGTAATATTTCACATCATTTATTTAGCATAAAAAGTAGCAACTTACATTGAAAATCCCAGTAGCAATCACTCGGTCTTTGTTGATTCCCCATTCTTCTAGCATGCCTAGAAACCTTTCTCTAATGTACTCTCCAGTGTGGGATCCTTGCATCACTTTTGTATTCAACACCAAATGCCTTTTTGTCCATCCGCTGTCAATGAAGTGGCATGTAAGACTCATTAGTGATTCGTTTGTCCTGACCAGCAGTCAGTCGTGAATGAGAGTGAGTTGCCAGCATTCTCTGGTTTCAGCATAGCCTTTACTTTCTCAACGATCTTTGGTGAATCTTCCCTAGCATTTTGGTTCAATAATAATTCTCACTCTTCAGTGTGTACCTTGGCTCAACTATGGACATCAACTGCTTAAATCCAGAGTCAGACACCATTGTAAATGGCTGGTTATCAGTGACCATCTTCGCTGTGATTGCTCTGTCCAGCATTTGGGATCTTTTATCCGATTTTAGCCACCTTTTTTTTTTCTGCAACATATGTTATTTTTGCCTGGGATAGTGATGTTTCACCTTGTGATTCGTTTTGTTTTTTCTGTGCTGCATGATATAATTCAACATAATGAACTCTTGGATGGGCCCAAAGAGTTGAGGTATTTTTGGCTTTTGCAGTTATCGATCCCATGCTTAAATTGTTTGTGCATGTGTTGCACACTGCTACTGCTTTTTCTGGAGATGAGAAATAGTCCCAGACCACACTTTTTTTTTTTTTTTTGTATCTGCATCTATCTATCTCATTGAAATTTGAAAGACTACTGAAATTAAATATAGGCTTAAAAGAACTGACTGACTGGCACCCTGTGGTGGGTGGCTGGCTGGAACCCTTTGGTGGCTGGCACCCTGTGGTGGGTGGCTGGCTGACTCCCTGTGGTAGCTGGCTGGTACAGGCCCAGGGCCTGTGGGTGGCTGACTAGCTGGCTGGCACCAGGCAGCTGTGGGTGCATGTATGGCGGCTGTGTTAAACACACTGTGTGCACTGTACAGTGTACGCTCACTGGCCCGAGACTCCCGACTCCAGACGAGGCTGAGGGAGGCGACCTAAGAAGGCAGAAGTTGTCCCAGTGCGCAGAGGCGCGTAGTGCAACATACGCAATGATGTCACGACAATATCGATAACCTCCGGGGCGGATTCCGATATATCGGGGAAAGTGCATATCGGTCTTGCCGATAATTGGTGGATCCTTATTACTAAGTACCATTTTGAGTTGCTGCAATGAAATTTAATCAAAACAGACTAGCCTGCTGGCTGACTAGCCTAATTTTTCACTTTGATTTTTAGGGTGTTGTTGAATTCAGTTCCCTCTGTAGGTTGATCATTTTAATTTCCATCGAACGATGTTGCATCCTTTCATTCCTTACACATTACCCAGTCCATATCAGTAAAGATATCCAGCTGATGTGTTTTAAAAGTGTTCCTTTAATTTTTTTGAGAAGTGTATTAATCATGCGCTCCACAAATCTGGCCTTTATGGAAGAGTGGCAAGAAGAATGCCATTATTGAAAGAAAGCCATAAATTGATGGGAAGATGGATGGAGCCAAATATAGGGCAATCTTAGCAGAAAACCTGTTGGAGTCTGCAAAAGACTTGAGACTGGGGCAGAGGTTCACCTTCCAGTAGAGCAATGGCCCTAAACTTACAACCAGAGCTACAATGGAATGGTTTATATCAAAGCATATGCCTGTGCTAAAATGGCCCAAAGTCCAGACATAAATCCAATTAAGAATCTGTGACAAAACTTGACAATTGCTGTTCAGAAACTCTCCCAATCTGACAAATTTAAATCTCTAGATGTGCAAAGCTGGTAGAGACATACCCAAAAAGACTTGCAGCTGTAATTGCAGCGAAAAAGTGGTTCTACGAAGTAAGGAGGGCTGAATACAAATGCACGCCACACTTTTCAGATATTTATTTGTAAAAAAAAATGTGAAAACCATTTATTTTCCTTCCACTTCACAATTATGTGCCACTTTGTGTTGGTCTATCACATAAAATACATTTACAGTTTTTGGTTGTAACATGACAAAATATGGAAAATTTTGGTATGAATACTTTTTCAAGGCACTTTAGCTACCTAGTGTCTTGTTGCTTTGCTTAGTCTTGCCATGGTGTGTGACCTGCGACATGAAACCGTCTTCCACAACCTCACCTTAAGGGGAGTTCCAGCCTGGGGAGAAGAAAAATAAGTCAGCAGCTTCAAATACTGTAGCTGCAGACTTTTAATATTAGGACACTTACCTGTGCAGGGAGCCCGTGATGTCAGCACCCCATGCTGATTCGTCCATCGACTCTGGGCGCAGGCGCTGGCATCTTCACAAAGGGAAACAGGAAGTAAAGCCTTGCGGCTTCACAGCCTGTTTCCTACTGAGCATGCGCTTTCTGAATGGTCCCTTGTCTTCTGGAACCTATGTGTCTCCCAGAAGGGAGGAGGGGCCAAAAATTACGTAAATCGCTGCACAATGATTGTGGCGATCTTACCTGGAAGTGGGAGCGGGGTACCTGTTGTTTTTTACAGCTATCCGCTCCCCGTCCCCTGAAAGGTGGCAAATGTGGTGGGGGGGATGAGGAAGCAAACAGGCGCTTCTCTTTTTGGGTGGAGCAACGCTTTAATATCAGAGCTTGGCTTTTCCTCACCAAGTTTTAAGCCGCCTGCACAGCTGTTTAATGACTTTCAATCTACATATGAAATGAATGATCATTAGTACCTGCTTGGTATATTTGATTTATCATACACCTGATTCTAATCGTGCAAAAATCTCTGACTTTGTTCAAGTGTAAGAAGTGCACCAGATTCTGTCTACACCAATTTTAGTAAATCTCCCCCGTGTGCAAGTATACCTAGCAGAATGGATGCTGGTTTGAAGCCAAGGGGTAGGCATGCCAAATATGTTTAGATGTTTCAATTTTTTTTATTGTGCTCTTTGCATTTTGTAAATTGATGAAAAAAATTGTGTTTAACCGCTTGCCAACCGCTGCAAGTACATATACTGCGGCGGTCAGCCACGTGCAGGCAAAGTGACGTACCGGTACGTCACTAGCCTGCGAGCCAATAGGGGGCGAGCGCGCACCGCCGGAGGCGCGCTCCCGCCCCTGCACGTTCACGGACACCTCACCTCAGCGCGAGTGACCGGCGGACCCGTTGTCCGCCGGTCACTCGCGATCGTCCGTTACAGAGGGAGAAAGGCAGGCGGCTAATGTAAACAAAGCCGCCTGTCTTTCTTCCCTGTGTAACAGCAGAGATCATACGGTCCTGCTATGTAGGACCGTAGATCTTTGCTGTTACATAAAAAGCCACATCCCTGCACAGTAAGAAGCACGCCCCTAGGGACACACTTAACCCCTCCTTCCCCAATAAAGTTAACCCCTTCCCTGTCAGTGTCATTTTTACAGTAACAGTGCATATGTATAGCACTAATTACTGTAGTAATGTCACTGGTACCCCCAAAAGTGTCAAAAATGTCAGTCAAGGGTCCGAACTGTCTGCCGCAATGTCGCAGTCCCGCTAAAAAAATCGAGAATCGCCGCCATTACAACAAAAATGACAATCTTTCCCTTCATTAGTAAACGCAATAACTTTTGTGCAAACCAATCAAAATACGCTTATTGTGATTTTTTTTTTTTTACCAAACATATGTAGCAGAAAACAAATTGGCCAAAAATGTTAAAAAATTTAGATTTTTACATTTTTTTGGGGGGAATTTCATATAAAAAAATGTGAAAAATATTGTTATTTTTGCAAAATTGTCGCTCTTTTTTTGTTTATAGCGCATGATCAAAAAATCGCACAGGTGACCAAAAGAAAGCTCTGTTTGTGGGAAAAAAAGGACTTCAAACTAGTTTAGGTACAGCGTCGCACGACCGTGCAATTGTCCGTTAAAGTCACGCAGTGCCGAATCGCAAAATAGGGCCTGGTCAGGAAGGGGGTAAAATCTTTCGGGGCTTAAGTGGTTATAATACAGTCAGGGCCATAAATATTGGGACATTGACACAATTCTAATCTTTTTGGCTCTATACACCACCACAATGGATTTCAAATGAAACAAACAAGATGTGCTTTAACTGCAGACTTTCAGCATTAATTTGAGGGTATTTACATCCAAATCAGGTGAACGATGTAGGAATTACAACAGTTTGTATATGGGCCTCCCACTTTTTAACCGGTTGCCGACCGCCGCACGACTATATACTGCGGCGGTCAGCCCCGGCCAGGCAGAGTGACGTATCGATACGTCACTCGCCTGTCACTGACTTGCGAGGCTATTGCGGGCGGGCGCGCGCCCGCCGCGGCTCGTTCACAGACAAGTCAGTGCGTGTGTCCAGCGGACTCTATGTCCGCCGGTCACACTACGATCGCTCCTGTGAAGGGAGAAAGGAGGAGCGGCTTATGTAAACAAGCCGCCCGTCATTCTCCCTGGTGTAAAAATGAAGATCTGACAGTTCTACTATATAGAACCGTTGATCTTTGCTTTTACACCAATAGCCATGTCCCTGCACAGTTAGAAACACGCCCCTAGGACACACTTAACCCCTCCGTGTCCAATAAAGTTAACCCCTTCCCTGCCAGTGTCATTTTTGCAGTAACAGTGCATATATATAGCACTGATTACTGCAGTAATGTCACTGGTACCCCCAAAAGTGTCAAAAATGTCAGTCAAGGGTCCGATCTGTCCGCCGCAATGTCGCAGTACCGCAAAAAAAATCGCAGATCACCGCCATTACTCGTTAAAAAAAAACACCAAAAATGAAAAAAAAATCTTTCCCTTTGTTAGTAAACGCGATAACTTTTGCGCAAACCAATCAAAATACGCTTTTTGCGATTTTTTTTTTTTTACCAAACATATGTAGCGTAAAACAATTTGGCCGAAAATGTTAAAAAATTTTGTTTTTTACATTTTTTTGGGGGGGAATTTCATATAAAAAAAAAGTGAAAAATATTGTTATTTTTGCAAAAATTACGCTCTTTTTTGTTTATAGCGCCTGATCAAAAAATCGCACAGGTGATCAAATACCACTAAAAGAAAGCTCTGTTTGTGGGAAAAAAAGGACGTGAAATTCGTTTAGGTACATCGTCGCACGCAATTGTCCGTCAAAGTCACGCAGTAAAAAATCGCAAAAAACCCCCTGGTCTTTTAGCAGCCAAATCCTCCGGGGCTTAAGTGGTTAAGGGATCAAAAGTAATGGGACAATAGGCTGCTCAGCTGCTCCATGGCCAGGTGTGTGTTATTCCCTCATTATCCCATTTACAAGGAGCGGATAAAAGGTCCAGAGTTAATTTCAAGTGTGCTATTTGCATTTGCAATTTGTTGCTGTCAACTCTCAATATGCGATCCAAAGAGCTGTCACTATCAGTGAAGCATACCATCATTAGGCTGAAAAAACAAAACAAACCCATCAGAGAGATAGCAAAAACATTAGGTGTGGCCAAATCAACTGTTTGGAGCATCCTTAAAAAGAAAGAATGCACCGGTGAGCAACACCAAAAGACCCGGAAGACCATGGAAAACAACCGTGGTGGATGACCAAAGAATTCTTTCCCTTGTGAAGAAAACACCCTTCACAACAGTTGGCCAGATCAAGAACACTCTCCAGGAGGTAGGTATATGCGTGTCAAAGTCAACAATCAAGAGAAGACTTCACCAGAGTGAATACAGAGGGTTCACTACAAGATGGAAACCATTGGTGAGCCTCAAAAACAGGAAGGCCAGATTAGTGTTTGCCAAACAACATCTAAAAAAGCCTTCACAGTTCTGGAACAACACCCTATGGACAGATGAGACCAAGATCAACTTGTACCAGAGTGATGGGAAGAGAAGAGTATGGAGAAGGAAAGGAACTGCTCATGATCCAAAGCATACCACCTCATCAGTGAAGCATGGTGGTGGTAGTGTCATGGCGTGGGCATGTATGGCTGCCAATGGAATTGGTTCTCTTGTACTTATTGATGATGTGACTGCTGACAAAAGCAGCAGGATGAATTCTGAAGTGTTTCGGGCAATATCTGCCCATATTCAGCCAAATGCTTCAGAACTCATTGGATGGCGCTTCACAGTGTAGATGGACAATGATCCGAAGCATACTGCGAAAGCAACCAAAGAGTTTTTTAAGGGAAAGAAGTGGAATGTTATGCAATGGAAGTCAATCATCTGACCTGAATCCAATTGAGCATGCATTTCAATTGCTGAAGACAAAACTGAAGGGAAAATGCCCCAAGAACAAGCAGGAACTGAAGACAGTTGCAGTAGAGGCCTGGCAGAGCATCACCAGGGATGAAACCCAGCGTGTGGTGATGTCGATGCATTCCAGACTTCAGACTGAAATTGACTGCAAAGGATTTGCAACCAAATATTAAAAAGTGAAAGTTTGATTTAGGATTATTAATCTGTCCCATTTACTTTTGGTCCCTTAAAAAGTGGGAGGCACATATACAAACTGTTGTAATTCCTACACCTTTCACCTGATTTGGATGTAAATACCCTCAAATTAAAGCTGAAAGTCTGCAGTTAAAGCACATCTTGTTTGTTTCATTTCAAATCCATTGTGGTGGTGTATAGAGCCAAAAAGATTAGAATTGTGTTGATGTCCCAATATTTATGGACCTGACTGTATATATTTTTGCAAGCATTCTTCACACCTGTCTAATACATTTCAACAGTACTGTTTGTGTGTATATATATATATATATATATATATATATATATATATATATATATATGTTTACATATGCTCATAATCACTGCATCTGAAGTATACCTAACATCCATACACCATGTTTCAGCTGTAGCAAGTGACGTGTATACACTAGGAAAGGTGACACTATCCATGTATTATCTCAAGGATGTACATGTTCAATTTTCCATAGGGTTAAATGCTGATTGCGCGCCATACTTGAAAACCTTGCACATAGTCAATACTCCACCCAAGATAATCAGTCAGTTAAATATAATCCTCTTTTTTTTTTGGGCAACCATTGATCTAGTTGTTCATTTAGTGTATCTACAGCATGGGAATCAATGAGGTCTCTGCAATTCCTCACTATTGCTTACTCTGTTCCTCTCCTTGGTGTATTTTTGGGTGTTCCCACCAGCCTTCATATGTTTCAACTTCAACTGTTAAATTCTACTTAATAAAAAAGAGGAGGGACTTTCTCAGCTAAGTACACCCTTCTGTCTGCATGCCTGAGCTAATTAAGGAAGATGAATTACAGGAAGTAAATGTTACATGAATCATATGTCCTTACTCAAGATGGCCACGGCCAGAAATGTTTTTTTTTTTTTTTCAAAAAGGTGATTTCTCTGCAAAATAAAGCATGGAGACATGGATGGGGGAGTTTGCTTTTGAATACTAAAAATGAAATCATGTTTTTGTTTTGTGATGTTCAGATACAGTGTAGATACGCTTTAACCTGCATTTTTTTCAGTGTATTCAGTGCTTGTTTATCCTAATTGTACAGGGTACAGGCTGAGTATTCAAAGACCCTGGGTTATAGGCTGTTACTTTAGGTGATTGGACACTGGCAATGTTTTTGATGACATGCCCCTGGGGAGTCTCACCCCGATCCTCAGTTTCCTAAGGTGATGTAACTCTTAGCGAAAATGCATTTTGTCTTTGTATCCTATTTCAGGCAAGCAGCCTACATAACAAACGTAGATCTTTCTGCAACTATATCACAGTTCTTTGGACAACTGATCGCTTTACTACAGCCCTGTGTAGCGCTTCAAATCGCAAGGTTTGTTAAACCAACTCCACCATCTCTACCGAAGTCAGATCCCAATATGCCTAGCCTAGAAGAGGTGGACATACAGTATCTCACAAAAGTGAGTACACCCCTCACATTTTTGTAAATATGTGACAAATCTAAAGAAATGACACTTGCTACAATGTAGAGTCGTGAGTGTACAGCTTGTATAACAGTGTAAATGTGCTGTCCCCTAAAATAACTCAACACACAGCCATTAATGTCTAAACAGCTGGCAATAAAAGTGAGTACAACCCTAAGTGAAAATGTCCAAATTGGGCCCAAAGTGTCAATATTTTGTGTCATCACCATTCTTTTCCAGCACTGCCTTAGCCCTCTTGGGTATGGAGTTCACCAGAGCTTCACAGGTTGCCACTGGAGTCCTCTTCCACTCCTCCATGATGACATCACAAAGCTGGTGGATGTTAGAGACCTTGCGCTCTTCCACCTTCCGGTTTAGAATGCCCCACAGATGCTCAATAGGGTTTAGGTCTGGAGACATGCTTAGCCAGTCCATCACCTTTACCCTCCGCAAAGCAGTAGTCGTCTTGGAGGTGTGTTTGGGGTCGTTCTGTTGGAATACTGCCCTGCGGCCCAGTCCCTGAAAGGAGGGGGATCATGCTCTGCTTCAGTATGTCACAGTACATGTTGGCATTTATGGTTCCCTCAATGAACTGTAGCTCCCCAGTGCCGGCAGCACTCATGCAGCCCAAGACTATGACACTCCCACCACCATGCTTGACTGTAGGCAAGACACACTTGTCTTTGTACTCCTCACCTGGTTGCTGCCACACGCGCTTGACACCATCTAAACCAAATAAGTTTATCTTGGTCTCATCAGACCACAGGACATGGTTTCAGTAATCCACATCCTTAGCAAACTATTTGCAAGTTTTTTTGTACATCATCTTTAGAAGAGGTTTCCTTCTGGGACAACAGCCATGCAAACCAATTTGATGCAGTGTGCGGCGTATGGACTGAACACTGACAGGCTGACCCCACCCCCTCAACCTCTGCAGCAATGCTGGCAGCACTCATACGTCTATTTTCCAAAGACAACCTCTGGATATGATGCTGAGCATGTTCACTCAACTTCTTTGATTGACCATGGCGAGGCCTGTTCTGAGTTTAATCTGTCCTGTTAAACCGCTGTATGGTCTTGGCCACTGTGCTGCAGCTCAGTTTCAGGGTCTTTGCAATCTTCTGATAGCCTAGGACATCTTTATGCAGAGCAACAATTCTTTTTTTTTTTTTCAGATCCTCAGAGAGTTCTATGCCATGAGGTGCCACGTTGAACTTCCAGTGACTAGTATGAGAGAGTGAGAGTGATAAAAGCAAATTTAACACACCTGCTCCCATTCACATCTGAGACCTTGTAACGCAAACAAGTCACATGACACTGGGAAGGGGAAATGGCTAATTGGGCCCAATTTGGACATTTTCACTTAAGGGTGTTCTCACTTTTGTTGCCAGCGGTTTAAACCCTAATGGCTGTGTGTTGAGTTATTATGAGGGGACAGCAAATTTACACTGTTATACAAGCTGTACACTCACTACTTTACATTGTGACAAAGTGTCATTTCTTCAATGTTGCCATATGAAAAGATAATTATTGGGGTTTTTTTTTTTTTTTTTTACTAAAGACATGTGGCTGAATCCACATTGGCCTAAATTGATGAATCAATTTTGATTTTTTACTTTTTTTTTTCTTTTATTGGATATGGTTTATAGTAGAAAGTAAAAAATATATATCTATTTTTTTTCTTTCTTTCTTTGTTCTTTTTGTTTATAGCGCAAAAAATAAAAACTGCAGAGATGATCAAATACCACCAAAAGAAAGTTCTATTTGTGGGGAAAAAGGACATAATTTTTATTTGGGTACAGCGTAATAATTTGCAAAAGAAGCTTGAATTGAGCAGTGATTATATCAGGGAGATTTTAGTATACCGATACTGGGATCTGAAGCAATAGCTTTGCCCAGCACAGTAGAGAGGAGATCAAAAACCTCAGTCCAACACCTGTGAACTATGGAGCATGTTCCCCAAACATGCAAGTGCATTTTCAAATCCTTTTAGCCCCGAATGCTCTTAGCTGGATAGTGCATTACATACATTATATCACCAAAAGTATTGGGACGCCTGCCTTTACACGCACACGAACTTTAATGGCATCCCAGTCTTAGTCTGTAGGGTTCATATTAAGATGGCCCACCCTTTGCAGCTATAACTGCTTCAATTTTTCTGGGAAGGCTGTCCACAAGGTTTAGGAGTGTGTTTATGGGAATGTTTGACCATTCTTCCAGAAGAGCATTTGTGAGGTTAGGCACTGATGTGGAAGAGAAGGTCTAGCTCGCAGTCTCCTCTCTAATTCATCCCATGGGTGTTCTGTCAGGTTGAGATCAGGACTCTCTGCAGGCCAATCAAGATCCTCCACCCCAAACTCCCTCATCCCTGTTTTTTTGGACCTTGCTCTGTGCATTGGTCTAAATTGTTTAGTGGAGGGGGGATTATAGTGTGGGAGTGTTCTTCAAGGGTTGGGCTTGGCCCCTTAGTTCCAGTGAAGGGAACTCTTAAGGTGGCAGCATACCAAGACATTTTGGATAAATTCATGTTCAGAATTTGGGGATGGCCCTTTCCTGTTCCACCAGTGATGAGCGAGTTTGGGGTGGAGGAACCTGTCTGACTGGCACAGAGTCCTGAGCTCAACCCATGTGACTGTGAGCTAGACCTTCTTGTCCACATCAGTGCCTGACCTCACGAATGCGCTTCTGGAAGAATGGTCAAACATTCACATAGACACACTCCTAAACCTTGCGAACAGGCTTTCCAGAGGAGTTGAAGCTGTTATAGCTGCAAAGGGTGGACCAACTCAATACTGAACCCTACGGACTAAGACTGGGATGTCATTAAAATTCAAGTGCGTGTAGAGGTAGGTCTCCCAATACTTTTTGGTAATTTAGTGTATTTAGAGATATGAGCCGGGACCAGGTGCCAGTAGGGAGAGGATCTTGAATGAGGTTTCATGTGCAGAACCATTCACTAAGCAGGATCTAGTGACCCGCAATATATCCATTTAATCTACTGATTCAACAGTGATACTGGGTCAGACTCCCATTTACTAACATAGGATGGGGGCCTTGAGATTGAAAATCTGTCCCAGAGCATGGGGATCATTTTAACAAAGATGTTTAAGTGTGGGAAGCTGGTCCTTGGATGTGTGGGAGAGCTTTGAAGAGAAAGAAGTGCTGAAAGGATAAGTTCACCTTTTGTAGCATGTTACACCCATATTCAGGGTGTAACGTGTTATTGTAGTACCAACCCCCGCACACCGTTAGGCCCCATTGTGACAGAGTCACATCGCGGTTACAATTCTTATTAAAACGGCTCTGCCCCGGCCACGTCATTCATTCACAAAGTCCTTTGCGGATGTCTGCTTGTAGTTCTCAATGAACTACCAGGGCCCTATTTTTACATGGAAAAAAAAAGGATGTGCATTTATTTTTTTTCACGAAGATCAATTTGAAAGTAACGAAAAAGTTCTGGCAAGAATTGAGAGCGCTGGCATCGTTTTGAAAAAGGGAGGATTCCGTCAGAGCTTGGTAATTGTACAGTTTAATCTATTTAAGACTGACCAAGTTAGGAAAAGAGCTTGGAGAAGTATAAACCAGATAAAATAATGGATTCCACATAGATAAAACAGAGCAGTGAGTTGAGATGACCTGCATGCTATTTAATGCAGTCCCGTAGGTTTAACCATCTCAATACTGGGCACTTAAACCCCCTTCCTTCCCAGACCAATTTTCAGCTTTTAGCGCTGTTGCATTTTGAATGACAATTGCGTGGTCATGCAACACTGTACCTAAACCAAATTTGTCATTTTTTCCCCACAGATAGTGCTTTCTTTTGGTGGTATTTGATCACCGCAATTTTTTTTCTTTTTTGGTGCACAAATAAAAAAAAAAAACAAAAAGTTTGAAAAAAAAAAAAAGTTTTTTTGTTTGTTATAAAATTTTGTAAATAGATACGTTTTTTCCTGCACTTATGAGCACTGATGAGGCCGCACTGATGAGGAGGCACTGATATGCAGCACTGATGGGCACTGATAGGTAGCACTGATATGCAGCACTGATGGGCACTGATAGGTAGCACTGATATGCAGCATTGGTGGGCACTGATAGGCAGCGCTGATGGGCACGGATAGGCAGCACTGATCCGCGGCACTGATAGGCAGCACTGGTGGGCAATAATGGGCACTGGTGGGCAGCACTGATAGATGGCAATAATGGGCACTGGTGGGCGGCACTGATAGGAAGGGCACCACTGGCAGGCTCTCTGAGCCCTGATTGCCATCCCTGGTGGTCATGGGTGGGCATCCCTGGTGGTCATGGGTGGGCATCCCTGGTGGCTCTAGTGGCACCCCCCCCCCCAGGGCTGCACTGGTAATCAATGTTCTGATTACCAGCACAGACCCCCCCCCCTGTGATCAGTGAGTAATTAGAAAAAAATCACTGATCCCCTGGCTACAGCACAGATCGTCGTCTTCTCCTCACTGACAGGATCTGTGTGAGGAGAAGAAGAGATCAAAGCCGTTACAACGGCTGTATTTACATTACATGACGGCTGTGATTGGACACAGCCGTCATGTGACCAGGAGGGCCAATCACAGGGCCCTCCTGCCAAAACTCGTTGCTATGTGTCCGAAAGACACAGGCACATTGAGATCGCGCTGCTGCGCATGCCCGCGGCGGCGCAATCTCGCTCCTTCTGCTGGATGTTTTGCTCCCCAGCAGCAAAAATCCATGTCCCCAGCACTACCTCCACTGTTCTTGAACCTCATGACACGACAGTCCCTTCTAAAAACCTTCTCAAGTTTTGGTGTCTGCTTTTTAACCTTATTCCACAGACAGCCTATTCTTGTTTCTGTTGCTATATCCTCCCTCGCTACCACCTTCAAAGTCTGGAGTCGTGCTTACATTCTTACAGTGCCTGGCATTTACCTTTAATAAAATCATTTTTGATGAAACGCGTCAGTACTTTGCCTTATGCAGCCAGGACCATGCCAAAGACTGCTTGATCTGTGTATCTTTCACTCACTGCTCAATGTTCCTGGATGTTTGTAAGTTTACCCTTTTACTTTTAATAAATGTATTTAAAGTGGAATTACACGGTTTGCTTTGTCTGGGATTATCCTTTCCATGTAATCTGGGGAGATAGGAGACTCATCTCATCGGACCCTCTGACTGCAAACTTGAACATCCGGTATTGCAACCTAAAGATCCGCAGGACATTGTAAGAGCCTACCTGACCCTTTTGTCATATGACAAGTTGGGTCCATTTGTTGGTGAGCGCAATTATTTTCCTTTCCTGTTGGTGTTGGGATCTGATGTCCTCTGTGGATCGCACATATCACCCTGGAATCTTATTAATTACGTTTTTTCACTTGGGACTTTTTGATAATTTTATTCACAATATTCACTGTAATTTATCCAATATACATCTTTATTGAGTATATTTTTTTAGCGCTGCACGATATTTCTTATTTATTCCGTTTTTCAACAGATGTCAGTTGAGTGTGCTAGCTGCTTTATCTATGAGTTAACACAGTTTATTCACCTTTATCTATCAAGAGATAGGTTGGAGTTAGTTAACCACTTCAAGCCTGGAAAGTTTTACCCCCTTAATGACCAGGCCATTTTTTGCAATACGGCACTGCGTTATTTTAACTGACAATTGCGCAGTGCAATGCAATGCTGTACCCAAATAAAATAGATGTCCTTTTTTTCCCCAATAATAGAGCATTCTTAAGGTGGTATTTGATCACCTCTGCGGTTTTTATTTTTTTGCAATATAAACAAAAAAACAGAGACAATTTTGAAAAAAAAGAAAAAATTTTTTTTTACTTTCTGCTATAAAACACATCCAATAAAAAAAAAAAAACGATTTTTTTAATCATTTTAGGCCAATATGTGTTCTGCTATATATTTTTGATAAAAAAAAAATACCAATGTGTATATTGATTGCTTTGCGCAAAAGTCATTGTGTCTACAAACTAGGGGATAGATTTATGGCATTTTTATTTATTTATTTTCTTTACTAGTAATGGCGGCGATCAGCGATTTTTAGCGGAACTGCGGCAGACACCTAACTGGCACTTTGGAGGGGAGCAGTGACATTATTACAGTGCTAAAAATAGGCACTGTTACTATACTAATGACACTGACAGGGAAGGGGTTAACACCAGGGGCGATCAAAGGGTTAAGAGTGTCCCTAAGGGTGCTTTCTAACTGTGTGGGGGATGGACTCATTAGATGAACACTGAGATCCGTGTTCCTAAATAGCAGGAACACAAGATCACTGTGTTCATCTCTGACAGAATGGCAGTCTGCCTTGTTTACATTGGCAGACCGCCATTCTGTCTCTCTGGTGAGCGTTTGAGGGTAATCAGTGGACATCACATCCACCGGACCCGCAAATTGGCTTCCCCTCTGTTCAATCAGCGCGCGCGCTGGCAGGTATGTCGTTTTGCGCAATAGAGCCGACCTGCCGCAGTATATGTTCCGCGGCCGGTCAGCAAGTGGATAAAGAAGTTGATGATCAGAGAAGACCGGATCACACAGCTTTTATACACAGTGCAGGGGATTAACCCCTTAGGTCCCACAGTGAGTATAACAAGCATGCTTTATTGCATATACACTCTGATTTTGCTGTTGTGGGTTTAGTAACACTTTAAAGTCTAACTCCACTTTTGTTGAGTAAAAAACATTCCCCTCTGGATGATCTCTGTACATTACAAGGATTATAACAACCTTTGTTGCAAATTCGTACCTTTTGTTATTCTGAAGAAATCATTGTGTTTCTCTGTGCTGGGTGGGTCAAATGGGAGTGGTTTCATAATTACCTATTAGCTGTGGCAGCTGCAGGGCTCTAATGAGGAAATCTGCTGGGCCTGCATCCCTTTAGATGTGTTCCTATTGGGAGTATCTCACCAAAAATGACATTTTTGTTGCAGGGGATGCCAGAAATCTGACTTGTATCTTTAGGCAGACTTCTGGGAAAATTGGTGAGCCAATCACACAAGCAGGAAATTATGTTTCTGGGGTGTGGTCAGTATACATTCTGTGTACAGAACAGCTCGGGTAGTCATATTGCATTGCATTTTCATAAAATTACAATGGCTGCAGATTGAAGAGGAAAGGTCATTTTTTAATAACATTCAATTACAATATGATTTGTGTCACAATTGTATACACTATATTGTTTTTTATTTATTTGCTGATTTTTTTTTCCCCCACGAAAGTGGAGTTACCCGTTAAGTTATCTGATCATTCTGGAAAAGGGGAGGGGGGGATTTTACTTTTTACTTGTGACTTCTTCCTGTTCATTAGGCATTCAAACCTAAAATGAGACAGATCTCTGGTGTCCCTGCTTTAGCCTTCAAGTCAGGACAGATGGCCTCATTTCAGTAATCCTAGTAGAGTGATCCCTGTTTTGGTATTGTGTGAGTCTCCTCTCCCCTACTCTGTGGTTGTAATTGAAAGCTGGATTACCTTCACAGTGCTCACACCGTATCATGGGTGTCCTATCGAGTTCATGTTCAGTGTCTGAAATAACCCTCTGCTTGTTATCATAAGGAGAATCAGATGGCTTGCTGAGAGTGGCACCCAGGAAAGCACTTTTTCAGAGGTTAGCGATATTAGCATATTTATCTTAGTGCAGGCATCCATGTGCTGACCAAACTGTATAACTCTTCTTTTGGAAAGTGTACCCCTATAACAGAATAATTACACATTATCAGCAGACAATTCTATACACTGTTGTAATCCGATAAACACAGATTCCACTGGCTGCATGCCTGATCATGGTTGGATCTGATTTTTTGTACACCCAAATGCCTCCTAAACACGATCAGATAATCGTATCAAAAAAAAATCGAATTGATCGCACGATAATCTGATCGTTAGTACAAAGCTTTCGACAGCCGATCATGACATTTCGTCCAACAAAACATGAAGGGACAAACACTAAACCTTTTGTCGTACGATTGCCTAGTGAACGACAATCGTTTAATCAGTACAGTATGTGTTTACTAAAAATCGATAGGCAAAGACCACCCATGATCAGAAACACTAAAATAACCCTGAAGAAAGCCTGGCTGCCATTGTTTTTGTTTTGCACTATCCGATACGTAGCTACGCAACCAGGAAGCTTTTCCAGAAACGTAGGAAAAAAATCCTACGTTTATATGCATTGTTGAATTAGATTCTAGTATCATGCAACAAAATGTGAACGATAAGTCGTCCGATTATCTGATCGTGTGTACAAGGCAAAAGCAAAATAGCAAACTCTAACCCAGTGGTTCTTAACCTGGGTTCGATCGAACCCCAGGGGTTCGGTGAGTCAGTCTCGCGGGTTCGGCGGAGGTCATTTCTGAACTGGTCTCTGAAAGACAACAGCAGAAGTCACACTGATTTGCAGTAAATATTCATCATTATGTTTTTGTTTTTTTGTGAAAATCATGTTTTAATGGTTTTGTTCTTTGTTCTTAATGGTTTTGTTTATTTTGTGCACCTATGTATACATATATACCTAAATATATACCTATGTTTTGAATTTGAAAAAATCATATTTTATTTTTCCAATTAAGAAGGGTTCGGTGAATGCGCATATGAAACTGGTGGGGTTCAGTACCTCCAACAAGGTTAAGAACCACTGCTCTAACCCCTAGTAATATTGCAGTCAGAAATAGGTTTCATTCTTCTTAACCGGTTGCCGACAGCCGCACGACTATATACTGCGGCGGACAGCCCCGGCCAGGCAGAGTGACGTATGGGTACGTCACTCGCCTGTCACTGACTTGCGAGCCAATGGCGGGCGGGCGCGTGCCCGCCCCGGCTCGTTCAGGGACAAGTCAGTGTGTGTGACCGGCGGACCCGATGTCCGCCGGTCACACTACGATCGCTCCGGTGAATGTAAACAAGCCGCCTGTCATTCCCCCTGGTGTAAAAATGAAGATCAGACGGTTTTACTATGTAGGACCGTTGATCTTTGTTTTTACACCAATAGCCATGTCCCACTACAGTTAGAAACATGCCCCTAGGACACACTTAACCCCTCCCTCTCCAATACATTTAACCCCTTCCCTGCCAGTGTCATTTTTACAGTAACAGTGCATATGTATAGCACTGATTACTGCAGTAATGTCACTGGTAACCCCAAAAGTGTCAAAAATGTCAGTCAAGGGTCCAATCTGTCCGCCGCAATGTCGCAGTACCGAAAAAAAATCGCAGATCGCCGCCAAAACACCAAAAATGACAAAAATCAATCCCTTTGTTAGTAAACGCGATAACTTTTGCCCAAACCAATCAAAATACGCTTTTTGCGATTTTTTTTACCAAACATATGTAGCATAAAACAAATTGGCTGAAAATGTTAAAAAATTTTGATTTTTACATTTTTTTGGGGGGGAATTTCATATAAAAAAATGTGAAAAATATTGTTATTTTTGCAAAATTGTCGCTCTTTTTTTGTTTATAGCGCATGATCAAAAAATCGCACAGGTGATCAAATACCACCAAAAGAAAGCTCTGTTTGTGGGAAAAAAAGGCCGTCAAATTCGTTTAGGTACAGCGTCGCACGACCGCGCAATTGTCCGTTAAAGTCACGCAGTAAAAAAATCGCGAAAAAAACCCTAGTCTTTTAGCAGCCAAATCCTCCGGGGCTTAAGTGGTTAATATGGTAAAATGATGAAGGCTGCAATCCAACAACAAGCACAAACCTGACTCTATTGGTTACATTCTTATTCAAGGTCAGACCCTTTTGAAGGTGCTGCATCCAGAGATCATCAGAGAATGAACATCTTTAGAAGGTGGACAACAGTGGCCTACATATTTCTTTCAGGAAAAGTTCTCTTTAACTTACCCCAACCACAATAGATGTAAAAATCCTAAATCAATTTAGTGGTAAAGCCATTAACTAAAAGTCCCCATCTAAAGAGCTAAAAGTTATTTATCAACCGATATACATTTTGGTTTGAGTGCCATTTGGAAATCTTGCCAAGTGGTCTAACTTCTCCTCTGTGGCTGGTGAAAGGATATAACCATATACTTCAAGATGAGTAGCAAATCACTTTCTTCTGAATATTGGCATGTCCAATCTGCAGGGAACCCTAAAATTGAGGAATCAGGATTGGCTGGTTTGCTAAACATAGATCTCTGCAGATTAAACAGGTCTATGTGGAAACATTCTGAATAGTCAGAGTGATGAATCAGCAAATTCCTCTGATGATAAGGTATCTGTAGGTACGCGAAGCACTCTTGCCATCTAGTGGATAACAAAATATTTAGCTCATTGTATATTTGCACACAGAAATACATTTTGATCTCTTATGGGTCAGAAGTAGACTGACACCCTTAGACATGCACTGTAGTGCACTGACATCATTTTAGAAGTTTAAAAAAAAAACACACTGTAAAAGACCTATAACATGGCTGAGAGAGCACATGTAAAAGGCCTAAAATACATGGCCACTGTCATTCTAAGGTTTTAGGAGTATGAGATGCTCTCTTTTAGGCCTCATGCACACTGGACGTTTTTACAGCTGCTATTTTAAGCGTCAGGCGTTTTTATCTGTAGCCAGTAAACCCCCCAGCATGTTATCCTATGTGTCCATGCACACACAGGCTGTTATTAGCCATTTTTGGCAGGGGTGTTTTCTGAATGGAAAAAAACTTGAGAACTACAGTAAACCCCCGCTCCATCGCGTTTCAGTTTTTGTGGTCCCGGAATATTGGGTTTTTTTTTTTTAATGTTATTTTACTATATAAATCATTAAAAATGAAATATTTGTGTGTTTTCCATTGCTCTTGCTACGTCTCTCAGTATCTTTTATGTGTTTAAATGAGTTTCTATTGTTTTAAAAGTCTGTTTTCAAGACCTCAAAATGCTTTTACACGTACAGTGACAGTAAAAAAAAACATGCCTACAATGCATTTTAATTGGGTTTTTCTATTTTGCGGATTTTCACTTTTCGCGGCTGGGTCCGGAACGTAACCCCCGCAATGGAGGGGGGTTTACTGTAGTGGGTTTTGAGAAGAGTTTTACAGCTGTAAAAACGTTCGAACTCTGCTAAAAGCTTAAAAACACTGAAAAGCGCCAAGAAAAATGCAGCTATTCAGCGTTTAGGCCCTGTTCACACCTGTGCGTTTTTCAGCTCAGAAAATGCTCATCTCTGAAGTCTCAAAACGCCCAACAAGCAAAATCCCATTAATTTCTTTTTTCTTCAAATATCATTTTATTCATTTATCTAAATCCCATTCATTTCAATGGCCCCTGTTCATATGAGCGTTTTGTCACCTGAAGCCCAAAAAAGTACATAAGCTTCTTTTTTGGCAGATTACAAACATTTTTGTTAGATTCAAGGCCTGCCTCCAAACACCTGCAAAAAAAATCCTAAAAAACACCCCAAAACGATACGCTCTGGTGGGAATGGAGCCTTATCAACTTTTTTTGAGCCATAAGCTTTTGTGGGAGTATAGTTTTGCTAAAGATAGCTAAAAAACACTACAGCAAAAAAGCTGAAAAATTTCTGCCACAGCTTTCTACTGATGTTTTGATAACCTCCAGAGTCCTCCAGTGTGCATGAGGCCTTAAAAGTAATAAAGGTGTACCTTGTACAACCCTACAGGGCTCTCCCCACTGGAAGCAAACACTCACCAGGATTTGTTTCTGTTTTGACAGTCAAGGCCG
The DNA here is from genome assembly GCF_965119305.1 of Pelophylax lessonae. Classification (NCBI taxonomy): domain Eukaryota; kingdom Metazoa; phylum Chordata; class Amphibia; order Anura; family Ranidae; genus Pelophylax; species Pelophylax lessonae. The sequence goes on from NC_138769.1 coordinate 172,538,950, forward strand.
CAGTCTGTGCAGAGGAGACATAAGCATGCCCTACTTCTCTGGTCACTGTAACACTGTTTTACAGCGATCAGTGAAAGTTAAAGCCAAAGTCTAGTTGAAATTGAAAAAAATTAGCACAAAGGGTGGTACTTACATTTAATGATCAGTGTCCCTCGTGCTGGTGGCGGTGGCTTTCCTAATTGACACCTTACACCCTCTACACTACACCCCATTGATGTGGGGTGCAGAGGACAGATTCCTTGCTCTTCATTTTTTTATTTTATTGTAACTAAGCTTAGGCTTTAACTACAAAGTACCTATTTTATTACCTTTCTGTTAGCTGCAGCTGTAATAGACAGCTAATTACAATATAACAGTTTTGTTGCATTGTTATTAGCTGCAGTAAACCTGTAAGTTAAAAATGAAACCCCAGCTAAAACATTTTTTGTAGTTTTGGATAATATAGGAAAGGCTTCAGCCTGGGTTTTACACATATGCGATGCAAGAACCAGCGCGATTCTAGTGAGGGTTCCCGCATCGCATCTCTCCAACAGGCAGTTCACACTGTCCTCTGCGAACCGCTGCAGGTGTCAATACAAAGTTAATAACACCCCCAGATCGGGTCGCAGAGCGAACTGTAAATTCAGACAGGAATTGGAACGCGTGGGTGTGAACACCCATGCAATCCGAATCCAGTGCAGGGAAAAAAAAGGTTCCTGCACCTTTTTTTGTGCAAATCCAATGCAAGTTCAGCTGAATTCGCATTGCACAGACATCACATGTGATCTGCACAGCAATGTGGTGCCTTTCAGTCATCCACACATCCTCCACTTGTAGAGTTCTTTTCATTTCTGGAAGCTATAGCAAAGCTTCTATGAATTGAAGAGGAAGCAGAAAAGGTAGGCATAATCAGCACTCATGGTAATTGTTGAAAAAAAAATCTAGATTATCATTTCAGGGGGGCAAAGGACTGAAGATTTAAACAGAGAGAGCAGCCACCAGTACAGGGAACACTTCTCATTCAATATAAGTACTGTCCCTTGTGCTGGTTAAAAAAAAAAATGTAAATAACTTAAACTTTTAATATGTGCCCAAGGTGGATTTTTGCACTGCTGTTTATAAATAGCACTGATGAAATAAGTGTTCACCCCTTTGCCATTCAAAAATGTATGGAGGTGAATAAGTGGACAGAACAAAATCTGTACTTTGTATTTACAGTAAGGCCCCTTTCACACGAACAATGAGATCCACGTGTCAGTTTTTTAGGCAGATCTGATCGAATCCTCCATGCATTCCTATGGGGCAGCGGAGACATGTCCGCTGACACCCGCTGCTATCCGATTCCGATCCTGTCCGTGAAATCCGGACGGATGGAAACCCTATTTTCCATCCGTCCAGGGGATTGGACCGGATGGGATCGGATGAGAGCGGACAGGCGGTCCGCTCTCATCCGATTCCCCCATAGAGAGCAGCGGGGCTCTGACACCTCCCTCTCTGCACACAGAGCGGAGAGGGAGCTGTCACCTGCCTGCTCAGCTGAGATCGGCGAATCGATCCCCCCCCCCCCCTGAGCAGCACGGAGGCGGACCGTGTGAAAGAACACTATTTATTTTAAAACTATTTTTGGTCAAACTGGGAAAAAATAGAAGGCCTCCGGAAATTCATCCCAAGAGTGGAGGACTAGTATGAAAGCCTTCATAACCTTGCAACAAGCGCATAAAGAGTGTCAATTATTATCCTTTCCACAAGAACAGCAAAGGAAATGATCTAATATAAAAAAAAATGCATTCGAAGTATAGCCATCTGGTTCCAACTTTTTTTCTGAGGCTTTTGCTTTCAAACTTATCTCCTCCATAGTGATATCCTGCTCTAAAACTGTAAAACTTTCTTTCCCTAGCCCTGGAAAAGACACATCGTCCAGATATTCCCTAATCTCTAGGCATTGCCTTCTGAGGTTCTTTCCATCTAATATAAAAACTCTGATAGTAATTCCTAAATTCATGAACTTTATGAGAAAATTGAACAACTGGGTCACCAAAGGATGTGGTCATTTTGTTAATTGTTTTATGGACTGTTTTTTCAGAACTCATTCGAGCATCTTACCATTCTTATTGCCTTGATTAAAAAAATTGGGACAAGAATCTAATTATAGTAGCCTGGTGATCTAATTTTTGGTGCAATTGTAGCCATGTCAGATTTAGCTGCTGGTATGTTTCAGCACCCCAACCCAACTTATGCCCCTGTTCAATTTCATCAATTGGTTGGATCACCAAGTCATGCTCTGTGCACTGTAAGTTCTTCCCTTGCCACAGCTTTGTGGGCCTCTGGTGTATATTTTTGCCTCGTGTGCTGCCACCTCCACATCATGAAGAAGTTCGCATTCAACCTCCAAGTCCACTCCCTGGACTAACCGTCAAAGAGTTTTAGAAGCATATACACTGGCGCATGTTCTAATATATTCCTGCTCTGTCATTAAGATGGCCAGAGACCACAAACCTGGAAGGAAGACCGGGTGAAGACGGAAGCCCTGTCAGCTGTGACAGCGCACCGCTGGATCGCTTCGTTGTAAGGTAGTTACAGTATCTTATAATGTGCTAGTATGCGATGCATACTAGCACGATATACCATTGTCTTGCAGGGGAAAATCTTTTATTTTTCTTTTTACACTTTACTACCGCCTTAAAAAACATCTAAATTTTTTTATCCAGAGGGTCAACTGATTTCCCCCCGATCCTATTAAAAGCCCTTTTTAACCACTTGCCGACTGCCTAACGGCGATTTACGTCGGCAGTCAGCCCCTCACAGGCAAAGTTACATAGATCTATGTCGCTAGCCTGTGAGGGTCTGGTCTAGGGAGCGAGCGCGCGCCCCCGGACCCCCCCCCCTGCGCGTGTGACCGGCGGACCCGATGTCCGCCGGTCACTCTGCGATCGCCGCTGCAGAGGGAGAAAGTCAGGCGGCTAGTGTAAACAAGCCGCCTGTCATTCTCCCCTGTGTAGAAACAAAGATCACACGGTTCTACTATGTAGGACCGTTGATCATTGTTCCTACAGCCCAAGCCACAGCCAATCACAGTTAGAATCACGCCCCTAGGGACACACACAGCCCCTCCCTCTCAAAAAGTTAACCCCTTCACTGCCAGTGTAATTTTACAGTAACAGTGCATATGTATAGCTCTGATTACTGTAGAAATGTCACTGGTGACCCCAAAAGTGTCAAAAATGTCAGTCAAGGGTCCGATCTGTCCGCCCCAATGTCGCAGTCCCGCAAAAAAAATTGCAGATCGCCGCCATTACGCGTTAAAAAAAAACAACAAAAATGACAAAAATCTTTCCCTTTGTTAGTAAACGCGATAACTTTTGCGCAAACCAGTCAAAATACGCTTTTTGCAATTTTTTTTTTACCAAACATATGTAGCATAAAACAAATTGGCCGAAAATGTTAAAAAATTTTGATTTTTACATTTTTTTGGGGGGGAATTTCATATAAAAAAATGTGAAAAATATTGCTATTTTTGCAAAATTGACGCTCTTTTTTTTTGTTTATAGCGCATGATCAAAAAATCGCACAGGTGATCAAATACCACCAAAAGAAAGCTCTGTTTGTGGGAAAAAAAGGACGTCAAATTCGTTTAGGTACAGCGTCGCACGACCGCGCAATTGTCCGTTAAAGTCACGCAGTGCCGAATCGCAAAATACCCCCTGGTCAGGAAGGGGGTAAAATCTTCCAGGGCTTAAGTGGTTAAAGAAATGAAGCAGCGGGACAGCCAATTCAAATGGACATTCAATAAACAGGATAACAATATTTCAATAAACACACATTAAATTACATCTGATATTTTCTCCATTCTGTCTTACCTTCATTGATGCCTTGCTTATCACTTCCCATGGGTGCTGAAGCTGTGGTAGAGGGACACCTATCTGTTGCCAGTCTGGAATCTCAATGTTGGGCAAATCTAGAGCTTTTAGGAACCTTTTAAGGTCTTACTTGCCACTCAAAGGTATAATAGCAACATCTTTGCTTGTGGTTAACTTAAAAGCATAGCCCCATTGCTCCAACCTCCAACACTGGTTTCAAGGAGCACCTCATTTTAAGTGTACAACAGGAAAAATCTAGGAAAAACTAGATCTGTGCGCCATCAAAATAAAATAAATGTTTCTTGCTCGTAGCTTACATGATGGCTTCTTGATCAGAGAATCTGTGTAGCTGTTATATGATATCACATAGTTATTGAATATTATGACTCCTGTGGAACAGTGAGAAGATCTTTGAGGGGAGGGGGGTAGGGTGTTCTAAATGGGAAGCAGCTTTTCCCCCCTCTATGTCCACAAGGGTCACTGCCTTCCCCAAAATGTTGCAGACTTTTCTGGTCCTTTTGGGGTTTGGGTGACTGCTGTGCGGCGGAGAGGTTTGATGGCAGCCATGCATGCTGTATGGCCAAATAGTGCAGGTATTGCAGCGGAATACCCAATGGCTTAAATGGCTTGAGTTGAAGATGCAATTTCACTCTCACATGGCCAGACCACACTACTTCTATCAACCCTGTAAAACAGGGCTATCACTGTTTGCTTAAAAAGCATGTGTCGCTGCAAATAGTACTCGAAAAAAAGCATTTTTTTTAAATGAAATAAATCATTTTTTTTCTGATGTATGTTAGTCAAGCTAATTGGAAAAAAAAAAAATCAATTCCACAGCAAGTATGTGCTCCCAGTGTTTGCTGTCACTGAGACAGTCCATGAAAACCATACTGTCCCATAACAGAATTCCCCAAGCATTTTATTTAAAGGATTTGAGTATTGGTTTATGCCCCCCCCCCCCCCCCCACGCTTTCCAAGCCCTATTTAACAGTCAATATTAATACTAAATGCCTTTTCCTTGCACTTCCTATTAACCTTAATGTAAACCCTAATGGTGTAATACAGATTGGTAAAACCTATATGTGAAGGAAGATTTAATCTTTCATGAGCTGGAAAACACAGGAAGTATAACGGTAATGTTTCCATCAATATATGCATTAGAGTACTTTGCAGTCATATTACCCACTGAGAATATCACCAAAGGAGGTAATGAAATTTAATGCGAGCACAGGGTTCTACAACAGAGATCAAAACAGGTACAGACACAGATTACAGTTGGTTTAAAGATTTGTAATCATAAAGATAATGTAACAGGATGTGTAATTGGCAAAATGTTTATAGAGTAACTGTGACCTGCAGTTTACTAAACAGGTATGAAGATAGAATCAATAATGCAAATCAGGGTCAGAATGGCAAAGAGCATGCATCTATACTGTAGAATAATATTAAACAGATTACGAAAGCTGCACAAACATGGACTCTTCACAGCAATGTCTCAATCAGGGCAACCTTTGGCTGCACAGCATAGGCTCCAAAAGACACTATAATAAACTGAGTCAAGCTGAGAATCATTTCAGTAAAAACTGCATCTCTCACAGTAAAGTCCAGGGTAGCTCTGGTAATACAGGTGAAAAGGTGAATGGATCCAAGCCCCAAGGACAAAAAGCCACCCTATTGGAACTGCAGTACTCTGGTAGCAAAAAAGGCATATGCACTCCACAGTAGCTGGGTTTTCTGTAGTAGCTGTGTGTTATTGGGCTTTGCCTTGACTGTTTGCCTACCAGTTCTGACAGTTGAAATTGCTCTCACCTGGCAACAGACCACTTGCTTAACTACCTCTGTCTCATGGATGGAGGTAGCCTCTCCGAACTGCTAAGGGAGAGAAGCAGAGAAATGTATCTTACCTGGGCATGTCCAGGAACCCAGGTAGCTATGGGACATTCCCCCCTTTCTCTAAAAATGACATCAGCATTCAGCTCTGCATCTTGATATGAAATCATCTTACCATCATTTGCTTTTCACCCTGATTCATCCAGAAGCACTATAGAAAGAAGGGGAAGACCGGGGATTTTAATCCCTGGACTGCTACACCAGCTACGTTGTCACTGAGAACTCATCACCCAAGGAGGTATATACAGCAGGGACTGAGGAGTAGGGAGGTGTTTTTTTTTACGTCTATCTAGCAAGGTTACTTTGCGGTATAATCAAGGAAGCTCAGACCTCTACAGTGTATAAATGTGCTCTTACTATACAAAACATGCTGTACATACAAAACGTTTACAATATTAGAAACATAATACAAGACTGGCAGATATAACAATGCCTAACAAATGAACAGCTTATGGTCTGCAAACAGCAGAAATACGCTTAAAGTTACTTAACTTATTAGGAACAGTGTGTTTGTGATCTCCGATGACAACGAGGACTCAGGTTTTTTTTTTTTTTTAAACAATCTTTATTTTCAATTTGCAACAAATCACAAAAACAGAGAAGAAGATGAGAGAAACAGCAATATAAACATCATAAAAAGAAATGTATATCAGGGGCGAAATCAAATAGCGCCACACACCCAGGAGCATAGCTTTACACTTCTGAAAATAGGTAGTGATCAACAAGGGTGGGGGGCTTGTAGCCAAATGCGAGAAGCATGCTGCCGGACGCCAGTGGAAAACAAAATCTCGGGTACCCAGGCGGCCAGGTAGGCAAGGAATAGCACCCCTCAGGGGCCTCCGGCTAGGGCACACCCAGAGAGAGGGGGGCCAGAAGAAGCCTCCAACAAACCGCTCCCTGGATGGTCTTCCCAGCCAGGTACAACCCCGGACATCAACCGCGCCACCCAAGCCGAGCGGAGGTGGGGGGGGGCTGGCTATTTGGTGAGTCTCAGCTGGTGAGACAGATAGCAGCCAAGGCGTCCACGACCAGAAGGGTCAACAGTCCCAGAGTCGGCAGCTTGCTTGTCACAGGTTATACATAACATATTCATTGGACATTGCTCAGGTGGGAAGGGAGAAAAAAGGGGAAGAATGTAGTAGAGAAGAGGAAGAGCGGAGAGGGAGAATAGAAGGGAAGAGGAAAAGGGAATGTCGTACCTGCCAAGGTCTGGAGCACACTCGTCACCGCACCGCATCCCAGGCATCCCACACCAGCCAGGGGTTCCGAACTGCCCAACTGGCAGTATCTCAAGATGGGGGAGAGCTTGGACTCAGAGGTTGGACTGGGGTCAGGGGCTGCCTAGGACTCAGGTTTTTAAGCAGTTGCTGGAGAATCAGGTGAAAGCATCTTGGTTGCAGGGGTCTCTGGTGTTCACTGCATCATGAAGTCCTTCACCTCTCATTTGCCTGACAACCTTTTATATATATAAGATTTGTTTACCTTAACTACCGAACAACAGAAAAAAAACAGCTTACCTTAACCTTGAATCCTTGATGCTGCAAAATGGCTTCTTTAGCAGCCAGGAATGCGGTCTGCTGCTTTGAACCCCATGTGAACTCAGTCTTTTTCCTTGTGACATTGTAGGCCTCAGAATCAGTCCAAGATGTGGGATGAACGATCTCCAGAATCCCACAACTCCAAAGAACTTCTGCGCCTCCTTTTTGGTAGTAGGTGGCAACAATGCCTGGATAGTTTGCACAACTGTCTCTGGAATTTTCCTCTGTGGCCCAGTCCACATCATTCCCAGGAATTTCACCTCTGTGGCAGGTCCTTGGACTTTGCCTCTGTTGATAGTCCACCCTCTGTTCTCCATGTGCTGTATCAGCAGGTGCAGTGCTTCAGTTACATCTTCCTTTGTTCCAGAGAGCATGATGTCATCAATGTAGTGAAACACAGCGACTTTCAGATTCAGGGTGCTTAAATCTCGGGCAATCAGTCCATGACAAATCGTTGAAGAATGAAGGTAGCCTTGAGGAAGGACAGTGAAAGTGTACTGGCGGCCATCCCACACAAAGGAAAACTGGTCCTGACATTCTGGGTTTATCAAAATTGAGAAGAAAGCATTAGCCAGGTCTATCACAGCATGATATTCTCCTGCAATAATTGAGATCATATCAGGTACAGCTGACTTTAATGGAGATGCCACTTTGTTTAGACCTCTGTAATCCACAGTCATTCTATATGTCCCATCAGGTTTCCTTACTGGGAACACCAGAGACGAGAATGGACTTACAGCAGGTCTAAGCATCTCTACTCTTAACAGTTCTTGAATAGTCTCCCCAATTTCTTTGTGGCCTCCAGGAAGTCTGTACTGCTTGAGACAGACTGGCTTCTCTGGTGGAGGAATAAAGACAGGGGTTCATTTTGCATGACCTCTGACCACAGCCTTCACCGCCCTGACCAGATACGTTTTATCAGGATACCCGAATGTGAATGTACCTAGTTCGGTCTGAATAGACTGACCTTGAAGTACATCCATCCCAAAAATATTTTCAGGTAACTCTGATACCAAAACATTTGTCCAAAATCCAGGTCCCTTGCCAATAGCCAATTTCACCCATGTCCTAACTGCTGTTGTGGTTTGCCCTCCCAAACCTTCTACATAAATCACTTCTCCTTTGTGATGGGAAGGATTTCCTTGCAAAAGTGTAACTTCAGCACCAGTATCCACTAAAGTCATGACAGGTGTAGGAGAAGACGACTTCCCCCACCATACAGTGACAGGTGCATATGGGCGTCGGTCTCCTGCTGTCACTGTCCTTACTGCTATTACAGAAGGCCCACCTTCCCTTCATAAAGAATAAGGAACCTCCCAATCCCCTTTTCTGATTCTCTCTAACTCCTCCCCAGGATAAAGGGATTTGGATTTGGGTTCATGTGCAGTTTTGGGAATGGGTTTGGGGCTAACGGGAGAGGTCTATTCTGTTTTCTCTAAATCTAGGCTGATGTTATCTTCACTAGGAGTAGTGTTTCTAACCCTGACAGTTTTCCACACTAAATGTTTCCACATTTTCAACATTTCTGTAGTAGAGATCCCATCTATCTCATCTTTAAATACTCCTGCCTTTAATAGGTCCACCCATATTTGTTTCTTAGAGATAACTAGCCTGGTTTTCTCTTCACCTCCTGTCTTCTCTCCCTCATTCCCTTTCTTCTCTTTAAAAGTTCTTTTCAGTCTGTTCTCTGCCTGTCTGACCTTGACCTTATCTACTGCCCTGACAGGTTTTGTTTTAGTCTCCTCTAGCTCCCTCAACTGGCTTAAAAGGGTTGTTGCTTCATGAATCTTGCTGTTTAAACCCAGGCCTCCCAGCAAGGACAATAAAGGAGCCCTGAGATTAGGTGGTGCAGACTTCATTAGCTTAGAGCGCAGAGCAGACGTGAAGGGTTCCATATTTGGACCCATCCATTCTGGAAATGTATTTAATCCGGTTATACAACCCATCTCACGTAAACCTGGAAAAACCCAATCCTATTGTTCTCCACGAGTAGGTATTTTCCAGGTCACTAGGATTAGCGTATACTTGGACTATACCATCTCTCACGAGGTCTAAGATTGAAAAAATCACACTAAACTCTCGGGCTTTTCACATGGCCTAACGCAATTTTGGATCATGGGTTAACACTCCCAAAGCCACTGCTTCCTTGCCTGACAAACCAACACTGTCCGCCCCTTCATCCCACAAACCTAAGAGCCAACTCTGTAGGTGTTCCCCGGACCTCTGTTTGTATTGTTTTGCCAGCTCATGGAGTTCAGCTTGTGTAAACTCCCTTACTTCTTTAAATTCAACATCTCTGGCGTTGCGATATCGCACCTCCCCATCTGCCATATCCTCTCTATCATGTTGCCTTTTCCTATGCTTAGTAATGAGAGTTCTGGCACACTTTTTCTTTTCCATTGGATGATCATCATCAGAAACATCAAACTCTATCTCTTCATCCTCACTATTAGTGGAGGAGAGCACATCCTCACAATCCCAGTTTTGGGATGTGACAATGGCACGTACCCTGGCTTTACTAACAGGTTTACGGCCCTTCCTTTTCATTAAGGCATTCATTGATTTGGTCATGAGGGCTGCACACCGTTCTTGCAAATCATCAGCCCAACTAGCAGTTGAACGCACACACTCTGAAGCAACTGCTAGCTGGTCTTTTAATACCTTAACTTCTCCCTCTGCCTTCTCCCTTCTCTGTGATTCTGTATAGAGAGCACAAAGAAAATACCAACCCACTGTGGACACTGTCCTCTTCTCTGCTTTACTCAAATCCAACCCTTTAAGGCTAAAATCTACAAAATGATCTGAGACTTTATCACCCCAAGTCTTATTCACGGGAGAAGCATACTTTGCAAATACTTTAGCAAGAGGCTCCCACTCATTGTCTCTGGTCCAGATAGGTAAGCTGCACACTCCCTTCTGAAAAACCAGATACCTCTGCAGCCTTGCTTTTCCTAAACAGCTTATGCAGCATTGTTGTTTAGCACAAACCACACAATACACCACAGAAAAACAGGTCTGCTTCAGTTGAATCTATAGCGCAATTCTGGACGAGCCCCCAATTGTTTTGCTTACGTCTACCTAGCAAGGTTACTTTGCGGTATAATCAAGGAAGCTCAGACCTCTACAGTGTATAAATGTGCTTTTACTATACAAAACATGCTGTACATACAAAAAATTTACAATATTAGGAACATAATACAAGACTGGCAGATATAACAATGCCTAACAAATGAGCAGCCTATGGTCTGTAAACAGCAGAAATACGCTTAGTTACTTAACTTAATAGGACAGTGTGTTCGTGATCTCCGATGACAACGAGGACTCAGGTTCTTAAGCAGTTGCTGGAGAATCAGGTGAAAGCATCTTGGTTGCAAGGGTCTCTGGTGTTCACTGCACCATGTAGTCCTTCTCCTCTCATGTGCCTGACAACCTTTTATATATATAAGGTTTGTTTACCTTAACTACCGAACAACAGAAAAAAAAAAAACAGCTTACCTTAACGACAAGGTATTTCCTCTTAGAGAGGTGTTCTCAAATTCTACCTCAAAGTGGCACTCTGGTCTTTTTGACCAGGTTACTTGTTTACTGTATCTATAGAGACAATAGACTGTTTAAACTGTCAACTGAATACAACAATGGTATCTAAGGTCCCATTGTATCCAACAGCATTTGTTTGGCAAGTATCAAACACAACCTGATTTTGTGTGTCTGTGAACATGTAATGTTATGTCTGATTAATATAAAAAAAATCATATTGTTTATCAAACGCAACACAGGAGGGTGTTGGGTGGTCACCTTTTCATTTTTTCTGAGAAGGAATATACTTCAAGCTGGCCATTAACTGTATGAGTTTTGACCAGTTCCTAAGAAACTGGATAAAATTAGCTCAGTTGCTGGCCATGTTGGTTGCCTCCCGCCCAGCATCCCTTGATTGAATATTCTTACGAGCCAAGAAGAAAATTGTCAGCTGAAACGTGGGTGCATTCAGTTAGATGCAGCCGCAGTTAGGGTATTTTTGACAGCCAGCAAACTGAACCTCTCCTTAAAGGCATTTTTTTAAATGAAAAAAGGGAGAGGGAGACGTGCAAAATACCCAAATAGTGTAGTATTAAGAAAGTAATTGGATCTTCCGAAACACGCTCCGTTTCTCCACGGTGCACCCCACCTTTGATGTTAGCTCTGGGCAATCAGGATCACCCCCTTCTCACTGCAGTTTACTTTGACAGCCACTTGAGCTTAGAACATTGCAGTGTTTCCAACGGCCGGAGTGGAAGCCTCGGTTTCCCTAGCTCCATCTAGGTGAGAGGTTTATGGTATTATATAGGGCTGTATTCTGCAGTATTTAAACCAGGCACCTACGTCCAATATCATGTATGAAAGAAAGCAACAACCTCACACTGCAACCACATGGGATATGCCACTCCTATAGACCAAGAGGATCATAGATCCAGGTCAGGGTGGACCCAAAAGGTGCACTAGTGAGGCGACAGGGGGGGCTAAAGAGCACTTAAATGGTGCCATAAATAATGAGTTAATTAACAGGAATATAGACATATAATATAATAAAATCAACATTTATTACACAAAAATTGTTTTTATAAAAGCAGAATATCCATACAACACAGTTTAACCAGACAACAACATCATACAATGAGAGATGATTATCCACCTAATACAGTCAACAATATGCTGAATGGGCTAGGGACTGGTCAATCAAGATAACCATATTCTCCAATCCTGTGCTCCTCCATCCTCCACAGTGCAGTTATATATATGTGAGTCATGTCCATGCCCATCTATACTTGACATGTTTCACGGACATGAGCCGCTTCTTCAGAAGTCCTAGCACTTTAATTGTTGAGCTGGAACAAAGGTTGACCTCAGAATGAAGCCCTGAGGGTCAACATGTCCCTCAGTGGAAGATTGCTATTGTATAGTTGTCCTGTGTAGATATAGATGATTCAACTGCTGTTGTCAAACACAGTCCCTATAAGATTGTGTCTGTACACAGATGAGAAACTGCGGGTCATGTGCGGAGGATATCCAAATGAGGACATATTCTGTTCCAAACAAGGAGGGGATTCAACAGGCTGCCATGTGGTAGTACATTCACCCTTAGAATTCTATGGGATATACCAGGTTTAGATATGATTATCTTGATTGACCAGTCCCTAGCCCATTCAGCATATTGTTGACTGTATTAGGTGGATAATCGTCTCTCATTGTATGATGTTGTTGTCTTGTTAAACTGTGTTGTATGGATATTCTGCTTTTATAAAAACAATTTTTGTGTAATAAATTTTGATTTTACTATATTATATGAGTCTATATTCCTGTTAATTTACTCATTGTTTAAAGCAACATTAAAGTTCTCTTTAGCCCCCCCTATCGCCTCACTAGTGCACCTTTTGGGTCCACCCTGACTAGGATCGATGGTCCTCTTGGTCTATAGGAGTGGCATATCCCATGTGGTTGCAGTGTGAGTGAGGTTGTTGCTTTCTTTCATGCATGATATTGGACGTAGGTGCCTGGTTTAAATACTGCCAATTACAGACCTATAAAATACCATATTCTCATACAAGTACATGGTACAGCGGGCACATATAGGGAATATGAATTGTTGGGGTAACAAATGCTTTAAACCGGAAATGTATCCATGCAAACTTGATAAAAAAAAAAAGGATGTTCTTTAGCAAGGGATGTACATTTCACATTAATAATTATGCTACCAAAAGTAGTGTGCGCTGCAAATTACCTCCAGCACTGGTTCTGCTTCTTCTTTTCAGCGGCTGCTATTTTGCTGAAGTCCAGAGCCCCTGAACAGCAGTAAATCATAATACTGGGTTCTCACATATGTGAACTGGATGGGGGTTTCCCTGCATCTAATTTGAATGAAAGGAGAATGTGACCGGATCTCAATGGAACCGGTTCACGCAGCTCTGGGGAAGCTGTGGTCCGTATTTGGAAAGGGTCCTGTGCGTCTTTGGTTCTGAATCAGGTGCTAATTCAGGCAAAAATTCTGACCTAATTCACACCTGAATTGGTGAACAGGGACGCACCGGACCCCTGCGATGAACCAAGCCTAAAGTGGCACTAAACCCATCAATTTATTGGTTTCAAAAAGCAGTTACATACTTGGAATGCCGGGAATGTTAACCCTCACACTTGCTTGTGTCCTCAACCAAACTGTCAAACCATCAAATGGCTGGTGTCATAACTAATCACATATGGAGCACCATGGCAGTTGCAGATTAAACAGAAGCAGCTTCCTTGGCTGTAAAGGATATAATGGTTTAATTCCACTTTAACCACTTTCTGCCTGCGCTATAGCTGAAAGATGGCTACAGCGCAGGCTTCCAGCGCCAGGAGGGCGTCCATAGACGTCCTCCCATGATCACGCTGCTCACAGTGCGCTCCTTCGGACTCGGCTGATCAGAGATCGGGGTAAAGGGCCAATCTCAGCAACCCTTTACCACGTGATCAGCTTTCAGCCAATGACAACTAATCACAGAGGTAAACAGAAACCAGTTATCAGCTTTTTTTTTTCACCTCTTGCTGATAGCGTGAGGAGAAAAGAAGAAAGCCAGTAACTGGCTTCTGTTACAGGGACATCGGTCCCAACATTGCCCACCAGTGCCACAATTCAGTGCCCATCAGTATTGCCAATGAGTGCCCACCAGTGCCATCTATCAGTGCCTCATAATCAGTGCCACCTCTCAGTGCTGCCTATCAGTGCAGCCTCATCAGCACAAATTAGCGAAGGAGAAAAATCACCTGTTTGCAAAATGTTATAACAAACTATAAAAAATATTTTTGGGGGGGGGGGGGGGGGGGTTTTCAAAATGTTCTCTTTTTTTCTTTAGCAAAAAAATAAAAAAACCTAGTGGTGAATAAATACCACCAAAAGAAAGCTTTATTTGTGGGAAAAAAAAAAATATAAAAATGTTGTTTGGGTACAATGTTGCATGACATTCAAAGTGTGAGAGCGATGAAAGCTGAACATTGGCCTGGGCAGGAAGGGGGTATAAGTGCCCAGTAAGCAATTGGTTAAAGAGGAAGTAAACCCTCCTTGGGAAGTTGTACCTATAGGTAAGCCTATGATAAGGCTTACCTATAGGTACTGTAAATATCTCCTAAACTTGTACCGTTTAGGAGATATTTACCTTACATGCAGCCGGTGACGTCACTGGTGCATGCGCTCTGAAGGAATGGCCGCTGGTGCCGTTCCTTCAGAGCCCTGTGCCGTGACCGTTGTTGTGCGGGAGTGACGTAATCGCGGGTCCGGCCAATCAGATGGCCGGATGCCGAGATCCCGGAAGACGGGCGACTGAACATGTCGCCCGTAATACAGGTAAGCGGGCAGCACGGCGGGGGCTCGTTCTAAGGTAAGTATTTCATAATGAGCTAGTATGCGATGCATACTAGCTCATTATGTGTTTGTCTTTCAGGTTGTAAAAAAAAAAAAATGTTAAATGAGTTTACAACCTCTTTATGGCTGTCAGCAGATCGGCCTCTACAAATTCTGCAATGCCTAAAAATGGAGAGCAACTGAGCATTAGCAGAGCAGGGTGAGACAGTGTATTAATGGATCCTATACAGTAAAGGTGCTTATTTTTAATGTTTTACATAGCTATACTTGCAAAAGGTGCCAGTCTGAAGTGATCTAGCAGGACTTTATTTTCTGACTAAAGTTCCACTTTAACCACTTTACCACTAGAGCATTTTGCTGTCTTACGTCTGAGCCACTTTTTGCGATTCGGCGCCGTGCGACTTTAACTGACAATTGCGCGGTCGTGCGACGCCATACCCAAATGAAATTTACGTCCTTTTTTTCCCACAAACAGAGCTTTCTTTTGTTGGTATTTGATCACCTGTGCGATTTTTACTTTTTGCGCTATAAACAAAAAAAGAGCGTAAATTTTGAAAAAACAACAATATTTTTCACATTTTTTTATATAAAATTCCCCCCCAAAAAATGTAAAAATCAAATTTTTTTTAAATTTTTGGCCAATTTGTTTTCTGCTACATATGTTTGGTAAAAAAATTCAGAATAAGCGTATTTTGATTGGTTTGCGCAAAAGTTATTGCGTTTACTAACAAAGGGAAAGATTTCTGTCATTTTTGGTGTTTTTTTTTTTTTTTTACGCGTAATGGCGGCGATCTGCGATTTTTTTTGCGGGACTGCGACATTGCGGCGGACAGATCCGACCCTTGACTGACATTTTTGACACTTTTGGGGGTACCAGTGACATTACTGCAGTAATCAGTGCTATATATATATATGCACTGTTACTGTAAAAATGACACTGGCAGGGAAGGGGTTAATTTTATTGGAGAGGGAGGGGTTAATGTATGCCTGGTGCTTACTGACGTGTGGGGGGGGGAGGTTACTGTGTGAGACATGGACAGATCGGATGTCCAGCTATGCTGAACACTCCGATCTGTCACTCCCTGTCACTTGGGAGATCCGTCCGCTTGTGTTTACACAGGCAGGCGGATCTCCACACTAGATCCCCGACGATCGGGGCAGAGCAGCGGCGATCGCCGCTGCTCCTCCCCTGGCCCGACTCCCGCTGTGACTGAATACAGCGGGAGCGAGCCTCCGGCGGCGTGCGAGCGCCGCCCACAAGGGGGAGTGTCTGACGACGTAGGTCTACGTCGTCAGACGATAACGAACCACTTTCCCGCAGTAGTACTACGGTACTCAGTGGCAAAGTGGTTAAGGCCCCTTTCACACTTGTACGACTTGAGACTGCAAAGTCGCATGACAAGTCATACCCCATGATTTCCAATGAGTACCATTCATATCTGTGTGACCTCAAAGTACTTTTTGCACTACTTTGGTCCTTCTTTGATGCAACTTGAGGTCCATAGACCTTAAGATTACACAGGCATTGCTTCAAATCCAGTTAAAGTCACGGCAAAATTGCGTGAAAGTGGTGCGACTTTTAGGTCCTACCAGTGTGAAAGGGGCCTAAGTGGGTAAATAAGACAAATATAGAGAGTGATTCTTCCTAAGGCCCCTTTTACCTTAAAGTTGCACAAATTTGACTGGCCTTATTGCAAAGCCTGTGTAATCTTGAGGTCTATGAACCTCAAGTCGCATCAAAGTCGGACCAAAGTAGTGCAGGGACTACTTTGAAGTCCCTGCAACTTGACGTCGCACAGATATGCATGGTACTAATTGGAAACCATTGGGTACAACTTGGCATGCGACTTTGCAGTCCCAAGTCGCACAAGTGTGAAAGGGGCCTAACACAAACAGCAATAAACACCGGATATGGGTTCTAATCCCACTTCACTTTATCCAAAACTAAAAGTTTTGCCTTTAGTTATATTTTAGTATGTGCACCCTTTGACAGCTTTCCATTCACTGAATACAATGTGTAGTCCTTTGGTGGTGTCAGCAGTCGTACTGTGCAGGGCCCCCATATCAAGAACGCTGACCATGACAGAATCAGAGTCTGTAGCCACCAGTCAGAATGTACAGAATCACTTGTAGGAATAAAGTTAGTGAAAAAAAAGAGCTTAGGTTCAGATCTGATTGGCTGGCACCTTTCACAGCAGCCTCGTCTTCCTGCGGAAGTCATGTGATCTGTACGTCTTGGCTTCCGACGTAATGACGCTCCTTTTACGGCTGCGCACGCCGGTTCTTTACGCACGCGGGATCAGCAGCCGAGTCCGTTCTAGTCGGTTCTGGGTGTTTGACGACCCAAGTTACAGGACAGCCGACATCAGTGAGCTCAGCCCCCGCCCGGGAACCTGATCCAGCCGCTCTGATACATCCACACAGCCGGTAGTTTGCACAATGCCGAAGAATAAAGGTGAGGCCCAGGGAGACACAGATAAGGGTCATGTGTAGCAGGAGAGCAGAGAAAAGCCTCGGCCTTTCCGCATTTCTAGGGGGGAGGGGAAGGCTGTATTAGTGGAGAGTGTGTGTGACCCTCAGAGCTCATAGACATACACAACCCTCTCCTCTGTGTGTGCTTACTCTTCAGAGGAGACCTGTCCTCAGGAAATGGTAGTGCCATCCCTGTCCTCTGCCTGAAATGCCTTCAGTCACATAAATAAGATTGGCTTCTAACAGGTCACATGATGCTGGTGTCTGCTTCCTATTAGGAAAGATGCACCTTTTAGAAAAAAATAACAAATGTTCATATTTTAGCAGAGAGAGTGTATTTGTTTTTTTCCACAGGATCTATCCGAGCATTGCACTCATGATCAGTGGATTGCAATGTCAGGATCCTGCAGACGCTTGCAATTGAGCTGCAATGTTACTGCAATTGTGCTCCAATTTTACTGCCCCCCTCCCTTTGCTGCAGTAAACCCGTGGCAAGCGCAATGCTTTGCGGCAGAAATGATACCCTCTGTTACACTCGGCCTCACTGCAACTGCAGGGGGGTAAAGTGGGTGATGAGGAGATGAAACACAGCTTCTTCACTGCCTGTCTATTGTTTGTATAAAGAGCGATCCAAATGTGGCTCACACTTTAAACAGCATAGCAAGTGTATGCAAGCCTCTACTCCAGCTCTCCTGCTCATAACTCTGTATGGGCTGGATTGTCAATGGGCACACAATGGGAGCCCCCAAACCCAGGGCACATCTGCTAGCAGAATCATCTTGGCTGGCACTTGGACTCATTCACACTTGAGCGTAGGGAGGAGATTCTTTGTATTTTTTTTTTTTGTACGTTTTGTGTGCATGGATTGCAATACCGCACATTTTCAAACCCCAAAAACTTTTCAGTGTTATTGCCTGCATGTTTTTCAAGCATCATTAAAGCGGAGTTCCGGCCACAAAATCGACATAGTCGATTTTGGGCCATCCGCTTGCTATAGCTAACCTGAAAAAGAAATGGGTAGTTAGGATTTTTTTTTTACTGGCCTTGAAAAAAAATACTCACCTGTCTTCCACTTCCTCCCTCGGCCACACGGCCCGGTCTTCACTTCCCCTTTGCAATGATTCCTGGGAGCTGAATGTCATCGCTCCCAGGAATCAATGCGCCTGCACCGGCCCCGACGTCATTTCCGGTGCAGGCGCGTCATACCTTGCTAAACAGCTTCTGGGCATGCCCAGAAGCTGTGCAGGGATGACACTGCAGACCTGGAAGTGACGGCGGGGCATCGTGGGATTGAAGAGGACGCAGAAGAAGATCGCGCTGGCTTCAGCTGCCCACACCTGAGATGGCAGCGCTGGAGAAGAAATTTTAAAAGTAAGTATTTCTTCTTGCAGTTAAGTGCGAACCGGGACAGATCAGAGACTATCCATTGTGGAATGTACTAGCCCTGACTGTCCTGGGGGTATGTTCATTGAAATTTTTTTTCGGTGGCTGGAACTCCGCTTTAACCACTTCCATACCGGGCCATTTCTAGCTAGAAAATTACTCAGAACCCCCAAACATTAATTTTTATTTATTTTTTTTGTTAGCAGAGACCCCTAGGGTTTAAAATGGCGGTCATTTCACCTTTTTATGTCACACAGTATTTGCGCAGAAATTTTTCAAACGCTATTTAAAAAAAAAAAAAACAGATTTTATAAATAAAAAAAACAAAACATTAAAGTTAGCCCAATTTTTTTGTATAATATGAAAGATTTTATGCCGAGTAAATGGATACTGAACATGTCACGCTTTAAAATTGCACACACTCGTAGAATGACGCTAAACTTCGGTACTTAAAAAAAAAAAAAAATCTCCATAGGCAATGCTTTAACATCTTTTACAGGTTACCAGTTTAGAGTTACAGTGGAGTTTTTGTGCTAGAATTATTGCTTTCGCTTTAACGTTCGCAACAATACCTCACATGTATGGATTGAACGCCGTTTACATATGTGGCCGTGATGTACGCATGCGTTTGCTTCTGCGTGCGAGCACCTGGGGATGGGGGCACTTGCATTTTTTTTATTTTTACACTTTCCCTTTTTTTTTTTTTTTTTTGGAATGTAAACATCAAACATCCCTTGTAATATGAATAGTGAATGACAGGTCCTTGTTATGGGGAGAGCTGGGGTCAAGAAGATCCCAGATCCCTCCTACAGGCTAGAATTTTTTATTTTTTGTTTTCAGGCTATCTCGGAAGTATTGACAACTGCCAGGCCAGGTGTGACGTCATCACGTTGCGCCCGGGCCTCCGAGAGTAAAGCCCCGTACACACGTACCGATCGTCGTCATACAAACGTTTGTCTTTTCTCCCCGGGATGTCGATGTCTGTTGAAAAGTGCAAAGACAGCACACGAATTTTGTCCGCCGACTTCAGCTGACTGCAGAAGTGATGTCATGTAATGGTTAACTTTCCCTGTGTTTTTTCTTTTCTGAGCATGCCCAGTCTTGCAAATCTGCGGTCTGTCGGCAGAATTCTGTACTGACTGGCGAACAATCGTCCGTTCTGGTGTCCGCAGACAAAAATTTTTATGTTTGCAAGAAAGACTCTTGTCCGCAGAATGTGCGCAGACAGCTGTCGGAGGCACCATACTAACAAGCGTACAATCGGCAGATCTTTCGTCCGCCGACGTTTGTATGACGACGATCGGTACGTGTGTACGGGCCTTAAGAGACTGCCTGTCCTCGGCAGACTCTATGGTGTACTTCTGCCGCGGGCAGATTTCTTCTCTGGCTCGCCGATCGCACGGGCGAGCCAGTATAAGCACTGGAGTGGGGAATGTCCCCTCCCGCCACCTGTAAGAACGACAGCCACTGTGATTGTTCTTATGGTGCAGGGAATTGCCAGCGAAAAAAAAAAAAATTGAATGATGCCTGCAGCTGCAGGCATCATTCAGATATCCCTACTTAAAGCCCTGGATGTCATATGACCTCCAGCGGTAAGGAAGTGGTTAACGTCCCTAAGGGAAAAAAAAAATGGGATTCTGCCCCAGAGAATGTACTTTTTTTCACTTCAGGTTCACTCATCAAGCAACACAATATTTAAGTGTGGATGGGCCCATTGGGAATGATTGGACAACACTCTCAAGTGTGAATGGAAGCGTAACCACTGCCAGACCTCCCACTGTATATATACGTCATTACTTTGACGTTAAATACTAGTATGGCTAGCTGACATAACCCGATATTTTTTTTTACAGTTGGCCGTTCGGCGTCCGATAAGAGGTCCTGGCAGTCGATTTGCCACGGGATCACTTTTATAGGCAGGGGGAGAGGTGCCCCCTCCTGCTGTTTTCCAGTAATTTCCCCGCTTATTGGAGCCATCGGTAAAGGGGGAAAGGATCCGATCACCTGGAGCTATAGGCAGGCAGTCGAGTGAGGGCAAGATGGCCCTCACTCAACTCTATGTCCTTGGAGGACTGGAGCGGCGTTAGACGTCACTTCCATCTAATGGCTTTAAATGCCAAATTTATTCTTTTTTTTTTTTTTTTTTGTTTGGGTAAATATAAAATTACTTTTTATGACCCCAGATCTCGCAATAAAGAGGCCCGGTCTTGCTTATTTCGTTTACAAGGGATGTTTACATTCCTTGTAATAGGAATAAAAGTGATAAAAAAAATTTTTTTTAAAGGGACAGTGTAAAAATAAAAAGTAAAAGCACCCTGTCACTCGGAGCTCGCGTGCAGAAGCAAACGCATACGTTAGTCACACCCACATATGTAAATGATGTTCAAACCACACATGGGAGGTATCGCCGTGATAAAGCT
Organism: Pelophylax lessonae; assembly: GCF_965119305.1. NCBI lineage: Eukaryota > Metazoa > Chordata > Amphibia > Anura > Ranidae > Pelophylax > Pelophylax lessonae. The sequence goes on from NC_138769.1 coordinate 172,559,858, forward strand.
TTAGCAATAATTCTTGCACTAGACTTCCTCTATAACTCAACAGAGGTAGCCTGTAAAAAGTTTTATTGTCGCCTATGGAGATTTTTAAGTACTATAGTTTGTCGCCATTCCACTAACATGCGCAATTTTAAAGCATGACATGTTGGGCATTGATCTAAATTTGGCTAACTATACTATTTTATCTTTTTATTTAAAAAGAGTATTTTTTTTTTTTTTTCAAAAAAATTGCGTTTGTAAGACCGCTGCTCAAATATGGTGCAACAATCACCATTTTATTTCCTCTAGCGTCTCTGCTAAAAAATAATATATAATGTTTGGGGGTTCTAAGTAATTTTCTAGTAAATACTGATTTTAACTTGTAAACAACAAATGTGAGAAATAGGCCCGTTCCTTAAGGGTTAAAGCAGAACTTAACCCAAAACTACTCGTGGTCATATGCACCGCGGCAATCTGAGCCAAAAGTTCAGCCCCCGCAGCCTTATAGGACACATCAGTTTCCAAAAGACTACGGAGCCATTCAACAAGCATATGTGCAGTAGGAAACCGGCAGTGAAGCCGCAAGGCTTCACTGCCTGTTTCTCTTATGCTGGCGCCTGCACCCAAAGCCATTTAAAGAATCTACTCGGGTGGGGACATCGCTGCATCCTGGGACAGGTGTTTATTTTTTGGGGGGCAGCCTGGAGCTACTCTTTAAGGCATCATTTACACCAGCAGCTTTTAAACTTGAGTTTAGGAGCTTTTGGCATTTTATTGCCAAAGCACCTAAGCTCCACTCCATAAAAGCCTATCTGTCCATGCACACATAGGCTTATATTGCCGAGTTTAGGTGCTGCTGTGTTTAGGTGAGGTTAAAACTCCCTCTCCTGAATGCGGAAGAATCGTGTTCAGGATAGGAACGTTTTGGCGGCCGGCCATGGGAAAATGCAAATCGGGGCAAAAGCACACTGCATTTTGCAGTTTCCCACGGACGCAGTAAATGTAGGCAGGGTGTAGGCAGGCCTTAGGTTTGCGTTTTCTTGTGGCCGGCAGTCAAAACGTTCCTATCCAGAATGCAATTCTTGCGCGTTCAGGAGAGGGAGGTTTAACCATCTAAATTTACCAGCTCCTAAACACTGCTTAAAGTCTGTGTACAAGGCTTTCATGGAGTTGAGTTTAGGAGTTTTAGCAAAAAAAAAACACTAAAAGCTCCTAAACTCAAGTTTAGGAGCTGCTAGTGTACATGACGCCTAAGGCTTGTTCACACAATGTTCATTCAGCTGTATGTTTTTGCACAACACCACACGTTTATCTCTTTTGCTGCCAGAGCAGTTTTTGCCATTTTGCTTACATGTTTACAAAATTATTTTAGCTCCAAAGATTGCATAAAACCCCCAAAGTATTAAATATTTTCTGGAAGTAGACACTCGATGATAAAATAGTTGTAGTTCCAATTTTTACCAATGCTGTTAGAAGACCAGTTAACCACTGGATGTAGTTAATTGCTTGGTGTACTGGTTTTGGGTATCCGGTTTCAACCCCAGTCCCAAAAATCACTCATCAGGAGGCAAACTCCCCAACAAGGACACTATACATCAATAAAAACCTAACTGGTTCCAACAATTTCTGTCTCCTTTTATGAAGAAAATAGTTGGTGTTTATTGTTGAAGTGCTAGGAGGTGGACAGGCTGTGTTTAATTTCTGTGCACTGAGTGTTTTATTAACATTTTATGTCTTTCCTTGCAGGTAAGGGAGGTAAAAACCGAAGGCGTGGTAAGAATGAAAATGAATCTGAAAAGAGAGAATTGGTGTTTAAAGAAGATGGACAAGGTAAGGACCACTACATTTCTTTCGGAAGTTGTGTAACAACTAATACCGTTTTTCTTTACAGCTTTCTCTTTTAAAGTGGCAGTAAACCCAAAAGCAAACCTTTTTATATTGCAGCTTACCAGTTCATAGATGTGATGGCTGTATTAGTTTACTTTTATAGGCTTTCTTCCCTTTGTTTTAATCTGGTGATCCAGCCAGTAAGTCTGCTGTTTTTCAAAAGAACAGTCTCTCTTGCAGATATATCAGCTTACACCAATGAGACAGACCATTTAAGACTGGCGGGGGGCGGTGCTTAGAATGATCATCTTTCTTTCATGTAAAGCCCTTATCCTAAAAGGGAGAAAAAAAACGGTTTACTGTACCTGATTAGAAAGTATTAGCTGGAGTTTGGATTCAATTTCGTTAGTGTATTTAAATCTGCTAGTACCTTTTTTACATAAAAAAAAAAAAAAAAAAACTTAGATCATCCGCTTACCATCCCCTTTTATATCAATCTGTTCACATCAGTCATAGAAATGCTTTGCTGTCCATTTCTCATTCCTCAACGGGTGGATGAAAAACCACGGTCTGACCATGTGAAAGGGGCCTAATTCCTCTTTTAAGTCTGAATAATGCTGGCAAGAAATGCCTTTGACATGAAAAAGGACATTTTAATTGGTTTAAAATGCTGATTTTTATCAAGGCATATTAATCCAATGCAACAGGGACAAGCTATCTGACTCTCCTAGAAGTGTCAGGTGCAGATTTTTTAGCCCCCCAAAGCTCTGCAACAGATGCTGTGTTAGGAACAAAAGGATGCCACGTAGTTTTGATGGAAATTAAAATTATCGACCTATAGAGGGCTGAATTCAAAGATGCCAAAAATCAAAGTGAAAAAATTATTTCCAATTTGCTGAAATTTAATTCCAGCAACTCCAAAATGGTTCTCCGTAGTTTCTATGGCCCTCATCTGCTTGTATGCATTCCTGACCACGTCGGGTCATGCTCCTGAGACGACAGGTGTGGTGTCCTGGGGTATTTCCTCCTAGATTTGTACCAGGGCATCACTGATATGAACAGACACGTGCAACCTGGTGGCGTCGGATGGACTGATACAAAATGTCCCAGAGGTGTTCTATTGGATTTAGGTCAGGAGAGAGTGAGGACCATTCACTGGTATCAATTCCTTTATCATCCAGGAACTAGCTGCATGCTCTTCGCTACTTGAGACCGGTTATTGTCGTGAACCAGGAGGACCACAGGACCCACTGCACCAGCATAGGGTCTGATGTGTCCAAGGATTTCATCCCGATACATAATGCCAGTCAGGGTGCCATTGTCTAGCCTGCAGAGGTCTGTGTGTCCCTCCATGGATATGCCTCCCAGATCATCACTAACCCACCACCAAACCGGTCATGCTGAATGATGTTACAGGCAGCATAACATTCTCCATGGCTTCTCCAGACCCTTTCATGTCTGTCACGTGCACTCAGGGTGAACCTGCTCTCATCTGAGAAAAGCACAGGGCGCCAGTGGCGGACCTGCCAATTCTGGTGTTTAATTGCAAATGCCACAAGCTCAACAGTGCGGGGCAGTGAGCTCAGCGCCCACTAGAGGACATTGGGCCCTCAGGCCACTCATGAAGTCTATTTCTGATTGTTTGGTCAGAGACATTTACACCACTGGCCTGATAAAGGTAATTTTGTAGGGCTCAGGCAGTGCTCATCCTGTTCCTCCATGCACAAAAGAGCAAATACTGATGCTGCTGATGGGTTCAGGACCTTCTACGGCCCTGTCCAGCTCTCCTAAAGTAACTATCTGTCTCCTGGAATCTCCTCCATGCTCTTTAGACTGTGCTGGGAGACACAGCAAACCTGGCAATGGCACGTATTGATATGCCATCCTGGAGGAGTTGTACTGCCTATGCAACCTCTATAGGGTCCAGGTATCGCCTCATGCTACCAGTAGTGACACTGACCCTAGCCAAATGCAAAACTAGTCAAAAACAGTCAGAAAAGATGAGTAGGGAAAAATGTCAGTGGCCACCAACTGAATAACCATTCTTGTTTCGGAGGTTCTCATTTATGCCCATCTAGTGCACCTGTTTCATTAACACCAAAGCAGCTGAAATAGATAACCCCTTCTGCTACTTAACTGACCAGATCAACATCCCAGGAGTTTTTATTTTTATTTTTTTTTCTTTTTTACTTAATGCAATACTCTGATTAAGAAGTGTTCCTTTAATTTGCAGTGTGTAAGTTTTGAAGTGCTTTTGCATTAAAGGTGAAAAATGCATCCCATTTAATTCTATGTATGTCTTCACACTGGTCTGTTTCAGTGCTAAAAAATCCTGCTTGGTGCATATTTGGTCAGTTAGAAAAAATGCACCTCCCCATTGAAATGCATTGAAAACACGTAAAAAATGCACCACGCGCAAAATCAGGTTTTTTTTTTTTTTTTTTTTTTTCCCCATGTCTATCGGCAAAATGCCTATGTTATGCCCTTGAAGCAGTCCCAGAGGGTATACCAACACTTCCTGCTATAGTTTTTTTTTTTTTTTTTTTTTTTTTTTTTTTTTTTTGGAATGTTTTGCTTTTATTTTGTACCTGTGTGAACTACAATCAATAGCCAGACTAGGCGACACACTGGATATCGTAGATTCTTATGGTCTTCCCAGTCTAGTCTGCGAGCGCGTCCCAACTATTAGCTCTGCGCTAGGTTGGCTGCGACATAGCCCCACTGGGAGGGGCGGCTGGCGAGTGAAACACCTCGCAAGGTCGCATAGCCCTGGTCACGACAGCAGTCACGATAGGAGTCGCAGCATACCTCAGGCCACAGCACCCCCATTCCAATATGGTGTGGTGGACTGCTGGGAGTACCTGGTACCGTGCAGTGGTGTGATGAGTAGTGTCCCCCCCTCCTTTCTTACGGAATTACTGGGGTGGTTGCAGGCCCTCCCTGGGGATAATAGGCCCCTCCTGTGTCCTTCTTCCCCCATCTCCACAGCAGGGTTGCCCTCGCCTGCCCCCCCAACCCCTTTTGGGGGGGCACGGGTGCATTTGGGTAGGGGGGCTTGTCTGGTGTTGGGCTAGAGAATGGTGGGTGCCGCTGTTGGCCCCCCTTTTTTGGGGTGCCTGTACCTTGGTCTTGCAGGGGAGTCCCTGGGGGGTCCCCTCCAGCTGGATGTCTCTTCCCTGGGGTCCAGTGGAGTCCCGTGTAGCACTGCCATTTTGCCGTGGATTCTGCATTCCTGGCTTCAGCGCCCATGTTTTGGGTTTCCCATAGAGCAGTGATGGTGAACCTATGGCACGGGTGCCACAGATGGCACGTGACAGCCCCTGCCACTACCCACACTGTGACAAGGGGAGAAGCGAGTGCAGGCTGTAAGTGTATTTCCCCCGCTCGTCCCCTTCTGTCAAGCATCATGGGACAGGGACAGAGCGGTGCTTGCAGCGATCGCCGCCCACTCATTCCTGCTGCCTCTTCATTGGCTGGAGCCAGGCCACGTGCACCATGGGACATGTAGTCTCAGAAGACTATAGCTCCTTTTTTAATCAAAGAAAAACTACAGCCCCAGCATGCCCTGAGAAAATAAGAGGGACAGCCTGGAGCCCGGGAAAATAAAAGGGCTGAGAGAGAAGGGAGAGCAAGAGTGAGAGGAGGCTGAGGTGGTTCAGGAGGGAGAGAGAGCCAAAGTCAAAACAGCCCCTGGAGTTGAACCAGCCAGAGAGGAGAAAGAGGACACCATCAAGAGTGAGGAGGGTTCTATAGAGCATAACGGCAGCCATTTTCTTGTAGTCTGAGTGCGGGGATGTGCTGCGGGGGCCTCTAGTGTCAGTGTCGGCGCTTCCTCTTCCATCGCAGTGTGACAGGCTGTTTGGCGCTCTCCAGCTTTTGGGGGGTATACGATCCTTCCCCCTGCTATACAGCGCAGCGGTTGCGCTGATTCATGTGGTGCTCCAGCGGTGCACGGGGGGGAGGTTCCTCTTCTTTTTTGCAAAAAAAAACCTTTTTTCTTTTTTCTTTCGTGCACGATGTGGTTCCGCTTAACCCCTTTTTGGAAATGAAGCCTCTGGAGCGTGTATCACCACCTGACCCACTCCTGAAAGCTGACCCTCTTGGTCTGTCTGCCCTGGCAGCCATGGCGGCAGCCCTGCAGTCACTTGTATCCAAGGTAGATATGGCCCTGCGAAGAAGGCCTAACCAGAAGCGCCCCCCGCATTCACATGTATCCTCTGCCTTCTTGAGAGTCTCAAGTGGATTTGGCCACCACGGACGAGTCAACCCACTTGGTCTGCGTCCACACACGTGGAGTGCTGGAATAGTGAGGATGAGTCGTCGTCGTCGTCCTCCGCAGCCGTCCATGAAAAAACGCTGGTGGAGGCCCTAATTATGTCAGCGTGGGAAACTTTAAAGTTGGAGTACTCAGCTGATGTTGAGTCAGCGACGCCAGTGCACATCTTCCAAGGTGACCCCCCTTTCCTGCCTATTTTGATGAGATTGTCTAGTCCAGTGGGGTTCCCCCGAAGCGCATGGTTGGAATACCTAAGCGCTTCGCTAGGAGATATCCCTTTGAGGCGTCTCTTCTGAAGAAATTGACTGTTCCACCGCTGGTGGATTCTCAGGCTTCCAGGCAACATAAGGCCACACTTTTGTCGGTTGAGGATTATCCATCCTTTAAGGATCCCATGGACAAGAGAGCTGAGGCTCTGGTCCGGTACCTTTTTCACAGTGGCTGGTTCTGTTTTGAGACCAGTGATTGCTATCACTTTGGTATCTTGGACCTTAAAGCGGAGTTCCGGGCACAAAAAAAAATTTCAATGAAAATACCCCCAGGACAGTCAGGGCTAGTACATTCCACAATGGATAGCCTCTGATCTGTCCCGGTTCGCACTTACCTGCAAGAAGAAATACTCACTTTTTTAAAATTTCTTCTCCAGCGCTGCCATCTCAGGTGTGGGCAGCTTGAAGCCAGCGCGATCCTCTTCTGCGTTCTCTTCCGTCCTCTTCGGTCCCGCGATGCACTGCGCCGGCCCCGCCGTCACTTCCGGGGCTGCAGCGTCATCCTTGCACAGCTTCTGGGCATGCCCAGAAGCTGTTTAGCAAGGTATGGCGCGCCTGAACCGGAACTGACGTCGCCGGTGTAGGCGCATTGATTCCTGGGAGCGATGACGTTCAGCTCCCAGGAATCATTGCAAAGCGGAAGTGACGGCGCAGGCCGTGGCCGCCGAGGGAGGTAGGGGAAGAAAGGGGAGTATATTTTTCTGCAATTACAAGGTAAGTAAAAAAAAAAAAAAAAATAAAATCGTAATTATCCATTTCTGTTTCAGGTGACCTATAGCAAGCGGATGGCCCAAAATCGACTGTCGATTTTGGGGCCGGAACTCCGCTTTAACGGAATGGTTAAAGATTTTACGCCAAGATCTGGAAGGGAGTCAACACCCTCCTGAGCTGGGGGATCAGTTGATCCAGGGGTTACAGTATGATGCATCTTTGGATCCCGACTCCTTGGCCAGCAGGGTATCGGTGACGGCAGGGATTCTTGGCCGCATGATATGATTAAAGTACTGGTCGGCCGACCAGGGTCCTAAAAAGGTGCTGACAATTCTACCCTTTGTAGGTGGCTGTTTGTTCGGGGCCTCTATGGAAAAGATCATTAAGGGTCTTACGGGAGATAAGAGTACTGTTACTTCCACAGGTTGTTAGGGGCAAGGAACCTCGTCGTAAACATGGTCCTTTCTTCTCAGCTCACAAGAGGCCCTTTTCGTCCGTCTGGATCGCAGGAAAAGGGTTTGAGATCCACCCGTAATTTTGCGGGAGGCTCTAAGAGACCCTGGAATGGTAAGTCAAAAGCGGCACTTCTGGTTCCCCAGACAAGCCTTCGCCAGCCTGAAGGGGCCCCCTCACCCGCATCTGGGGTGGGGGGACATCTTTGCCTTTTTCCAGATCTGTGGACCTTGCTCATTCAGGACAGGTGGGTCCACGAGTTGATTCAGTTACAAGATCAAGTTTCGATCCTTGCCTCCCGCAAGGTTCTTTCCTTCCATCTTACGCCTGTCTCACGAGAGGCTACAGAGCCTCTACGGTGCAGTGCAGGACCTGTTAGCACAAGGAGTTGTTGTGTCGGTTCCAGAGTCAGAATGTTTCCAAGATTTTCATTCAAATCTGTTTACATTTCCCAGGAAGGTTTGTCTGATCTTGGATCTCAAGGCTCTGAACCACTTTGTACGGCTTCAGAAGTTTCGGATGGAGTCCATCTGCACAGTAGTAGTTTTTCTTCATCGAGGGCATCTTCTGGCTTCTATCGATCTCAGTGACGCTTACCTTCGTATTCCAATATGTCGGGCATCTGCGTTTTCTTCGTTTTGCCGTGGGCGAGGAGTATTATCAATTCTTGGCATTTTTTGGTCTCGCCTCAGCTCCTTGGATGTTCCCCAAATGTTTTGGTCCCAGTTATGGCCATGCTACAACAGAAGGGGATTGCGGTGCTGGGTTACCTGGACGATCTGCTTCTGCGTGCAGCGTCTTCCTCGGTTCTAGAAGCCAACCTGGACATTACTGTGCGAACTCTATAGGAGTTCAGATGGACACCAAATTTTCCCGAAATCGGCGTTGACTCAATCCACCAAGCTGAACTACTTGGATCTGACCCTGAACTCGGGTGTTTCTTCCTCAGGTGAAAATAATGAAATTACAGGATTCGGTTCTGGCTCCTGTTGTCCAACTGTCGGTCGTCGTTCAGGACTTGCATGCAAGTGCTGGATCGGATTTCCACCTTTTTGAGGCGGTTCTGTTAGCTGTTTCATACCAGACCTCTGCAAAGGGAGATTATGACCAAATGGAACAAGGATCCGCTGTTTTTGGACAATTTGATCCCATTGAGTCGGGGTTCGATGGAGTCTCTGCTATGGTGGCTCCGCTCCCTGGCACTTCGTTTGGGAAAATCCTTTCTTCCCCCTTTATTGGAATGTAATCGCCACGGATGCCAGTCTGCCCAGATGGGGAGGTGTCTTGGGAGTGTATTAGGGCCAAGGTGTATGGACTCGAGGAGTCCAGACCTCCGATCAACGTCCTGGAAATTTGGACGATCAGACTTTCTCAGTGGACGGATCGTCTGCAGGGACGCCCTATGAGGATACGATCAGACAATGCTACGGCTGTGGCATATGTCAATCAAGGGGGCACAAGGAATGCCCTGGCGGCCCGGGAAGTGGCCGATATCATGAGGTGGGCTGAACGATATGTCCTGGCCCTCTATGCTGTGCACATTCCAGGGGTAGAGAATTGGCAAGTGACTATCTCAGTCGGCAGACGCTGGATCCGGGAGAATGGTCTCTTCACCCGGAAGTGTTCCATCAACTGTGCCTTTTGGTGGGGAATCCCCGATGTGGACCTACTGGCCTCCCGTCTCAACAGGAAGGTGTGGAGTTTTGTGTCAAGGTCTCGGGATCCTCTGGCAGACGCCCTGGTGACCCCTTGGGGCCAGTATCGTTTGATTTATGCCTTTCCTCTAATACTTCTGTTGAGACTGCTACGCAGAGTCGAGGAAGACGGATTCCAGTCATTCTGGTGGCACCAGACTGACCTTGTCGGTCTTGATACGCAGGCCTGGTAAGGCTGGTAGCAGACGTTCCTTGGAAACTTCCTCTCAGGGAAGATCTTCTGTCTCAGGGAGCAATCTTCCATCCTGCTTTTATAGTCGCTGCCTTTAATGGCCTGGGTAGTGAAAGCCAGGTGCTGAATGACAGAGGGCTGTCTGAGTCAGTGATTCCCACACTGTTAAAAGCTAGGAAATCTACTTCCAGGAACGTTTATCATCGAGTTTGGAAGGCGTACATAACTTGGAGTGAGTCGCGGGGGGGTTCTCCGTTCCTTTTCAGTTTCTCACCTGTTGGAGTTTCTACAACTAGGTGTGGATCAACGTTTGTCTCTAGGCACTATCGAAGGCCAGATTTCTGCTTTGGCCATATTTTTCCAAAGGCCATTACTGGCAAAGCCCTTGGTTCACACTTTTGTACAGGGAGTTCGCCATCTGGCTCCTCCCGGGCGATCCCTGGTACCTCCTGTGGGATCCCAATCTGGTACTATCGGAGCTTCAAAAGCCTCCCTTTAAAAATATTCAAGAACTTCCTCTGCTCACTCTGTCGCAGAAGGTGGCCTTCTTAGTCGCTATTACTTCTAAACGTAGTGTGTCGTAGTTGGCTGCGTTGTCCTGTCGGTCGCCTTACCTGGTGATTCATAGGGACAAAATGGTGTTGCGACCCTGTCAGGCGTTCCTTCCTAAGTTTGTCTCAGGGTTTCATTTGTATGAAGATATTGTGCTACCTTTATTCCCTAAGCAGAAACATCCTGACAAATTGTTTTACATTCCTTGGATGTGGTCAGGGCGTTTCGGGTGTGCCTGGCAGGAGAGCTGCACGAATTACCGTATCGGAATCGTGATCTCGATTCACCCCGACGATCTCAATCCAGAATGTTTACGATTCTCAGTGTTTTATGTGTCTATGGCACAGAAAGCTGCTGCCTGCATGCTAGACTTGGGATGTCTGGCTGACGACCGGGCGATAACACGGCTGTGTCAGAGCTGAGCTGACAGAACGGAGCCGATGCTTCCTGTGTAGTTCCAGCTCCGTTCTGTCACAGGCGGAGTGATATCAAATGCACTCCGCCTGTGAAAGGAGACCGAGGAGAGCTGAGATACAGGAAGCATCATCTCTGCTCGTTCCTCACACTTCGCCAACAGTACCCACAGCAGTGCCAGCCAGCAGTACATGCCAGCAGTACCCAGGGGTAATCCATTACAGAGGAAGGGGCTAATCAGTCACAGCTTTATTGCAAATGGTTAATAAAAAAATGATTTTGAGAATCGTGATCTTGATTCTAAGCAAAAAAAATCGTTATTCTCATTTTTGCCAGATTTGTGCAACTCTAGCTGGCGGTGACTGAACTGGATCGGAAATCCGGTTCTTCTTACGGATGGACCTCGTAAGGGGCAGGCCGCATCTGCTGCGACCATTTCCTCCTTTCCCTGTTAGAGCACATTCTACGAGGGCGCTTGGTGCTTCCTGGGCCTTCCTTCTTCGGGTGTCAGTGGTTCAGGTGTGCAAGGTGGCTGCATGGTCGTCTGTACACACATTCACAAATGTGAATGTGCTTGCATGTTCGAATGCAGCGTTTGGCTGAAAGGATTTGCAGGCTGAACGAAAGAGAACTGGATTTTTGTCTTACTGTAAAATTTTCTTTGAGGTTCACTGACGGACACAGCACCCGCTCCTCTGTTGGGTTGAGTTATGTGTTCTTCTGACACTGCTTGTTACAAACTGAAGTCCTATAGCAGGAAGTGATGGTATACCCTCTGGGACTGCCTCAGGGGAGTAACCAAAAAGTTTTCCACCTAGTCCTACTCCTGACGATAGAGCAGCATAACCCCAATGGTCTGAAGACCTAGAGCTGTGTCCATCAGTGAACATCAGAGACAAGGATTTTACAGTAAGACAAAAAAATGTTTTTGTTTTTCAGGTTTACAGCCACTTTATCTGTTATGAATACACTTATGACAAACTTTGTATTCTTTCTAATGTTTTAAAATACTTCTTCTGTTTCACTATACATCTCTTTACTGTGTTGCATGCTAAATTTTAAACTCTATTGCTATTGTTAGAAAATTAAGTGCTTTACCTGATCTATCTCCCCAGAATATGCACAGGTGATCAAGATGTTGGGAAATGGTAGACTGGAAGCTATGTGTTTTGATGGAGTGAAGAGACTATGTCACATTAGAGGAAAACTGAGGAAGAAGGTAGGTGACGTTTTTAGAGTAACCCATGAAATGAATTGGCTCTGTCGAAGTCTGTTTTGTAAGCATCTGTGTCACATAAATTACACCTCTCTAATATCAGGACAGTGCATAAAACCATAAATCTCTAACCTATTTTCAAGACATACGGGGCTCTTAGGCATATATATTTTAATTGGCATATGTATAGGGACTATCCCATGAGTACAAATGAGGTGACCTTTAAAGACCCTGTCAGCAACTTGGGCAGGGCATACACTGTGCAGATTTTTATTTTTTTTTTCCTGCAACTACGGGGTGCATGAAAGAAATTCACATGATTCACCCATTAACACACAGTGCTGTCAAGGGAGTCCCTCCTGCCGAGGCATTGTCTGCTCTTGCCGGGGCAGGATCAGGCAGGGGAATCCGTCCCCGCCATGAGAAGACAGTGTTTATCACTAGCGGCTATAGCAGCTGCTAGCAATAATCGCAAGAGAATCCAGCAGGCTGGTTGTACCCAAGTTGATTGATCAACTTGGTAAATTCAGCCTGCCCATAAACGGTTCAAATCTCAGCTGGTTCATCAGGAACAGTGTATGGCCAGCCTTAAATTGTAGGTAAAAGCAGACATTTTTAGTATTATATAAATGCTTACTGGCAGTGTTTGTCCTTTCCAAAAAATATTTTTCCCAAAGTCATCTTCTGTGACAGCTTGAGAGATGATTGGCTCCACCTTCAACAGGAAACGTAAACCAAATTTTTTGTGAATACCTGATTCCTTTGTGGCTGAGGCTAGGACCAACATCTGGCTCTCATCACCATCAAAAGTCAAGTTTCTGCCCTTTCTCGTTCCCTTTCAGAAACATTTGGGCTCAACCTTTATATTGGTGGTCTCTCTCATGGGTGCAGTGGCTTCTTATTTCACCATCTTTAAGGCAGGCCATAGACGATTCGAATTTCGTACGATTTATCGTTCGATAAACGAAAGCGGCACTCGTGCACATCATCGAGTGTACCATCAATGTGAGCCGAAAATCGTACGACAAAACACTATTTTTTTGTGCCTTTTAACCACATCTCTACCGGACACACTCCCTACTGTTCTGTGTTTTGTTAGGCGAAATCATACAACTCCCCCACTAATGATACGAAATTCGGCCGATTTTCGCAAAAAAAACCAACATGTTGGATATGTGAATTTTTGCTGTCGTACGAAAATCGAACGTTTTACATACCACACTAACGATACGAAAATCGTTCGATAACACTGCCATTTACGATTTTCGAACGAAATTCGAATCGTCTATGGCCTGCCTAAGTGGCTCAGTTCATATGGTCTCATGGGTTTGATTCTACCCTTTCCTGTCGAGGTGCACTTCATTAGATCTGTGAGGGCTTCTTGGGCTTTTTCACATCAAACAACGGTTTCCCAGAATAACAAGGCTGCCACCTGGTCTTATGTTCTCACATTCTTTGTTGTACCAGGTAGACATTTGATGCCAGAATCAGGTGTAAGATACTGCATGCAGCTCTTCACTCTGCAGGTTGTCTCCTGTTTTGTTAGGCCTGTTTAGCGTTTACTCTGTTGGCCACCCCTTAGTTGGACTGCTTTTTGCATGTCCAGTTGTTAGACTTTCCATGTCCCTTGATGGATGAGAGAAAAATTATATATTTTTTGTACTCAAAAAAAAAAAAAAAAAAAAAAAAAAAAAAAAAAATTCTTGGAGGCAGCTGAGGGACACCTGTCCCATCCCTCGAAGTTCAATTATGCTCTCAGTATAGCTTTATTACAATACTGGGAATTGCTTTTAGTGGGTGAGTGGAGTGATTTGGTAAGTAACAGGGATATCAATAGACCAACGTCCTTCAGTAGCTCTGTTGAATGGTCTCCCAGACCACATGCACCCTATGAAAAGGTTCATTCAGTTTTTATGCTTCTGGGGGCTGAAATCACCATAGCAGGAGCGTGGAAGTCCCCGATTGTATGAAGCATAACGTGTCTTGGGTTATGTTACATGAGAGGGTAGCTAGCATAATAAACTTTTAACAAACGTGGGAGCCATGGGTAAACCGTGTGTAGGTGCCTCTCCTCCACACTTGGATAACTTTTACAACCTGTGAATGTGAGCTATAGGTCTATCTCTCTCCTCTCCCTCTTTCTTCCCCTCGTCTCTATTTCTTCTTTTCTATAGTTCATCCTTGGGCTATACCTTTTTTTTTTATTTTTTTTTTTTTTTTTTTTAATATAGATACTGTTTTTTTTTTTTTTTTAGTGATAATATGCTTTTATCAGATCTGCCAATGTCTTACACATACCAGGGCTTTTCTGGGCTGGTATTAGTTGAATTTATATTCCGAATGGCTAGCTTACTGCATGATTTTGTGGGCAGTTTTGCTATTTGCTTGTTCGCACATTAACAATAAAACCCTAAGGCTACGTTCCCATGTGGGCGTAGCGGATCGCGGGCAGAATCACCGCGATTCTGCCCTCGATCTGGAAATCATTGCAAATCGCGGGGCGCCTGTGCGTTGCCCGTGATTTGCAATGGCACCCCAAACGCTGTACGATGTTGCTGCGATTTCCGCCTGCCGAAATTGCAGTAACATTGCGCAAACAAAATCATGGGACACATGACACCCCAAAGAAGCTCTTGTACCCTTTTTGGGCATCATGCGTCCCGCAATTTTGTTTGCTCAATGTTACCGCGATTCGGCAGGTGGAAATCGTGGCAACATCGCACAGCGTTTGGGGTGCCATTGCAAATCACGGGCAATGCACAGGCATCCCGCGATTTGTAATGATTTCCGGATTGCGGGCAGAATCGTGGCGATGCTGCCCTCGATCCGCTACGCCCACATGTGAATGTAGCCTTACTGGTTTGAAATGTTTTTTCTTTTAGTAATGTTTTATTTGACATTTGCTCATTGATGATCTAGTTCATATGTACCTTCCCTGTGTACTGTGAAAAGTGGTGGTTTTTCCTGTTATGGATATTGGCTCTATGTATGTATGCATTTTCTTAGGATCTATAATGATAAAAATCTTTTAAATGTATGTTGGCAAAAGCCTAATCATGAACCTGCAGGGAGTAAATAAACTGGTATGGGGTACTCCAAAATATGTTTTCCATGAACAAAAATGATCTCGAGTCCAAAATCTGGGCATACTAGTGAGTCGTATTCCCCACCCCCCCCTACATCCCCTGATTTTAATTTAATTTTTGATCCCTCAAACTCAACATGTTTTCACCCATAAAAGGGCTTTGTTGGGCATAAAATAAGTTTTCCATGAAGAGAAACATTCTCCTGTGTACCCCTACCAGATTCTTTACCACCTGCAGGTTCATAATTTTTTCGTTTTTGCCAATATACTTTATTTTTAGCTGTATTATGAATATGTTACGTTTTAGAGCTTAGTAAGTTTTGTGCACAGTTCTCAAGCAGATTTTGCAAAAGTGTCTCGCGTGCATTCTGAAAGTAGCACAATAAGCATTAATTTGGCGTACGCATTACACTTTTTCAAAATCCGTCTGTGCCAGTCTATGAATTCCATGGATTAGGGCTGCATGATTATTTTCATAATAGAGGAGTTGGCTGATTTTTTTTTTTTCGATTTAATTAGATTAAAAAAACCTCAGTGTGGCGTATAATTTTAGTTATGTAAAGTTTTTAAAAAAGACAATTTTATTTTCGAATATCCTTCTATGCAGTGGTAAATACAAATAACCAGGTATATGGTGAGAAAAGATACACCTGTGCTCAAATTCCAATAGTTTGTACATGTATTTAAACTATCAGGTGCCAAAGGGGTATGACCTTTTAGCACCTGATTGTAACAATACAAATTCTCTATGGACTATTTGTGAACTAAATATCCCTGTTTTTCATTGTATAGTTTGCTGGAAAGGGTGCTGTGATATTAAAGCTGATACCTTTTTTTGCGATTCCATTGACTTGCATTGAGTTCTGTTAAATGAAGTCGCAAGCTGTAATGAAATCAGAGGTCCAAATTGCCCTAATCTGCGGCTTTGAAATCACACTGAAGTAGCGCAATTTCAGAGCCATAGAAGAACTGTTCATAATTTTATAAAGAAACTGTAAAAATGTTTCATTAGTCAAAAACTTTGACAACATTAAAAATGGGTATCGATAATTGATATCGGGGAGTACTTAAGAAAAAGTATCAGTACTTGTACTTCCTCTTCTGGGGTGCCCTGTTGGCGCTTCTTGCTCCACTTGTCTTATGAGTGCCCCTATAGCAAGCGCAAAGTATTATATAGAGTTCCCCCTATAGCATGGTAAAAGAAAATTGCCTTTAGAATCCCTTCAAATCACTTCCTTCTCCTTGCCAGGACTACTTGTCCCATGAAGCATTGCTCCTCACACATTCACAAGCTTACAGACATGTATGGAGGGTAGGAATGGGCTCGGGTGTGTTTAGGATCCCGGCAGGACGCAGACACTGCACACTGCTAATCACAGGCAGTGAGACATTTCCCAATCCGCAGCTGCACAGATTGGGAAATGTCTCACTGCCTGTGATTAGCCGTGTGCAGTGTCTGCTTCCTGGCAGGATCAGGCAGGTGGGATCCTGAACATGCCTGAGCCCAGCTCTAATGGAGGGTGTACTGAGCTGTATGTATGCTGCACTGTGTATACTGATCTGTATGGATGGTGTACTGAGCTGTATGTATGCTGCACTGTGTATACTGACATGTATGAAGGGTATACTGAGCTGTATGTGTGCTGCACTGTGTATACTGCCATGTATGAAGGGTATACTGAGCTGTATGTGTGCTGCACTGTGTATACTGATCTGTATGAAGGGTGTATTGAGCTGTATGTGTGCTCCACTGTGTATACTGACATGGAGGGTGTAGTGGGCAGTATGTGTGCTCCACTGTGTATACTGACATGGAGGGTGTAGTGAGCTGTATGTGTGCTCCACTGTGTATACTGACATGTATGGAGGGTGTAGTGAGCTCTGTGTGTGCTCCACTGTGTATACTGACATGTATGGAGGGTATAGAGAGCTGTATGTGTGCTGCACTGTGTATACTGACATGGAGGGTGTAGTAAGCTGTATGTGTGCTGCACTGTGTATACTGACCTGTATGGAGGGTGTAGTAAGCAGTATGTGTGCTCCACTGTGTATACTGCCATGTATGGAGCTGTGTGTGTGCTGCACTGTGTATACTGCCATGTATGGAGGGTGTACGGAGCTTTGTGTGCTGCACTGTGTATACTGCCATGTATGGAGGGTGTACGGAGCTGTATGTGTGCTGCACTGTGTATACTGCCATGTATGGAGGGTGTATGGAGCTGTATGTGTGCTGCACTGTGTTACTGCCATGTATGGAGGGTGTATGGAGCTGTATTTGTGCTGCACTGTGTATACTGCCATGTATGGAGGGTGTATGGAGCTGTATGTGTTAGGGCTGCAACTAACGATTAATTTGTCTGTCGAATAATCTTTCGATTATTTAAATTTTTTGTTTTTTTGCTTAATTTAGTGTCTTTTTGATTAGCTAATTAATCCTGTAATTAATACAGACCCCTCAGTAAGCACCCCTCAGTAAGCCCTCCCACCCAGTACAGACCACTTAGTAAGCCCCCCTCCCAGTACAGACCCCTCAGTAAGCCCTCCCACCTAGTACATACCACTTACTAAGCTCCCCCCCCAGTACAGACCCCTCAGTAAGCCCTCCCACCTAGTACAGACCACTTACTAAACCCCCCTCCCAGTACAGACCCCTCAGTAAGCCCTACCACCCAGTACAGACCACTTAGTAAGCCCCCCTCCCAGTGCAGACCCCTCAGTAAGCCCTCCCACCTAGTACAGTATGTACTGGGTGGAAGGGCTTACTGAGGGGTCTGTACTGGGAGGGGGGGCTTACTAAGTGGTCTGTACTGGGAGGGGGGGGGCTTACTAAGTGGTCTGTACTGGGAGGGGGGGGGGCTTACTAAGTGGTCTGTACTAGGTGGGAGGGCTTACTGGGGGGTCTGCACTGGAAGGGGGGCTTACTAAGTGGTCTGTACTGTACAGACCACTTAGTAAGCCCCCCCTCCCAGTACACTAGTACAGACCCCTCAGTAAGCCCTCCAACCTAGTACAGACCCCTCAGTAAGCCCTCCAACCTAGTACAGACCACTTAGTAAGCCCCCCTCCCAGTACAGAGCCCTCAGTAAGCCCTCCCACCCAGTACAGACCACTTAGTAAGCCCCCCTCCCAGTGCAGACCCCTCAGTAAGCCCTGTACTAGGTGGGAGGGCTTACTGAGGGGGTCTGCACTGGGAGGGGGGCTTACTAAGGGGTCTGTACTGGGTAGGAGGGCTTACTGGGGTGTCTGTACTGGGAGGGGGGGCTTACTAAGGGGTCTGTACTAGGTTGGAGGGCTTACTGAGGGGTCTGTACTAGTGTACTGGGAGGGGGGCCTACTAAGTGGTCTGTACAGTACAGACCACTTAGTAAGCCCCCCTTCCAGTACAGACCCCTTAGTAAGCCCCCCTTCCAGTGCAGACCCCCCAGTAAGCCCTCCCACCTAGTACAGACCATTACAAGCCGGTGTAGCGCCGCAAATGTGACATGTCTAAGTAGCTGGGTGATCGGGGGAGGATGGCGAATGTGTGTTGCGGCAGAAGCTGTGGCAGTACAGGGAGTACAGGGGTGCTGGAGACGGTCAGCATTTACCTCTCGTCTCCGACGGAGCCCGGCGGGGGAATTTCACCCAGCCGGCAATGCTTCAAGCGGCGCTGCGGCCGGCCGGGGGCGTGTGACGTCACGTGTTGACGCGTCGACGCATTTTCCGCACGTCGACGATTTTTTGTAGTCGACGAGTCGTGGCAGCCCTAGTATGTGTGCTGCACTGTGTATACTGCCATGTATGGAGGGTATATGGAGCTGTATGTGTGCTGCACTGTGTATACTGCCATGTATGGAGGGTGTACGGAGCTATATGTGTGCTGCACTGTGTATACTGCCATATATGGAGCTGTATGTGTGCTGCACTGTGTATAGTGCCATGTATGGAGGGTGTACTGAGCTGTATGTGTGCTGCACTGTGTATACTGCCATGTATGGAGGGTGTATGGAGCTGTATGTGTACTGCACTGTATTTTCTGATATGTAAACAAATACTGCATTCTGTATGCAGGCCAACTGAATCGGCTGTCCAACTAATCCATTATGAAAAGGGTTGACAACTATTTTCATAGTCGATAGGTTAAGCCCTACCAGGTATTATCTAAGAAATGTTTAGTGATTTAGAATACTGTATTAAAGTGGAACTCCTCTTTAAGTCGTTGTATATCAAATATGAGTTTATAATTGTCAATTCTGATGACATGGTGAAAATTGAATGTACACTCTTATTAACTCGTGCTAAAACCTTTTGTTTCTTCATGTACTTGGCATGGTATTGTGGTATTCTAAAATTCTCTTAAAATTATTCCTAAACCCCAAATATATGTGAGGTCTTGTGTTACTCTATTATGAATATTCTAAAGGAGGTCAACGTAAGTCTCACCATTCGCTCTTAAAGCCTGGTGTGAGGTAGGGGGTGATCTCTAAATTGTAGGGGGGGGGGGGGGGGAATTGGCTTTATTGCATATATATATATATATATAATATGCATGCATACATAAATAAATAAAAGACTAAGGGTGGAATTTAAAAAAAAAAAAAAAACATGGCTGATTTGTACCAATGTTTTAAATCCTTCGAACTTTATCTAAATTATTATTTTTGTTTTTTTGTTAGGTGTGGATTAACACGTCGGATATAATATTAGTGGGTTTACGAGACTACCAAGTAAGTTCTTTCAGTCCACTGCTCAAAAAGTGAAGAGTATAAACTGTTGTATCTTGAAAGAAAAAAAAAACCCCTAACATTGAATTTATTTATTTTTCTTGCCTGTTAAGTGTACTCCTTAAAAAAAAAAAAAAAAAAAAAAAAAAATTGTAACGTGCTAAAATGCAAATTTTAGGCCTTTTTTAGATTGGTTTGGTTTAAAAACTAAAAAAAAAAAAAAAAAATTTTCTGATTACAAAATACAAAAGATGAGGTCAGGTCTGATTTCAGCTACACTTTGAAAATCCCAGTTGGCATTGCGGTCTCTGGTTTTATTACTTTCAACGTTCTGTTAATTGGAATAAAATATGAACTTCACAGGTTTTTAGGCTTGCCAGAAAACTTGCAGTTTTTTTCTTTAGGTGAGCAAAAGCAACCTACTTTAAGTACCAGTTTTCTTTTAAAGGAATCCTTTTCTGAGCGAGAGGTATGATTGCTAATCATTCTACAAAACCCTCTCGTTTTAACCGCTTGCCGACCGCCTCACACAAATATACTGCGGCAGGGTGGCTCGGTTGCGCAAAATCACAGATCTGTGATTTTGTGCACGTGGTCTCTGCAGCGCTTGCGCGCCACCGAAGCCACGCTCCTGCTGTGTTTAGACATGGCGGGCCGCGGGAGGAGCGGTGGCGATTGCCTTCCGCCATCGTCTGAGAAACTGAAAGAAGACCCGCCTGCTTATGTAAGCAAAGCAGGCGAGTCTTCTGTCACACAGGCAGGGAGAGGTCCGGAGCTTCAGCTAAGCTGAAACTCCGATCTCTCTGTGCCTGTCACAGAACCCCCCCCACAGTGAGTAAGCACCAACAGGCATACATTAACCCCTTTGATCACCCCTAGTGTTAAGCATTTCATTAACTAAAGTTTCTGCACACTTAACATAGATGTGTTTGCCCTTGTTCATTACATCAATCAGCCTGTAAGGGCCAGGTCAAACTTGTGAGCTCTGCAGCTGTTAACACCTTGACCATGGCATATTCGTTGAAGTTCCTACTCCTAATGGGTATTGCTCCCTTGCTGACTGAAGCGCTACGAAGTGTCCAACATATGGGGGAATTCTTGTAGTTTTAGCCTGCAAGGGACAGACAGCAAAAAAAAGTTGAATGCTAGTTATTGGGTATATTGTAAGTTGTCAGAATTGCTTGCGTGACACTGCTTTTAGAATTTTACCTGTGTGTTATTTTATTAGCTGTCTTCTCTTACCAGGACAACAAAGCAGATGTTATTCTAAAGTATAATGCAGATGAAGCAAGGAGTCTTAAGGCTTATGGTGAACTCCCAGAGCATGGTAATAGCAGCCACAGTACAGCTGACCATTATGTGATATGTTGGTATTTTTAAAGCTGTGCTGCAATATGGTTTCTTTTTGTTTTTTAGCTAAAATCAATGAAACAGACACATTTGGCCCTGGTGACGACGATGAAATCCAATTTGATGATATTGGAGATGATGATGAAGACATTGATGATGTAAGTATTCTGTAATGTGACTGTTTTAAGTGTGAGAAGTTGTAATGATTTAGTACTGCAGCAGGATCCATGATTCATCGGCATCTGACTAGCGTGTAATACTGTCAGGAATTGAGAAAATAACTGAACCTTGGTATCGTGTCAGTAACCCTAAAATAAAAGGTTTCTATTTATTTTTTTATTTATTAAAGAGATTTACCCTTCTAATGACAGGGGCTATATCCCCACAAGAGACAAAATAATGAAAACAGAGGTTTTAGATCCTCCTCACCTTGTACTTCAGATACAAAGGAGCAGATTCACCATTTTAACAGCACTAGGCCAATCTGTGCTGTCAAGAGTCCATAGCCCTGTGTGAGCTGCAACTTCAGTTTCTTTTAGCGGATACTGGGATCTCCCTATCGTTCGTTGACAGACGCAGCCTTATTGACCATTGGGTTATGCTGCCCCCTACAGGAGTAGGACACTAGGCAGGAAACAGTTTTCACCACTCTGATTGGGGCTGTCCCTGCAGGCATAACCCCACACACTCTGCTACAGCCCTCAGTTTGTTTCTGCCTAGTTTAGGGGTAAGAAACGATAGACAAGTGTGGCTCTTCCGCATGGCCCACTGTGCAAGGCAAGAAGGTTCAGAGGTTTGTGGTCAGGTCAAGTGATCCTCTGGCCGACGCCACAGACGCACTGGTGGCTCCTTGGGGTCAGTATCGGCTGATCTATGCATTTCCTCTGCTGAAACTCCTGCCGAAGCTGCTGCGCAGAATGGAGGTGGAAGGGATTCCGGTCATTCTAGTGGCTCCAGGCTGGCCTCGGTGGTCTTTGTACGCAGACCTTGTAAGGTTGGTCGCCGATGCTCCCTGGAGATTTCCTCTCAAGGAAGATCTGCTGTTTCAAGGGCCGATCTTCCATCCTGCTTTACACCACAACTTTCTTTTGGATGCTCAAACTAAACGATAAATGTGATTGTGTAGGCAAAAAGGTAGATTTATGAATAAAACATTATTTTATTTGATTAAAAGAAAAACTTCATACAAAAAGTAGACTATCGGTCTAATCATTCATTACATTATTGCGCATTGTTTACACACGGCTTCAAAGGCCACAATGGTTAACATTGCGAATTAGTGAAGAGATGGTGATTCCCGATGTTAGTGTTAGACATCCATGCTGAAAAGCGACTGAAGATGTGACTGAACATAGGGATTTCCGACTCCTTTCGGCTTTATTCAAAAACTGCCTTTCTCAAGGTAATTGCCAATTCTAAAAAGTAATAACATATAATTACCACAGAAAACTTTTAATCCATATTCAAAATTAGGGGGCAGAGTGCTTTTACATTTGACATACCAGGCAGAGATGCATGGGTCAAAAACTGGGGAGCGCCTTCATTTCCCTCCACCTTGGGATGCAGCTGGCCCTGCTAAAAGAGCCATCAGTCAAAGTCCCATCACTTAGAGGGACTACAGTGACCAAAAAGCAATACATTCCCAATTACTCACTTGGTATGTGATTCCCTGGATTTAAAATTTGTTAGGATTTAAACGTAGGGCTCCCACTTTGCTAAGAGATTCCCCTCTAGAATGCCACAGTCTCTGGAATTGAGAAGTGAGGAACAGGGTAAGGGCATGCAACACATGACTCCCATTTGATTCATATTATCTTTTTTAATATTTAAGGGCAAAAATTAAACGGTGTAGGTATTCCACTTACATTTAGTTGCTATTACCAGTAATAGACAAGAGGGGGAGGAGGGTTCCTCCAGAGCTTCCCCTCAGCTTACCTTGAGTTACCGCCAGCTCTCCCTGGAGATCCACATTCCTGTCCTCCACTGCAGGGATTGGCGTCTCACTGAGATCCCCGGCGTCTTTTTATGGGGACTGCGCCACAAGATTCTGAGTATCGGGGCTAGTGGGCTCCATCAGACGCTACTGCGCAAGCGCCAGCCGGCTGCATGCGCTGCACCAGTGGATTCGCTGTCTCCTGATTCACATATCTAGACGCCGCCGACACGGAAGTATTGCTACTATTGACCCGAAACTGAATCGGGTCGTTGGAGGCCCTGTGATGGCAAAAGGGTGTCCCTCTGTAGCCTGAACTGCCCCAACTATGAGTGGAGCCTTTCCGTGCTGGGTGCAGCTCAAAAAAGGAGGGAGGGGGAAATTAAAAACATGGCGATCCTGGATCATCAGCAGGCATCCCTGTATTTGTAGAATGGGTGCAGGAAATATATATTAACGATTTAGAAGTGATGCAAGTGAATTGTAACACATTGTTTATATAGGTGATTCCTGCGCTATTGAAGGCCAGGAAGTCTACTTCCAGGAAGATTTATCATCGTACGTGGAAATCGTACATTTCATGGTGTGAATTGCTTAAAGTGCACCCTCGCTTGTTTTCGGTAGTTAGGGTTTTGACTTTTCTTCAAAAAGGGGTTGAACAGCGTTTGGCTTTGGGCACTATCAAAGGCCAAGTGTCAGCATTGGCTATTTATTTCCAACGTCCTTAAGCTACGCAGTCCCTGATTCACACTTTTATTCAGGGGGTGCTTCATATGGTGCCTCCAAGGCGATCCACATTGCCTCCGTGGGAATCCTGAATTTGGTGTTCTCGGTTCTTCAAAAACCTAATTTTGAGAACATTAGGGAGATTCCCCTGCTTACATTATTTCAGAAGGTTGCATTTTTGGTGGCTGTCACTTATGCCTGCAGAGTGTCTGAATTGGCGGGGTTGTCTTGCCATTCACCTTATCTGGTGGTCCACAGCGAAAAAGTGGTACTTCGACCTAATCAGTCGTTTCTTCCTAAAGGTGGTTTCTGATTTCCATTTGAATGAAGACCTTGTGCTGCCTTCACTCTGTCCTAAGCCCAAGCATCACAAGGAATTTGCTCTGCATTCTTTGGATGTGGTTCGGGCAGTTAGAGTTTACCTGGCGGCTACTGATTTCTTTCAGGAAATGGGACTTTTTTTTTTTTTTTTTTGTCCTTACCGTAGGACCTCATAAATAAATGGCTGCGTCTGCTGTGACCATATCCAGATGACTCAGGCAGACTATGGTTCAGGCCTATTCACTAAAGGGTCAGGTTCCTCCTTTCCTGTTGAAGGCGCATTCTACTCGAGCGTTGAGTGCCTCTTGGGCTTTTCGCCATCAGGCGTCAGTGATGCATGTTTGCAAGGCGGCAACTTGGTCGCCGGTGCACACGTTTACAAAATTCTACAAGGTAGATGTGTTGGCATCTTCGGATACTTTTTTTGGCCGCAAAGTCAGTTTTGCAGGCTGCTGTCAGTGTCTAGAAGAGAATTTTCTCTTTGAGGGTGTATGTGTCTAGGTTGAGTTGTTCCTGGTGAGCTCCTTGTTACCTGGTTGGCTAAGTTTTAGCCTTTGGGGAATTACCTTTTCTGAGTTTTTTCCCATCCCTCATGTAAATGCTGCTTTTGGGACATCCCAATGGTCAAGAAGATATGAAGCTGCATCTGTCAATGAACGATGGAGAAGTGGATTTTTTTAATTCACCTAAAATCCTTTTCTCTGAAGTAAATTGACAGACGCAGCACCCGCCCCTCTAATTATGTGTGGAATGGGGTTGTTGTCTTCTAAACACTGCTTGCAACGAAACTGAGGGTTGTAGCAGAGTGTGGGGTTTTGCCTGCAGGGACAGCCCCATAGGCGCGGTGAAAGCTTTTTCCTGCTTAGTGTCCTACTTCTGTAGGGGACAGTATAACCCAATGGCCAAGAAGATATGAAGCTGCGTCTGTCAATGAACTTTAGAGAAAAAGATTTTATGGTAAGTACAAAATCCAGTTTTTCTTTAACGAGTGAAGGGGGAGCTACAGTAAGGCAAAGATGTGTCTGTTAAGGTCTACATCAAAGTGACCCTGTTGCTTTTCCGTGCACTGGATTCACTTTTATGTTGCAGCATATTAACATGTTCTCCTAAATGTGCAAGATGTCCTTTTATCATTGTACTACCTAAAAATGAATTCACCACTTGCCGACGGCCTAACTACCTGAGTTATGGCTGCAGCTAGATGCCATAACCCGGTGTCCTTTTTTTCCTTCCGGCGCCAGTCTTTTTAATAAGTTAGCTCAGAGCAGCAGATTCACCACTGGGTTACTTTTAGAAGCGGCGAGGAGGGGGGGGTCAGAAACAACCCCCCCCCCCCTTTTTGTTTTCCGGGCTTAACTGGTGGATCAGGAAGCCTGAAAACCAACCACAGATGGTGGCTAGGCATAGAGGGGAGTGAAGAAAAGACGGCTTCTGCTCATCTCTTCGCCTTAAGCTGGATACACATTCTACAACTTTTGTTGTTCAATTTCCTTTAGATTTTCCTTCAACTATGTGAGGCAAGGGCCTGCCTGATTGCCTACAATTTGAAATGTTGTACAAGTAAATTGTTTAAAACTTTGTAGTGTGTATCCAGCTTTAGGAGGACCGGAGCAACGCCTCACCTCCAGTTCCGGTCAATGTAAGCAAGGCCTTTTGCTTTTATTGGTAGAGAAGAGATGACCCCAGATCTCTCTGGGTTGACGATTATGCGGTTCTTTACCCATGTGATTGGATCACATGTGAACACAGAAGTGCCTGACACAGTGTAAGGAGAGGACAGCCGATCAGCGGCATCTCCTCGCAGGTGAGACTTGTACAGGTAATCTGGGCACTGATTATCAGTGCAGTTGCCAATCTGTGACGCCAGTCAGTGCTGCCTTACAGTGTGACATATTAGTGCCTCTATCAGTGCCGCTTCATCAGCGCACATCAGTGAAGGAGAAAAATTTATTTTTTACAAAATTTACAGACAAACTAAAACTTTTTTTTTTTTTTTTTTTTTTTTAATCAAAAAATAAACCAAGTAGTGATTAAATACCACTAAAAGAAAGCTCTGTGAAAATAATGATTTAATTGGAGAACAGTTTTGTATGACCGCAATTGTCATTCAAAGTGTAACTGCGCTGAAAGCTGAAAATTGGCCTGGGCAGGAAGGGGGTGAAAGTGCCCTGTATTGAAGAGGTTAAGTAATTTAAGTGTATTTTTTCCCAAGAAATTGTTTCAAAAACCACGTGACATAAAAAATTACAATGGCCACTATTTTATTCTGATGGGTGTTGGCTGAAATAAATAAGTGTGTGTGTTTGGGGGTTCTATGTAATTTTCTAGCAAAAAATACAGATTTTTACTTGTAACCAAGTGTCAAACACTGGGAAGTCTGCAGGAGTCCTGTATGGCACCCGAGATTTGCTGATCGTGGGTGCTATGCTTTCCAGGCTCAAAGTAATACGAAACAATGTGCTTTTTTTATTTATTTTTTTAACCTGCAAGAAGATGTGCACTATTTTTTTTAAAAGGTGAACTTCTCCTTTAAACATAGTTCACCCGAATTACACTTAAGAACCAGTGTTTGATGGAACTGATTTATTGCTGTGTTTTTTCCTTTGTAGATTTAACCTGAAGAGAAGTTTATTCCATTCCAATTGCTGCAGATTGTTCTGGTTTTGATGTTTTGATTTTGAGTGAAGTTCTCCTGTTGAGACAATATTCGCCCGCAACTCAAGAAAAATTTATTTTCACAATTTTTAAAGTATTTATATTCTTTCAGTAGAGGTAATTCATGCTGGATTCATTGGAACACCTGAGCATTAAAATATTCTATGGTAATGTACAGCCTTTCAGTTTGGCACGCCTTGTGTACATGATTTTTAAAGCCTATTGTAACTATCATGCCTATTTGATTCCTATAAAACATTAAAGTTGTTAAGTTGGAACATGTATCCTCACTCTCCATTGGACTCTGTGGTGTTACCAATTACAGTCGAGACAGTGACCCAAAACTATATGTTTTTACCTCATGACTAGTTTTATACACTTACCGAAGAGATCAGTCCTGTTTTCCTTTAAAATTTAAAAAATTTTAGGCTTGAATTTTAATGCCACTTTACAACAACTACCCATCAGTGAAGTGGTGAGGCCTACCGACTGACTTTCCCTTTTCATTTATCTATTTAGTTTTTTATTGCAATACCAGATTGTATTTTTGTTTTCAGTAAATAAATGCCTAACCAACCGTATGTTCTTTTTGTTTTCTAGAGCTGTATAAATATTTTTTACTATACAGAAATTACTTGTATTATGCAAGAATTGCACACCAATAAGGGCAATGGGGTGGTATTTTTGACCCTGGGACTTTACTACATGCTGCTTGCCCTCTAAAATGCATGTGCACAACATTTGCCAGCTTGTGAGCCACATCCAAATCTGTTGGATTCATTCAAGGAATTGTTATGCTAAACATTTTTCAAGAACTGACTACATTCTGTAGCAACACTAGTTTTTGGACCTTATGACGTATGAGAAGTGCATGTAGGATGTTAATGCTATTCAGGTAGCCATGTGCTGTTTCTGAAAGGGAGTTGAGCATGGCATATGGGTCCTTCATGCTGCAAGGTTGATGTCATTGCCCTAACCAACAAAATTTCTAGTGTATTTTTTTCATGGGAAATTCTATGAAATTTAGAGGCTGTCCCGTGGCAGCCTTTTTCACGTTTGCACTTGAAATCTGGTTGCTTTACTTTTCTTCATTCTTTGGAAAAAATACTTTTGCTCCAGATGGAAATATGAAATCTTTAGATTTATTCTTGTAGCAAAATGAATCCCTCCAATACTATTCTGCTTGGAGAAATTTTTTGCAAAGGAACGTTTTTACAGTTGACTAGATCAACCAAATTTCTATTTTTCTGCAGGACATTACAGATTGAAAGTGGTGATGTTGTTGGCTTTGAAACTGCATCTTTACTCCCTAGTCTCAAAACTCGGCACTAGTATTTTAACTATTATGTTTCTCCAGGTTCCTTAACACCATGTTTTTT
This sequence comes from Pelophylax lessonae, assembly GCF_965119305.1. Lineage (NCBI taxonomy): Eukaryota > Metazoa > Chordata > Amphibia > Anura > Ranidae > Pelophylax > Pelophylax lessonae. Next base: position 172,587,591 of record NC_138769.1, read on the forward strand.
CTTTGTTCACAGGTTAAAGCATAAACTAATTATAGTCATGTGCTAAAATCTTGATTTGGCATCTCATCCAGGGATGGGTAGGGCATAATTTGAATGTTGTAGCGTATGTGACAATGGTATGTACAAGGTTCAACACATATTTTTTTATGTGCTTAATAACCTGTAATTGTAAAAAACCTGGACTGTCATTGCTCCCTGAGAACTTGAGATAGGAACACTATTTGAAGCCTTATCGGTACTTTGGTAAAGAGCAACAAAAGCAATATGTAATACCAGACCAAACAAATGTTTATATTCATTAAAGGGACACTATAGTTTATATAAATTACACCTTTTGACGTGTTAACCTGACGTAACTTTTGACGTAACTTTTAACATCCTTGATCCACATTTTGAAAATGGTATTTCATAGAAAGGTTTGTAAGGTCTCATCTGGTGGTCCCTGGTGAACAGCTACTGAGAGAATACCAGCCACAGTGTGTTTACACAGTGTGTACAACCAAAGCCCTTTTGGCTGTATGTCTCCTATGGATCACAGAAATGCAGTCCATACTGCACTCCTGTGACCCGTTTTCAACAGGCAGCGGGCTGTCATCACAGAGCTGGTCCAGGCTTGGGAAAGATTGCGACCATATGGTCAAGATCCCCTCACATGCCTGGACCGGCCTTTTAGTGAGCCACTGAGAGCCAGAGCCGGCCGCTACCTGCCTCCTTCACAGCCCAGCGATTCAGTTAGCATGGGGGAGGCGCAGAGCAGACGTCGATGAAAGAAAGCCGCCAGCTCTTTGCTCATGGAGCACTGAGAACCGAACAATCAGTGATATTTGATCGCTCTGTTCTCAGTCTTGGAGCCAGCGAGGGACAGATGCAGCATCAGAAGGGAAGTATGATTCCAAAAAAATAATTTTCCCTACTACATACACTTGCCCCGAGAGGCATAAAACAGTGAAGCATAGTCTTTGTTTGCAGTGTGCCCTTGTGGCTGCCCCCATATACTTCTACGACGCATAATAGAATTTATTTACATAAAGCTGGTCACATCTGTTTGTGTATGTATATATTAAAAGTAAAAAGGCTTTAGACTCCATTTCAGCTATGATGAGCACCGGATATTTGCCTCCCCTTCCCCTTGGGTGTGCAAGCTTCTTTGGGCCGCATAATATTGTATAGTATGTGCATTGAATATTGTGTACAGATGGATATAAGTGGAACTTTTAAGGGCCTATGTTTCAGACATGTTCTAATGGAAAGATACCATGCGACTTCTGAATGGAAAAATTTCATTTACATGCATAATAAAGATTTGTGCATACATTTTCTTTAGTTTATTCTTTGTGAAAATAAACGTACTTGTGTATGATGGGTATGTGCATTTAGCAGCATTTTTGTTTTTTTTTTGTTTTTTTTTTAATACAACTTCTTTCATGACATTTGTTCACAATAGTAAATGTGGGGAGCAGGTGCATGTCAAGCATCTGGTTTAAAAACAAAAATTGCCGGAAGTCTAATGTGCTCTTAACTTATTTGGGCTCTCAAAACTGCCTGAATCACCAACCCCTGCCCAGTTTTCTTCTGGATTACAGCACACTCCCCTTTGTAACGTACGGAGGATGTTCTGTAGTCCAGCAGGTGAGACCTAGGGCAGGGCTAATGGCACTGGTTGGGATTTTAAAAATAGGGGTAGGGAATATGGCGCTGCCAAATGGATAATAAAACAAATGGCCTGAACGTATAGTCAGGGAGTGGTATATAAGTAAACTAACCTGCTATATGGACCCAAACATATAAGTGGTTAAGAAAATATGCATTCAGCTAAAAGTAAATAAATGAAGCAGATGCTAATTGAAAATTGCATATATATCCAATGACACGCTAGCATAAATAAGATATAGATACATAAACAGTCATATAATCATAAAGTGCTTGGTGCTGTAGCTTAATAAATCTCTCAGTAAGGTGATCCAGTGGCATAAAGTGCAAACGTATATAAACGTATATCAATGAGTCTCTTAATGAAGTGGTCCAGTGATATAAGGTGCAAACGTATATAGTAGTGGCTAGTATCCCAAAAAAAAATATATATATATATATATATAACAATTAAATATCGACAATCCAAAAATGGAGACGCAGCTGTAATTATACAGAATATATGCCGTATAGAATATTATAAAGTGCTGAGTGCAGTGATGTTGTGGGGGATAAATGGTAACAAAAGTGAAGTGCAAAGTGGGATATAATATATATATATATATATATATATATATATATATATATATATATATATATATATATATATATATATATATATATATATATGCGCAAATGCTCTTATGCACATCCCTTTGGTACCGAGACGTACAGACGGAGCAGTGTCCAGGATCCCCAGGACAAGCCATCTCTATGCTGTGGTATAAAGCTTATATATACCCCTGCCTAATACCCCTTTGTGGGGTTGGGCACTCTAGTGAGTGCAATCTATTTCATTACCACCCTGGGCACCCCCCTTTTAATAGACCTATGGGATTGCCATATGAAGATTAAGCACCACCATCTATGGATTTTGATTTAAGATTTATGCACTAAGCATTGGATCACTTTCACTGTGCATAAGCGCATTTGCACTTTTATTTTTTATATATAGCCCACTTTGCACTTCACTTTTGTTACCATTTATCCCCCACAACATCACTGCACTCAGCACTTTATAATCTATACGGCATATATTCTATATAATTACAGCTGCGTCTCCATTTTTTGATTGTCAATATTTAATTTGTTGTATGTATGTACAGGGCTCAAAATTTCAAGTCCTTGAGCTACTAGCCAGGCCTTAAGGTTACTCGCCACCAGTTGCCCCACCTAACCCCTACCCTGCCCCGCCCTTAAGCGCGCCCTCAAAAAATTATTTTATAAAATGACAGTTAAATGTTTTTGCATGAATGCAGAAGTTGCACAAATAAATACAATCACACTGTTATTAATATGTGCGGTTTACCTGGATTTTAGGTGCACTTCTATTGAATTCTATTACACAGTGCATTTTCTGAAGCCGCATTAAAGATGCAGCATGCAGGACTTTAAATCGCTTTCATGAAAACGCACTTTGTAATAGAAATTCAATAGAAATGCACCTAAAATCCAGGTAAAATGCACATACGATTACACTGGCCAAACCACAGTTCACCAGTTATTAGGGATAAGAGAGTGAATAGGGGGGAGTCTGGGTTGTAATAATATGTTAATGAAGAGCAGAGTGAAGGACTGTAGAGCAAGTGCTAAGGCTGTATTGGGACAGGACAGGGTCAGCTAAATGGCTACTTGGAATGCTCAGAGCTGGGACCAGAGGCTGCAGGACATACGGTACAGATTTATGGAGAGGACAGCTGAAAGTAGATGAAGGGTTAATGTGAACAGGAGAGAGGAGTACAAGAATTGCTGCTGACTTGCGATTGTGCAGGGAAGATAAAGACACGTGTGAGGAGATGACTGCAGTAGTGATTTAAAATGATTGTAGCAGTGAGTGGTGCACTACCGCAGCAGTAGTCCACTGACTCCAATCCACTGTCTAGCTTTTTTTCTAGCAGTTTTGTGCTGACTGCAGCGAAGTCAGTGCAAAGCTGTTAGAAAAAAAAAAAGCTAGACAGTGGAATGGATTGGAGTGGACACTAGTACTATACTACTACACTTTCAATACTCCCTGTAAGTAGAACAATATTATAGTGCAGAAAGCATAACATTTCAGCATGTTTACCAGTTAAATGGCTTCTTTTCATAAATTGCTGCCACTTCACTAAAAACACGCTCACTTGGCACCGAGTAAGGAGGAGCAGAAAGGAATCTTCTAGCATGAGAAGCAAGTCTTTTGTAGTGTGCCTCATTTTCTTTCCACTACTGAAGAGGATCCTCACTTCTTCTGTCAATTACTGGTTCCTTCAAATGGAGATTAAGTTCGTCGTCCAGGCTCATTATTGCAGATTCAGAAGAATCCTCCACATGAGGCCCCAATAAAACACTGAACATGGTATCTATTCGAACACGGTGAAGTTTCTCCTCTGTCCGTTGCCTTTTTGGACATTTTTCTCTTTTGAAGCATCCTGCTCTTCCACATTAGAAACCTGCTGCTCTTGACTTTTCTTTTCGTCAGGAACCTCCTGTTGAATATCTTCTGTCAGCCATTGGTTTGCCTTGGCCAATACATCAGAAGAGAAAGGATGGTTCTTGTATCGAGGATCCAAAAGACATGCAAGCACAACATTTTAATTCTCTTCATGCTTCTCAAAACGTTTGGCAAGGCTGTCCCTCATGGGCTGCCTCCATGTTTTAGTGCCACGTGTTGGGTCCTTCATTCTCTTGAAGAAGCAACTTCAGCACTCTCACACGTGGGATGACAGATGAGTTGTAATGACTCACCTCTAGTGTTACTTCCTCTATGGGGAGGAGGGTCTCAATGACATTGGCTAGAATGTCCCACTGATTAGCAGTAGGACAAGAATATCCTCCATATTCGCCTGAATATATGGTAAGAGCTCGCTTCTGCTCCAGCATTCTTTGCAGCATGTAAAGTGTTGAGTTCCACCGTGTTGGAACAGCGTTAAGTTGTTTTTGGGTAGGCCAAGGTCTTCCTGAATGCACCTCAGTTGCTTCTTGGCAAGGATTGGATGGTCGAAATGGCCTGCGCACCTCTTCAGCATGCTAATTATGTCAAGCAAAGCTCTCTGGTTTGAAAGCCCATCATTTACCACAAGTTGGAGGGTGTGTGCCATGCAACTGAGGTCTGACACTTCAGCAAGTCTCATTCCTTTCACCATGTTCGCTCTGCTGTCTCGAAGCACAAGCATCACTCGGTCTTTGGGGATTCCCCATTCTTGTAGCATGCCTAGAAACTTTTCTCCAGTGTACTCCCCAGTGTGGAATCCTTGCATCGCTTTTGTATTCAACACCAAACGCCTTCTTGTCCATCCGCTGTCAATGAAGTGGCATGTAAAACTCCTTAGTGATTCTGTTTGGCCTGACCAGCAGTCCGTCGTGAATAAGAGTTAGTTGCCAGCATTCTCTGGTTGCAGCATAGCCTTTACTTTCTCAATGACCTTTTGGTGAATCTTTCCCAGCATTTCGGTTCAATAATACTTGTCAATCTTCAGTGTGTACCTTGGCTCAACTATGGACCTCAACTGCTTAAATCCAGAGTGAGATACCATTATAAATGGCTGGTTATCAGTGACCATCATCTCCGTGATTACTCTGTCCAGCAGTTGGGATCTTCCATCCGATTTTAGCCACCTCATTTTTTCTGAAACATATGTTATTGTTGCCTGGGATAGTGGTGTTTCACCTTGTGATTCATTTTGTTTTTTCTGTGCTGCATGATATAATTCAATATGATGAACTTAGATGGGCCCAAAGATTCAATGTATTTTTGGTTTATGCAGTTATTGATCCTATGCTTACATTGTTTGTGCACGTGTTGCACAGTGCTGCTGCTTTTCCTGGAGATGAGAAATAGTCCCAGACCACACTTAATTTTTCTGTCTGCATCCATCTCCATTGAAATGTGAAAGACACTACTGAAATTGAATATAGGCTTAAAAAAAAAAAAAAAAAAGCTGTCTGGCACACTGTGGTGGGTGGTTGGCTGGCACCAAGCAGCTGTGGGTGGGTGGTGTTGTCTGCGGTGGCTGTGTTAAACACACTGACTGTACTGTATGAGAATCACTCACTGTCCCGTGTCCAGACTCCAGTATGTGGCCGTGGTGGCTGTGTTAAACACACTGTGACTGTAGTGTACGTACACTCACTGTTCTGACTCCAGACGAGGCTAAGGGAGGCGGCCTAAGGCAGCAGCTGTCCCAGTGCGCGGAGGCGTGTGGCGCAACATATGCAATGACGTCATGGCAATATCTGTAACCGTCGGGGCTGATTCCGATATATCGGGGAAAGTGCATATTGGCCCTCGATAATCGGTCAATCTCTAATAGAGATGTACTGAATTTCTGCTCAGACATGCACTTTAAACAGTTTTTGAGCTATTTATACTAATGTCAACATGCTTTGAACTATGGCTTTTTACTTGGGTACTCTAAGCATTCTGACATCACTAGAGCAACATATTACTGCTTTAAAAGTCTTCCCCCAGTATTTAGTTTTTAGCATAATTCTGCAAAACAAGACACCCCTTCCGTGTAGTTAGAAGGGTTCCCTACTATTCACTACCTGTCTTTTAGGACACACAAGCTGTACTATCAGGATTCATGTTTAACTTTGCCCTGCATGATATAGCATCATTTAAATTATGACATGGAGTGAGTGCTACTATTCAAGAAAGCTTTTCTACTTTTAAGCTAAACTTCAGGCAAACCGAGTGCACTGATGCAGTACATACAAGAGAACTATTTTACCCATCAAAAGATTATTTCTTGCAGTCTTGAGATTTAAACGGCTCTACCACACAGTACAATTCTGTCTAGCAAGGAGGGGGTGCGTTATCATTCATAATGTTGCTTTGCACTGGTTCCTGCTGTGGGCGCTTTATTTAGCAGTGTGTGGAGTTAGCTGCAGGGTGGGGGGGGGGGGGGGGGGCAGCTGTATGGTCCACATGGAGGGTAAAGCCAGGATGGTGTTAAATCCCTCTTATTCTTTCTACTTAAGTTGGGGAGTAGAGGGTGGAAACCTTATATTCACCCATGGAGCCATTGTCATTCCCCTTTTGGGATGTGCAGAGACCACTGTTCACTCCTATGGTGACGCAGTTAGACGTTTCAGGAGGGCCTGGGTTAATGGCTTATCACCAGATTTAAATGTCCTGCAGAAGGGCAACTGGTGCTGTTCACCCTTTCCTCTGTTGCACTGTACAAGCGTGGCTAGGAGTGCAAACTGCGTATTCGCCAACTTCTTTTAAGGGAGGTTACCGTAGGTGCATTCCCTACCTCTTTGAATTCAGGATGTTGCAACATCTCCCGGTTCTAACGGCATATTCATATCAATTTATACTTGTTCTTCCTGAGTTACAGTGGCCTATAGTCTTCTGTTTTGCAGATTGAAATTGGGCAGTTTGTAGTATAACACTAAATCCCTTCACACATGGACCCTTCTATTCAAAAAGCACCTCTCATTTCATTTCTGCATGAGTGTTCTAGGTCTATTGATAGCCTCCTGCGAGACAGTTCCATTTGCCCAGTTTTCATTCTGGATCACTTCAACTTACCATCCTTAATGGGTAACTCCACTTTGGTGGGAGAAAATAGCAAATAAAGAAAAAAAAAAACGTAATCCAGCATATAAAAGTGCGACTAAAGTCATAATGTAATTAAATGTTAATAAAAATTTCCTTTTCAAGCTGCAGCTCCTGTAATTTTCTGTAAAATGCATTGTGGCTACCTGGACATAGAAATTATTTCCTGCTTGGGTGATTGGCTCACTGATTTTTCCAGAAGTCTTACACTAAGATAAAAGTCAGATATCCGGCATCCGCTGCAACAAAAATATAACTTTTTCTTTCGTTCGTTGACGGATACAGCTCCTGAAATTTATAACCATTGGGTTATACTGCTCCCTACAGAAGTAGGACACAAGGCAGAAAAGAATTCTGGCTATACCTATGGGCAGTCCCAGGGGGTATACTCCCTCTCTCTGCTATAGCCACTCATTTTTTTTTTTTTTTAGTGCCTAGTCAGGCGTAAGGGTCTATTTCCTTGCTGGGATCTTTGGTCCTGGCAAAATCTTTTTTTAGATAGAAAATGTTTTTCTCCTGGATTTTTTCCTGTAAGATCTACAATCACCTGCCGGACTGGGTGACGGGCTGGACTAATCTAGATAAGGTGCCTTAAGGCTTCTTCAGGGGTTCCTTGGCAAAATGTCATAAAATTGATCAAAAATGATATACAAGCCAGCAGGTGGATAAAGCTTGCCTTTTAGTTACACAAAGCCACAGGTTTTCATTATGCACCATTACAACTTTGTAGACACTGACATCCTAAAAAACAGTGACATCAGTTGATAAAGAGGATGTCTGTCGCCGCCACAGCATCCTTGTTTGACATTCCTCTGCCTCTCTCCATCAGCACAGGGGTTACATTACCTGACTGATGGAGCGAAATTGAGGTAGAAGAGAAACATTGGAATACTAGTCAGTACGAGTGTGCAAAAGTGTATTTGCTTTGGAAGAACAAAAATTACCTCTAACGTTGGGTGTCCTACGTGTGTGGATGTTGCTGTAGTATGTAAAACTATTAGAATAGCCTTTTTACGTTTTTAAAATGGGGGTGCCTCAAGACTGTCTATATTAGGGATAGACCGTTACCGATATTTTGATCACAAAGTATTGGCTGATATTTTATACATTTAAAGTTTTGAAAAATAAAGACCATTTTTTGGCACAAATCTGGTACTGAACATGTTAATGCTTATTAACATTTTTAACATCAAAGGCTCCTTCTTCACACCTTACCTGCAATGAAAACTGATGGGAATACTGCACAGCTTTCACTTGCAGGTACATCAGTTTCATATCGTGAAAGAACGAGTCCTAGAAGAGTAGACAACTGTGAAAAAATAAAGTGTCGGGAAAATAACTAAAGGCTTCCCAAAACAAAATTTACACAAACTGCTGCAGTAGTGCACTCACTGTCTGCAATTATTAAATCTTGTAGCTGCAGTGCAAAAGATAGTGGACTGGACACTAATACTCTTTACTTTCAAAACTCACAGTTAAGTAGAACGATATTATAGTGCAGAAAGCATAACATTTCTGCATGTTCACCAGTTAAACGGCTTGTTTTTTTTTTTTTTTTTTCATATATTCTTGGCACTTCACAAAAAACACACACTCACTTGGTACCGAGGAAGGAGGAGCAGAAAGGTATCGTCTAGCATGAGCAGCAAGTCTTCTGTAGCGTACCTAATTTTCTTTCCACCAGTGAAGAGGATCATCACTTCTGTCAATTACTGGTTCCTTCAAATAGAAATAAGTTCATCATCCAGGCTCATTATTGCAGATTCAGAAGAATCCCCTGCATGAGCTCCTAAATAAAACACTGAACATAGCATCTATTTGACCACGATGAAGTTTCTCTTCTGTCCGTTGTCATTTTGGACATTTTTCTCTTTTTGCAGCATCCTGCTCTTCCAGATGGCTGGCTGGCACCCTGTGGTGGTGGGTGGCTGGCTTGCTGGCACCCTGTGGTGGGTGGCTTGCTGGCTGGCTTGCTGACACCTTTTGGTGGTGGGTGGGTGGCTGGCTGTCTGGCACCCTGTGGTGGGTGGCTGGCTGACACCCTATGGTATTGGCTGGCTGTCTGGCACCCTGTGGTGGGGGTGGGTGGCAGGTACAGTGCCTGTGGCTGGCTGGTACAGGACCTGTGGGTGTGGCTGGCTGGCACCAGGTTGCTGTCGGTGGGTGTTATACACTCCTGAGAGACTCCCGACGATGAGGGAGGCGGCCTAAGAAGGCAGAAGGTTAGACCCAGTGCACGGAGGCGTGTGGCGCAACATAGGCAATGATGTCACGACAATATCGGCAAGTTCCGGGGACAATACCGATGTATCCGGAAAAGTGAATATCGCTCGATCCCTAGTCTATGATTTGAAAGGGTGCTTTGAGATTAATTTTAAAGGGGGCCTTGACTGAAAAAAGGTTGAGAAACCCTTATCTAGATCCAGCAGTCACCCCACTCGGGCCAGTGAGTGTGCGCAGACCTCCCCTCCACACTAGGTGGGCCACAACATAGCCCCACCGGACGGGGGCTGGCCTGCGAGTTAAACATCTCGCAAGGTCGCATACAACCGGGTCTCTGCCTCAGTCGCAGCGTTTCTCCTGGCCGACAGCCCCCCGTTTCGATAGAGAGGGGTTGTGTCTGGAGCAGTGTCCACCCAGTTCCTGGTATGGTGAATAGCGGTCTCCCCCTGGAGGGTTTTGGGGTGGACTTGGGACAGTGTGACCCCCCCTGCCAAGTCCCTCATCCTGCCCCCCCGCCACCAAGTCCCTCATCCTGTTCTCCCTCCTCCACACTATGGTTATTTAGGTGATCTGGCCACTTTCCTGGGATGGGGGCAGGGCGCTAACTGGTGATGGGGGCTGGCAGGGTGTGCCGCTGGGACTGGACGATCGTTTATGCGGAGGGGAGGTTGTACCTGGCGGGGGCTCCTACCAGGGAACCCTGTCCTGCCTGGATCTGTCCTTGAGGCCTGGTCTCCAGCCTGGGTCCCTGTAAGCCTCGTGGTGCCGCCATTTTGTTGTAGCCTGTGTGTTTCTATACAAGGCGGCCATGTTTGTGTACTGCGGCAGCCATTTTTACTTGTGGTTTGCCATTGGAAATAGCAGGGGCCATGACAATGGAGCCCTGTGGGCGGTAATTTCAGTGGGGGGAGCCCCTCATCCCCTGGTGCTGACTCCTGGATCATTTTACTTCCTGATCACTTCACGCGTAGTGCAGATTTTTCTGGTGGCTGCAGGTGCCTGTTTCTGTGGGTGGTGAGTCTGGTGGGGTCCTCTCCCTCTCTGCTGTGGATCGCTTGGTGCTTTGTGCCTGGCGAGCGGGTGGTGCTGCCAGCGTGGTGGGGGTTTTCCCTTAGCAGTGTTTTACACTTTTTGTGGGGTCCCCCTGGTTTCTCATGGAGTCTTTGAAGCACATGTCCCCACCTGATCCCCTCTCTGAGGCTGCGGGGCCCTCTGGGTCCCAACCATTCATCCATGCACTGACGGCGGTCCTGGGGTCCCTTTTTTTTTTTTTCCCGGTGAAGGTGGCGTGCAGGCGTCAGGCTAGCAAAAAGCGCCCCCGACTTTCCCCACCTCATCTGTCTCATCAGATCGGGAATCTGTTTCGGCCGCAGCAGATGTGAGTTATCCTGCTGGATCTGCAACCACGCTCCTGGAATCCTCTGATAGTGAGTGTGACTCCTCCACGTCTGCAACCGCGCACGAAGAGGCACTGGTGGATGCCCTGATTGTATCTGTGCATGAGACCCTGGAGATGGAGGCTGCAACGGAGGCGCGGGTGCCCTTTGACACTCGCAAGCCACCCAAAGCGGCAAAGGTGTTTCCTTTCCTTGCCTATTTTGACTGAATTATCGCTAAAGAGTGGGAATGACCAAAGCGTCCCTGTGGGGATCCCAATCACTTTACTAGGCTTTACCCCTATGAGGAGTACCTTCTTAAGAAGTGGACTTTGCCCTTGGTGGTGGACCGTCCGGTTTCCAGATTAAATAAGGCAACCATGATTCCGGTTGAAGAGTCGCTGGCCTTTAAGGATACGGCTGACCGTACACTCTGGCTGGTTTGGCAATGAGGCCAGTATTCATTATTGCCCTAGTGTCGCAAACTCAGCCTGAGTGGGCTAAGCTCCTACACCATGACCTGGAGGGGGAACAGCTCCCCCCTGCCTGTGCTGAGATGGTAGACCAGCTGGTCCAGGGGCAGCAGTTTATCTGTGATGACTCTTTGGATGCAGCTCCCTTGATGGCTCGCCTCTCTGTTTTTGCAGTGGTCCTTGGCGTGTTTCTTGGCTCAAGTGCTGGTCTGCTGATCAGACTTCATAAAAGGCCTTGATTGATCTTTCTTTTCAAGGCGATCGCCTATTTGGTGCTATCCTGGAGGCAAGGAACCTCGTTGTAGACGTGAGCCTTCCTTCTCAGCTCATAAGAAGTTTTTTCATCCCTCAGGGTCGACTGACAAGGCTCAAAGCCTTCCAGGGCCTCTTCTGGAGGATCCAAATGAACCTGGTCTTGCAAGCCTAGATTGGGCTTCTCCAGACACGTGGACAAGGCTCCTTCTGCATGGTGTGCCCTCTCCCATATTGGGGGTGGGGGAACGTCTTTGTTGGTTTCCGGACCCGTGGACTTCCTGGGTGCAAGACAAATGTGTCCACAAAGTTATTCAGTCCGTCTACAAGATCGAGTTTTGCTCTTATCCCCCAGCAAAGTTTTTTTTCATTCCAACTTGCACCTGTCCCCAGACCGCTTACAGGGCCTGTTTGCGATGGTACAAGACCTGTTCCTTCAAGCGGTGATTGTCCCGGTTCCGACCCTGGAACATTTTCAGGGTTTTAACTCAAACCTGTTCATAGTTCCCAGGAAGGAAGGCAAAGTGCGCCCAATCCTGGACGTCAAGGCGCTAAACTGCTTTGTGCGGGTACAGAAGTTCAGAATGGAGTCCATTTGAACAGTGGTGGCATCCCTGCTTCAGGAGAATTTCTTCGCCTCTATCGATATCAAGGATGCCTATCGTCCCATTCCAATATGTGCCAGTCGCCAGCATTTTCTCAGTTTTGCTGTGGGAGAGATGCATTATCAGTTTGTGGCGTTACCCTTTGGCCTCGCATCTGCTCCTTGGGTCTTCACAAAAGTGTTAGTCCAAGTAGCCCAGTAGCGCAATCCCCATCTCCTTCTGCGAACAGAGTCTCCCTCTGCTCTGGTGGAGAACCTGGAGATCACAACACAAACTCTGCGGGGAGTTTGGCTGGATTCAGAATTTTCAGAAGTCTGCTCTGGTTCCGTCCACAAAGCTGAACTATCTGGGCCTGACTCTGGACTTGGCCTTAGCCAGAGTGCTTCTTCCTCTGGACAAACTCCAGAAATTGCAGGCTGCAATTGGCCTCTTGCTGTCCAACAAATGGTCATCCCTCCAATATTGCATGTGGGTGCTGGGCCTGATGGTGTCTACCTTTTGAGGCAGTTCCGTTTGCACAGTTCCATACGAGGTCCCTGCAAAGGGAAATTCTGACCAAATGGGACAAGACTCCTCAGTCCCTTGACAATCCGATCCGGCTGAGTCGGGGTGCGAAGGAGTCCCTGATATGGTGGCTTTGTTCTTCAGCGCTTCGGCTGGGAAATTTCTTCCTCCCCTTATATTGGACAGTGGTCACCACGGATGCCAGCCTGTCCGGCTGGGGAGGCGTCCTCGGCAAGTATTCTGCTTAGGGGATCTGGACACTGGGAGAGTCCAGACTCCCGATCAATGTATTGGAACTCTTGAGAAATTAGACTGTGCCTGGATCATTGGACGGATCGTCTTCAGGGTTATTCAGTGTGCATTCAATTGGACATGGCCGTGGCCTTGTCCAGTGTGCATTCAATTGGACAATGCCATGGCCGTGGCCTATGTCAATCACCAAGGGGGCACAAGAAGTGTCCTGGCGGCTCTTGAGGTAGCCGGCATTTTAAGGTGGGCAGAACAGTTAATTCCAGCCCTTTCTTCCGTCAGCAGGTGTTGTACCACGTGGAGTGCTCCCTTCATCCTAAGGAGTTTCATCAGCTGTTTCTCTAGTGGGGCACCCCCGAGGTGTATCTTTTGGCATCTCGGTTCAACAAAAGGTGCAGAGGTTTGTGGCTCGGTCAAGGGATCCTCTGGTGGACGCCACAGACGAGCTAGTGGCTCTGTGAGGTTAGTTTTTTCTGATTTACGCCTTGTCACCTCTCAAGCTTCTGCCAAGACTTCTATGAAGGATCGAGGCAGAAGGTATTCCAATCATCTTAGGGGCTCCGGACCAGCCTCTCCGGGCTTGGTACACCAATCTGGTGCGGCTGGTCGCTGACGTTCCTTGGCAGCTTCCTCTCAGGGAGGATCTGCTGTCCCAAGGACTGATATTCCATCCTGCTTTACAGTTGCTGGCTTTGATGGCTTGGCTGTTGAATGCCAGGTGCTGAAGAATATCTGAGTCAGTGAATCCTACACTGTTGAAAGATAGTAGATCTTCCTAGAGGTAGATTTTCTATCATATGTGGAAGACGTACATTTGCGTGGTGTGATTCTCTTGGGGTTCTTCCTCGCTCTTTCTCAATGGCTCGTATCTTGACCTTTCTTCAATGGGGGGGGGGGGTTGAACAGAAAATTGGCTTTGAGTACCATCAAGGGCCAGGTGTCTGCCTTGGCGGTCTTATTCCTGCGACCTTTGGCCACACACTTCCTCGTGCGTACCTTTGTTCTGGATGTCTGACATTTGGTTCCTCCAGTGCAGGCTTCGTTTGGACACAAAATCCACCCTCTGTGGAGTTATAATTCTCCTGACACTGCTTGTAACATAAACTGAGTGGCTATAGCAGAAAGAGAATATACCTCCTGGGACTGCCCATGGGTGTAGCCGGAATTTATTTTCTGCCTACTCCTTTAGGGGGCAGTATAACCCAATGGTTATGAATATCAGGAGCTGTGTCCGTCCATGAACATCAGAGAAATGGATTTTACAGAAAGTCAAAAATCCCATTTTTGGTGAGCTATTCCCAATAGGAAACAGGTGTAGCAGCTGATTGATAATTATGAAACAACTCCCATTAAAGTCACTTCCCACTTAGCCACTTCCCACATGGACACAAACCCACAGGGATTTCTTCAGAATAACAAAAAATTTGGATTCTGCAACAAAGTTTAACTACTTCTGGACCGCCCACTGTGTATTTACGTTGCTACTATGACGTTAAATACTGGAGTTATGGCAGCAGATAACGAATGGTTTGGCATCCGTGGGCCTGCGCCTCACACGGCCAGATCCGGACCCAAATTTAGGCTGTGGCTATGCGGCCTACTGGTCAGGAACAATGTGGGGGCGGCCCCAGTGAGTGTGGCTAAAGCCATTACCCTCCGTTTGGGCATCCACAAAAATTTAGGCCGCTGCCTGGGGCCTACTAGGACATGCTGCAAGCTTGGCACCTCCCTTGGAAGGGATTGGCATTCAATTTCAATGCTGCCATTATTGTGGAGGGCACCTACCCCTTTTAGCGCTGCGGGACCATCAGGATACCCTGCCTCCGCGTCATGGCGGGCAGCCCCTGCTTAAGGGGGCTATTTTCTATTTTGTGGGCCTCTATAGAGAGGGGTTCGGAGAGCATCCCCCCCTCCTTGTTTTTTGCGGGGTCCAGTAGGTGGTCCATTCGTGGACCCTGGGTCGGCGGCCCCCTTGTGGGATCGCAGTTTTTCGGCCCTCCCCTGATTGTTATGTTTTACCTGGTGGCCTTCGTATATAGCATCCACCACCCTCATCTGTCCATCAGATCCTGAATCTGTTTCGGCTGCTGTGGAGCGAGTCACCCTTCTCGGTCTGCGTCTATGCACAGACAGTGAGGATGTTTCCTCTGCTCCTCTCACCGTGCATGAAAAGGCGCTGGTGGCTGTATTGATTGTGTCAGTTCGTGAAATTTTAAACATGGTGGAGATGCTGCGTCGGAGGCACCGGTCCCTTTTGGCACCACAGGTCCTCCACTGTGGTGGGGGTGTTCCCCTTTCCTGCTTACTTTGACAACATTGTCACATAACAGTGGGGTTGTCCAAAATGCACTATTGTGGTCCCTAAGCCAGACACATCTCTCCCTGACATTGTGAATCCTTACCTCTGCTCTGGAGTCAGGAAAGTCATTCCTTCTTATGCCTTCACATGTCAACAAATACCAGCCTTACAGGCTTGGGGGTGGAGTTTAAAACTCCCTAACTGTGCAGGGAATCTGGCCTTCAACATTCTGGAGCTGAGAGCTATTAAACACTACAGCACTGAAGTCCCTTTCTGCAAGGTCACCCAGTCAGTGTGCAGGGGAGTGGACTATGTAAACCATTGGGGTGCACCAGAAGGCCAGTTGCCCTAAGAGGGACAAGTTTGATACTCTCCTGAGTAGAAATTCACATTCCAGTTATCTCTGCTATAAACACACCTGGTCACCATTGCCTAGGTTTGGGGGAGTTGTTCCCACACTCTGAGATCTTTAGAATCTGTCAAGGGTGGGAGAAACCAGTTGTGGACAACCTGGCTTCCAGGTTCGACAACAAACTAAACAGATTTGTAGCCAGAACCATGGATCCTCTGGCATTTGCAGTAGAGGTCTTAGTGATTCTTTGGACTCCATTCAGGCTGATGTATTCCTTCCCTCCAATAAAGATTCTCCCTTGACTGCTGGGCAAGATAGAGGTAGAAAGGGTTCTGGTGATCCTTATTGCACCAAATTGTCTCAGAGGGATGTGATACACAGACCTACTTGGACTTCTGGCAGAACGAGCCTTGGCCTCTTCCAAACAGACTAGACGTAATGGCACAAGACCCCTTATTTCAACCTGCTTCTCAGTAGCTGGCTTTACCAGTATAGCTGTTCAAACACAGGGCCTGAAAGATAAGGATATTTTTGACTGTATTCAAAGTGAGAAAATGTACTTCCTTTAAAATCTACCATCACATATGGAAGGCTGACTGCCAGTGCAGAATCAGTTAGCCAAGTCCCAGGGGCTACCCTGTTCTTTGTTTTTTTTTTTTTTTGCTTTTCTTAAATCTCATCTTGACCAACGTCTGTCCCTGAGTACCCTTAAGAGACACGTTTCTGCTGTATCTTTTTTCCAGAAACCTTTAAGGGAGTTGCTTATACAAATCCCCTAATTCTGACCCCATGTTGTCTTTGGATCTCAACCTGGTAGTCGTTATTCCAGAGACCCTACCCCTTTGAGCCGATTAGATAGTGCTTTTGGAGATATGATATGTAAGGTTGTCTCTTCCTTGTGGCTTATATGTCAGGCTTGTATTGAAATGGGAGCCCTTTCTTTTAAGAATCCTTTTCTTGTAATGCACAGGGACAATGGGACACAGGACCAAAACCTTATTTTCTGCCTTAAGTGGCCTCTTCAGTGAGGATATATTCTTCCCTTTTTTCTGTCCTGCTTCAAAACACGCAAAGGAAATGTCCCTACACTGTTTGTCAGGGTCTACCTGGCAGTCACGCCTGGTCCTCTGAACATGTTTTCTAGATTTTTACAGGTGACTGTTCTGGCATCAGCTGCTGCGAAATTCAGCCACGGTGCTTCAAGCCATCATCTGCGTGTTTTCAGGTCCGTTTTTTTTTTTTTTTTTTTTTGAGCCTGTTGGCAGTTCTATTTTGTTATGTTGTTGTCCACCTTTCAGTTCATTACTTGGTCTATGGATTAAAAGTCCTGTACTGAATGATTAAGTAAATAGGAATTTAACCTTTCCTCATCTTGGACATTAATGCTGGACCCCTCTGTTATCTGTATCCATTTCATTCATGCTTGTATAAACACTACTCTCATGGAGTAGTGGGGTTGTATACGTGTGCATTAGGGGAAGCCTTAGCCATTTTTTTTCCAGTGTCCACCTGCAGATGGGGGGGGGGGGGGGGAGGGAATGTTGGAACATAATAGGGTGACTTGCGGTTGCTTTCTATTGGCTGCCACACCACCTAGGGCAGGTACTTGGGGCCATCCATGGTGCTGTAGGGGGGGAGCAGTGTGAGTGTCAGGACTTCCACAGTCAGTTTTTACATCTCCAAGATGGAAAGCAGCACAGGCAAACTGCTGCATTCAGGTCCTCTGTTGGCATTTAACCCACTTTAATTTCTCATAGCATGGAAAACACACAGAGAGGGACAGAGGCAAAAGGGCCCCAGAATATGATTTCTTCAAGTCTAGAGATAGGCACATTTTCCTCCAGTTAAAGCTGTGTGGATTTTCTTCCTTGGGTAAGTTTATGGGCCAACTCCCTGCCCTGTGGGAGACATCTGGCCATAGGGGACCTCAAGAGACCCTCTGCCCCTGTCACCTCTGGGGTCATTTTCTAATTATGATTGATCATGCCAAATACATTAGTGTTAGTTTTGCTGAGGTGCAAAGCATCATGTGAATGGCATGTGAATATACCCATCTGCTTCCTTTGCAGCTTAAAGTGATTGTAAAGTCAGAAGGTTTTTCATCTTAATACATTCTTTGCATTAAGATAAAAAGCCTTCTGTGTGCAGCAGCCCCCCTCATACTTACCTGAGGTCCCTCTAGATCAGTGTTTCTCAACTCCGGTCCTCGGGGCACACTAACAGGCCAGGTTTGCAAGAAAACTGAAATACATCACAGGTGATATCATTTGCTGTTCAGTGATTGCAGTATTCTAGTCTGCATCTCCCCAAGGTAATACTTAAAATCTGGCCTGTTAGTGTGCCCCGAGGACCGGAGTTGAGAAACACTGCTCTAGATCCAGTGATGTTGTAGGAGTGTCTTGGCTGCCAGATACTCCCCTCCTCATTGGCTGAGACAGCAGGGCAGTGCCATTGGCTTCTGCTGCTGTCAATCAAAGTCAGTGAGATAATGAGAATAGAATGGACACACAGAGTTGTGACTGGGCTCGGGTGCCTCCATAGCAAGCTGCAGGCTGTGGGGGCACTCAAAAGGAGGGAGGGGTCTGGAGCACCAAAGAGGCACCTGAGAATTGAATCTGGGCTGCTCTGTGCAAAATCACTTCACAGGGAAGGTAAGTAACACGTTTGTTATTTTTAATAATAAAAAAAAAAAAAAAAAGATTTCACAGTCACTTTAAAGCTGAACTCCACATTTTCATACACTTTACATAGTTTGTTTGAGCCAGCTTGGCCCAAACGAGCTGTGATACTCGCTAACATGTGAGGCCGCTGGATTCCGTTATAAACTGTATGTAGCTGAGGCTACTTCCAGCATACCGCACTGTGTTCTGGGTTCGAGCCGAGACTTCCAGTTTCATACCCGGAATAGAGTCTATCACCGCGGGGCTCAGCCATTGCAGAGTAAGCAATGTATATTATCAAAGAATACAAATCTTCCTCTGATTGGCTGAGTCAGAGGTTGTGACATCATCAGCCCACATCTCTAATTTAGCCAATAAGAGAAAGCTTTGTATTCGTTGATAGACTACATCACTTTCTCCTAATGGCTGAGCGCCGCTGTGATAGACTCTACTGTGTTCCAAGTATGAGACTAGAAGTCTCAGCTTGAACCCGGAACACAGTGCAGTATGCTGTGTGTAGCCTCAGCTACAGTTTATACCGCCCATCCAGCAGCCTCACCTGTTAGTGAGGGACATAGTCTTAATAAAAATTGTGTGTGTTTTTGTGGGATCCACCCACATTAAAATAGGCCTCTCTATTTTTGGTGTACAAGGAGTGTTTAACCATTTTTCCCCATCTGGGCAATTTTGACACTTCGCATTTACATGTATGGAAAACAGAGAGGAAAGACCAAAGGTGTTTGATAAAGGAGGAGGGGAATAGAGCAACACAGTTTTCTTCTTAAAAAGTTTAATGAATATCAAAAATGAAACACAAATCTCATAGCAAAACAAAACAGACCACACTACACATACAGTACATTTAAAAAAATGACGTTGCCAAAGGATGCACACCTGGGTCCACACTCAAACCACATGAACATGCTAATATAATCGCACAAAGGTAGTATGGCAAGATAACAGGCAGTGGTGAGATTAAGGAAATCACAGTGTGGTAGTCCCTACAGGGTGATACCTTCACACTGCAAACATCTATTCTCACAGATCTGTCTGTAATAAACCTAGAACAATCTAAATCACTTGTATATTGGAAACTGTGACATTTAGAAAACCACAATCAAGTCAGCTCAGCACCGGCTATACTTATACAGTGCCTTGCGAAAGTATTCGGCCCCCTTGAACTTTGCGACCTTTTTCCACATTTCAGTCTTCAAACATAAAGATATAAAACTGTAATTTTTTGTGAAGACTCAACAAGTGGGACACAATCATGACGTGGAACAAAATTTATGATATTTCATACTTTGTTAACAAATAAAAAACTGAAAAATAGTGCATGCAAAATTATTCAGCCCCTTTACTTTCAGTGCAGCAAACTCTCTCCAGAAGTTCAGTGAGGATCTCTGAATGATCGAATGTTGACCTAAATGACTAATGATGATAAATAGAATCCACCTGTGTGTAATCAAGTCTCCGTATAAATGCACCTGCACTGTGATAGTCTCAGAGATCCGTTTAAAGCGAAGAGAGCATCATGAAGAACAAGGAACACACCAGGCAGGTCCGAGATACTGTTGTGGAGAGGTTTAAAGCCGAATTTGGATACAAAAAGATTTCCCAAGCTTTAAACATCCCAAGGAGCACTGTGCAAGCACTAATATTGAAATGGAAGGAGTATCAGACCACTGCAAATCTACGAAGACCTGCCCGTCCCTCTAAACTTTCAGCTCATACAAGGAGAAGACTAATCAGAGATGCAGCCAAGAGGCCCATGATCACTCTGGATGAACTGCAGAGATTTACAGCTGAGGTGGGAGCTCAGCTGTAAATCTCTGCAGTTCATCCATATTTTTGTAAATATTTTATATCTTTTCAAGTGACAACACTGAAGAAATAACACTTTGCTACAATGTAAAGTAGTGAGTGTACTGCTTGTATAACAGTGCAAATTTGCTGTCCCCTAAAAATAACTCAACACACAGCCATTAATGTCTAAACCTCTGGCAACAAAAGTTAGTACACGCCTGAGTCAAAATGTCCGAATTGGGCCCAAAGTGTCAATATTTTGTGTGGCCACCATTATTTTCCAGCACTGCCTTAACACTCTTAGGCATGGAGTTCACCAGAGCTTCACAGGTTGCCACTGGAGTCCTCTTCCACTCCTCCATGATGACATCACAAAGCTGGTGGGTGTTAGAGACCTTGCGATCCTCCACCTTCCGTTTGAGGATGCCCCACAGATGCTAAATAGGGTTTAGGGCTGGAGACATGCTTAGCCTGTCCATCACCTTTACCCTCCTCAGCTTCTTTAGCAAGGCAGTGGTCATCTTGGAGGTGTGTATCATGTTGGAATACTACCCTGCCACCCAGTTTCTGAAGGGTAGGGATCATGCTCTGCTTTAGTAAGTCACAGTACATGTTGGCATTCATGCTTCCCTTAATGAACTGTAGCTCCCAAGTGCCGACAGCACTCATGCAGCCTCAGACCATGACACCACCATGCTTGACTGTAGGCAAGACACACTTGTCTTTGTACTCCTCACCTGGTTGCCGCCACACACGCTTGACACCATCTGAACCAAGTAAGTTTATCTTGGTCTCGTCCGACCATAGGACATGGTTCCTGTAATCCATGACCTTAGTTTGCTTGTCTTAAGCAAACAGTTTGCAGGCTTTCTTGTGCATCATCTTTAGAAGAGGCTTCCTTCTTGGACGACAGTCATGCAGACCATTTTGATGCAGTGTGCGGCGTACGGTCTGAGCACTGACAGGCTGACCCCCCCACCCCTTGAACCTCTGCAGCAATGCTTGCAGCACTCATATGTCTATTTCCCAAAGACAACTTCTGGATATAATGCTGAGCAAGGGCACTTAACCTCTTTGGTCGACCATAACGAGGCCTGTTCTGAGTAGAACCTGTCCTGTTAAACCACTGTATGGTCTTGGCCACCGGGCTGCAGCTCAGTTTCAGGGTCTTGGCAATCTTCTTATAGCCTAGGCCATCTTTATGTAGAGCAACAATTCTTTATTTCAGATCCTCAGAGAGTTCTTTGCCATGAGGTCCCATGTTGAACTTCCAATGACCAGTATGAGAGAGTGAGAGTGATAACACCAAATTTAACACACCTGCTCCCCATTCACACCTGAGACCTTGTAACACTAATGAGTCACATGACATCGGGAACGTAAAATGGCTATTTGGGCCCAAAATGAACATTTTGACTTAGGGGTGTACTCACTGTGGTTGCCAGCGGTTTAGCCATTAATGGCTGTGTGTTGAGTTATTTTGAGGGGACAGCAAATTTACACTGTTATACAAGCTGTACACTCAGTACTGTACATTGTAGCAAAGTGTCATTTCTTCAGTGTTTTCACATGAAAAGATGCAGTAAAATATTTACAAAACTGTGAGGGGTGTACTCACTTTTGTGAGATACTATAATGTATACAGTATATATATATATATATATATATATATATATATATATATATATATAAATTTTTTTTTTTTAGCAGAGGCCCTATAGAATAAAATTATGGGTGTTGCAATATTTTATGTCAAGCGGTATTTGCACAGCCGTTTTTCAAACGGAATAAAAAAAAAAAAAAAAACAACAATTGAACCACTTCCATACAGGGCACTTTCACCCTCTTCCTGCCCAGACCAATTTTCAGCTTTCAGCGCTCTCACGCTTTGAATGATAATTATCATGTAACGCTGTACCCAATCATATTTTTTATAATTTTTTTTCACACAAATAGAGCTTTCTTTTGGTGGTTAATCACCACTGGGTGTTTTATTTTTTGCGATATAAGTGAAAAAAGAGCGAAAATTTTGAAAAAAAATCTATTTTGTTTTAGTTTCTATTATACAATTTTGCAAATAAGTAATTTTTTTTTCATAAATTTGGGCCAAAATGTATTTTTTAATATTTTTATAGTAGATATTATTTAGTCTGTGTGAAAGTTATAAAGTCTACAAGCTATGGTGCCAATCATTGAAAATTGATCACACCTAATCACAGCTAATGTACCGACGGCCTAGCTCATGAGGCCCTGAAATCGTAGGACAGTACAAATACCCCCCCAAATGACCCCTTTTTGGAAAGTAGACATTCCAGGGTATTTAGTAAGAGGCATTGTGAGTTTTTTGAAGTTGTATATTTTTCCCACAATTCTTTGCAAAATAAAGAAATTATTATTTTTTTTTTTACACAAAATTGTCATAATTACAAGTTATTTATCACACACAGTATTTGCATACTTGCAATTACACCCCAAAATACATTCTGCTACTCCTCCTGAGTGTGAGACTTTTGCACAGCCTGGCCACAAACAGAGGCCCAATATGCAAGTAGCACCTTCAGGCGTTCTAGGAGCATAAATTATACATCTAATTTCATTGCAACTTTTCACACATTTGAAGACCCTGGAGCACATGGACAATGGGATCACCCACAAAATGACCCCATTTTGGAAAGCAAACACCCTAAAACATAATCTATGAGGCATGGGCTGCAGATAGGCACTCGGGTACTCTGATGGGCTGCAGACAGGTATTTAGGTATACTGATCGGTTTCAGAAAGGTACTCGGGTACTCTGACGGGCTGCAGAGAGGTACTTGTGTACTCTGATGAGCTAGAGACAGGTACTTGGGTAATCTGATGGGCTGCAGATAGGTACTCAGGGAATCTGGGCTGAAGACAGGTATTCTGGTACTCTGGGCTGAAGACAGGTATTCGGGTACTCTGGGCTGAAGACAGGTATTCGGGTATTCTGGGCTGGAGACAGGTACTCTGGTATTCTGATGGTCTGCAGATAGGTACTTGGGTACTCTGGGCTGCAGATAGGTCCTCAAGTACTCTGATGGGCTATAGAGAGGTACTCGGGTACTATGATGGGCTGCAGAGAGGTATTTGGGTACTCTGATGAGCTGGAGACAGGTGCTCGGGTACTTTGATTGGCTGGAGACAGGTACTCGGGTACTATATTGGGCTTTAGATAGGTACTCATGTACTCTGATGGGCTGCAGATAAGTACTCAGGTACCCTGAAGGGCTGGAGACAGGTACTCGGGTACTCTGACAGGTACTCTGATAACAGGTACTCGGGTACTCTGATGACATGTACTCGGGTACTCTGATGACATGTACTCAGGTACTCTGATGGGCTCCAGATAGGTGCTTGTGTACTCTGATGGGCTAGAAACAGGTACTGGGGTAATCTGATGGGCTGCAGATAAGTACTTGGGCACTCTGGGCTGGGGACAGGTACTCGGGTTCTCTGGGGTGGAGATAGGTACTCGAGTACTCCCATGGGCTACAGAGAGGTACTCTGATGGGCTGGTGACAGGTACTCTGGTACTACTATGACAGGTACTCGGTTACTCTGATGACAGGTACTCTGAAAACGGGTACTCCAATGACAGGTACTCTGATGACAGGTACTCAGGTACTCCAATGACAGGTACTCTGGTGACAGATACCCGGGTACTCTAATGGGCTGGTAACAGGTACTCAGAGTACCTAAGTACCTGTCATCTGAGTTTCCGAGTACCTATCAGTGAGTACACGAGTACCTGTCATCGGAGTACCTGTGACCAGCCCATCAGAGTACCCAATTACCTGTCATCAGAGTACCTGATGGGCTGGTGACAGGTACTCGGTACTCTGAGGGGTTGTGACAGGTACTCTGATGGGCTGGTGACAGGTCCTCTTTATTGGGGGGGAGGGGGGCAATCAGTGAGTTTTAGTGTGAACTGTAATCAGTAAATAGCTGTTAATATATATACAGTGGCGGCTGGTGAAGTTTTAAGATGGGGGGGGCGCAAGACCCCACCCTTCCATTTTGACCCCTCCCATTTCTCAGAAGCCCCACCCCTTATAGACTCCACCCATTTTGTCCCCTGTATTTTGCTTGCGTGAACCAATTCTCCCAATATATCACATATTAAGGGGTCCATCAGTGCTAGTATATCCCATAATAGGGAACAGGGGCCCTATTATGGGATATACTGTGAGAGACATCCTATTATGGGATACATGGACTGAGAGTGGCACAAACCCCACAAGCACAAACAACTTAAGCACAAACCCCACAGTACAGGCCCTCTAGCACAAACCCCACAGTACAGGCCCTCTAGCACAAACCCCACAGTACAGGCCCTCTAGCACAAACCCCACAGTACAGGCCCTCTAGCACAAACCCCACAGTACAGCCCCTCTAGCATAAACCCCACAGTACAGGCCCCTAGCACAAACCCCACAGTACATGCCCCCTTCAATATAGTGACCAGTATAAATGCCCCCTTTCAATGTAGTGACCAGCATACATGTCCCCAATGCAGTGACCAGTATACATGTCCCCAATATAGAGCTATGCGTGCGTGCCTCCAGTGACCACCAGTATACATGTCCCCCAATGCAGAGCTATGCGTGCGTGCCTCCAGTGACCACCAGTATACATGTACCCCAATGCAGAGCTATGCGTGCGTGCCTCCAGTTACCACCAGTAATGTACCCCAATGCAGAGCTATGCGTGCGTGCCTCCAGTGACCACCAGTAATGTACCCCAATGCAGAGCTATGCGTGCGTGCGTGCCTCCAGTGACCACCAGTAATGTACCCCAATGCAGAGCTATGCGTGCGTGCCTCCAGTGACCACCAGTAATGTACCCCAATGCAGAGCTATGCGTGCGTGCCTCCAGTGACCACCAGTAATGTACCCCAATGCAGAGCTATGCATGTGTGCGTGCCTCCAGTGACCACCAGTAATGTACCCCAATGCAGAGCTATGCGTGCGTGCCTCCAGTGACCACCAGTAATGTACCCCAATGCAGAGCTATGCGTGCCTGCGTGCCTCCAGTGACCACCAGTAATGTACCCCAATGCAGAGCTATGCGTGCATGCGTGCCTCCAGTGACCACCAGTAATGTACCCCAATGCAGAGCTATGCGTGCCTCCAGTGACCACCAGTAATGTACCCCAATGCAGAGCTATGCGTGCGTGCCTCCAGTGACCACCAGTAATGTACCCCAATGCAGAGCTATGCGTGCGTGCCTCCAGTGACCACCAGTAATGTACCCCAATGCAGAGCTATGCGTGCGTGCGTGCCTCCAGTGACCACCAGTAATTTACCCCAATGCAGAACTATGCGTGCGTGCCTCCAGTGACCACCATTAATGTACCCCAATGCAGAGCTATGCGTGCGTGCCTCCAGTGACCACCAGTAATGTACCCCAATGCAGAGCTATGCGTGCGTGCGTGCGTGCCTCCAGTGACCACCAGTAATGTACCCCAATGCAGAGCTATGCGTGCGTGCCTCCAGTGACCACCAGTAATGTACCCCAATGCAGAGCTATGCGTGCGTGCCTCCAGTGACCACCAGTAATGTACCCCAATGCAGAGCTATGCGTGCGTGCGTTGCGTGCCTCCAGTGACCACCAGTAATGTACCCCAATGCAGAGCTATGCGTGCGTGCGTGCCTCCAGTGACCACCAGTAATGTACCCCAATGGAGAGCTATGCGTGCGTGCGTCCAGTGACCACCAGTAATGTACCCCAATGCAGAGCTATGCGTGCGTGCGTGCCTCCAGTGACCACCAGTAATGTACCCCAATGCAGAGCTATGCGTGCGTGCCTCCAGTGACCACCAGTAATGTACCCAAATGCAGAGCTAAGCGTGCGTGCCTCCAGTGACCACCAGTAATGTACCCCAATGCAGAGCTATGCGTGCGTGCCTCCAGTGACCACCAGTAATGTACCCCAATGCAGAGCTATGCGTGCGTGCCTCCAGTGACCACCAGTAATGTACCCCAATGCAGAGCTATGCGTGCGTGCCTCCAGTGACCACCAGTAATGTACCCCAATGCAGAGCTATGCGTGCGTGCGTGCCTCCAGTGGCCACCAGTAATGTACCCCAATGCAGAGCTATGCGTGCGTGCGTGCCTCCAGTGACCACCAGTAATGTACCCCAATGCAGAGCTATGCGTGCGTGCCTCCAGTGACCACCAGTAATGCACCCCAATGCAGAGCTATGCGTGCGTGCGTGCCTCCAGTGACCACCAGTAATGTACCCCAATGCAGAGCTATGTGTGCGTGCCTCCAGTGACCACCAGTAATGTACCCCAATGCAGAGCTATGCGTGCGTGCGTTGCGTGCCTCCAGTGACCACCAGTAATGTACCCCAATGCAGAGCTATGCGTGCGTGCGTGCCTCCAGTGACCACCAGTAATGTACCCCAATGCAGAGCTATGCGTGCGTGCCTCCAGTGACCACCAGTAATGTACCCCAATGCAGAGCTATGCGTGCGTGCCCGACTGAGAGTGCACTTACCTGTGAGTCACGGCGGCTTCTCCCTCTCCTCTTCTTCGTTCGGCGGCGGGAAGGTGAGCGGCTCTTCTCCCTCTCGGCCTCTTCTGCGGCGGGTGACCGGCGCCGGCTTCTTCTCAGGACTGGACTCCTCTTCGGCGGCGGGAAGCTGACCAGGCGGGGACGGTGAGTGACTGATGCACGCACCGGCACCGCCCCCAACAAGGTCAGCATGGATGTCCTTAATCATGATTGGTCCAGGCTGGAGTCTGGACCAATCATGATCCAAGACATCACAAAAGGGGGGTGGTGTAGCGCCGTGCTCTGCGCTACAGTTACGCCCCAGAAGGCTGCCATTTGGCGCCTCTGCGGGTGGAAAACTCCACCCCCCCATAGGCACCAATGGAGTGGGCTCCAAAAGGGGGGTGGGTGTAGCGCAGTGCTCTGCGCTACAGTTACGCCCCAGAAGGCCGCCTCTCGGCGCCTCTGTGGGTGGAAAACCCCACCCCCCATAGGCACCAAGGAGGCGGGCGCCCCTTGTGGGCAAAATTTTTTTTTTTTTTTTTTTAATCTTTTTTTTTTTTTTTTTTTTTGGGGGGGGGGGGGGGGGCGGCGCCCCTGAGCCCCCTATGGGCCGCCCGCCACTGTATATATATATATATATATATATATATATATATAGATACACTACTCTTTTTAATCAGAGTATAGCATCAAGTCAAATAAACTCCTGGGGGTATTGATCTGGTCAGTTAAGTAACAGAGGGGGTTGTTAATCAGTTTCAGCTGCTTTGGTGTTAATAAAATTACCAACAGGGGCACTAGATGGGCAACAATGAGACGATCTCAAAAACAGAATGGTTTTACAGGTGGAAGCCACTGAGGGCCCAACATCCTCTAGTGGGCCCTGTGCTCACTGCCCGACACTGTGGAGCTCGATTGGCATTTGCCATTGAACACCAGAATTGGCAGGTCAGCCACTGGCGCCCTGTGCTTTTCAGAGATGAGAGCAGGGTCACCCTGAGCAGTGACAGACATGAAAGGGGACTTGTATGTAATGAGACGACAGATGGTGACCTGGGGTATTTCCCCCCAGATCTGGACCAGGGCATCTTTGAGCTCCTGAACAGACTGAGGTTCAACATGGCTGCGTTGGATGGACCGAAACATAATGGCCCAGGGGTGTATTCATCACCTTCTTGTAATAATCAATACCATGTGCCATAAACAGGTATAGACACGAAAGAACTGTATGTATGTGTGTGTGTGTTGAACAATTGTTCAAAGTGTTAAGAGACAAAAGTATCCATAAATAAAATTCCTTTAAAAAAAAAACTCCTACTATAATGAAGAACTCTCACAAGTGAAAAACTCTTCCATTTTTGTTTAGGTGTAACAGCACCACCACCTCTTATGGGTACTCTATCACCTTACCTTATTGACCAATAAAATAAAAGGTCTTATGCCAATATCCCTTTTAGAGCCTGGACAGGGCTGTCACTCCACCAATGTTTCCAAAGCTTACCAAGCATCAAGGACCAATCCATATAACTGTCTCAGAAAGATACAAAAGGAAAAACTATAGTGCTCTCTGCAAATCAAAATATTTTTTAACCACTTGCCGACCGCTCACTGAGCTGGTACTGCGGCAAAGTGGCTCGTTATCGCCCAGCGACGTAGACCTACGTCGCTGGACAACGCCCCCTCTCGGCAGGGCGCGCGCGCGCCGCCAGAGGCTCGCTCCCGCTGTATTCAGACACAGCGGGAGACGGACCAGGGGAGGAGAGGCAGTGATCACCGCCGCTCTTCCCCGATCGTCTGGGATCGAGTGTGGAAATCCGCCCACTTGTGTAAACAAAGCGGGCGGATCTCCTATGTGACAGACAGTCCCAGATTACAGGATTCAGCATAGCTGAACCTGCGATCTGTGTCTGTGTCACACAGTCCCCTCCCCTCAGACACGTCAGTAAGCATGAGGCATACATTTAACCCCTTGATCACCAATAAAGTTAACCCCTTCCCTGCCAGTGTCATTATTACAGTAACAGTGCATATTTACAGCACTGATTACTGTAGTAATGTCACTGGTACCCCCAAAAGTGGCAAAAATGTCAGGGGTCTGATCTGTCCGCCACAATGTCGCAGTCCCGCAAAAAAAATCGCAGATTGCCGCCATTACTAGTAAAAAAATAAACACTAAAAATGACAAATCTTTCCCGTAGTTAGTAGATGCGATAACTTTTGCGCAAACCAATCAAAATCCGCTTATTGTGATTTTTTTTACCAAAAATATGTAGCAGAAAACAAATTGGCCTAAAATGTTAAAAAATTTTGATTTTTAAATTTTTTGGGGGAATATTATATATCACAATGTAAAAAATTGACATTTTCTACTTGACAGTTAAAAAATATCCAATATATTAAATTTTTGTCATACTTTTAGGCCAAAATGTATTTAGCTACATGTCTTTGACAAAAAGATCCTCAATGAGTGTATTTTTAACCGCTTTAAGACTGGAAGATTTTAACCCATTCCTGACCAGGCTATATTTTGCGATTCAGCACCGCGTTATTTTAACGGACAATTGCGCTGTACCCAAATTACATTTATGCCCTTTTTTCCCCACAAATAGAGCTTTCTTTTGGTGGTATTTGATCACCTGTGCGATTTTTAATTTTTGAAAAAAAGAGCGGCACTTTTGAAAAAAAAAGAAACAATATTTTTTCGCAATATTTTCGCTCTTTTTTTATTAATATCGCAAAAAATGAAAAGTGCAGAGGTGATCAAATACCACCAAAAGGAAGCTCTGTTTGTGGGAAAAAAAGGACGTAAATTTCGTTTGGGTACAGGGTTGCATGACCGCGCAATTGTCAGTTAAAGTCGCGCAGTGCCAAGTTGCAAAAAGTGGCCTGGACGTAAAGCAGGAAAATCCTCCAGTGGTAAAGTGGTTAAAGAATAAAAATGCACTTACATAATGACAGATCACTTTCCCTTTAAGTCACACATTCTGGCAAGCCACACTGAGGGAGACAAAGAGCTTGCCACCGCTGTACAGTCTTCCGCTATGTTTGTCTCTCCTAAAGCCCAGGGCAGCACCTCTTCTCACCAGCGAATTCCCTTTGTGCCATCATCATGGGCACACGGATGGTGCATTAATTCTACTTTAGGATGTGTTTTTAGTAGCATATGAATCCTACTGTTTGAGGGCTGGGGGAAGTAGTTGACCATTCTGTTACTTCATGGGAAAGAAACTTGCAGACTTTTAAGAAGCCTTGTGTACAATGCATGGAGGCATTATAATGTGGCTTACCTAAAGACAAAAAGTATACAATAATGCATAGTGACTAATCAAACTGTTATTGTGTGTGTTACACTGGCTCATTAAAACCAGAACTCCAGTTTCTGTGGATTATTACAGATCATAGCAATTTATCTTGTCCATTTTATAAAAGCTCAACTCAGCACTTTTTTTTTTAAGTTTGAATGGAGTAGAGAAGAGGTATGACTTTGGTCGAATTTTTATTATGGTGGTGTCTCTGTTTAGATTTTTTTTCACACATTTTCAATGCTGTGTCTCTGTGATCTCTAATCCTATTGTGATGACTTTCGGTATGGGATTGTGTATATAGGACTGTAAAAAAAATGATCTTTCGGTCATTGACGGACACAGCTCCTTAGGATTCTTGACCATTGGGTTATACTGCCCCCCACAGGAGTAGGACACTAGGCAGAAAGAGAACTTGACTAAGCCTATGGGCAGTCTCTGGAAGTATACTCCCCTCTCTGCCATAGGTACTGTTTTTTTCTGCCTAGTCAGGAGTAAGGACCTATTTCGTTGCTGGGATCTCTGGTCCTGGCTTTTTTTTGCTTTTAAATGGCTTTTTTCTCCCAGGTTTCTTTTCGTGCAAGATCTACAATCAACTGCCGGACTGGGCGACGGGCTGGATAATCTAGATTCAGTGGGTCACCCCAGTCTGGCCAGCGGGCGTGTGCAGACTACAGCTCTGCGCTAGGTCGGCCGCTTCATAGCCCCACTGGAAGGGGGCTGGCCTTTGAGTTAAACGCCTATCAAGGTCGCATATGACCAGGCCTCAGCCTGCGTCGCAACGTTCCTCCTGGCCGACAGCCCCCCCCATTTTGATTGTGAGGGGTTTTGTCTGGGGCAGTGCCCGTCTGGTTCCCAGTATGGTGAGTAGCTGTCCCCATGGAGGGCTTTGGGGCTGGAGGCAGGCCCCCCCCTGGAATGGTTGGACCCCCGGGTTCCTCTCCTTCCCTTTAGGCCCCCCTGTATTCTGGTGGTCGCTGTGGGTCATCTAGCCCCCCATCCACTCCCCCCATCTGCGGTGGTGTGGCAGTTTGGGCTGTTTCTGGGGCTGGGGCATGGTGCTGTAATAGTGGTGGGAGCGGAGGGTACACCGCCGGCGACTAGGCTATCAGTTGTGGGGGAAACTGTACCTAGTGGGGGCTCTGTGCCCAGTTCCTTGTTTCCCTCTGGTGCTGTTCTTGGGCCCCAGGGATCCTTCCTGGGAGCCTTGTGGAGCCGTGTGGTGTAGCCATTTTGTTGTAGCCTGTATTGTCTATGGCCTGTGGCCATGTTTGTGTAGTCCAGCGGCCATTTTATGCTGGTCTGGCATACTAATAAGTGGCGTTCATTACAGAGGAGCCTCTGGGCGGCGATTTCAGCTGTGGGAGCCCCTACTTGTTCCCTGATGCTGACTCCTGGGTCTCTGTTTTCCCTGGACGCCACACCTGCTGCCGGTGCCTGTTTGGTGGGGTGGTGAGTCTGGTGGGGTCCTCCCTCTCTCTGCTGCAAGATCCTGTGATGCTCTGTTGCTGGCAACCTAGAGGTGTTACCAGCATGGTTGGGGTGTCCCTTAGCAGTGTTTGACACTTTTTGTGGGGGTCCTCCTATTTACTAATGGAGTCTTTGGAGCACGTTTCCCCACCTGACCCCCTCTCAGAGTCTGCGGGGCCCTCGAGGTCCCAACTATCCATTAATGCACTGACAGCTGTCCTGGAGTAATTTGTTTTCTGGGTGGAGGAGGCTAGCAAAACGCTGTCTTCACCATTGCCCTGGTGTTGCAAACTCTGAACTAGTGAGCTAAACCTTTGCACCATCACCTGGAGGATGAGCAGCATCCCCCTGCCTTTTCTGAGCTGGCGGAGCAGTTGGTCCAGGGACTACAGTTTCTCTGTGATGCTTCTTTGGATGCGGCTCCCTGATTTAAAGGCTGTCTGTTTCGGCATTGGTACTTAGGCGCGTATTGTGGCTTAAGTATTGGCCTGCAGACCAGACCTCTGAAAAGGCTTTAACTGATCTACCTTTTCAGGGAGATCGGCTGTTTGGGGCTACCCTAGATGACATCATTAACCGGTTGCCGACCGCCGCACGACTATATACTGCGGCGGTCAGCCCCGGCCAGGCAGAGTGACGTATCGGTACGTCACTCGCCTGTCACTGACTTGCGAGCCTATCGCGGGCGGGCGCGCGCCCGCCGAGGCGCGCGCCCGCCGCGGCTCGTTCACAGGCAAGTCAGTGCGTGTGACCGGCGGACTCGATGTCCGCCAGTCACACTGCGATCGCTCCTGTGAAGGGAGAAAGACAGAGCAGCTTGTGTAAACAAGCTGCCTGTCAGTTCTCCCTGTGTAAAAGTGGAGATCTGACCGTTCTACTATGTAGAACGGTTGATCTTTGCTTTTACACCAATAGGAATGTCCCTACACAGTTAGAATCACGCCCCTAGGACACACTTAACCCCTCCCTGTCCAATAAAGTTAACCCCTTCCCTGCCAGTGTCATTTTTGCAGTAACAGTGCATATGTATAGCACTGATTACTGCAGTAATGTCACTGGTAACCCCAAAAGTGTCAAAAATGTCAGTCAAGGGTCCGATCTGTCCGCCCCAATGTCGCAGTACCGAAAAAAAAATCGCAGATCGCCGCCATTACGCGTTAAAAAAAAAAAAAAAAAAAATGACAAAAATCTTTCCCTTTGTTAGTAAACGCGATAACTTTTGCGCAAACCAATCAAAATACGCTTTTTGCGATTTTTTTTACCAAACATATGTAGCATAAAACAAATTGGCCGAAAAATGTTAAAAAATTTTGATTTTTACTTTTTTTTTTGGGGAATTTCATATAAAAAAATGTGAAAAATATTGTTATTTTTGCAAAATTTACGCTCTTTTTTTGTTTATAGCGCGTGATCAAAAAATCGCACAGGTGATCAAATACCACCAAAAGAAAGCTCTGTTTGTGGGAAAAAAAGGGCGTCAAATTCGTTTAGGTACAGCGTCGCACGACCGCGCAATTGTCCGTTAAAGTCACGCAGTAAAAAAGCGCAAAAAAAACCCTGGTCCTTTAGCAGCCAAATCCTCCGGGGCTTAAGTGGTTAAGAGCCTCACAGGAGGGAAGAGTACTTTTCTTCCGCAGGCTGGTAAGGGTAAGGAACCTCGTCGTAAATGTTGCCCGTCCTTCTCGGCTCATAAGAAGCCCACTGACAAACCTTTCAAGTCTTCTTCGGGAGGTTCCAAGTGGCCTTGGTCTGGCAAGCCGAGAGCGGAACAAGGCCTCTTCAGCATGAAGGTACGCTCTCACTCGTGCCTGGGGTGGGGGGACGTCTTTTCTGTTTTTTTAGGTCCGTGGACCTCTTTGGTGCAAGACAAATGGGTACACTAAGTGATACAGTCCGGCTACAAGATCGAGTTTTGTTCTTACCCTCCGGAAAGGTTATTTCCTTCCAATTTGGGCCTGTCCCCGAACTGATGGCAAGCTCTCTTTTGGGCGGTGCAAGACCTACTGCTTCAGGGTGTGATTGTCCCGGTTCCGGCCTCGGAACAGTTTCAGGGTTTTTATTCAAACCTGTTTACGGTCCCAAACAAAGAGGGCAAGGTACGTCTGATTCTGGATCTCAAGGCCCTACAGAACGGGTACAGAAGTTCAGGATGGAGTCCATTCCCACAGTAGTGGCATTCCTACATCAGGGGGATTTTCTTGCCTCTGTCGACTTTAAGGATGCCTTCTTGCACATTCCAATCTGTGCCCGTCACCAGCGCTTTCTCCGCTTTGCTGTAGGAGAGTAGCATTACCAGTTTGTGGCATTACCCTTTGGTCTCACTTCTGCTCCTTGGGTCTTGCTACGTCAGCGGGGGATTGCAGTACTGGGCTATCTGGATGACCTCCTCTTGCGAGCGGAGTTCTCTGCTGATGGAGGATGTGGAGATCACTATACAGACCCTGAAGGAGTTTGGCTGGCTTCTGATCTGAATTACTAAAAGTCTGCTCTGATTCCATCCAGAAAGTTGGATTATATAGGTCTGACTCTGGACTCTAGCCAGAGTGTTCCTTCCTCTGGACAAATTCCAGAAGTTGCATGCTGTGATTCATCTCCTGCTGTCCATCAGATTGTCATTCCTCTGGACTTGCATGTGGGTGCTGGGCCTGATGGTATCTACCTTTGAGGCGGTTCCATTTGCAATATGAGGTCCCTGCAAAGGGAGATCCTGGCCAAATGGGACAAGTGTCTGAAGTCTCTGAACAATTAGATCTGGCTGAGCCGGGAAACCAAAGGGTCTCTGGTCTGGTGGCTTTGTTCTTTGGCTCTTAGACAGGGCAAATCCTTTTTCTCCTTGTATTGGACAGTGGTTACCATGGATGCCAGTCCGTTCGTGGTGGGGAGGTGTCCTGGGTCGGAGCTCCACTCAGGGTGTTTGGACACTGGAAGAGTCCAAATTACAGATAAATGTCCTGGAGCTCCGTACGATCGGGCTGTGCCTGGAACATTGTACGGATCGTCTTCAGGGGTTTCCAGTGCAGATTCAGTCTGACAACGCCATGGCGGTGGCTTATGTCAATCACCAGGGTGGAACAAGAAGTGTGTTGGCAGCTCTGAAGGTAGCTGGCATTCTACGGTAGGCAGAACGCTTCGTTCTTGCTCTCTCCGCTGTACACACTCCAGGGGTGGAAAACTGGCAGGGGGATTAGGTCGGCAGGTGTTGGACCAAGGGGAGTGGTCCCTTCACTCAGACGTGTTTCATCAGCTATGTCTCCTGTGGGGCACCCTGGAGGTGGATCTGTTGGTGTCTCGGCTCAACAGAAAAGTTCAGAGGTTTGTGACACGGTCACAGGATCCTCTGGTGGCCCAATGGGCAGCTACAGAGTTTTTTTGGAGGTCAGACTCACTGTTTGTGTTCACGGATGGGCCAAGAAAAGGACTGTCCGCTTCTTCTGCGACCATTTTAAGATGGATCAGACAGACGGTGACTCAGACCTATTCGATCAAGGGTCAGGTTCCTCCTTTCCCTGTGAAGGCGCACTCTATACGGGGGCTTAGTGCTTCTTGGGCCTTCAGTCATAAGGCGTCAGTGACACAGGTTTGCAAGGCGGTCACCTGGTCGTCGGTGCACACTTTCACAAAATTCTATAAAGTGGATGTGTTGGCATCTGCGGATGCTTCCTTTGGCTGCAAGGTTTTGCAGGCTACTGTTTAGAGGCTCTGTTCCCTCTTTGGGGAAGTATTGTTCAGGTGGACTCCAGTTTTTTTTTATTTATTTATTTTTTTTTTTTTAGCTCTTCTTACCTTGGGATTTTTTTGCTGTTCTCACCCCTCATGTTTGACACTGCTTTGGGATGTCCCAATGGTCAAGAATCCTAGGAGCTGTGTCCATCAATGAACGAAAGAGAAAATGGAATTTTTGACTTACCGTAAAATCCATTTCTCTGTGTTTTTTTTTTTTTTCAACCTGACCAACTATGTAACTAAATGTGACTTATGTAAATGGTAAGGGGGAATCTCCCTCATGTGGACAGCAATAAAATTCTAACTGAGGGTCTAAATCTTTTCCACTTTTTTTAGAATGTTTTTATTACTGCCTGTGGACATGCTAGGAACCTTCTACTTTCCTGTTCTGCCTGACATTATCAAATAGCAAGTAGGATGGGCAAAAAAATGAGGGCACTGAGAGTTAAATGGTTCTAACCCCCCCTCCCCTATACTATGCAAAGCTAATCGAAATAATTTATCTAGAGTTGGCATTCAAATGAGATGTTTTGAATTTATATCTGGCTGTTCCAGGCATTAGAATATAGGGGACAAAGGAATCTTTATTTGTAGGCACCTTTTCAAATGATATGTTTTGAGTTTATATCTGGCTGTTCCAGGCATTAGAATATAGGGGACAAAGGAATCTTTATTTGAAGGCACCTTAAGTGGAGTAATTCAAAGGCATGAAGGGAGCATTCATGGCTGTTTAATGCATGCTAGTTAGCGAATGAAAGATAGTTTGTTTCTGTGAGACAGTGTACCTTAGGAAGGAAACATATTTAAACCTCTAAATATAGTGCATCCAGTGATTTTATTTATCCTTCAAATTTAGCCATGTTAGGTTGTTGGAACCAGTAGAAGTTTTGAAACCCAAGTTATCTGCTAAAGAGAAGAGACGTACTGTAGGTAAACACTGGGGGGACAGAAAATAGTTTAACTAGGGGACATACTATGTCGCTGTATTAACACTGTAATGGCCAGGGATTTTTATTGTAAGTAATTTATTAATAAACTAAGTTTTAGATCAATATAAAAAGATGCAATCAATTGTAAAATCATTCCATGTTTTAATCGCGAATAGTGCAAGCTTCTGAATCTTAAACTTGATAAACCCCAGCAGCACATCAACTAGGATTGGAAAGGGCAGCAATTGAAGTTAGTAAGACTGCTAACAGTCTTGTAAGTAAGCACACTTCTGATTTCATCAATGTACTGTTTCTTTGCTGTCCAATCATCAGGATGGATTAGTGTTCTTGAACAAGCTGTTCTATAGTGAGAATGGAGGATGGAGGGGAGGGGGGGTTCTGACTGTGCTGTTTGCGTCCTTCTTCCACCCCTAGTATGCATTAGGGGTGAGGCTAGTGATGAGCTAACTTAGAAAAAAATGTCCAGCAAGCTGTCATTGTCACTGTCAAATCCCATTTACCCAATCAACACTAGAGGCAGGGAAGGGAACCGAAGAATGGTGCATTTGAATAGTAGATAAGTGCTTCAGGCTTGGCCATAATTAAATAAATAAAATCATCTTACCTATTTATTGATGTTCTTTTAAATAACTACTACTACACTGCGCTGTCAAAATCATGTATCATGGATATATAAGGACACCTACATTTTCAATACCGCAACCAGGGTTGCCAACCAACAAAAAATTAATAAACAGTACATGAAAAATGAAAAACCTTCTAAAGTTTGCTTTTTCCTACAGATTAGACATTCTTATAAAATGTCAACAAAAGTTAGATTTTATTTCAATCATTTACACTTTCAAAATTACAGAAAACATGGCATCTGCAAATGTTGGGCACCCTGCAGAGTTAATATCTTGTACTGCCCCCTTTGGCAAGTATCACAGCTTGTAAACGCTTTTTGTAGCCAGCCAAGAGTCTTTCAATTCTTGTTTGAGGTATCTTTGCCCATTCTTTCTTACAAAAGTCTTCCAGTTCTTTGAGATTTCTGGGCTGTCTGTCACGCACTGCTCTTTTAAGGTCTATCCATAGATTTTCAATTTTGTTGAGGTCAGGACTCAGGAGATTGTAAAGGCCATGACAAAACCTTCAGTTTACGCCTCTTGATGTAATCCCCCATTGATTTCGAGGTGTGTTTAGGATCATTATCCATTTGTAGAAGCCATCCTCTCTTTAACATCAGCTTTTTCACAGATGGCATCAAGTTACCATCCAAAATTTGCTGAAATTTTATTGAATCCATTTTTCCTTCTACTCGTGAGATGTTCCCTGTGCCACTGGCTGCAATACAACCCCAAAGCATGATTGATCCACCCCCATGCTTAACAGTTGGACAGAGGTTCTTTTCAATAAATTCTGTGACCCTTCTTCTCCAAACGTACCTTTGCTCATTCCAGCCAAAAAGTTACATTTTAACCTCATCGGTCCACAGAACTTGTTTCCAAAATGCATCAGGCTTGTCTATATGTTCATTTGCAAAGTTCAAACGCTGATTTTTGTGGTGAGGACGTAGAAGAGGTTTTCTTCTGATGACTCTTCCATGAAGACCATATTTGTACAAGTATCTCTTTATAGTGGAATAGTG
The DNA here is from genome assembly GCF_965119305.1 of Pelophylax lessonae. Taxonomy (NCBI): domain Eukaryota; kingdom Metazoa; phylum Chordata; class Amphibia; order Anura; family Ranidae; genus Pelophylax; species Pelophylax lessonae. The sequence goes on from NC_138769.1 coordinate 172,625,218, forward strand.
TAACACAACTCCAGTGTCTGCGAGCTGTTCTGTCTGATATTTTTCTTGGTCTTTCAGATCTTGCTTTAACTTCCACTGTTCCTGATGACTGCCATTTCTTAATTACATTCCGAACAGAGGATATTGACATCTGAAAACGCTTTGCTATCTTCTTATAGCCTTCTCCAGCTTTGTGAGCATCAACTATTTTCAGTTTCAGTTTTCTAGACAACTGCTTAGAAGATCCCATGGTGCTGATTGTTGGGGCAAGGTCAGATAAGTCTGGGCATTTAAAACCTTTGAGATTGACATCCCCTGGTCTTCCCAGACGATGATTGAGAACAATCCATGACACTGGCAGGTCTCAGCCTTGCAAAGGGGGCAGTGCATGCTATAAATTCTGCAGGGTACCCAAACTTTTGCAGACACCATTTTGTTGTTTTCTGTAATTTTGAAAGTGTGGAAAATAAAATCTAACTTTTGTTGACATATTATAAGAATGTCTAATCTGTAATTTGATGCCTTTTGGAGATTTTTCCATCTTTCTTTGGCTTCTTTATGCACATTAATTCAAATTTTTACCTGGGGTGCCCAAACTTTCGATCCCCACTGTAGTTGGTTAGGAATATGTTTCTAAGTAGTATTTGCTAAATATTTTAAAATGTATCATAAACTGAAGCGTGTAAGAACTTACCTACACACCTATTTTGTGAACTTGAATTAAATTATGGAATTAGTCAAAGTCAGTTGAGTAAGTCATAGCTGAGCAATAAAGGTGAAGCTTTGTATGTTTACCATTACAGAAAATTAGCATCTTCAACTTTAACCTCAATCACCCTGGTTAAGCAATAACGTCTGACTGTGAATCTCTGTTATTTCCGGAACCTTAAATATGTGTATTAACTATGACTAGCTATGTAAAATACAACATTTATATGTAATTTTCATTCCAGGTTTATGTGTCTTTCAGTAATACCTGGTATGCTGCCGTACTCTGGAAAAAAAAATAACCAAAATTATATCTGTGAAGCAACTTTGCAAAACTAAGCTTTAGGGGATGATTTATACCTCTCCAATATGGTGTGTTGTGGTAACGCGTGCATGACTTCAATGCACCATGCATTTGGTATTGCATTTCAGTACTATTCATTTTTTTAATCATTTTTTCACCCAACACACTGAGGCAATGCATCTTTGTTGCAGTGCAACACTATGCATGATGGTGTGCTGCATAGGAAAAAATGCATGTCAGATTTTTAACACAACACATCAGAACATAAAGGTACAGATGCACCCTTAAAATCAAAATGAGATCTAAGGAGAGCTCTTGGGAAACTTGAACTTGGGAGATGCGTTGGGTAAACAGTTCGGCCCGAGCATGAACATTCGCTGAACACCTGAATTTGCAGGGTGTTCGCCCCGCCAAACACCCAGCAGTGCACTGAGCACTGCACCCTGATTGGGCAAAGCTTTGCCCATTCAGGGCGCAGTGTAAGCTGGTTGTTAAGGAGCAGTACCGGGAAGCGGACCCCGGCATTCTTAACAACTGATGAGTCATCAACTGTCAATGGGTTTCTTTACTGACAGCTGAAAAAAAAAAAAGCGGGTCCCCCCAGTCCATACCAGGCACTTTGGGTCTGGTATGGATTTTAAGGAGAACCCCATACCAAAATGTTAAAACAAACGATTGTGGTTCTCCCCAAAATCTTTACCAGACCCTTATCCGGGCATGTAGCCTGCTATCCTAAAGCACCTTTTCCCCATGTTGATGGGGGCAAGGTCTTCATTCCAACAACCGTGGCTGGTGGTTTTGGGGGTCTGCAGGCAGGGGGATTATCGGAATCCGGAAGACCCCAGATCCCACCCCCTATATGAATGAGTATCGGGTACCCCTACCCATTCACCAAAAATGCGTACAAAAAAAACCAAAAAAACAGGAGACATGTTTTTGACAAATCCTTTATTAAAAAAATAAATAAATAGTGTTCCTCTATGTAAATCTATCGTCAATGTTGAGGGCATTTGGCCTGGTATGGTTCAGGATGTGACGGGGATGTTCGCTCATCCCTCCTTTCCTGACCTGCCAGGCTGCATGCCCGGATAAGGGTCCGGTATTGATTTTGGGTGGCCCCACACTTTTTTTTTATCAATAGTCGGGTGCCAGCAATTGTAACCGTGATTCATTTTAAATGGGATTTGACTGTTTTTTTTTTTTTTTTTCCTTAGAAATGTCAGTTTTGCTGCAGCATATTCTATGCATACTACAGATGTGCCACTTTACAGGCAGACTAAAGGGACCCCCCGGGCACTATATTTAAAGGCATTTTTCATTTTTATTCTTGCACTTTAAGCATAATTAAAATCACTGCTCCTAAAAGCTCCTAAAAAAGTATTGTTTTATCAAAAACATTTTGATTCATGTCCCCCAGGGCAGTACCCGGACCCCTATACCCTTTTTTTGGCCAATTACTTGCACATAAGCCTTCAAAATGGGCACTTTAGATTTTTAATGTTCGACTCAATAGGGTTCGCAGTCTGGGTTATAACTTTTCCCCTGTTTGGGAGTTCTGCTGCGAATCAAACAGGGGGGTGATCTCTACTTGGAAGTCAAAACTAGAAGGACACAGTTACGTTATTTCTTTGAAAACCTGAACACAGCTCTGAAAAACGAAGAGACCATTCACACTTATGTGTTGTGGTGTTCAGTGTTTTACAGCATGTTACCACGACCCACACTAATGCATAAACTGTGATGGAGTGTAACCATGATGCACTAAAACAGTAGTGGATAACGCACCTGTACTGCAGCACACCACAATGCATATGCATTACAGAATGAGGGTCAGGTGAAATTTTTTAGTGTGTTGACAGGCACTTAAAAAATTATAGGCTGCCTTAAAATAATGCACCTTTAATGAATGAATAGTCTGAATGGACCATGAAAGTAATAAAGCCAAAAGTTCAGGTACCCTGCCATTCACAAAGTTACAGCTTTTGTTTGCTGGCTCATATGTTATGACTTTAGATTAGTGATCGACCGATATCGTTTTTTTATTGCCGATACAGATATTTTAGCTAATGCATATTGGTATCTGATATTGGCCGATATTTTCGTACATTAAAAAAATATATATATTTTTTTTGACAGGTACTCTTGTGGAGGTATCTGGGGGTCCAAAACCCCCAAACCACCTCCTCTGCACTTAAAAGCATTCAAAACGCCAAGTTTGGCTGTTTTGAATGCTGTAATTTTTTTTTATTTTGGCATCTAGTACCTGGAAGTGATGTCATGACATCACTTCCGAGTTTTTACATGGAGACCTGATCAGATCCGAATGCGGCTTTGATTGGGTCTTCTCTCCGGCGGCCGAGCAGGCTGGTTGCCCCGGGTCTCCTGGTGGGATGGGAAACCCGGGTGAGCCGCGGAAGGCGGAGGGAGGGGGGGGAACGTCCCCTCTCGCTCCTTGTAATGACAGCCGAGCAGTTGTCATGACAAGACAGCCGACCGTCGGCTATGGATGCTGGTACCGGGGTGATGCCTCTAGCTGCAGGCATCACTCCGGTACAAGCACTTTCCTGAAATATTGGCAATATTGGTAACCTCCGGGGCCGATTCCGATATATCGAGGAAAGTGCATATCGGCCCCCGATATATCGGCTTTGCCGATAATCGGTCGATCCCTACTTTAGATGGAAGAAATGTCAGCTGTACATGTCTTAGTTCTTCATGATAAGAGTTGCATTTTCAGGCACCTAAATGTTTGCAAAGGTTATTTATCTGACAGATAAATTTATAAAGCTTTAGATTTTTACTTGTTAGCATCCTCAACACTGTACCTCCTATCAGATAACTCAGCTGTGTAGGGTTTGGGGTCCAGCTGGTTACCCTTCTATGTAATACCTGTAAAGTTCTAAATTAGTGACACATTTTGCCAAACTCGTGATAAACCCTTTAAAGTTAATTGAGGCAGTAATGGGTTTGTAGGATGGTAAATTGAGGCCCAGCCATTTCCATATACCATTGCCTGCAATACCAAGAAGGTTGCTGTCAGTGGCAGACACATGAGCAGGGCAGGGCCACTGTTAACACAGAAGGATGTTTTCAGACTGCAAATAAAAAGAATAGCAAGTCTCAGGGTCAGAATTTATTGGGTAATCTAATCTTAAGTCCAACAGGAATAGATTCTAGTAACTATTTAACCCGACAAGGTTTAACACTTCATTGACTGCAATCTTCGATCTGAAGTGAAACTTCTTTTTCAAGATCTGTTTTATAAATTGTATAAAACAAAGAAAGAGCTTACCATAAATATAATAATGGTAATCAAGTGTTGGATAAGTAGCTTGCTTTCTTTAGTGTGACATGGCCCTTTACAATAAAGAAATTCTAAAGCCTTAAGGTTTTTCACCTTAATGCTTTCTTTGCATTAAGATGAAAAACCTTCTGTGCTGCAAAATTCCCCCAGCTCGCCCCCCGTACCCCCCCCCCATACTTTTCTGAGCCTAATCCGATCCAGCGATGTGCAAGGGAGCAGCGGCTCTTGCCGCTGTCTCCAGCCTCCCTGGGCAGATTGATTGGCTCCCGATGCTGTCAATCAAATGCTGTGCTAAACGAGTGGGAGGTGGGGCCGATACGCCCGCTCTGTGTCAATAGATGCATACAGGGTTGCTCAGGAGCAAGCACGCATGGGTGCCCCCATGGAAAGTGGCTTTTCATGAGGGCACTTGCCAAAGAGGAAGAGCCTGGAGCACCACCAGAAGAAGAGGATGGGGGCTGCTCTGTGCAAAACCATTGTACAGAGCAGGTAAGTATAGAAGTAAAAAGTATAGGTAAAAAGAAAAGACAAAGCTTTAATGTCCCTATAAAGATGAACACCTATGTAAATGCAATTGGCATTAGCTTTAGAGAGCTTGAAATGTGAAGCACAAAGTGACGCACACTTTAATATTATTCAGAGTGTTTATTTGACTTAAAGTGATACTTAAGTCTAATTTTTTTGGGTTAAAAATAAAAAACATGTTATACTTCCCCACCCTGTGTAGTGGTTTTGCACAGCACCCCCAATCCTCCTCTTCTCGGGTCCCTCTTTAGCTCTCTTGGCCCCTCCCTCCTGTTGAGTGCCCCCACAGCAACCAGCTTGCTATGGGGGCACCCGAGCCGCAGCTCCCTGTGTCCCTCCTCTTTCCTCATTGGCTCCCTGACTTTGATTGACAGCAGCAGGAGTTAATGGCACTGCGCTGCCGTCTCAGTCAATGAGGGAGAGTCCCAGGCAGCCGAGACACTCCTGCATAATCGCTGGATTGAGATGGACTCATTTAAGTATTAGGGGGGCTGGGGGGGGGGGGGCTGCTGCACACAGAATGCTTTTTATCTTAATGCATAGAATTCAAAAAAAAAAAAAAACTTTCTGACTTTACAACCACTTTAATGACTATGAGCTGCCCAGGCCCTAACTGTGCTTTACAGCTGTTATGAAGGTCTTCTAAAATACTGTCTTGGGTTTGCAGCAATCATATTTACAGCAACCCTATCTTTGATCGTTCTCGGTACATTGTTTCAAAAGGCCTGGCTTTGCCTAATTGTTCAATGGCAAACTGTAATCTTGCCCTAATGTTCTTTTTGGACAGCAAAGGAAAAGTGTGGGTTTACAAAAAACAAACATACATACTCACCTAGATGACTGCAGCTGTCCTCCACCGGCTCTAAGAACAAGAACTGAGCTATCAAAGACTGCTGATCACTCAGTTCTTGGTCTTCAATGAGCAGAGAGCCAGTCAGTCACTGCTCATTGCTCTGCGCCTCCAGCGCTCGCTGGAGCACTAGGCTGTGGAAGTGGTGGGTGGTTCAGGCTCTCAGTGGCTTGCTGAGAGGCTGAGCCAGCTGCCAGTTAGGCATCTGGGCTGATCCTGACATTATTGTCTGGATCCCTGCAGAGCCTGGACATCAGCCAACAGCGGACTTTAGCCTGCAGATGGCTAAATCTGGGACACAAGAGTGCAGAACTAAGCTCTCCCAGGAAGTATGGCTAAAAGAGCTTTGGCCATACTTCTCCTTTAATGCTCCTCTCATGCAGGTCGAACTGGTACAATATCTTTCTGTTTGTAAATGCATGCACTTCAGGAACTTTACAGTCCAACTGTTGCAAGAGTTATACAGGGAGCCATGGAGTGGCCCTGCAGCTTTCACATGCGTTTGCAAATGTGTGTTGACTAAACCCCTGTTTTGACGCAAACTGTTAGACAGGTTAATTTGGTTGGTAAGCAAACTGGCTGGCAGATTGAACTGGGAATTTTACCTTTGTTTGTTTCATGTGTGCAGCCCTTCCATGTGTTCTTTGCCATGAAGGCCAGTAATAGGTGGGGGCAGTGGCCATTTTCTTTGTTGTTGCAAGAGTTACCTAAACATCCCGCGAGAAAATACTGGGTGTTTTGGAGATTTCTTTTAGCATCAAATGGTCAGCTTTTGGGTTGAATCTGGGACGGCCAATACTAGAGAAATTAGCAAAAAATCGACATCACTAGTAGGTAATTTTCCTTACAGTAGAGTAATTGATTTGGTGTTCTTTTTAAATCCCTTGCCAGGCTTAATGGTATCTATAACCTTCCTTCTAAGGATGATCATAGACGGTTCAAATTTCTTTCGTGCAGCCACGGGTTGCTGGATAGAAATTTGCACGTTTCCCCCATCAGCACAGACAGCGCTGACAGAGGAATCCCTCCTGCCGGGCCATTGTTTTCTGCTGGTCGGGTGGGGGGGGGGGGGGGGGGAACCATCGCTGCCTGGAGAAGACAGTGATTATCGTTAGTGGTCATAGCAACCGTTTGTTATAATCGTATAATCGGAGGTGAATCCGGCAGGCTGGTTGTACTCAAGTTGATTGATCGATCAATCAACTTGGTACATTCTGCCTGCCCATTAATGGTCTGAATCTCGAGCTGGTTCAGCAGCAACTGTGTATGGCCAGCGTAAGGGCCTTCGAAAACTCTGTTAATCTTGGCATGATAACATCACACATCCATAGCAAAGGAGAAGACCTGATCCTAGATCGGGGATCACTAAATGGCAGACTGCAGTCTGGGTCTGGACTGAGTGACAGTCCTGTCCAGACTGCGGCTGTGCCACTTAGCAGCTAGATGTCCTCTCCAGGGTGTCCCACTTGGCTTCCACTGTCATCCTCACAGCAGGGCAGGGGGCAGGAGGTGCTGCAGTTCGGGACAGAGAGTAGGAGTCTTTTCAAATTAAGAAGCGGTAATCGCCCACTTGCTATTATAAGTTGGGCAGCTCCCACCCTCAGTCCAGATCTGCAGCTCCTCTCACCCCCTGCCCTGCTGCGAGGATGACAGCACCAGCTGGGAAAGGACATCCCAGGCTAAGTGCCTCAGCCTTACTGAATGCAGGGCTGTGCGGTGGAGGCTTGCATTGAATGGGGCATTGGGATGTGAGGCGCACTGTGATGTAAAGAGATACTTAAGACAATGTGGGAGTGCTTTAAAGGGGGAACTGTGGTGTATAGGGGAACTGTTAAAATAAGAGGGGTTGTCAAGTGAAAGGGGGACTGATGACACTGATGTAAAGAGGGGGCTGAGATGTGCAGGGTAGGTTGAAGACACTGATGTATAGGGGGGACTGTAATGTGTTATAGATTCAGACCTCTAACCGGAAATTTTCATTCAAGACCCCTGCCCTAGATAATTTAATGTTTAAATAGGACAGGTTCCACCAGCATACTCCCTCAGGAAGTTCTTCATCTTTGGAACCTAATATGGAAAAGCAAGTTATCATTTCATGGATTTAAAATGGTGGTAAAAAAGGGGTGTTCTTGCTTTTATATATGATACATCTGTTTTTTTGTGTTAATTTAGATCATTAAAATCAATATACAGTGTCAGTTTTATGCCATTTGGTTACGTAAGCACTGTTTGAATCAAGATCTAATGTTCGATTGTTCAAATATGTTGAAGTCACCAATTTCCATGGGGTGTAGATACATTTTCACATGACTGCAAAATAGAGGGCAAGGGCCTTGTGATTTATGATGTTTGTCCCTGATTTTCTGTGGCAAGAACTAGGACACATTAGCTGCTGTGAAGTATAAACCTGCTTCGTTCACAGGGTTGTGCAGAAAGCAACAGAGGTGGTTAAAAGCCTTTATACTTACCTTATTCTGGCTGGTGACAGTCCTTCTCCTCTTCACCAACTGGGAGGTCTCCACTAAGGTGGAAAGCAACCCCTATAAGAAGGTGGTGGGGAAAAGAATCACAGGGGGTGCTCTGTTAAATAAAATTCTGACATCTTCACTATACACATTTTTGACAGGCCCACCCGTGGCAGAGGCTTTTGGAGGGGACCAGGGGCTTGCTTTCTACCCACTGATTATAGCCCATGGAGGAGACCGGCGATTTTGTCTGCTTCTCCCAGTCAGAGCATGGAAAAGAGCTCAGTTCATCCTCTGATCCCATGGAGAAAGCAGGTCATTCTCTAAGGATGGACAACAACGTGATGAACGCTGAAAGCTAGTCTTGGGTTTATTCCTTGAATAAGGACAATAAAGCTTCTCTTCTGGATTTTTTGGAAAGGTGTAATATTTATCTTGTACAGGTTAATGGTCAGAGGAAATTTGGTGGCCCTCCTGCAGACTGAGTTGGAAAAGCTCCTCCACTTGGGGCAGAAATATTTATCAAAAATATCTCTCAAGAAATCAATGAAGATACATGGATTCCACTTATTCAGACTGCTGGAACAGTGCATGAGTTTTGTCTTATGATGACTTGTCTAGTGGACAGATTACACAAGTGAAAGCTGGTTAATGAGATTTGGATAGCCTTAGGTCTTCTTTCTGGGGAACTGGTGCCGAACTGTCTGGGTGGGCACTGACCTGAGCCGCCTAGGCTTGTCTAGGTGACTTATTAATTAGCTAACTGTTAATTAGATGACTGTAAGCTGTTAGTTACTAGTTGTTGATTAGCTTACTGTTTATGTTTACGTTAGCTGTTCATTAGTTGTACTAATGATATTACTGTTTAAAGTTTGCATTTCTTAGGATAATTTGATCAAGATCTAAATGTGTGTCATATATATTCTGTGTGAGTTTGCAATGGAGTCAGTTCCAGTTTGCACCTAAGCTAGTGTCGTCTAGTTCTTGGGTGCAATGCTCAGCTATAATACCTGGTTACAGTGTGGAGAAATCTGTATCTTGGCGGAAGCACCCAGGCGGGGCACCAGGCGGCCCGTCACAACCTTACACACCTGACCCCTGCGCTATGTACGTTACCCACCCTTGACCCTTGTATTATGTACATTACACACACCTGACCCCACACACTCTGTACATTATACTCAGGACCCTTGTACGACATAGCTTACCCACCCCTGACCCCTTGCACTATCTATTTTACAGATGCCTGACCCCCCTGCAATCACTACCAGCATCCGGATCACTGCCATATGCCATACCAGCGTTCATATCACCGCCATACCCCATACCAACATCTCTATTATCGCCATGCCCTATACCAGCATCCTGATCACTGCCATACCCCATACCAACGTCCTGATAACCACCATATACCATATCAACATCCTGATCATTGCCATATACCATACCAATGTCTTGATCACCATCATACCCCACCCATATCAGCGTCCTGATAACCACCATACCCCATACCTGTGTCCTGATCACAGCCATACCAGTGTCCTGATCACTGCAATACTAGTGTCCTGATCATTGCCATACCAGTACCAGCGTCAACAGAGCCAGTGTTCCCAATTTTTTCCACTATCCTGGTGCTCCAGGGCCTCCAAAAATGTGATAGATAGTCAGGAAATTAGATGCGTAATTTATGCCCCTAGAATACCTTAAGGTGCTTCTTGGATGTCAGGCTCCTTTGTGTGGCTATACTGTGGAAAAAGTCTCAAACGTGATATCGCCACACTTGGGAGGAGTAGCAGAATGTGTTTTTGGGTGTATGTCTAAGTATGTCAATGCTGTTTGTTAGAAATACATTATTAATTGACGACTTTGTGTACAAAAAAATTGATTTTCATTTTCTTTCCTACATTTCCCAAAAACAGGTGGCAACAAATTATGTTATTAAAAGACTCATTATACCTTTCAGAAAATACCTTGGAGTGTTTGCTTTCCAAAACGGGGTCATTTTGTGGGTGTTTCCACTGTCCTGGTGCTCCAGGGGCTCCACAAATGTGATAGGTAGTCAGGAAATTAGATGCGTAATTTATGCCCCTGGAGCGCTTGAGGGTGCACCTTGGATTTTGGATCCCTCTATGCATCTAGGCTGTGAAAAAGTCTCCCACATGTAGTATCCCCATACTTAAGAGGCATAAAACAATGTTTTTGGGGGTGTAATTATAAGTATGCCTATGCAGTGTGTAAAAAATAACTTGTTAAAATTACAACTTTGTAAAAAACAATTTATTTAATCTATTCATTTTCCAAAAAACTGTGACAAAAAAATTTCAACTTCAAAAAACTCACCATGCCTCTTAATAAATACTTTGGACTGTCTTCTTTTCTTGTTATTTGTACTGTCCTGACATTTTAGGGCCTCAGGGATTGAGCTAGGCAGTCAGTACATCAGGACTAATCGATTTTCAACTTTGATTTTCATCTATATGCACATGTAGCAGAATACATTTTGACCTAAATTTGGTGATGATTTATTTGCAAAATGTATTCTGCTTATATAGCAAGAAATAAAAAAAATCTTTTGCTGATTAAATACCACCAAAAGAAAGCTCTATCTGTCTATAAAAAAAGAAAAAAAGATAAAAATGTAATTTGGGTGCAGTGTTGCATGTCTGATTAATTATCATTTAACCACTTCCCGCAAACCAACGTATCTGAATGCCAGCTTGAAGAAGTGGTTGTACCGGGGTGATGCCTGCAGCTGCAGGCATCAACCCAGTACCATTTTTTAGAGCCGGCGGTCGGCTTTATAATGATAACAGCCGATGCGGCTCAGCAGCCCCTTGGCTGTTATCACAGGTAGCGGGAGGGGACATTCCTACCCCCCTACCGCCGCCTTTCGCCACTCTGCCCAGGTCTCCTGTCCCATCGGGAGACCCAAGCAACCACCCGGCATGTCACCCGGCTGGTTGGAGTCCCGAACTAAGGTGGATTCGGCTTCGATTGGGTCTCAAATCAAGTAACCCGGAAGCGACGTCACAACTTCATTTCTGGTTTACTTGGCTGCCAAAGGCGCCGATTTCCAAAAAGTGACAGTATTCAAAAATGAATGTGTTTAGAATACTTATAAGTGCAGTGGAGGGATCTGGGGTCTTTTAGACCCCAGATCCCTCCAAAAAAGAATACCTGTCACTGCCTATTACTGTCACAAGGGATGTTTTCATTGCTTGTGACATCAATGAAAGTGATCAGATTTTTTTTAAAGGAACAGTGATAAAAATAAAAAAAGAGCTTGCGCACCAAAGAAAACACATACGTAAGTCAGTAAACAGTGTTCAAATCACACATGTGAGGTATCGCCGCAATCGTCAGAGCAAAAGCAAAAGATCTCCTGTGTAACTTTAAACTGATAACCGTTAAAAGTTTTTAAAGTGTCCCCTATGGAGATTTTTAAGTATGGTTGTTTGTTGCCATTCCATTCCAGTGTGCACAATTTTAAACTGTAACATGTTAGGTATCTATTTACTTGGTGTGACATCATCTTTCACAATATACAAAAAAATTGGGCTAAGCTTTACTGTTTAGTTTTTTTTTTTTAATTCAGTGAAGTGTATTTTTTCCCAAAAAATTGCATTTGAAAGACCGCTGCGCAATACCATTTGCAAATACCAAAATGCCATTTTATTCTCCAGTCTTTACTAAAATATATATATATATATATATATATACATATCGGAGCCGCCTGCCCACTGCATCAGCTTCCCCGCTGACAATCGGGAGTGGCGCGCCCCCTAGCTGCCACCAGACGACTGACGTATACCTACATCGGATTGCCTGGGAGAGCCACACTGCCGCAGTATATATGCGGTAATCGGTCGGCAAGTGGTTAAAGTGGAACTTCACTCTCCCAATCAACATTGATTATTTTTATCCTTATGCTGCTAGCATTAGTAAATAGATAGGAAAGTGTATCATATTTACTTGTTTTAAACTTTGTTTTTTTACATTTCTGCAGTTACTTCCTAGTTTCCTGCCTAGGCAAATGACATCATACATCCCAGGAGTCTTCAGGATGGGAGGAGAGGATTCATACTTGAGCTAAGGGCAGGAAGTAAATGATGCATGAATCATTTGCCCTTACTCAAGATGGCCACAGCCAGAAATGCTAGAGGGTGTTTTTCAAAGTGATTTCTCACCAAAATAAAGCATGGAGACATGGATGGATGGAGGAATTTGCTTTGAATATGAAAAATGAATAAAATAGCATTTTTTGTTTGTGGTGCTAAGATAAAGTGAAGATCCGCTTTAATTTGTTAAATTGTGACAGCACTGAAAGATGAAAAATGACCTGGATTGGAAGTGGGTGAAAGTGTCTGGACTTGAGGTGGTTGAACACTCAGTTCCCACTCCAGACTAGTGATTGACCGATATCGGATTTTCGTTGCCGATACCGATATTTTGTCCATTGAATATCGGTATCGGCCGATATTTTTCTACATTTAAATTTTTTTTTATTATTTTATTTTTACACTTGACAGGTACTGTTGTGGAGGGATCTGGGGGTCTAAAAGACCCCAAACCCCTCCTCTGCACTTAAAAGCATTCAAAACAGCCAAGTTTGGCTGTTTTGAATGCTGTCATTTTTTTGAATCTGGCATTGAGTATCCGGAAGTGATGTCATGACGGGTCTTTACATGGAGACCCCATCAGAGCCGAATGCGGCTTTGATCGGGTCTTCTCTTCGGCGGCTGTGCAGGTAGGACAGCTGGGTCTCTTGGTTGGACGGGAGAACCAGGCAAGCTGCAGAAGGTGGCATGAGTGGGGGACGTCCCCTCCCGCTCCGTGTAATGACAGCCGAGCGGCATCTCAGCCGCATCGGTTGTCATTACAAGACAGCCAACCGTTGGCTATTGACGCCGACACCGGGGTGATGCCTCTAGCTGCAGGCATCACTCTGGTACAGCACTTTCCCGAAATATCGGCAATATCGGTAACCTTAGGGGCCGATTCCGATATATCGGGGAAAGTGCATATCGGCCCTCGATATATCGGCTTTGCCTATAATCGGTCGATCTCTACTCCAGACCCTTGCTCTATTTACGTTACCCACCCCTGAACCTTGCTCTATGTACATTACACACACCTGACCCCAACACAGGGGCCCCAATGTACAACTGAATAAGAGGAGCGGCAGGGGCGGCTGCATATAGAGGAACAGATCTCTTCATTTTCCTACTGCACCTACTGAATGCCTGCGTGAGGGAAAGGAGATAAAACAGGCATTCAACCGCTGCATTGGGAAAATGGCGAGAGAGTCCCCCCTGTGCTCTTTCCTGGCCCCTGTGCTCTCTCCTGGCCCTTCCCCCTCATCCCATGCGGCTCTGCCGGGTTCCTGACTCTCCTCTCTCACTGGCTGCTGCAGGAGATCTGTCAGGATAGAGTGGGGAAGGGGACAGTAAATGTGTCATTTACTGGCCCCTTCCTTTTCTGAATGGAGAGTCAATGATCCATACTGATACTCTGTCCACCCACAACTGAAGCATAGTAAACTGTGTTTACTATGCTTCAGTTTGTGAATAAACAGGAAGCTCTGTAAAGAGCTTCAGTATTCCTATTCATTCATTCAATGCAGCTGAGGCTGCAGAGGAGATGCCACCTCATCCCTTTAAACCAGGACACACATTAATTACACAGGTTCTATGGCTGATTAAGGTGGTAATTAAACTCACTTAGTGCCTTATGTGCATTTTTTTAGCCTCAGAACCTGTGTGCTTTATATGTGTCTTGGTTTAGGGATGAGGTGGCAACCCATGTGGGGGGAGAGGAGGGAAGCCAGCAGTGCTGCAGGGTGGGGGGGGGGGGGAGCCAACATGGGGGAAGTCCGGGCAGTAGGGAGGAATCGGTACTGCATGGAGTGATTAGGGTGTGCCCAGGCACAATTAGGGTTGGCATACCTGTGGCTAATTAGAGTAGTAATTAAACTCAGTGCCTTATGTGCATTCTATTAGCCTCAGAACCTGTGTGATTTATATGTGTCCTGGTTTGGAGGGATAAGGTGGCAACCCTACTGGGGGAGAGGAGAGGAGGGAAGCCAGAAGTGCTGCAGGGCGGGGGGGGGGGGGCAAATATAGGGGAAGCCCGGGCAGTAGGGAGGAATTGGCACTGCATGGAGTGATTAGGGTGTGCCCAGGGAAAAACCTGACACACAGTGGCGGGAAAAGGTCATCCAGTGCCCAGGGCAAAGATGCCAAACTGCACCCCCCTCTGTCCCTTAGGGTTAGGGTCAGGGCACCCACATCCCTGTAATAAACCATTGAGCCCAGGGCAGCTCTCCCTCCTGCCCACCCCTTGTCCTGGCCCTGCTGGCACACCTAGGGTTGCCACCTCAACCCTTTAAACCAGAACACACATTAATTACACAGGTTCTGTGGCTGATGAAGGTGGTAATTAAACTCACTTAGTGCCTTATGTGCATTATATCAGCCTCAGAACCTGTGTGATTTATGTGTCCTGGTTTAGAGGAATGAGGTGGCAACCCTACTGGGGGGAGAGGAGAGGAGGGAAGCCAGCAGGGTGGGGGGGGGGCCTACATGGGGGCAGCCCGAGCAGTAGAGAGGAATTGGCACTTAAAGCAGTAGTATCCCACTTTTTGACACTTTTACCTACAGGTAAGCCTATAATAAGGCTTACCTGTAGGTACAATAAATATCTCCTAAACCGACACGGTTTAGGAGATATTTGCAGTGCATGCAGCCGCTCATGCGAGCAGCGCATGCGCTCTGAAGGTCCGGGGGAACCTCCAGTTTTCCTTGCCGGGAGCTTGCCGGAAAATCACTCCCGCGCACATGCGTCATCGCGGCTCCGGCCAATCACAGCGCCGGAGCCGCCGAACCCGGAAGAGACGCCGAGGGATCATAGCGGCGCCCGCAGCGATGTCCGGGGGTCCGTGTCGGGGCTTCGTTCTAAGGTAAGTAATACATAATGAGCTAGTATGCGATGCATACTAGCTCATTATGCCTTTGTCTTGCGGGTTTTTTTTTTTCAGGTTTACAACCGCTTTCATGTAGTGATTAGAGTGTGCCCAGGCACTGCTATGCCACCAACCGTGCCCACCACTCCTCTTCCATCTATCCTCATTTTTAGAAATGTTAGATGGAAAAATTCTCAGGTATGGTAAGGAAGGGGTGTATACATACTGGCTGCTACTCAGGTGGTTAAATAGTGTTTTTTTGTTTAATCCCTTTAAATTGCAGCCGTCCTGATCTCCGTCCCCTTTAAGCACCTAATAGAAGGTAGAGAGCTGAGTGATCGCCCCTCCCCCCGCACTGCGCCTCCTCCGTCTGACATTCCCTCCCCACCCCCCCTCCCGGTCGGTGCTGTGATTGCAGTGCGGTGACATATGTAGAGTGAGATCGGTAGTGCGGAGCACACATGTACCGGGGACCGTACACAGGACTGGAGGATATACACTGACATCTATTACAGCAGAGGGCCATGGCGGAGGGGGCAGACAGGACGTCACCTAAGAGCCCCAGAGGAGGGACATTACCTGCAGGTAGGAGATGGGATCACAATAATATTATCACCTGGGGTGTGTGCTGCAGGTCTATTCCATGCCAGTGTATTCTGATGTGATCAAAGTACAGAGGAGGAGGAGGGAGGGAACCAGCTGTCACCAGCCTGGACTGATCCAACCACAGAGGACATGAAACCTTCCATCATAATCCATCCATCTTCAATGCTGGTGTCTCTGTGGACTGAGAAATAGAATACATACCTACAAATAGAATATTGATTGGCTGGCTGACTGCTGTATATGGCGGTATCACAGGGCGGCTATTGATGTCCAGCGCCAGACTGATGTTGGGTTCTATTGTCTATACAGATCTTCATTCTCATCACTCTTTGGGGGTGTAAAGCCCCATACACACATGCAGATTATCTGCAGACTTACCTTTTCTATGTAGTGCAAGGGCCTGCCGGATTGCATACAAATTGAAAATGTTTAGGTTTGACCTCATATTATATGGTTTTGGTAAGTCTGCAGACAATCTGCATGTGTGTATGGGGCATAAGGCTGTGCATACATTATACCATTTTCCTTTAGATTTACCAAAACCAAATAATATGAGGTCAAATCTAAACGCTTTCACTATGTACGGGATCCGACGCGTCCTTACACTACACCATTGAAGGTAAATCAAATAAGAGAATTCAATAATGTAAGGCTAGCTTAGGCCCCTTTCACACTAGGGCCACTTGTTCTGCGATTTTGGACCGCAAAATCGCATGACAAGTCGTTTTCCATTATTTTCAATGAGCCCCATTCATATCAGTGCGTTTTGAAGTCGCACCTGCACTACTTTGGCACGATTTTAATGCGTTTTGAGGTATATAGCCATAGCCATTGCTTTCAAAATCGTGGCAAAGTCACGTCGCTAAATCGCGGTAAAATCGCGTCACATAAGTGTGAAAGGGGCCTTAAAAGAGAAGTGTGGGAATGGTGTTTTTTTTTTTTTTTTTTTTTGTGTTTTAAGAATTCTACTTCCCTACAGTATCTCACAGCCGTAAGTACACCCCTCACATTTTTGTAAATATTTTATTATATCTTTTCATGTGACAACACTGAAGAAATGACACTTTGTTATACAAGCTGTACTACTTTACGTTGTAGCAGTGTAAATTTGCTGTCCCCTCAAAATAACTCAACACACAGCCATTAATGTCTAAACCGCTGTCAACAAAAGTGAGTACACCCCTAAGTGAAAATGTCCAAATTGGGCCCAATTAGCCATTTTCTCTCCCCGGTGTCATGTGACTCGTTAGTGTTACAAGGTCTCAGGTGTGAATGGGGAGCAGGTATGTTAAATTTGGTGTTATCGCTCTCACTCTCTCATACTGGTCACTGGAAGTTCAACATGGCACCTCATGGCAAAGAACTCTCTGAGGATCTGAAAAAAAAGAATTATTGCTCTACATAAAGATGGCCTAGGCTATAAGAAGATTGCCAAGACCCTGAAACTGAGCTGCTGAGGTGGCCAAGAACATACGGTAGTTTAACAGGACAGGTTCAACTCAGAACAGGCCTTGCCATGGTTGACCAAAAGAAGTTGAGTGCAGATGCTCAGTGTCATATCCAGAGGTTGTCTTTGGAAAATAAACGTATGAGTGCTGCCAGCATTGCTGCAAACGTTGAAAGGGTGGAGGGGTCAGCCTGCCAGTGCTCAGACCATATGCCACACACTGCATCAAATTGGTCTGCATGGCTGTCATCCCAGAAGGAAGCCTCTCCTAAAGATGATGCACAAGAAAGCCCTCAAACCATTTGCTGAAGACAAGCAGACTAAGGACATGGATTACTGGAACCATGTCCTGTGGTCTGATGAGACCAAGCTAAACTTATTTGGTTCCGATGGTGTCAAGCGTGTGTGGCGGCAACCAGGTGAGGAGTACAAAGACAAGTGTGTCTTGCCTACAGTCAAGCATGGCGATGGGAGTGTCATGATCTGGGGCTGCATGAGTGCTGCCAGCACTGGGGAGCTACAGTTCATTGAGGGAACCATGAATGCCAACATGTATTGTGACATACTGAAGCAGAGCATGATCCCCACCCTTCAGAGACTGGGCCGGAGGGCAGTATTCCAACATAATGACCCCAAACACACCTCCAAGATGACCACTGCCTTGCTAATGAAGCTGAGGGTAAAGGTGATGGACTGGCCAAGCATGTCTCCAGACCTAAACCCTATTAAGCATCGTTGGGGCATCCTCAAATGGACGGTGGAGCGCAAGGTCTCTAACATCCAGCAGCTCCGTGATGTTGTCGTGGAAGAGTGAAAGGACTCCAGTGGCAACCTGTGAAGCTCTGGTGAATTCCATGCCCAAGAGGGTTAAGGCAGCGCTGGAAAATAATAGTGGCCACAATTTTGACACTTTAGGCCCAATTTGGACATTTTCACTGAGGGGTGTACTCACTTTTGTTCCCAAGCCATGTTGATCTTTCAGTGACCAGTATTAAAGAGTGAGAGCAATAACAACAAATTTAACACACCTGCTCCCCATTCACACCTGAGACCTTTTAACACTAACAAGTCACATGATCTTGCGGAGGGAAAATGGCTAATTGGACCCAATTTGGACATTTTGACTTAGGAGTGTACTCACTTTTGTTGCCAGTGGTTTAGACATTCATGTGTGCTGAGTTATTATGAGGGGACAGCAAATTTACACTGCTATACAAGCTGTACACTCGCTACTTTACATTGTAGCAAGTGTCATTTCTTCAGTGTTGTCACATGAAAAGATATAATAAAATATCTACAAAAATGTGAGCAGTGTACACACTTTTGTGAGATACTGTACATGATCCGGTGGGTCCTTGCACTACATCATTGAAGGTAAATCTAATAAGATTCAATATTGTATGGCCAGCTTAAAAGAGAAGTATAGGAATGATTTATTTTTATTTTGTACTTCTACTTACCTAGGTGGATGCAGCATCGGTCCCCCCCGGCTCTAAGGCTGAGAACCGAGCGATTGAACACCGCTGATCTCTCGGTTCTCAGGGCTACCTCAGGGGGGCAGAGCTGATGACTGTCTGCTCTGCCCCCCTGCGCTCACTGGAGTGCTGGGCTGTGGAGGAGGCAGAAGCGGCTGGCTCAGGCTCTCAGTGGCTCGCTAAGAGGCTGAGCCGAGTGCCGATCCAGGCATGTGGGTTGATCGCTCCCAAGCCCGGCACTTTGACATCAGCCGACAGCGGGCTTCGTTCCACTGTCTGCTGAAACAGAACAAACCGCACTCCTGTGATCCACAGGAAAAGTACAGCCAATTGAGCTGTGGCTGTACAGTGCACCTGGAAAGCATTCACAACGCTTCACTTTTTCTACATTTTGTTATGTTACAGCCTTATTCCAAAATGGGTTAAATTCATTATTTTCCTCAAAATTCTACAAACCATAGCCCATAATGACAACATTTAAGAAGTTTGGCTTGAAATCTTTTCGAATTTATTAGGAAAAGGAAAAAAATCACATGTACAGAAGTATTCACAGTCGTTGCCATGACACTCAACATTGATTTCAGGTGCATCATGTTTCAACTAATCAACCTTGAGATGTTTCTACAACTTGATTGGAGTCCACCTGTGGTAAATTCAGTTTATTGGACATGATTTGGAAAGGCAAACACCAGTCTAAATAAGGTCCCACAGTTAACCGTGCATGTCAGAGCACAAACCAAGCAATAAAGACCAAGGAATCGTCTGTAGAACTCAGAGACAGGATAATATCGAGGCACAGATCTGGGGAAGGGAACAGAAAAATTTCTGCAGCATTGAAGGTCCCAATGAGCACAGTGGCCTCCATCTTTAAATGGAAGAAGTTTGGAACCACCAGGACTCTTCCTAGAGCGGGCCAACCGACCAAACTGAGCGATTGGGGGAGAAGGGGTTTAATCAGGGAGGTGACCAAGAATATGATGGTCACTCTGACAGAGCTCCAGTGTTTCTCTGTGGCGCGAGGAGAACCTTCCAGAAGAACAACCATCTCTGCAGCACTCCACCAAGCAGGCCTGTATGGTAGAGTAGCCAGACAGGAAGCCACTCCTCAGTAAAAGGCACATGACAACCCGCCTGGAGTTTGCCAAAAGGCACCTGAAGGACTCTCAGAACATGAGAAACAAAATTCTCTGGTCCGATGAAACAAAGGTTGAACTCTTCAGCCTGAATGGCAAGTGTCATGTCTGGGGGAACCAGGCACTGCTCATCACCTGGCTAATACCATCCCTACAGTGAAGCATGGTAGTGGCAGCATCATGCTGTGGGGATGTTTTTTATGGGCAGGAACTGGGAGACTAGTCAGGATTGAGGGAAAGATAAATGCAGCAATGTACAGAGACATCCTTGATGAAAACCTGCTCCAGAGCGCTCTGGACCTCAGACTGGGATGAAGGTTTATCTTCCAACAGGGCAACGACCCTAAGCACATAACCAAGATAACAAAGGAGGGGCTAAAGGGACAACTCTGTGAATGTCTATTGAGTAGTCCAGACTTGAACCTGATTGAACATCTCTGGAGAAATCTGAAAATGGCTGTGCTCTGTTGCTCCCCATCCAACCTGATGGAACTTGAGAGGTCCTGCATAGAAGAATGGGAGAAACTGCCCGAAAATTGGTGTGCCAAACTTGTAGCACCATATTCCAAAAAGACTTGAGGCTGTAATTGGTGCCAAAGGTTCTTCAACAAAGTATTGAGCAAAAGCTGTAAATACCTATGTACATTGGATTTTTTTTTTTTTTGCAAAAAAATATGCAAATTTGCAAAAATTTCAAACAAAACTTCTTTCGCGTTGTCATCGTGGGGCAATGTTTGTAGAATTTTGAGGAAAATAGTGAATTGAATCAATTTTTGAATAAGGCTTTAATATAACAATGTGGAAAAAGTGAAGCGTTGTGAATACATCGGATACATCGGATACACTGTTCTTCTTTAAGGCCTGATTCGCACCTGAACACTCAGCATTACAAACCCCATTGTTTTAAATGGTGTCTGGCTCAGGGGTCTGCTCCTAGAAAAACACAGGAGCAGGCGTTTTTGTCCCCTATAGAATTCAATAGCAAGCATTTGAGAAAAAAAAGGCATTTTACACGTTTTCCAGGCGCTCCCATAATACAAGTTGTTAGGGCAAAAAATATGGGATCCTGATCCAAAAAAGTCCCTGCACTGCACGTAGCTCCATTTTTAAAAAACAAAACAAAAAAAAAAACCTGTGAAATCCCATTAAGGCCCCACAAAACTAAACTCGGATGCCAAAAAATGCTTGGTTTTTAGGCATTACATTTTTTTTTTTTTTTTGGGCTGATCCGCACAGGCGTATTTATTGATCAGTTAAAAAAATCTGCTTATCCGGATAGTATTTTACTCGCAGATATGCGCATACGCACGTAGGACACATCCCAGGAAAAGCTTAAACGTGTGTTGGCAAATACGTGCATTTACTATACTGCCAATCCTCCTGGTTTTATGCAGGCATTTTCTGCCTTTTTATAAAGCAGTGAATACGACTTTCCCAAAACATTCACTTGTGGGGAATCAATCCCTGTACGCCAGGAGGATTCACCTGCAGTGGATGTTTGTTGAATGTCGGATTCACTGCTTTCTCAATATGCTGCTAGGCTTGCCAGTTGTCTTTGCATTAGACACGGGTATGACATGTGCTGGACTGGACAGACCTGTCCCTGCTGCTTCATGTTTAATAATCTACCCAGTGTCTATCATCACCTGTAGCTTTCTTTGGTATTTGCCTTGAAGCATTTAAATCATTTTCATACGATGTGTGTTTCTATTGTAATGTATAGAGCTGCTTCCTTTTTTTAATATAGCATGGGTAAGCAATGTCCTTGTCTTCTCTCCCAGAGCAGTTCAGGAAAGCCAAGGTACGTCAGAAGGCCCATGTTGATTAAACACAGCAACTGTAATTTCTATCTGTGTATGCTGGCTTGTGTGTCTTCTGACAGGCAGAGATTCATGAATGCTGGTTTCTTTTTGTTTGGATGGGCAGAGATTCATGAGAATGCTGGTTTGTCTCTCCTAACAGGCAGAGATTTGAGAGTACATGCTTGTCTCTCTTCTGACAGGCAGAGATTCATGAGTGTTGGCTTGTCTCTTTTGGCCAGCAGAGATTCATGAGCGTGTTAGCTTGTCTGTTTTCTGACAGGAAGAGATTAATGAGTGCTTACTTGTCTCCCTTTTGACAGGCAGGGATTTATGAGAGTGCCAGCTTGTCTCTTTTGACAGGCAAAGATGCTGGTCTGTCTCTCTTGACAGGCAGAGATTCACAAGTGCCAACCTGTCTCCCTTTTGATAGGCAGAGATTCATGAATGCTGGTTTCTTCTTGTTTTGATGGGCAGAGATTAATGAGAGTTCCGGTTTGTCTCTTGACAGGCAGAGATTTGTGATTGCATGCTTGTTGCGCTCCTGACAGGCAGGGATTCATGCGTGCAGACTTGTCTTTTTTGACAGGCTGAGATTCATGAGTTTCTGTTGTCTCCTTTGGCAGGCAAAGGTTCATGGGAGTGCTGGCTTCTCTTTTGACAGGCAGAGATTCATGAGTGTCCGCTTGTCTCTTTTGGCAGGCAAAGATTCATGGGAGCGCTGACTTCTCTTTTGACAGGCTGAGATTCATGAGTGTCTGCTTGTCTCTTTGGCAGGCAAAGGTTCAGGGGAGTGTTGACTTCTCTTTTGACAGGCAGAGATTCCTAAGTGCTTGCTTGCCTCCCTTTTGAGAGGCAGTGATTTAAAGGAGCCCCAGTTTTTCTCTTTTGACAGGCAGAGATTCATGAGCATGTGGGGTTGTCTCCCCTATACGTTCATGAAAGAATCGGGTGGCGGGCCTGGCGGCAGGTCGTCAAGAGGCGGCTGCCTAAACCCAGAAAAGACAGCCTGCTCCCAATTGGGTAAAAGACAACTGCATGAAGGGGAAAAAAAAGGTGGGGTTTAAAGTGAAGCTTCACTTTTGGACACAAAGATAAAGTTAGAAGAAATGCAGAAGCATTATAAACCTTTCTTAGCATTATCTTCAAAGGACTGTTGATGATGCCCAGTTGTAAATGGTCAAGTCATAAACCGTCTGTAGAAAAGTTAGGCTAAGTTCAGCTTTTGTGTGTAAAATGTTTTTGCAAGTTAAATGTGAATTTCTTTCCTTACCCCTCCCCCCCCCCTTTTTTTATTTATTTATTTTTTTTACTTAGGAGCCTACAGAGCATTGCACCCCCAATTAGTGGATTGTCAGAGGCTCCTATAGACACTTGTGCAGCTTTCTGCCTGTACCTCTGTATGGGCAGACAGTTGCTGAGCTACAGGAAGTTTTAATGGACT
Organism: Pelophylax lessonae; assembly: GCF_965119305.1. Lineage (NCBI taxonomy): Eukaryota > Metazoa > Chordata > Amphibia > Anura > Ranidae > Pelophylax > Pelophylax lessonae. Next base: position 172,648,218 of record NC_138769.1, read on the forward strand.
GAGGGTGCTGAACGACAGGCTTGCAGTACCTTGAGAACTACAAATCTGTCTGCTGTGGTGGAAGGCAGGACTTATAGTTCATTCACACACAGATCGCTGTGAATGAATGACATGATTGTGTGGGTGGAGCTTCACCCAGCTACGCCAATTTTATATGTGAAATTGGGTGCAGAGGAGAAGAACCCCCACCCGCTGTCATGGGGGGGGGGTCAGGTTAGGGGGGACTGGTCATTAGCATCCTGTTAAACCCTAAATAAGAGTAACCTGTTAAGGGTAAACTTAATGTGGTTGTAAAGCCTCAAGGTTTCTTTAAGCCTTTTAAGGTGAAAAACCTTCTGTGCTGCAGCTCCCCTAGACCCCCCCCCCCCTTGTTTTCTTACCTGAACCCGATCTAATTCAGAGATGTGTAGTGGCTCCATCTGCTGTCTCTCTGCTCATTAGACAGATGTCAATCTAATCCAGTGATGCAGCAGCAGGACTCGGGAGCGAGCCTGCACAGGTGCCCCCAAGGAAAACCGCTTTCTGTGGGGACACCCAATGAAAAGGAGGGGCCTGGAGTGCCGGTGATGTACCCCAGAAGAAGAGGATAGGGGCTGCTCTGTGCGAAACTATTGCACAGAGCAGGTAAGTATAGGCATGTTTGTTTTTATTTAAAAAAGGATATACAACCCCTTTAACCTCCTGAAGAATACACATCTGTGAGTCTGGAGTATTTGACCTAAAACTGAACACCCATAGCTGTAATAAATAAAAATAAATATGTATGTGTGTATATGTATTATTATTATTATTATTATTATTATACAGGATTTATATAGCGCCAACAGTTTGCGCAGCGCTTTACAATGTGAGGGAAGACAATACAGTTACAGTACAATTCAAAACGGGGGGGAAATAGAGGGCCCTGCTCGTTAGAGCTTACAATCTAGAAGGGTGTGTGTGTGTGTGTGTATATGTGTGTGTGTATGTATATGTGTATATATATATATGTGTATGTGTGTATATATATATATATATATATATATATATATATATATATATATATATATATATATATATATATATATATATATATATATATATATATATATATATATATATATATATGTATATGTGTATATATATAATATATATACACAGGGCTCAAAATTTCAAGCCATGAGCTACTAGCCAGGCCTTAAGAGTTACTCGCCACTTGTTGCCCCACCCAAACCCTACCCTACTTCGCCCATAAACACGCCCTCGTAAAATTGCAGAGCGCCCACAGCGTGCCGCCTTGCATTGCAGAGCGCCCACAGCGTGCCGCCTTGCATTGCAGAGCGCCCACAGCGTGCCGCCTTGCAATGCAGAGCGCCCACAGCGTGCAGAGAGACCAGCGTGCACTTACCTGCAGCGGGCGGCTTCTTATCAATCCTGCGCGTCCTTCTCCTCCTCGGCCAGTGGCAATTGTTCGCCTTTCGGCCAATCAGGGAACACCTGCCCCCTGATTGGCCAGTAGGAGGATCAGGAGGAGGATCCCTGTGACAATAGCGAATATTCATTCGCTATTGTCACACAATGGGTGGGCTCAGGGCGCAGTGCACTGCTCCCCAAGCCCACCCTTTTCTGAAGAAGAATGTAATCGCAGGCTGCTGTGAACGGCGGGTGCAGGCACAGCACAGACACTACTACTCGCCATCCGCATAATGGGGCAGTAGGCAGGATTGTTCCAACTTAACCTTACTTAACTATAAAATAAATGACACCACCCATTTATAATTTTGTGGAATGAAAAAGGCCGCGGCCGTTTATTATTTAACAATAATAAAATTCAAAACTCTTTAAACTTTAATAACATCGTAAAATCAAAAACAACCCGGTCAGCACGACCCAGGTAGTCATAATCAGAATCAAATATCAAAAATAAATCATCCAAAAGGCAGGCGGCTCACGCCCGCCTGGCACACCCCCAACGCGCGGCCTCTTCCACACAGGTCCCTAGATTAACATTAAAGATGTCCAGACCTATGTCGGACAAATGGGTGTCGTCAAAACGGTACAGACCTTTGGGATCACCTTCTAACTCCCTATGCCTAAACGAGAGAACACCCGCCGTGCGCAGCAGCTTCGCCAGAGCCGTGTTAACCCGTTTACGGATTCTTTCCAGCGGTTTCAAAAAACAATGTTTGAACCAGGCAAGCCTGGGAATTATCTCCGAAAAAACAACCGTCATGCGCGGACAAGATAATTTCAACAGCTGCAAATCATCCCGAATTGCGAAAATGAGATCGAGCGTTTTTGCTCTACCCACGTCATTCCCCCCCAAGATGAACGACTAATACATCTGGGGGGGGAAGAAACTGCAACAACCTAACACTTCAGGGCGGAACTCGGACCAGAGCATCCCTCGTTTGCTAAACCACTGGACATTAAAGTGAGCAGGATTCAGGCCAATATTTTCCCCATAAGGTCTTCTCCTGGCGCGTGCACGAGCCCAGTGCACGAACGAATGCCCGATGATCCAAGTGTCCAGTTTGCGTCCTAAAAATATCAACAAACAAAATGAGGACGAATATAGGACTGAAAAGCCCCTGACTTCCACCTACCAATTTTTTTAAGCACCTGGTCATCCAATCCCAACCTTGCCGCTTCGGTAGCGGCACCGATTCGAAATGAATGAGACCTAAATCTCTCCTCAGTAAGGTCCAATTTAATCAGGCATTTTTTTAAATACAGCATTAAACTGATAGCCAGTCAATGGCCTACCATTGTTGTGAGTAAACAAAAAATCTGAGCCAGCTGAGCGAATGGATAAGAAATCATTCAACAGGCGAACTGGACAAACTTCCGAGCTCCGGAACCTGTATAAATGAAGACGTTTCCCCGCGCCCAGCTGATCCGTTTTTAGAGAATCGAATCAAAACACTGCAGCTCTCGACGACGTCCGAGAAAAACAAACCCGAGTTTAACGATCTACTCGAAGGAACTAACTCTGAAATTCGCAGCGCCGCAAAGAACATTAGCGAAAAAGCCGCCTTAAAAAGAACCGACTCATAAACCGAGAAACAAACCGAAACTGTAACAGCACACAACTTGGTTAAAATAGAAATCGTGATAGGTTTCCTAGAATCTGCGCGAGAGGTGGTTCTTCGATAACCCTTCAACGCTTGGCGTACCGTAAAAAATGACAGACAGGAAGGAAGATTTTTCAATTTGACGAAAAAGGACACACCCGCTAGAATCTTGTTAACGTGCGTCCAAGCATACTCCTTTTGAAATAAACAATTTAAAAAAGATAATACCAAATCTTCGGAAAATTGATCCGCAGGTTCGCCCAAAAATCGCAGGTGCGCTAACCAAAGCGACCACGCCGATTGATATCCTGCCATGGTCGATGGAGCTAAAGAGTGAACGATATTCTTCGCGACTAAGTCTAAGCAATGTTCCACAGATGGGCCGGATACGGCCAGCTCGTCTCGTCTGCCTCCGGGAACAACGCGAAAAAGCGCTCCATCTGCAAGCGAGATAAAGCATCGGCCAATACATTATCTCTGCCAGGGACAAAAGACGCTTTAATCCAAATGTTCAGTGACAAACACTTACATACCAAATATCTCAACAAAGCGATAACAGGGGGGGACTTGGATGACAGGCAATTGATCGCAAAAAGAACCCCCTTGTTATCTGTTCTAACCATCAAACGCTTGTTCCGGAAGCAGTTCCCCCAGATCTCCAGCGCCAGAACTATGGGAAACAGCTCAAGCAACACGCTATTGCGCGTGTAGCCCAACTCCACCCAACGCTGGCACCAACGATCTGCACACCAATGTGTGCGCCAAATAGCTGCAAAGCCGACTGATCCAGCCGAATCTGTAAAAAGACAGAAATCTTTGTCCAGGATGAATTCTTCCTGCCAAATATTCCTTCCGTTGAAATCAATTAAGAATTGGTACCATACCAACATATCTTCCTTGATTTCGGCATTCAAACGAACATGGGAAGTGGGAGATTTAAGGCCCGAAATAGCTGCGTATAGTTTCCTGGAAAATAGCTTCCCCAGAGGTATGACCCTGGAAGCAAATGCCAGCAAACCTAGCAAAGATTGCATCTCCCTCAAGGTAACCTTACGTTTACGAATCAAGTTCAAAAGACATACCTTGAGCTTGGAAATCTTCTCCATGGGAAGTTTGAACTCCATTGCTGCAGAATCAATCGTGATACCTAGGAATTGGACGCAAGTAGACGGAAAAGCCGTCTTTTCCTGCGCCAAAGGGATACCAAACTCTTTGCACATTGTGAAAAAACTACTCAAAAGGCGCAAACAGTCAGGAGAATCGGCTTTACCTAAGAATAAGAAGTCGTCCAAATAGTGGACGATGTCATTAGAGGCACAAAAATCTGAGATGACCCATTCTAAAAAAGTGGCAAAACACTCAAAATAAAAACATGACAGTGAGCAGCCCATAGGGAGGCATCTGTCAAAATAAAACTTACCTGCAAAGAAAAATCCCAGGGAATTGAACGCGTCCGGATGCACTGGCAACAGGCGGAAAGCCGATTTGATGTCCGTCTTAGCCATCAGGACACCCCTACCAAGCTTCCGTAACTTACCCCAAGCATCATCGAACGATGAATACTGGACGGTGGCCAAATCCTGACTATCTCATCATTTAGCGACTCCCCAAAAGGGAACGATAAATGATGGATGAGCCTGTATTAGGCTCCTTCTTTTGGACAATGCCCAAAGGAGAGATCCTAAAGTCAAAAAAAAGGTGGGAAATCAAAAGGGCCTGCAAACCTTCCTAATTCCAGCTCCTTACTCACCTTTTCAGCTACTACCGATTTAAGGCCATACACTGACTTCAAATTATCAACCAATTTGCAACCATGGCCGAAAAATCTAGGCAAAGGAAAGCCATCCCGGAAACCCTCAATTAGGAGGGTGGCCTTCACCCTGTCTGGATAACGTCGGAGCCACAGGAGCATGGCGGTGAGCTTCACTGGGGTTACCGCCTTTTTGCACAGCACCTGTAGGCAAGTTCCCCTGCCTTTTGAAACATTTTGCAATGGGGTGAAACCCAGAGCAAAAGGCGCATTCGTGCCTATATTTGCACGACCCAGGCCACCTACATACGGATTCGTTGTAGTTGAAACAGACGCCCTTGCGAAATTGAAAACCTGCGGCAGATGGCTGCTGGGTCTGCTGGTTAGGAAAGGGCTGTCTCGAGAATATCGACCTTTGTGGAAGAAAAAGATCCAACCAAAGGCCGACATCCTTAACTCCCCACTTCATTGCTGGCTGAACTGCCAACTTCTGGCGGAAAGCCACGTCATATTGGAACCATGAAGTTCCCCCAAAACTTGTATAAGCCTCCAGAATCATGTCAGCATGTCTGAAAAGCCCAATGCTTCTCTCAGGGAATTTTTCACAAAGTACAGAAGCAAAAATAAAAAATCCCTGTAGCCAATTGTTAATGGACTTGGAGATAGGACGTCTCCTCTCATCCTCCTCCTTTTTATCTGTCTTAACCACAAAGTCTTTAGCTGAAGGTAAGAGACAATAGATCAATGAAATTGCCTAGCCAAATCCTTTCCTTGACGGCCTCAGATAAATGAAATCCCAAAGGAGAGACTTCACAAGTGATCGCCTCCCTCAAGGACGTTTCGGGAAGATTCTGAGATTTCGCCAAAAGGTAAGCATTTGACCCTTCAGAGTGCAAGCTCTGTGGCCTAGTGGGGTGAACATCCAACACATCAACCGGGGGAACCCATACATCCCTAGGAGAAGGGGAAAGTTGAATAGCAGTATTACTAACAATACATACATTAGGAAAAGGAGGAGGCTGGACAGTAGCAGCATGATTATCCAACATGGATTTAAATTCATGCAGAAAACCATGAAGCAAGCCAGATAATGGCTGGAGTGCACCCTCTGCAATAGCAGTGCTACTTGATGCTTGCTCTGCCCCCCCCCTGGGAGATCTCGGTGGGCTGAACATTAAATAAAGGGGCCCCCCCTTGGGAGATCTCAGTGGGCTGAACAGAAAATAAAGGGGCCGAGACAGGGTGACATACATCTCCCTCACCTGTCCCGTCCTGCACTCTCCGGTCCGGACTCCTCCGTCCACTCGGTCCCGGTGCTGTCGCCGCCTGCGACCTGGATTCGTTCGCCTGGGCCGGCCTCCTGGCCGCACGAGTCGTCGTGGGGGCGACCGCTGCCCTCCCGGCGCGCCTGGCGTCCGCCGGGGGCGAGGAGCGACGGCGCGGAGTGCGCCTCCTCCTCGCCGGTCCTGCCTCCGGACCGGCTCTTCCGGGTGTGACGCGCGTGCGCACACCCCGTCCGCTGACGTCGACGTTCTCCGGTCCCGCCGTTGATGACGTACTTCCGGCTCCGACCGCGGCGTCACCCGACCCGCGTCCACCGCTTCCTCCAGACGCCTCTCGCGATGCCGTCCCGGTCCGGTCTCCGCCCGACAAGCCTTCGTCTCCCGCGGCGAGCTCGAGGCACCTCCGGAGCCACTCTTCGCCTCCCGCTTCACCTGCGCGCTCCACCAATCTTCTGAGGAGGCTCATCTTCTTCGTGCGCCGGAAAAGGTAAGGATCTTCAGCCTTCCAGAATGTCCGCCGGCCGCAGTATTCTTGTCTTGACGGATGCCGCAGGCCTAACTTCCTTCTGGTTTGACCGACACCGACGACCGGGATCAAAGGGACTTGACTGACACCGCTGTCACTGTCGACCGGGATCCAAGGGGCTTGACCGACACCGTTGTCACTGTCGACCGGGATCCAAGGGGCTTGACCGACACCGCTGTCCAAGGTCTAAGGGGCTTGACCGCCACCGCTGAGATGTCTTCTCTTCTTCCTCTGAAACCGCTGAGATGTCTTCTCTTCTTCTTCTGTGGAGGATCCGTCCGTGAGGAGACCCCTTAAATGGCCTGTCTGGAGACCCCCCCGGCCAATCAAAATCCTGACCTCCCAGCGGTAAAAACAGGATTAAACAGGTAAGGGGCTTAATCTCCCCAGATACTGGGACATCTAATGTTATGATTAACAGCCAATCATTTTAAACTTATTAGCTGACCTTAAAACTGCCTAACAGGCTATGACTAAAACACTGACTGCTTTAACTCTCCACCTGCCACAGCCCCATAAGCAAAATGGGCTATTGAGCCCATTTTCTTTTTATTCCACTCGCAAAATGCAAGCAGGCGAGTGGAATTTTTGAGGGATATATATATATATATATATATATATATATATATATATATATATATATATATATATATATATATATATATATATATATTCTTGCTGTAATGGAGTTACCTTCAGTGAAAGTGATTACACTAATGTTTTTAGGAATATAGCATTGGTAGGGGGTGTGCTCCCTGTCCAACCTCATAGCTAGGCTTACAAAGCATTTAGGAACATGGGACAAAGTGTTATATGTATTTCATCCCTTGGGGGACCGTACACTAAAAGAATTTTGAAGTGCGTGTTCTCCTTTAAGGCCCATTTACAATTTTACATTGGGATATGTTAACGAGACAAAACAAAGGTAAAAATGTGCTAAAAACGCACTGAAAACTGTATAATTGCACAACAGCACTAGTGTGAACCTAGGCTTTGTGTGAGTTGGGGTGCAATTCAATTCAATGTACCACCGTACATGTTACCACAACGCTTAGATCTGAATAATGACTTTAGTGTGAGTTCTCTGTGCCCAGGGGTGGAAAAATAAAAAACTAGTTCCAGTGTTTGGATTTCATTTTATTAGAGCAAGCTAGCAGTTTGCTTGCCAATTAGCATTGCATTTATATCAATAGTGATGCTACAAAGTACTGTTTGCTGTACTAATGGACTATTTACTAGCATTGCTAATGTGCATTTCTGCTGCTTATTCCTGGTGAAGATAATGGCTAAGTACTGTTACTTAGTTGGTGAAAGAAATATGCAAGCATTCAATTTTATAAGGAGATGACACCTGGCATTAAAGTGGCTGAAAAGCTTAAATATTATTTTTTTGAAATAAATCGACAAACATGTTATACTTATCTGCTCCATCCAATGATCCTCCTCCTCTTCTCAGGTCCCCCCGTCGATGCTCTCCGTTACTTCTCTACTCAGTGCACCACTATAGGAAGCCACTTCTTATGGGGGCGCACCTGCAGGCTTGCCCCTGTTCCAGGCTGCGTGCACCCATAGACACACACAGCATGGCTCAGTCATGCCAGTTGACCCCTCCCCGCCACTCCATCGTCACTGGATTCGATTAAGAGCAGCAGGAGCCAATGGAGTCGCTGTACTACCACCTCACTGCCTGGCAATTGCCCTCTCAAAAGCACTATGCCTGGAAGGAGAGAACAGTACAGCAGAAATTTCTGAAGGTCCTGGCCTGGAGTGAACCGGTGCATGGCTCCTGGGGTTTGCAGGGTGTGGGCATCAAAACAGATCCTGCCCAGGTAGCAGAGTGGTGGGAGAGCATAAGGTTACCTCCTAGGCAGTGCTCCCCCACCAGAACTGAGCCTCCATTATACGGATCAGCTCATCAGGCTCTCTCCATCCAGTTCTTGCAGCTCTCCACATGAACATCTGTCAGCGTGCCTCTCTGAGCCTCTCCGCTTCCTCGGTGAGGCATGCTGACATTAGAGGCATTGAGGGCCGTATGTGGTGCTGGGGCCTCAATCTGTCGAGGTCTGTTCTATTCTGTATCATAACTATCCTGTCTCTTTTTTTAAATTTGTACAGTCCTTTGCAAACTGTTGGTGCTATATAGATGCTGAATACTAGCCACAATATTAATGATAATGCTGTTAGTTAATAATCTTGTTGAAGTCGAGCAAACCTTTCATCATGTGTAAGACCCAAAATTGTAATCCTAAACAATCTGGTGACTCTGCATGGTATCTTACGAATGTACATGTCTCCCATCAATGACATGGCCAGCCAGTGTACAGTTGGTAGTCTTAGGAGCTGCTGTCAATCGCCCGGGCTGTGGGGGGCACTAAAACGCCGAAGGAGTAATCGATCTCTACTGCTGTGTTGGCACATAGAACTTATAGTCCACAGAATGTACTACGGTGAGAATGTTGGTCCTGCTTGGGGCACGTCCCAGGGAATGTTGCTCTGCTAGGTGGGAAGTTTAAAGTGATACTAAAGTAAAAATAACAAACATATCATACTTACCTGCTCTGTTCAGTGCACAGAGCAGCCCGATCCTCCTCCTATTCTTGGGTCCCCTGCTGGCGCTCTTGGCCCCTCCCTCCTGTTTAGTGCCCCCCACAGCAAGCCGCTTGCTATAGGGGCACCTGAGCTAAGCCGCTGCTCTGTGTGTCCATTAAGACACTAAGCCGCATTTTGGCCTCACCCCCTCTCTCTCCTGATTGGCTAACTGACTTTGACAGCAGCAGGAGCCAATGGCACCGCTGCTGTGCCTCAGCCAATCAGGAGGGAGAGTCCCAGATGGCCGAGGCACTCGTGGACATTGTTGAATCAAGATGAGGCTCAGGTAAGTATGAGGAGAGCCGCTGCACACTGAGGCATGGTTCACACTGATGCGAACACAGACATCGCATGTGATTCGCACCACATTACTGACGCAGATCACATGCAATGTCTGTGCGTTGCGAATTTAGCTGTACAGTTTGGACCCTTTTTTTGGTTCGCATTGGAATCCGATCATGTGCCCCTAGCCCGGAACAGGCTGGATGATGTACATTTATATTATTCAGCCTGCTTGTGCCACCCGCCTGCAGTAAATGTACTGTGGGCGGGCAGCAGTCAGTATATTTTAAGGGGGGAAGTTGCGCTGCATTTGTAAAATGTTTAGGTTTTTTGAGGTGTGGGAACACACCTTATGTAAGTGAACCCATCTTAGAGACGTGTTGGTCTCAAAGTAGGGGGGGCTCGCTGATATAAAACACCACATTGTCCTAAATCAATACTAGAACCCCATCCTTCTCCCCCAGGGACATGGGCTGCTTCCAGGGACACACTGTTGCTGTCTGCTCTGACCCAGGGTTCAGTAAGTAAAGGACAGCCTGGCCCTTCCATCCCACAACCTCCTCTAGCCTGGGAGAGACAGGCCAGGCTCCCAGGGAGGACATACAGTATCTCACAAAAATGAGTACACCCCTCACATCTTTATAAATGGTGCTCCCCTCATGTCTGCTCACCTGACCCCCCTCTCTCCCCAGGCTCCTCATTGTCAGGGTGAGGAGAGGCAGCTGTCAGAGCTCCTCTCCATCCTCCATGCTACTGTAGTTTCTGCTGGCTCCCCCACTTGTGTATACAGTATCTCACAAAAGTAAGTACACCCCTCATGTTTTTATAAATATTTTATTATCTTTTCATGTGACAACACTGAAGAAATTATGCTTTGCTACAATGTAAAGTAGTGAGTGTACAGCTTGTATAACAGTGTAAATTTGCTGACCCCTCAAAATAACTCAACACACAGCCATTAATGTCTAAACCGCTGGCAACAAAAGTGTTAAGTTATTTTGAGGGGACAGCAAATGTACACTGTTACACAGGCTGTACACTCACTACTTTACATTGTAGCAAAGTGTCATTTTTTTCAGTGTTGTCACGTAAAAAGATATAATAATATTTTTACAAAAACGTGAGGGGTGTACTTACTTTTGTGAGATACTGTATACACAAGTGGGGGAGCCAGCAGGAACTACAGTAGGATGGAGAGGAGCTCTGACAGCTGCCTCTCCTCACCCTGACAATGAGGAGCCTGGGGGGATGGGGGCGGGGGGGGCGTCAGGTGAGCAGACATGAGGGGAGCACTGAATGCAGCCAACACAAGCTACACCAGCCAAACCTCTCTCCCTGTGATGCCGACTCTCTCACAACTCCATGTCCCAGACTTGGAAAGACACCATCATTGGCGATGACGACAAAAGCTTGGCAGCGAGAAGCGGGTAGCACAGCCACCTGATGCCTTACCTGACTGACAATCACTAAGGCCAATGACAGGTGGGAATCCCGTGGCTTGTCCAATCAGCGCTTGGAATACAGGCTTGAAAAAAGACTATAAGGAGATGGCCAATGGGGTAGAAAGAGGTGGGACTTGACGGGAGATTCTCAGTGATTGCCATGTGTCCGCGGCCAATAGTTTGGTAACTCCTGCACTCTATGCTCACGCCTGGTGCCAACAGTAAATGGGCTGACAAAGGCCAGGCGCCAGGACACAATTTCTAGTCGCAATTGCGACCTGGCGCCGGGAATGTATTGAGCCCTGCACATTTATATACTTGCCTGTTCTGTGTAATGGTTTTGCACAGAGCAGTCCGGATCCTCCTCTTCTTGGGTCTCTCTTCTGTGCTTCTCGCCCCTCCGTCCTGTTGCCTTTAAAATCGCTTTAAGGAACTGGCAGGATTACTAGGGAGTAAAAGGGAAGGAAAGCATGAATTTGGGAGAGGTGAGCTAATATTTTATGATATTTTTTTTATTAGGCTGTACAGTGCGCAGAGCCTGGGTAATCGCCTTCCCTGGACCCATAGCAGCTGCCTGGTGAGCTGCATTAAAAAATGCAGCTGTATGTAGTTCTGTGCGGGGATTGCGTAAAGCATGCACATGGATGTATGCTCCAAATGCAGATTTACACAGCTCCTAGTGCATAACGCGCTCAGCCATGTCTTCAGACTCATCTCAGAGCTAGGCTGTATGCAGCAGCTCAGGGCCCCGGAATGCGACTACGCAGGCTCTGCATGCTGTACAGCCATGTGCAGTGGCGGTTTTAGGCTTTGGCGAATGGGGCAGCCGCCCGGGGCGGCATTTTTTCATAAAACGTGGGGGGCGGCATGACAGTATTTCCCAACCCCCCGGCCACGGACCGGTACCGGTCCGTGGATCAAATGGTACCGGGCCGCCCGAGGAACTTTGAATAATTTCACTGTGGCAGCCGAGGCGCAGAGCATTCCTCCCCCCCCCCCCGAGCCCCCCCCATTGTGTGACAATAGCAAATGAAAAATTCGCTATTGTCACACTGATCCTCCTCCTGGCCAATCAGGGAGCGGGTCCTCCCGCTTCCTGATTGGCCGAAAGGCAAACCCCACGCCATTGGCCGAGGAGGAGGCGCCGCAGGAGGACTGAGGAGACGCGGGGAATCCGGGGACTGAACTGAAGAGAAGTGCGGTAAGTGCACGGACGGGTCTCGCGGGGGGAACGCTGGCGCTCTGCATTGAAAGGTGGCACGCTGGCATCTCTACATTGAAAGGGGGCAATGCTGTGGAACTCTGCACTTATTGGGGGCAATGCTGTGGCACTCTGCATTTATTGTTAGGTTGTCATGTTGTTTTTTTTTTGGGGGGGGGGGGGGCGCCGGGAGGGAGTTTTGCCCGGGGAGCAATTTAATGTATAACCGCCACTGGCCATGTGCATGAGGCCTAGGGCTTGCATATACCTAAAGATCTGTTTTGACTCCACTTGCAGAAGTAGGAACTTGTTGTCGCAGTAAGTAGGATCAGGGACCAGTAAATCAAGGTTTGTATAATAAAGGCATGTATTATTTGATATCCTTGTGCTTCCCATAGTTAATACTGTTTGCTTAGCTATCTGCTGGTTCTCTCCCTAATTCTCAATATTTGTCTTGGCCAATTATTTCAGTAAACCTATTTTGTCCGGTTAAAGTACTGCTTTCCATCCGCTCTTTAGATCATTCATGACAAAATCTTGCAGCATCCTCCTATATAATACAGATATGAGTTGCCAATGGTATACTCCCCAATGTTCTTTCATTCCTGGTTCACACTGGTGCGAAGCGGGAAACCCTGCAATGCAGTGGCAGTTCCTACATCGCACCAGAATTGCACAGTGGTTCACGCTGAGATCTGCGAATTGCTGGGTGTGTCAATGTAAAGTTAATGACCCCCCCCCCCCAGATTGGTTTGCAGAGCGCAGTGGGAACCTTGAAATGGTGCAGGAATCGGATCCTTCTGTATCGTAACTATCCTGTCTCTTTAGTAAAATATAGTGGGGCGCTACTACCCTTACTGAGTGAGTGCTAATTAATAAATACATGAATATTTTTGGTTGAAACCCAGAAAAAATCAATTTTCAAAAAGTGCAATCGTACCTTTTTTGAAGTGCAATCTAATATTTTGTGTATATTGTATCTTGGAATGGGATATAGTGTAACACGATTATCCTTTTATAAACACAAATAGATATTAAACCATGAATATTCAAATCATTTTTAAAAGTGCAATTCCAAGTGCAATCAAATGTGCAAAAGCAAAAATATTCATGTATTTATTAATTAGCACTCAGTAAGGGTATTAGCGCCTCAGTATATTTTGGCGCCTCAGTATATTTTACTTTCGAATTTAAGCCCATCCTTAAATTGACGGCGAAATTACCCGAAGTTTATAATTTTAAGGGCAGGTGTGCCATTTCTCTTACACACTATCCTGTCCCTTTAGATTGTACAGTCCTGTTCAAACTGCTGGTGCTATATAGATCCTGAATACTAACAACAATGATAATGCTATTGGTTGATAATCTTGATGAATTGGCTCAAACCTTTTTGTAAGACCCAAAATTGTAATCCTAAATAATAACCCATGTGATCCGATTCCAGTGCAAACCAAAAAAGGGTCCTGCACCTTTTTGATGCCAATGTGATGCAATTTCAGCCATACACTTTGTATGGCTGAAATCGCATTGCACAGGCATCGCATGTGCTCTGCACAGCAATGCCGTGCGAATCACATGTGATGTCTGGCATCGCACTAGTGTGAGCCGACACTTAGCCCCCGTTTACATAGAGGCGACCTGGTCGCCTCACAGGTTGCCGCAGGTCGCCTTCCATAGGGAAGCTGCGGACCCGTTCTAATAGGAGCGACACAAGTCGCTCCGACTTAGAAAAAGGGTCCGGAGCTTCTTTGGGGCGACCAGGAGGCGACCGCCATAGATTTCAATGTTATGAAGTCCGTGGCGTCCGCTCCGAGGTCGTGGCGCGCTGCTCGCGCCGCAATCTCGGAGGTCGCCACCCGAAGTCGGATCGCCCCTATGTGAACGGGGGCTTAATGTCTCTTGTATACGAAAGGAAAATATGGTTGGTTGCTGATTAAAGAGAACAAATGGCAATTTATTTATTAATTATTTGTTTTCGGGGGGTTTTCATAATAAACCGGAAGTAGGAATTGTCTTTCTGAGAGATGACAAGTTTACCTTTACTACAATATCATAGATGGCTTGGTTTTGTAAAATACCCACAGAGGAGGAGTTCGGGCTGTTTACCAGAAATGCCAATGTCCATATGTTTGCTTATTAGCTTGGCAGGCAGCCATGATATGATCATGTCATTCTATGACAAAAAGGGGGAAAAAATTGCTGCAGGTAGAGCAATTTTCCCTCAAAGTTCACAGCAGAAGCAGCGATGTTGACCAAGTCTGTCAGTATATCCGATCACTCTGATGAATTAAAAGGCTTGGATGGCTGATGGGTCACTGCTGAAGGGGGAAGCAGCGGAGCAAACTGAGCTAGTTTGTTTTCTTTTTCTTTCTTTCGATTAAGCGACCTGGTCGCCGTAGGTCGCCTTCCATAGGGAAGCTGCGGACCCGTTCTAATAGGAGCGACACAAGTCGCTCCGACTTAGAAAAAGGGTCCGGAGCTTCTTTGGGGCGACCAGGAGGCGACCGCCATAGATTTCAATGTTATGAAGTCCGTGGCGGCCGCTCCGAGGTCGCGGCGCGCTGCTCGCACCGCGACCTCGGAGGTCGCCACCCGAAGTCGGATCGCCCCTATGTGAACGGGGCTTTACCCTTACTTCTGTCCTGGAGATGCAACAGAAAATCAAGGAAATCTCTCCAACATGTACGGAAAAGAGTCTTTGAAAACTTTTCATATGGACAAGTGTCCCTATTGGAGAATTTCCCTACGTCTTGGTCTGGTGACCACTCTAAAATTTTGGATTTTTTTTCCCCCTCACTTTACCTCAAATATGAGGACTCAATGGTGATGCATACAGCCATGGGAAAACGTTTTTTTTTTTGTTTTTTTTCTTGCGAATGGCACAATATTATTCACAGTCTGCTGCCTCGGTTTTTATGATGGCAATTTTGCATATACTGTACAGGTGCATCTCATAAAATAAGAATCAAAAAGTTGAGTTATTTCAGTAATTCAATTCAAAAAGTGAAACTTCTATATTTTTATATAGATGTGTTACACAGAGTGATATATTTCAAGCATTTCTTTTTAATTTTGATGATTATGGCTTACAGATAGTGAAAACCTAAAATTCAGTATCTTAGAAAATTAGAATATAACAGAAGACCAATCCAAAAAAGGATTTTTAATACAGAAATGTTGGCTTACTGAAAAGTATGTCCATGTACAGTATAATATGCACTTAATACTTGGTCAGGGCTCCTTTTGTATGAATTACTGCATCAATGCGGCGTGGCATGGAGGCGATCATCCTGTGGCACTGCTGAGGTGTTATGAAAGCCCAGGTTGCTTTGATAGCGGCCTTCAGCCCATCTGCATTGTTGGGTCTGGTGTCTCTCATCCTCCTCTTGACAATACCCCACAAATTCTCTATGGGGTTTAGTTCAGGGGAGTTTGCTGGGCAATCAAGCCCAGTGATACCATGATCAATAAACCAGGTATTGGCACATTTGGCAATGTGGGCAGGTGTCAGGTCCTGCTGGAAAATGAAATCTGCATCTCCATAAAGCTGGTTAGCAGAGGGAAGCATGGTGTTCACTAGAATTTCCTGGTAGTGGGGTGCGCTGACTTTGGACTTGATAAAAACACAGTGGACCAACACCATCCGATGACACGGCTCCCCAAATCAGTGCATGGAGCATGCAGATAGGCTTATCTGTTTTAGTCTGCTCTTTCCTCCTATCAGTGTACTGCTTCTCCTTTTCACTGTCCAGTCACAGGGTGGGCGGAATGGTGGAGACCAGTGTTCATTTTGGCAGCAAATTTCCATTTAGATTTAGTCCTAGTATTTTGACTAAAATGCTATTTTAGTTTTAGTCAGCTAAAATCTCATACATTTTAGTCAACTACAAACGGATTTATGTAAATTTGTAATGCACTATTTAAACATTTCTCTAGAATTTCCAAACAAATTATATACTCCTGGAGTAAAAATCATCGAATGGTATTTACGGTATTAAGGTTTGAACATGCACTACAGACACAGATTTTAGCCATTGTGATATAGAACATCTTTATAAATAAAACGTTTATTTCAGTGTATAAAAAAAAAAGTTTTATAAAAAAAAAAAAAAAAGTTTCATAAACAAACAAAAATTTAGCTTTTTGACAAACAGAAGTGCAACTTTAAATTACAAAAAAAAAACAAAAACCATAAAATCTATTGGCTGTAATGTCATTGCACATATTACCTGAAATATATTACTAACATTAATTATTGAGAAATTATAAGAGCCTTTTTTTTTTTTTTTTCTCGTTTTTAGCAGCTTGACAGATGCCCCTTATTATGCTATATTAAGGCTTACCTGTAGGTACAAATAATAACCGTGCCGGTTTAGGAGATATTTACAGTGCATGCAGCCGCTCTAGCGAGCGGCGCATGCGCTCTGAAGGTCCGGGGGTAACGCCATCGCGGCTCCGGCCAATCATCGCGCCGGAGCCGTCTCTTCCGGCCAATCACCGTGCTGGAGCCGCCGAACCCGGAAGAGACGGCGAGGGATCATGGCAGCGCCCGCAGCTATGTCCGGGGGTCCGTGTCGGGGCTTCGTTCTAAGGTAAGTTACACATAATGGGCTAGTATGCGATGCATACTAGCCCATTATGCCTTTGTCTTGCAAGTTTTTTTTTTTTTTTTAACAAGGGTTTACAACCGCTTTAAACTTTATTGTGCTATTACAGGCTCAGGATGGAATTGTGTTGCTGATTTAGAAATGGCCAGCAGAATAGTGTTAATTTTGATGTCAATTTAATAGTCCGTCTTCTGACTAAAATGTCGTATTTTAGTCCTCTGAATTGTTTTAGTTGTATTTTAGTTGAATAAAATGGTGTTAATTTATTTGACGAAAGTATCACTAGTGGAGACCTGTAGGTGTTACTGAACTGCAGCACTGAAAAATCGGGCCTCCTCCTATGCCAAGTCTAGATCAGTTGAACAACAAGAGCATGCCAAGTCTAGAGCATCCCCTGCATGGGCACTTTTACGTAACACTTTAAAACTCTGTGCTTAAGCATGATCAGTTAGAGCCCATTCACACTAGCACGACTTGTGAGGCGACTTGTGTAGCCCCAGGTCGCTTGACCTAACAAAAGCAATGTTAATCAATCAGTGCCATCTTAATTGGCACTACTGAAGTCGCTCCGACTTCAGAAAAGGGTCCTGTACTACTTTGAGGCGACCTGTGATCCGACTGTCCCATATACTTCAATGGGAGTCGCCTCCTTATCTTAATTGACACGACTTGTTATCAGACTTTGCAGGAAGAAGAAAGAGATTAGCCAGGCATTCCCCACAAAGTCGCCTGTCTCTTCCAAGTCTCTTCCAAGTCTCTTCCAGTCACGGGGCGACTTTCTGGTCGTGGTAGTGTGAACCGGCCTTTAAAGCAGACCTTCATTTTGTACATTCTTTAGTATTATTATTAATAATAATAATAATTTATATATTTTTTTACAAATACCTTTTTTCTGTGTTTGCCTAGTTTTCACTTTTCTCACCTAGGCAAGGATGATGTGCCTGTTACTGCCCACTGCCGGCAGACTTCTGGGGTATGAACGTCAAGTATCCCAAAATGCTGGCTGCGCATGTGCATAGTGAATATAGAGCATGCACAGCCATCACACTGACTGGGGAATCAAACAAAAAGTCTCAAGTTCAGAAAGTAAAGGGAAAGAGATTCCTCTGTTCTTGCTGCAAATGGCCGCAGTGATCAAAGCAGTAAGGGGAAACAAAGGTATTGCGAGAAACAAAAGCCTGCATTCAAAAGTTAAAACTCCATCATTTTGTGCTATTTCACAATAATTGCGAGGGTACCTTCCCCCCCCCCCCCCCCCCCTGATAAGTTGCTTATTAAAGCCCCGTACACACGTACCGATTGTCGACCGCAAATATTCAGCCGCCGACCGATTGGCTGATGGTAGGCTTGTTAGTATGAAGCTTCCGACAGCCGACAGCGCATTTTCGGCCGAACAGAATCTGTCGTGCAGGCATTAAAATTTTTGTAGGCCAACACCAGAACGGCCGATTGTTTGCCAGTCAGTACAGATTTTGGCCGACAGACAGCAGATTTGCAAGACTGGGCATGCTCAGAAAAGAAAAAAACACACGGAAAGTTAACCATCACATGACATCACTTCTGCAGTCGGCTGTTGTTGGCCGACAAAATTCGTGTGCTTTCTTTTGCAGTTTTCAACAGACACGACAGCCCTGGACAAAAGACGGCCGATTGCTCGGCCGACGATCGGTACATGTGTACGGGGCTAAACACTTGAAGACCAGGCCAATTCTGGCACTTTTTGTATGAACAATCAGGTTTTTTTTGTTAGAAAATTACTTGGAACCCCCAAACGTGTGTGTGTGTGTGTGTGTGTGTGTGTTGTGTGTGTGTGTGTGTTGTGTGTGTGTGTGTGTGTGTGTGTGTGTGTGTGTGTATATGTGTATATATATAATTTTTTTTTTTTTTTTTTTTTTTTAAAGCGGATGTCCTAGAGAATAAATTTTTGGGTTTTGCAATTTTTTGTGTCCCATGTTATTTGCGCAGATGTTTTTCACATGCAATTTTTGGGGGAAAATTTTATTTTTTTTTTAATTTAATGCAAAAAATACAATACATAACCCAGTTTTTTTGTAAAATATAAAAGCTGTTACGCTGAGTAAAAAGAAACCAAACATGATTTACAGAGGAGGTCTAGAATTACTGCCCATTATCAGATGTGTGTAACCTACGTGCATTCACCTTTGCGCCCTGCCATGGGGGCACTTTAATTTTTTTTTTCTAAATTTATTTTATTCTTTATTTTTACAGTTTTTTACTTTTTTTTTTTTTTCTTTTTTTATCACTTTTATTGCTGTCAAAAGAAAAGTAAACATCCCTTGGGGCAGCAATAGCCACATTACAGGTACTCTTTATAAAGGAATTGGAGTTATTGACCCCAAATCCCTCCTCTGCACTTAAGCATTTAAAAACACAGAGATCAGTATTTTTAAATGCTTATCATTTGTAAAAACATCCAGGCAAACAAAGTTATGTCATGTTATCACTTCTAGGTTACCATTATATACAGCCCATCAAAGCTGATCCTGGCTTTGTTGGGCTAGTTGCTCGGGTCTCCTGGCGGATCTGAGGGAGCTGCAGAAAGCGACTGGGGAGTGAGAGGGCGGCCACCTTTCCTCCTGTTGCTTGTAATGGCAATTGTGCGGCTAGTTAGCCCCTCTGATTGCTAGTATAAGAGAGCCGTCTCTAAAAAAGCAGTACCAGGATGATGCCTGACATACGAGTTTCGACGGCAAGTGGTTAAATTGACAAGTGCTTTCATTAATATCGATCTCCTGTTATGGCTACTAGATATTAGTCTGTGGCCTCTCTGTCCTTGTGCTCTAATGCTTTGATGCTTTGTTTGGTCAGTTTTTCATAGGAAAACAGAGGGACTGGCAGGAACACCAGTGATTTCACATAAAGGAAGCAATACAAATAACAGGATACTTTTTCATACAAGTACATGGTATAGCAGGCACATATCAAGAATATGAAATGTTTGGTTTACATATTCTTTAACCTCATCATTGGTGTCCTGCTGCCTGCCCCATCTAGTTTGTGGCTTCTGAACACTTAAAAATGGAAACTAGAGCAAGTGCCTGCCATTTATTGCAGCAAACAGTAGAAGGTCTAGATCAGCTGTCATTAAATGGCGGCCCACAGTCCAAGAACGGACCACACGATGCTTCCGCCCAGACCGTCAGGCCACCACTATAAGCAGCCATTGCTTTGCTGGGACCGCGGGTGTCCCAGCAACCAGTGATGTCCGTGTGTACGCC
The DNA here is from genome assembly GCF_965119305.1 of Pelophylax lessonae. Classification (NCBI taxonomy): domain Eukaryota; kingdom Metazoa; phylum Chordata; class Amphibia; order Anura; family Ranidae; genus Pelophylax; species Pelophylax lessonae. Next base: position 172,668,190 of record NC_138769.1, read on the forward strand.
CCGCCCCCCTGCTTCTTTTTATGGCTCCCGACTCACTCCCAGCCGGGCCGCGAGTTGGGACGTGACATGTGCGTGCCCCTTCCCCCTGCTGTTCGTGGCTCCTGGCATTTTCCTCGCATTCTCCGCCCACAAAGGTATGTGGGGTACATTTTTTAAGGGGGTTGCTTATTTTATAAAGTGCACACTGATGGGCACATTTTGTTGTGCCCATTAGAGTTCCCCATAAAATATGCCCATTAGAGTGCCCCCTAACATAAAATGTGCCCCTTATTTTATGCTAAGGGTCACGCTGATGGGCAAATTTTATGTTAAAATGTGACCCTTAACATAAAATAAGGGGAACACTGATGGGCACATTTTAGGTTAGGGGGCATGCTGATGGGCAAAACAAAAACCTATATCCATAAGCATTGCTCTTAACATAAAATATGCCCATTAGAGTGCCCCTTAACATAAAATGTGCCCATCAGCGTGTCCCTTATGTTAAGAGCAATGCTTATTGATACGTTTTTGTTTTGCCCATCAGCATGCCCCCTAACCTAAAATGTGCCCATCAGTGTTCCCCTTATTTTATGTTAAGGGTCACGCTGATGGGCATATTTTATGCTAAGGATCATGCTGATGGGCACATTTTATGTTAAGGGGCACTCTAATGGGCATATTATATCTTGAGAGCAACGCTGATGGACACGTTTTGTTTTGCCCATCAGCAGACCCCCTAACATAAAATGTGCCCCCTAACATAAAATGTGCCCATCAGAGTGCCCCCTATTTTATGTTAAGGGTCACACTGATGGGCATATTCTATGTTAAGGGACATATTCTATGTTGAGAGCAACGCTGATGGACACGTTTTTGTTTTGCCCATCTTTCTGAGTCATGGCACAGACTTGAGATTCGGACCTCGGCCCAAAGAAAATTTTAGACACCGGACCTCCTTGAATTTTAATTCATTACCCCTGGTCTAGATGATGATCGTAGTCATACCCAATTGCACTTGGAGTGGGGACAGGCTTTGGCTGGATTAGGTCTGAAATGAATATATAATAGTTTTGGTCAATTTTGGTGTTGGGTCAACAAGGGTAGAGGAAATTTTTGAAAGAATACCTAAAATCCGTATTTCGGCCTGCTTTCGGCACCAAGATCTCTTGCTCAGTTGAAGGCCCTGATATGTATCTGAAATCCATGATTGATTAAACTATATGACAGGTTGAAATATTGATTTTATATGGACTGTCCCTTCCGGTTTGGTGGCCAAATACTCCTTCATCCATAGTGGTCTTGCAGACTCAAATAGATCAAATATCCTAGTACTAGCAGCAAAGAGAAAACGGATGTATTGCATGCACATCATAGTGACAGACCAAGGTCAATGCTTTGTGCAGCCTCTGTCGATATAATTGAGAGGGTGGGGAGGGATGTTTTTAGATCTGCATGGTTTTACAATGAATTGTGCTTCACAGTAAGCCAGTGGAATTTTTCTAGCCTCAATATGATAATTCAAGAAGATTTTACAAAATAACCCAATAACATTGTTGCCTACTGGAGGAAAAGCATTGAACGAAATGATACCCAACCTCTTTATCGATTAAAAGTCCATATGCAGTGCTAACAATAAAACACATAGGAGTCCATGATCCAATCGAAAGGATGAGATCTCATCACCAGCATCTGTGTGATAAGAAAGCACACCACACTGCAGTGCCCAACAAAAGCTGCTTACCAGAGCCCAATAGGTCTAAGGCATGTGGATTAATGAAAAGCCATGTTCAGGTGAGCGGCTCTTAATCATTGGACAGGGATCACCAAATTCCACTCCTCAATACAGATAACACTGATGCTTTGGAGATAGCGCCTTAGCACTCGTGAATGGGAATGACACCATCAAAGGAAGACAACAAAGCAGCATATAGTGAAGGTCCGTATAAAAAAAACTTAGAAGTTTTATTGAAAGGTACTTGCAAAGGTAAATATTCACAAACGTCAAAAGTGCATAAAACTCTGCCGTGGCTCTATAGCGTACATGTGCCTGAGCCTCTCAACCAACGCGTTTCATCCAATCGGATTTCTTCAGAGGCGTGGCTAAGTGACACAGGTACGCCTATATAAAACAAGAAGTCCTGTCAACTGACTATTGCCCCCTGGAATGCACTGTATTAGCCCATGCGTTCCATCGGGTTGGAAGTGGCTTAACCAGAGGCAGCCAGAGTTCGCAAAGAGAACCGGAGGTTCTACTGTACATTCAAGCGCCCATCTTCCAAACATATACAGACCATAGAGGGGTAAACCTAGACAACAGAGGGTTCACCCCCCCTCTCAAGGCTAACCCCATCAACAAAAGGGAGGAAGAAGAGGGAGTATCGTGGTCCACTGTCTATTAAACCATGTAGCCCCCAATGAAGGGTACAGTAACCAACACCACACCATATTATCATCGGCATAACCCCCTAGTGGTCAAACTAAAAATTGCATCTAAGGACACATCATGAATTTAAAAAGTAAAACCGTAAAACACCAAAAGCCTAATGGAACTGATGAATTTCACACAAGGATTGTACATACGACAATGATATAAAAAAAAAATCACCATCAAACAATGAATTTAAAATGAGAAAGAAAAAAATCAACTATTGTTAATAAAACAGTTGACATCCCAATCTGTATTGAGCCCGAAGGGAGTATAACATTTAATCTCATATATCCGAGTCTCCATCTTTGAAATCTCTGTTTTTTGTCAAATTAATCCAGGGCTTGAATTGGAATTCTTTGGGAATAATGTTACAATTCAAGGCCAGTGCCACTGGGGTCCACTTTCTGGATTTCAATATTGAGCTAAGGGGGGGTTGCCTTGTTACATCCCCCCCCCCCCATTTCAAAAAAACTGATCGCAATAGCTTTATAAACCAATGTAGTTGCCATCATCCTTCATGACTTCGATCAGTGCCCAAGAGTCAGTTCTTCCGACTAAGACGAAACTGTATGATCAAGGATGATTTTATTGAACAGGCCAATACTCTTAAGTCCAGATCCGGTGGACAGAACTTCCGGTTTTAGTGATCTTTTTTTTTTTTTTTTTTTATATAGGCGTATAAGAAATCTGATTGGATGAAACTCGTCAGGTGAGACGCTCAGGCACATGTACGCTATAGAGCCGTGGCAGAGTTTTATGCACTTTTGTGAACATTTACCTTTTTGTAAGTACCTTCAATAAAACTCCCATTCACGAGTGCTATCTGTCTGAGGAGTGGAGTTTGGTAATCCCTGTCCAGTGATTAAGAGCCGCTCACCTGAACATGGCTGTTCATTAATCAACATGCCTTAAGCCCCGTACACACGCAAAGATTATCGGCCGACCGAGATTATCGGCCGACCGATCGTCCGTCTTTTGTCCAGAGTGGTGTTTTGTTGGTTGGAATGTGCCTAGACTGCACACGAATTTTCTCGCCCAACAAAATTCTACTTCAGAAGTGATGTCATGTGTTGGTTTGCTTTCTTTGTGTTCTTTCTTCACTGAGCATGCCCAGTCTTGCTCATTAGATTTTTCCCTGTCGAAATCTGTACTGACTGCACGAAAACCGGCCGTGTTTTGACGGCAGACAAAAATTTTATAGCCTGCACACCAGATTTTTTTCGGCCGAAAAGTCGGAGTTGGTTGTCGGAAGCATCATACTAACAAGCCGAAAATCGGCAGATCGGTCGTTGGACGAAAATTCCCTGCCGATTTTCGATGCCTGTTTACGAGGCTTTAGACCTATTTGGCTCTGGTAAACTGCATTTGTTAGGCACTGCGGTGTGGTGTGCGGTCTTCCCACATGGATGCTGGTGATGGGATCTCATCCTTTCGACTGGATCGTGGACTCCTATGTGTTTTTTATTTTTAGCGCTGCATATGAACTTTTATATATTACTTTTGGCAATCAACAAATTTTTATGCTGGCCACTTTTATGTTTTTATTTAGCTATCCTCTATTCTTGCGCAGATATTTCCTATTTTTCCTTTATCGATGACTGACTGTAATCTGGAAGATTGTGTATTATTGTGCACTACTGCTGAGCAATTCGCTATATCTTAATTTGCATAGTGCAGTAATGCTATGGTTGTATTTTCCTTTTGAAACCTGTCTAGGTCTATAACAAAAGGTTATGTACTTTCCCATCCTGCAGACATCATTTATCTTTAATATGTAATCCTTCTTAAGCTGCACAACCTTCTAGCTGACTGGAATCAGCTGCTGACCATGTATGTCTGCTGCCAGGCAGAAAACCTTGGTCACGTTTTGTATTCTAATGACTTGCTACAAGAAACACTACTTTAAGTTAGAATTTAACCATTATGAGTGCATAATCTGAATTCTACGTTCTGATAATCACTGTCTTCAAAGCCATGTGCTAAATAGTTATATAGTTATTATAGTAGCCTTTTTAGGGCCAAAACCATGGTAATGCCCACAAGTACCTGTATTTTTAGTTTGTTCCCTGTGTCACCTATTCTATTCTAGACCAAGGGCTGCAAATTAAGTAAACCTTGCCCCCCCATCTATTATTCAGATGTCCAGTACTAGAGCCTCTAATTCCCAATGAAATTCTAGAATTTTAAAATTGAAAAATAGGGGTCGGGGCTTAATCGCCACTCTTAAAAGCTATATAGAAATTGGTTTGCAGGTACCACGTGCCTGTACTTCATCACGAATACCTTAAAGCAGGGGTCTCAAACTGGCTGGCCCTCCAGCTGTTGCGGAACTACAAGTCCCATCATGCCTCTGCCTATGGGATTCATGCTTTTAACTGTCAGCCTTGCAATGCCTCATGGGAATTGTAGTTCTGCAGTTGGGAGGGCCACCAGTTGAGATCGTTGCCTTAAAGCCTAAAAGTTAAGTAAAAAAGGCAAATTTATAATTTTCTGACTATCATGACAAAGCAATGAATGTGTCCTTTAACATACTGCTACTAATGAAAAGGTTTTCTGGTCTTTGTCTTTCTGGGTCACTCCACTTACCCAGGAAAAGTATACAGAAAGTGAACTCACTATGAAGCTGAATACTTGACCACAATACTACAAAAACACCCCTCAAACGCCTATGCAAATGATACCATTGACCGAACGCAGTGCTGTTCACACTATTAGAGGAAGTAAACTTCCCTCTGTAACTTTCACCTATAGGGGAAGCCTATGATAAGGCTTGCCTATAAGTACTGTAAATGTCTCCTAAACTTGCACCGTTTAGGAGATATTTACCTTACATACAGCAAGTGACATCACTGGCGCACGCGCCCTGAAGGGACGTCCGCCGGTGTCGTTCATTAGGAGCCCTGTGCCGTGAATGGCTGCATCGCATACTAGCTCATTATACCTTTTTGTCTTATAGTTTTTTTAATTTTTTATTTATTTATTTTTTTAGGGGGCTTACAACCACTTTAATTTCCTGCCTGCACTATAGCTGAAAGACGGCTACATTGCTGAGAGGGCGTCCATGTACGTCCTTCCATGCATGAGCTGCCTGCGCGGCTCGTTCTGTGATCAGCGAGTACATGAGACCGGCCCCTTTCCACGTCATCAGCTGTCAGCCAATGACAGCTGATCACGTGATGTAAACAGTCGGTAATCTGCTTTTTTTTTTCCATCACGCTGAGAGCCAATCATCTGCTGATCGAGGGTGCAATGCCTTACAGGCTGCAGAGTAAAAAAAAAAATGATAAATGCACTTTTTTTTTTGCCTGCAAAAATAAAGGTGCATTTATTATTTTTTTTGTAAAAGGTGAACTTAGACTTTGAGCAGCAGATGGTGACTTCCATCTAAATATTAAAGCCATAATAAACCCAAAAGCAAACATTTATTATATTGCAGCTTATCAATTCATAGATGTAATGGACGCATTTTCTTTTTTAGACATGCTTCTATTTTCATCTGGTTATTCTTTGAGAGCTTGGACCAATTACAGGGATGAGAAAACAATTTACCACTGATAGGGGTGATTTGCTATTATCAGCTTTTATTTATGTAAGGCTGGGTTTACACATGTCTGGCTGCGGTTTTCAGTCCGGTGCGATTCTGTTCAACGGTTCGGGTGCGAATTTGTGCCTAAATTCGCACCTGAACTGGACCCAACATCGCACATGACCCTTTTCAAGATCGCACCCTGGACATGTGTGAACTGGCTTCATTGAAAGGCGGTCACATTCCTATGTTATGCAAATTAGATGCGGTTAAAAAGCTTCCAATTCGTAAATGTGAACCCAGCCTAAAACCTTTTATACAAAAAGGAAAAAAAAAAAACGCTGTAACTGCTTATAAAGTGTTTAGCTGGAGTTTGACTTCAGTGTATTTATACCTGCTAGACCACCTAACCCTCCCCTCCCCCCAGACTGACAATGCTGTTGTCCAAATGTGCCTCCTGTGCGCCTACATCCAGACTTGAGGTTCTCTAAGGCTACGTTCACATCTTGGCGTTGCTAATTACAGGCGTTTTTTTCAGACGTTTTACAGGCGTTTTGTGCAGGCGTTTTTAGGTTGACTAGTAACCAATGGAAAAAAATAAAAATGCCTGTAATCTGCCCAGAAAGAAGCTCATGTACTTTTTTGAGTGTTGGGCGTTTTGCTTAAAACGTCAAAACGCTCAGATGTGAACAGGGGCCATTGAAATGAATAGGATTTGTCTTGTTGGGCGTTTTTTGAGCTGATCCTAGAGCAGAAAAACGCCTACATGTGAACGTAGCCTAATGCAGGAGGTGTGTTGCTGGCCAGATCACCAGGTGAAAACAGGCAAAAAGCCTAAAAAAAAAAAAAAAAATAATTCAGCTGCCACATTTATTGATTGGTAAACTGTGATATTACCTTTTTAGGTTGCTGCTTTTAATCCATATGCCTATAGTAATTTGGTAAACATGCCAATAAAATAGCATGTCTTATTTACACATCTGTTTTTCTCTGTCAATTTTCAAAATGCTTTGAATATCTTTAGTGTATTTTCACAATGGAATGTGCACGTAATCTAATGCCTGTACCGATAATTTGCTAAAATGAGTTTGTAAACTACTTGGATGGTGAGTTATTATGTATATAAATGCGATGCATCATATGTTCTATCCCGCTTCCAATGAATCCTTACATATTTCTGCTGTGTGTAATTATGGAGCTGGTCACTGGGTCATTTGCACCAACCTCCCAATAAACCTGTTATAGGCAACACATTTGTAAACCTATAAAGGCTGAATAATATTTATGTGTATGCGTGGTGTTTTGTAGCTGTAGGTGTGAATTGCTTGGTTATAGAACATCACAGGAATTTACACCTTACACATGTATTTCATAGTAATTAGAAGTGTTTATGTAGGAAAGCCAGAACTATGAACATAATGGAGCGTGGCTCATGGATGCGCAAACTGAATATTATGTAAACTTGTAATGCCAGGTGATTGGATAAATAAACTATTAAATTATATATCCAGCCATTGCTAAAATGTATACCCAATCCTCCCTCTCCCTGTTTAGTGCATGTCACACAATTATTTGTTTTAATCTTGTTCCTTTTACATAGAAATGGTATTAGACACTGTGACATCAGCAGACTTGTAAAATTCTTGGTAGGGTAGCTGCTTGTAGCTCAGTTTCTATTGGCGTAGACGTACCCCCAGAATTACATCTCCCAAGAGCCCTTTAATCTACACATTGTGGGAGTCAAGGCAGCCGCATTGTTTTGCTGGGAGATCAACGTGTATGTGGAGTGGGACTGGGAAGGTTGGGGATAGGTGGAGTTCTGTAGGACTGGTTGGGATTTTAGTTCAGCAGAGACACTGTTTTGTCAGCCCAAACAGGAGCACAATGGGTTTCTATTAAACACATTTTTTAAAATCTTTTCCACTTTAACATACAATTTAAATGGCTAGCTAGGGTGAATGTTGCCAATTCTTGGTGTATGGCAAGGACAGTGACCTAGTGTAGGGATCTGAGGACAATGAAAGGTCCATAAAAAGGATTACTGTGACCTAAAGCCGTAATAAAATAATGTTTGCTTTTGAGTTTATTATGTTGCAGCTTACCAAGTCTTAGGGCTCTTTCACACGGTCCACCTCCGTAGGCGGATCCGTGTTGCTCAGCGGGGATCGATCCGCGATCCCCGCTGAGCTGGCGGATGACAGCTCCATCTCCGCTTGCAGTGCGGAGAGGGAGGTGTTACAGCCCCCGCTGCTCTCTATGGGGAATCGGATGAGAGCGGACCGCCTGTCCACTCTCATCCGATCCGATTCCCAGGACGGATGGAAAATAGGGTTTCCATCCGTCCGGATTTCATGGACAGGATCGGATGCGGATGGCAGCGGGTGTCAGCGGACATGTCACCGCTGACATCGGCTGCTCCGTAGGGCTGAATGGGGCATCCAATCAGATCCGCCTAAAAAACTGACAGGCGGATCTGATCGGACCGCCCGTGTGAAAGAGCCCTTAGATGTGATGTCTACATTAGTTTTTTATTTTAGGCTTTCTTCTATTTTCATCTGGTGATCCAGCCAGTGAGTCTGTTTTTGAAATGAAAAAACAAGCTCCTTTCCAGATGTATCAGTTTATAGGGATGAGACAAACAATTTCAGGCATGCTAGCCAGTGGTAAAATGATCAGCTTTTATATTTTCATGTAAAACCTTTATCCTAAAAGGAAAAAAAGCTGTTTTGCTGTAACTACTTATAAAGTGTGAGTTTGGCTTTAATTTGTTAGTGTGTTTTATATCTGCTAGTACATTTTACACTCCCCTCCCTCTATCAGACTGACAGTGCTGCTGTCTAAAGGTGCCCCCGTGCTCCTTCATCCAGGGCTCGGGCACTCTAATACAGGAGGTGTGTTACTGGCCAGATCACCAGGTGAAAACAGATGCGAAAAAGCCTAAAAAATCCCCAGAATGCAATCACCACATCTAATGATTGGTAAGCTATATTATATTACATTTTTGGTTTATTACCGCTTTAAAATACTTCTGCATTTGCACATTAACCTAAGCAGAACCTTCATCAGTGTTGTATAAAAAAACAAAAAAAACCTGTGTGCAGCAGTCCCCTTAATACTTACCTGAGCCCCAACGCAATCCAGTAATGTGCAGGAGATCCTCAGCTCACTGGACAGCCTAAAAAAAATATATATATTATTGACGCATATTTTCACCTGGAATTACCTGGGTTTGGGCCTGCCATTTTTATTGGCATAGGCGTGCTCACGCAGATGTTGCATTTATGTTGTTGTTCACCAGTAAGTGCTGGAAATTTTGTGATGACAGATGCCAACTTCTGGGCTGGGAATTGTCTCCCGGTCTTTGGTACCAGAAGGAGGATTGCCTTTCCATCACATGATTGAACTTTGGGCCATAGGCTGTCACTCCTGTGTTAAACAATTCCCCTGGATATTTAGTGGGTGTGCAGTCTGACAATAGCAAGACTAAGGTGTACATCAACCACCAAGGAGAAACAAAGAGGTTGGCTGCAGCACTGGTGGTTTCCTACCTCTTGCAGTGGGCAGAAACTCACATTCCAGCACCTCCCACAGTGTTCATTTTTGACTTGAATAATGGCAAGCTCAGGGCTGAAATCCCAGGAGCCAGGTCGCCATGTTGACCAGAAATTGCATCCTGGTGCCTGGGCTTTTGTCAGCCCATTCACTGTTAGCACCAGGTGGGGCACCGGTAACAGAGGGTACCCAGCCACACATAGCACAATCCCAGATCCAGCAGGGCTGGCCTGGACTGGCTATAGGCGGGGCTGCATGTCCGAACATTCCAACATCGAGCCACTCTCACCAGGCATTGGGGTGTTCGCATCCATGCTGTCTATTAACATGAATGCGAATATGAATAACAAGCCGTCGCCGGCTCTGGCGATCGTGCTCCTGCTCCTAGGTATCTGTACTTACTCAGACCCAAATTCGCTGAGGAAGGCAGACGACAACATCAATATGGACGACCCATTTCCATAGACTGCTGGGAGAGAGAGAGATTTTTCCCAGGGAGCAATAGGACGCGCAGAGCCTGCTGGGAGTGTCTATATAAAGGGGGGGCGGGACGCCACTTGGCTCTCTTGCCTTGAGGACAGCGCACTGAAAAGAAGGGGAAGCGCTGCTGCGGATCACAGGAACTTAGGCTGAGGCCTAGTGGTGGACACCGGAGTGAAGCCAGCGGTGTGAGTGACGGGGAAGTCTTGGTAACACGGCCGTGTGGAAGGTTGCTGACAGGCTAACGGAGACTCTGAGAGGAGCCGGGCTTGGTCGGAGAGGAGAGCGGAGCTCCCAGTTTGTGTGAGAGACATCCAATATCCACATCTCCATTAAAAAACAGACCTGGGCTGAATCAGGGCAGTACCACTAAACGGCGTACTTTCATAAGGCCATACTAACATTGAAAACCACTGGACACGGCAGATATACACCTAGTGCGAGGTGGGTAAATTCGGCCTTAAGCCCTTTATCCAGTCCCAGGCTGTTAAACCGTTGTGACGTATTAGGATTTATTGCATTTGCTTCTCTGTGGATTACAACTATTGATTGCCTTGGGGAATACAGTTCATCTTTCTACCTTTTATTGGATTACAAATACTTTCCTCGGATTGTTGGGAATTCCTTACCGGTGAAGAAAAGTGAGGCCTCACTATCCAGGGGACTCTTGCAATTCATCATAAAGGGGGCCCCTGTTAGTACACAGAGTACACTCTGATAGTTGTTCTAATATTGTTATATTGCATACTTTGCATCTAAGCTACCAAGTGTAGTCACTATCGGGGGTCACTCTCTATTTACACCAGATTTAAAGTATTGTTTGTGTTGTTGAACGCAATCCTCTAGTATACATACACATTTATTTGTGTATATGTATGTGTGGCCTGTGTTCTGGATCCTGAGTGCTGAACTAAAAGGCCTAAATCTTTGGTTGGGAATTCAGGATCTGTCTCGGTAGCAACATTTGTGTTATTTCTGATTCTGTTTGCATATTCTTGTTTTTCATCAAAAGTGAGAAAAAGCAGAAAATTGATTATTCACTGCAATACTTGTGGTCTCAATTATTCACAATGACAGAACTAATAGTGTCAGATGGATTGGAGCAGACTCAGGACGCAAGAAGTGAAGAGGATACCCATGCAACAAGCCACTCCCTCGGGGGCAGGGCTCACTTTTTATACAAGATATTTTTTGGGGTCAGAAGTCTAGCACATTTTCCCCATTCTGTATAAAGGGGATATTATATGTCTGTGCAGAATGAGGGGCTTTGGTATGTGGGGGGAGGTAGAATATGTCTATACAGGATGGAGAGGACTGTGGTATATAAGGGGCCAGGTGTGCAGTGCGCAGTCTACCTCATTGTCATGGCATTGAGCTTGGCACCGTAGAAACTGGACAGAATGTATTCATGGAATTTGAATCTGAAAGAGTGCGCTCTTGTAATGGCAGAGGGGAGTACCTCGTACATCTGTAAAGATGCACATCAGAGCTACCTAAAGAGAAGTTTCCAGAGTGTAGATTAAGGAGAATTGTCTCCACCTGGAAACCTCTTATGCGGTTGTGCTTGTGGTGGGGAACCCCAAATGTGGACCTGTTGGGGTCTTCAACCTCAAGGTGGACAAATCCCTGGCCAGGATAACGAATACATTGATGCCTCAGTGGCACTCTGAAAAAGATGGATACCTTGGCTACTCCAAGGATCAAAGCTGAAGCAATTTCAATTATTCACATGTGGCACTTGAATGGCCTTGTTGGTTGGTCTGGTTTGTCTGGTCTTAATGTTCCCTGGTGTCTTCCTGTTCATCCAGACTTGCTGTCTCATTGACCCATCTTTAATCCTGCATTACATTCTCTGGTTTTAATGGCCTTCCCATTTAAAAGCCAGGTTCTGTAGGATAGGGGGTCAGGCTCTTGCGGTTATCTCCTATCCCCTTCCAATAAGGTTGCCTTTTTTGGTTGCAGTCCCTAAAGTTTGGAAAGTTTCTGAATTGGAGGTCCCTGTCCAAAGGCATGCTTTGCCCAATACTGTCCTAAGGTGGGGTCCTCCATCTTTTTTTTTTTTCCCCCCAACTAAATGTGGATATTTTCTTCTCATCATGTTTTTAGAATAAAACGTTTCTCGTAGGAGATAGCTTTCCCTTGCCTGGATGTGGTCTGATCTATTCATGTTTTTTTGAATACTACGGCCTCTTTCGGTCAGATGGTTTCCTTCTTTGTGGTTACCGTTTTGCCACAGGCTAGGTGGACAACATTTCTCTTGGAGTTCACCAGACTTAAGTGTAGGCATATGTCATCTACTCCTGCAACCTGCATACCTGGCACTGATTGTTTACCTGCAAGTGAAGTAATCTGTGGTGCATCTCCCTACTATAGACCATTTGAGAATTTACTAGAAGATGTAGTTGTGTGTTCACTGAACAAAATAAGCTTGCCATTTGTGAGTGACATACAAGTTTTCCCCAGAGCAGTCAAGCATGGCTTTTGTGCCTGGATGCACAATTGTTTATGAGGAGGAAAATTCCACAACTGGGTAACAGTGACACTAGTGCTTTTATATCAGAGAAGACAAGACTGCTAGCAGCTAAATGTCAGTTCTGCCATCGCAAATCTCTGTCATTTTGTAAACGCTCCACTTTGTATTAGAAACTCTCCTGGGGTAATGCTGTGTAAACAGATCTGCAGCAGTTTAATGGCACTCACATTTTAAAGAAGAATTGTCCCCAAACAAAATGGCTTGCCAAACCTATGCCTGGGCTCAACTTATAAATACATCTAAATCTGCAACAGGGCCTGCCCCTTGTTTGTTTATCCTACTGGACATTGACGGCGCAGATAACCATCTCCTTTAGATTTACTAAAGCTTTGTAACGTGAGCAAGCTGGATTTCTGCATAGCCAACCTAAGCCGTGGCCTTGGGTAGCAAGAGTGGCACACAATCTTGACACTTGTTGCTGACTGTATGTAACACATTTCCAGACTGCTGCCCTGCCTGTGAATATTTGCTGGTGAAATGGTGTAATTGGCTTATACACCTGGAACCTAAAGCTGTAGTAAAGTGCTAGAAATTTTCCTCCTGCATAGCAATGGTATAATGTGCTAGTATGCATTTCCTACTAGCACACAGGGCCGGAGTGGGACTCCTTTTCAGCCCTGGAGTTTCATGCCTTAGACCAGCCCACTTTTGTTCACGACTGACTATATTAAAATAATGTAATTAAAACCTCAGAATATAAGTTTGCAACGGCTGCGGTCATGGTACAGGAGAATGCGGGGCTGAGGTCATGGCACAGGAGAATGCGGGGCTGAGGTCATGGTACAGGAGAATGCGGGGCTGTGGGCATGGTACAGGAGAATGCAGGGCTGCGGGCATGGTACAGGAGAATGCGGGGCTGCGGGCATGGTACAGGAGAATGCGGGGCTGCGGGCATGGTACAGGAGATGCAGTGCTGCGGGCATGGTACAGGTGTACCATGCCCGCAGCACTGCATCTCTTGTAGTATGTCTGCAGCCCCGCTGGCAGGCAGTGGAGGAGTCTCACCTGTTCCTGAGGCCACATCGATTTAAAATTGGCGCCGCCAACACGTCATTGCCCATGCGCCGCCGCCACTAGGGAAAGCTCGTATACATTCGGCTATTCTCGGGAATAGCCAAACGTGTATGGGCTTTTCTGAGTGGCGGAGCATGCGCCGTGACAAGTTGGCGCCGTGCGGCGCAATTTTTAAATCAGGCATCCCAGTGGAACGGCCCCCGGACCGAACCGGCCCACTGGGAGAAGTCCCGGTGCTCCCTATTGGCCAATCCGGGCCTGCTAGCACATTATGTGAAGCTTCCCTTTTTAAAACGAAGAGCTCCAGCGGCATGCTGTCACCGCTTACAGGGCTTCCATCCTTACCCGGTCTTTCTTCCGGGTTCGCTGGCTCTGTTACTTTGAATAGAAAAACTGCCATTTCGTCACTCCCATGCATGCAAGCTGGAGTCACTGTTTCAGTGTAAGGGCTCTGAAGGAAGGGCATGGGTATGCAGCTGTTTCAGAGCACATGCACCAGTGACATCACCGGCGGTTTTACAAGTAGATATCCCCTAAACGGTGCACATTTAGGAGAATTTTACAGTACCTATAGGTAAAACCTAAGCAAAGGGCATTTACCACCACTTTTAACTTTAACCAATTGCCAGTTTTGACATTTCTAACATACATGTCTGCATATTTTTTTCCCTAGAAAATTACTTGGGAACGCCTAAAAATTATATTTTCTTAAAGCAAAAGCCCTGGAGAATAAAATGGTGGTTGCAATTTTTTTTTTCTCTTACGTCCTCCGACAGTCGCCGCCATCTTCATATTCATCACAATGGGGTATTAGACTTTGCTCCGTAGGAGTAGCTAGGCAACAGAATATGTCAATATTAAAGCTTTTAACATATTCCCACCCCAGGGGGTGGTCCCCTCAGTCTATACCCTCCTGCTTCCTGTTTCCTGCTTCAGTTTCAATGTCTAGCTTGTCAGGAGTAGCTGGATGTCTCTATGCTGGGGCATTTTGTCTCAGCCTTCTCTCTTTTTTGATTTTATTTGAGTTTTTTTCTCTCTTTCTTTATTTAGCTGTTATTTTTACCAGCAATAGTTAGATCTTCGGATGAAGAGGATAATGCGGGCTGCGTCTCGGGCTGACTCCCCTGGTCGCAGGTTGTGGGTCAGTGGCTTCTCAGCCCGCCATCGAGCGTTCAGTTAGGTACCGCTCCTGAGTTTTCTGAACGACCCATCCCTGTTCCGTGCAGGGATGCTAGGGTGAGGTGGCTACCTCACTGGACGCTGTGCGGTTTCTCAACCCACCTTCTGCTGCGTCCTGGATGCGACTCTCCCTGTCTCATGTACAGTGGCTTGTTCGCCTGTGCGGGTCCCCCACGCCATGTAAGAGGTAAGTGTATTCATGTGGGGACCTGTCTGTCTGGGGGGTGTCAGTCTGGGACTGTGTTACCTTGCCCTGTGTTCACACTATTGATGTTTCCCTATCTCTCACACTGCATGCTGTGGGCTGCAAGGAGGGGGGGCTGTGCTGCACTTCTGTGTCAGTCTGAGTGTGTGAACGGCTGTGTGCTGTGGAGCTTGATGTTATCATGTTTGGGGCACATTATAGCGCCGCTGCGGCGGTCCACCATGTTCTTTATAACTATGTGGTGTATTTTTATTCCACCTTCATGAGGTGGGGGAGCGGCGGTTTCGGCGCCAAACGGCGCCATTTTGGCTGTACTCGCTCCGGCCGCATGGTACACATGCATAGCGGCCATTTTCTTGTAGCCTCCCATAGGCTTTAATGAAGCGCCCTGAATATCAGCAATTCCTTTTCTACAGGAGCACCGATCTGGCCAGCAGCAGCAGCGGTCTCTCCAGGTTTTTTCCCTCTATTCTCTGTATCCTTGCCTGAGTATAACTTCTCCCTGTGGGGGTCCCTGGTGTGGGTGTGCTTGTGTGGCGGTGGGCTACGTTCGCAGCGCCTTATTTAAAGGGACGGTCACCCATTTTATTTTACTCATTTTGGGGCATGGATTCTCAGGAAAGCAACTTTCCTGTCACATTGGTGGGAAGCCAGGGGACTGCGGTTTTCCCCCTCGGGGGGGGGGGGGGGGGATTTGGCTGCGATTGTGGCTAGCCTTGCGACTCAGGTGCAATTGCTGATGGTTGCTCAATCCTCAAAAAGGCCCAGAGTTTTCAATTTCCTCTGATTCAGAGGGTGTTGGTGATGGGGCTGCTGTTGCTGGGGTCTCCTTGTCGGGGTCCCGTTCCTCCCTGGACCTTGTAGGGTCAGAAATGGAGGCTGAGGTTGAGGGGGTTGATATTTCTCCCCCTGGCTCGTCTGAAGAGCTTACACTCATGGATGAATTGGTTGCTTCTATCAAGCAAACACTGCGTTTACAGGATGAACCTTGTTCTCCTGCTGCCTTGGCGGCTTATGGGACGCAGAAAAGACGCAAAACATCGCAGGTATTTCCCTGCACTGATGATTTTCATTGCGCTGTAAAGGAACATTGGCGTAATATACGCAAGCCTTTTGCTATACCAAGTAGGTTTAAGCTGCGCTATCCTTTTACGCCCGCTACTGATGGGCGTTGGTGTGTCCCACCTCCGGTGGATCACGCGATAGCGGTTCTGAATAAGCCCACTGCGATTCCTGCTGAGGATATCCCGGTGTTCCGGGATGCCACGGACAAACGGAACGGAGTCCCTTGCCCGTCATGCCTATTCTATTATGGGTTCTATGCTGAAAGCTTTATTTGCTTCACTTGTGGCGGCCCAGGCTGTCGCGAGCTGGACGCAGGTGCTTAATCGCGTCCTGGTGGCTGATTCTGCCCTCCAGGCGACTTTGGATATGGTGGATCAAATCCACCAGGGTGTCATGTATTTGTGTGATGCGGACCTGGATATGGTTCCGTTGGCTGCACGTGTACATGGTGTGGCGGTATTGTCTCGCCGTTTTGGTTTGGTTGAAGTGTTGGTCGGTGGACCAATCTTCGCGTAAGACCTTGGCTAATCTGCCCTATGATGGTTCTCGCCTTTTTTGGTGAGTCCCTAGATACGTTAATTAGGGGGATCACGGGTGGTAAGAGCACGCTCTTACCCTAATCCCACAAGACGGCTCCTGGTAAGAAGCCGTGGACTGGTAAGCAAAAGTCCGGCCAGTCCGGTTCAGCGGCCCACAACAGTGCGGCCTGAAGGGGCGCCCGACTCTGGGGTGGGGGGACGCTTGCTCGGTTTCCTTCAGCCATGGCTGTCCCGGGTTCGGGACAGGTGGGTTCAGGAAATCGTTCGATCTGGCTACGAGATCGAGTTTCTCTATAGGCCGGAGCGCAGATTTTTTCCCTCAAATCTTCTACTGTCCCCGGAGCGTTTGCGGGATCTGCATCTAGCGGTGAAGGACCTGAGGGCTCAGGGAGTGGTGGTCCCGGTGCCTCATCGGGACAGGTTTCGGGGGTTCTATTCCAATCTGTTCACCGTGCCCGGGAAGGAGGGCAAGGTACGTCCGATTCTGGACTTAAAGGCGCTGAACCGCTTTGTGCGGGTGCGCAAGTTCCGCATGGAATCTCTGCGGTCGGTGGTGGCTGCCCTGGTTCCGGGGGAGTTCATGGCTTCCATCGACTTGAAGGATGCGTATCTTCACATCCCGAATTTCGAGGGTCACCAGAGGTACCTTCGATTTGTCATAGCGGAGGATCACTACCAATTTGTGGCGTTGCCCTTGGGTCTCGCCTCGGCTCCACGGGTGTTCACCAAGGTGCGGGCACCGGTTTTGGCTTTGTTGAGAGCCCAGGGCATCTCTGTCCTAGGGTATCTGGACGATATTCTGGTTTGGTCTGCGACCAGCCAGGGTCTGGAGAAGGCTCTGTCCGTTACGATGCAGTCTCTGGTTGGACGATAACTTTTCCAAAGTCAGCACTGTGCCCATCGGTTCGTCTCCCTTACCTGGGAATGGTTCTGGACTCTGTCCAGGCGAAGGTCTTCCTACTGGACGACAAACTCAGGACTCTTCAGGAAGGAAGTCAGGTCCCTCAGGGACGCTCCGTCCTTGCCACTCGGACGTGCATGAGATGTCTGGGATTGATGGTCTCGGCTTTCGAGGCGATTCCCTTCGCCCAGTTTCACACGCGGGGTCTCCAAGCGGAGATCCTGTCCAGGTGGGACGGGCGACCGCGATCTCTGGATCCGGATTTCGTTGGGCCATCGCACCAGAAGGGTTCTTCTGTGGTGGCTCCTGTCCCCGCCGGTGTCAGGGGGCAAGTCTTTTCGTCCTCTCTCATGGACGGTGGTCACCACGGATGCCAGCCTGTCGGGCTGGGGTGGTGTTCTGGGCGTTCTGTCCGCCCAGGGAACTTGGTCGGAGGGGGAGTCCTCCCTTCCGGTCAGCATTCTGGCATTGCATGCAATGATTCTCTGCCTTCAACGTTGGCCGGACAGGCTGCAGGGCTGTCCGGTTCGGGTGCAGACGGACATTGCCACGGCGGTGGCTTACGTCATTCGCCAAGGGGACACCAAGAGGGCCCGGGTGGCTCGGGAAGTGGCCAACATTCTGTCTTGGGCCGAGACGCATGTCCCGGCGATATCGGTGGTTCACATTCCAGGGGTTGGAGAACTGGCGGGCGGATTATCTGATGCCGCCAGTCCCTGGACCAGGGGGAATGGCCCCTCCGTCCGGGTGTTCTCCAGATGTTGTGCGCGACGTGGGGTCTTCCGGAGGTGGACCTGTTCGCGTCTCGTCTGTACAGCAAGGTGTACAGGTTCGTGGCAAGGCCACGCGATCCTCGGGCAGACGCGTCAGACGCGTTGGTAGCTCCGTGGCATCAGTACCGACTGATGTATGCGTTTTCACCGTTTCAATTGCTGCCCAGGTTCCTTCGCAGGTTGGTCTCGGAACCAAAACACGGTGATTCTTGTGACACCGGACTGGCCTCGCCGGTCCTGGTACGCAGACCTCGTGCATTTGGCGATCGACGCCCCGTGGCGTCTGCCTCTTCGGGAAGATCTCCGGTCTCAAGGGCTGATATTTCATCCTGCCTTGCAGTCGCTGGCTTTGCCGGCCTGGCTGTTGAAACCGAGGCCCTGAGGGATAGGGGTCTCTCCCCTGAGGTCATTCACACTTTGATCGACGCAAGGAATTTTTTCCTCGGGGTAGGTCTTTTACCGTATTTCGGAGGCCTATTTTGCCTGGTGTGAGTTCAGGGGGTCTTCACCTCGCCCGTGGTCGGTGTCTGGGGTGTTGTCCTTCCTTCGAAAGGGTGTTGACAGCGTTTGGCGCTGGCTATGATCAAGGGTCAGGTGTCTGCGATGGCTGTTCTTTTTTCAACGTTCTATGGCATCTATCTCCTTGATTGGCACTTTTGTTCGGGGGCATCTGGTCCCTCCTAGGAGGGTGCCTCTGCCTCCTTGGGACTGGAATCTTGTTCTGTCCGTGTTACAACATGGTTCTTTTTTGGACGGATCGGGTAGATCTCGTTGTCTATGTTGTCATAGAGGGTCACCTTTTTTGGTGGCGATCAATTCGGCTCGCAGAGTGTCGGAGCTGGCAGCCTGTCCTGCCATTGTCCGTATCTGGTCAATCACTTGGTTAAGGTGGTCTTGCGACCTAACCCTTCTTTTTTTTCCGAAGAGGGTTTCGGAATTTCACCTCAATGAGGTCATTGTCTTGCCTTCGCCTTGCGCGAAGTCTAAACATTCGGAGGAGGTGTTGTTGCACTCCTTGGATGCTGTTCATGGCGATTAGGGTTTACCTAAAATCTTCTGAATCTTTTCACAAGTCGGATTCTGTTTGTCCTTCCGGGGGTCCTCAGAAGGGCGTGGCGGCGTCGGCTTCTGCCGTCGCCAATTGGTTCAGACAGGCCGTTGAACAGGCCTATGCTTTGCGGGGAAAAGTTTCCCTTATGCCTGTGAGAGCGCACTCTACCAGATCTCTGAGTGCGTCTTGGGCCTGTCGTCATGGGGCTTCTGTGGCCCAGTTGTGTAGGGCGGCGACTTGGTCGACCTTGCACACCTTCACTCTGTTCCACAGAGTGGATGTTCAAGCATCGGCAGATGCTTCCTTTGGCCGCAAGGTTCTTAGTGCGGCGGTCCCTTAGGGTCCCTGGTTTTGGTCCTTTGGGCTGTTTGGGATTTCTTTGTATCCCTGGGTTATTTGTTTTTTTCCTGGGTTATTGCTCCCGTTGAGCAAATTTTTTCTCGTGTTGCCAAGCTGGTTTCCTTCCTTTGGTAAGGTTACTTTCTTGATGTGGAGACTGCGTTGCCTTTAGGCGCGGCTGCGTTTCCCACCCCTCATGTTTGCACTGCTTTGGGACGTCCCCATTGTGACGAATATGAAGATGGCGGCGACTGTCGGAGGACGTAAGAGAAAACGGAATTTTTGTAAAATCTTACCTGTAAAATTCCTTTCTCTGAGTCCTCCGACAGTCGCCGCCCCCGCCCCTCTTTTGGGGTTTAGGTACTCTACTGCTATTCCACTGAAACTGAAGCAGGAAACAGGAAGCAGGAGGGTATAGACTGAGGGGACCACCCCCTGGGGTGGGGATATGTTAAAAGCTTTAATATTGACATATTCTGTTGCCTAGCTACTCCTACGGAGCAAAGTCTAATACCCCATTGTGACGAATATGAAGATGGCGGCAACTGTCGGAGGACTCGGAGAGGAATTTTACAGGTAAGATTTTACAAAAATTCCGTTTTTTTTTTTTTTTTTTTTTTTTTTTTGGTCACAGAATATTTGCAGAGCAATTGATTAAATACAGATTTTCAGGAAAAGATACACTTTTTAATGAATTTTATGGCATTCAGACACGTTATATTAACCCAATTTTTTTGTAAAATATAAAAAGCTGTTATTGAGTAAATGGATACCTAATATGTCATGGCATGCTTTAGACTTTGTGCATGCCTGAACGGTTCAGTTTTTTCCAAATTGCTCATTTCTTTTTAAGGACCCTCCAATCCTCAGCAGAGCCTCATTCCTTGCGGCTTATGAACCGTGGTGAACTAAAGATTAGGGCTCCAGGGGTTGGTATATCCCATGGCTTATGCATCCTTGCTCACCTTCCCTCAAACATCCGTACATAGTGGGATGGGAGAGGGATCTTGCTTTTACACTGGAAATGGAGATTCAGGTCTCTTACAAGGGCATATTGAATGTTTTTATTTGATAGAGGCTGTTAAAGTTTTGATGAGGTGGTACTTGGTCCCTACTTGCCTAGCCAGTATGTATTCATCACCAGAATGTTTTAGAGTAGGGATTCCCAATCTACGGTCCTGCAACTGTTGCAGAACTACACATCGCATGAGGGTATTGTAAAACTCTGACATTCACAGACATGACTAGGCATGATGGGAATTGTAGTTCCTGAACGAATGGAGGGCTGTAGTTTGGGAATCCCTGTTTTTAGAGGATGTTCCTTGCGGGGCACCAAGCTCCACATCTGGTGGGAGGGTCCTTGGATCAGAAGTTATTGGGAGTAGGGTTGTTTCCATGATTCATAAAATAAAGGTATTGCAATTGCACAGCCGTCTTGTATACCTTTTTTTTGACCTGACGGCCAAGATCAGCATTGCGAGATCATGGGAAAACACCCTCTGTATCCATTCATTGTCTGGAGCATAAAATGTCCTGGATCATGATTCATGATAAGGTTGCTAGTGTGGTGAATGATAAAACAAGCTTTATTTGAATAAACTTGAGAACCGTGGGCAGCCTGTCAAGGTCTTACCTTGCCCTCCTGTTGGTAGCCATCTTGGACAGACTGCTGCCTCTTACAAACTCTGATTGCATCATCACTTGTCTGCTGCCTGAGCGTCCACAGTGATGCTGCTGCACACCTGACTATATCTATCACCTGATGAGTTGCAGCTCTTGTCCTTGCGTTTGTGCTCCAAGGTGCATCTCTCCTAGCTCCATGTTCCTCCATGTATGACCTGGCTTGGCTGATGACTCTCTCCTGGCTCTCGACCCGGGATCGGCAGACTTCCCGCTTCTGGACTCGACCCTCTGCTTTGATGACTACCTGCTTCTGGACTTGACCCCAGCTTGTGCTGATCTCGCTTCCTTACTCTTGGTGTGCGTTTTTTATTATGGTTTGCTTTAATAAACTACTTTATTTTACCTGAATTCCCATGTGGTCTGGTTTCCTGGCACCCTGAAGGTACCATTTTTTTTGTCTTCCACTCCATGACTTATTCCAAGATAGTTCTGTCTTCTGAGATTCCTGGGTCTCCCTTTTTCTCTTTCCTCTTTTCTTTTTCCTCTTTTTTTGACTTCTCGTCTACACTTTCTGGAGCACTTCTGTTTTCTTCTTCTTTTTTTATTTATTTGGATTTAGTTCTGTTTAGACTACTTCCAGCATTCTGCACATACAGGGTATCCTCTGATGCGTTAATTGTTGGGAACTATAATGGATAGTTTGCTGATGTGCTTTTATCTTTATGGATACTTTTTGATGTACTGGTCCGGATTGATTTGGCTACCCTTTGGCTACATGTATGGTGTCTGGCTTGTTATATGGCTTTGGTTACAATCAAAACTCTTTTGAGCGAGAAATTGCACATTCCCGTGGAATGGAAAAACTGAGGTACATTAAATTATCCATAGGCAACGCTTTAAAAGCCTTTACAGGCTACCAGCTTATAGTTAAAGGTGAGCTCTAGCACTAGAATTTTTGCTTTCACTCGGATGTTCCTGGTGGTACTGTGTGTGGTGCGATCACCTTTTACACATGCGGAGCTGGACCTACGTGCCCAATTTACAATTGCGCTTGAGCACACAGGGCGTGCGCGGGAGTGACGTCACCGCGGCTCCGGCCAATCAGATGGCCGGATGCCGCGATCCCGGAAGGCGGGCGATTGAACATGTCGCCCGTCATAGAGGTAAGCGGGCGGCACGGCGGGGGCTCGTTCTAAGATAAGTATTTCATAATGAGCTAGTATGTGATGCATACTAACTCATATGTGTTTCTCTTTCAGGTTAAAAAAAAAAAAAATTTGGAGTTTACAACCTCTTTAAAACTCATTTACTTTTATTTTTTACACAGTTTCTTTTATTTTTTTTTTCTGATTCAACTTTATGGCTATAACAAGGGATGAACAACATAGCTGGGCAGTGACAAGTATTCTTTACTGAGAGACTTAAGCCCCGTACACACGATAAGGTTATCGAACGATCTGTCGTCCGTTTTTTTGTGGCATGCTAGTCTGATGTGGAAAGTGAAGAGGTTATTTTCATACGAATTTTCCTGTACGACAGAATTCTACTTCAGAAGTGATGTCATGTGTTGGATTGCTTTGTATGTGTTCTTTCGTCTCTGAGCATGTCTAGTCTTGCTCTTAAGATTTTTTTTTCCGTAAAAATCTGTACCAATCAGATGAAAATCGGACGTTGTATTACAGACGACAAAAATTATATAGCCTGCACGTCAGGATTTTGTCAGCTGAAAAGTCAGAGTTGGCTGTCGAAAGCACCATACTAACAATCCGAAAATTGGCAGATCGGTCATCGGACGAATTTTCCCTACAGATTTTCTTATCGTGTGTATGGGCCTTTAAGGTTTTATGCTGCCCTAGGCAGGACTAAAATCAGACGCCCATCCCATCTAAATTTTGTCCCACTTCTTCCTGTTTTAAGATCCACTCTTTCATCTGTGAACTCTACCCCTTCCTCTTTAGGCTCCACTTCTTCCTGTCAGTGCTGTACCTTCAGGAGTTGGTTAGACTGCAGACCTACTACAGGAGTTGGTCAGAGACTTCGGGCAGGACTTCCCATGGTCATAATAGGGAATAGTAATGTCTCCAGCCATTCATTCACTGTAATCAGTGGAGAACAGCGTAAGTTCTATGACATGACAACTATGAATAATTACAGCATCTTCAGTAACCCGATCATTGTCCTTCTTTTTCTATTACATTTGCCAGTTACCATTTCATCACTGCAGCCTGCCACCCAGCTGAGCCAAGACCGCCTCCCCTGGCCAAGCCCAGCTGAGCAGAGGTGCCTTGAGACTGCCCCCCTCGCCTGAGCACAGCTGAGACGACCCTCTGCCCAAGCAGAGACTACCCACCCCGCCCAAGCACAGTCGAAACCACCACACTGCCAGAGCCCAGTCCAATACAGTCTGATCCTTGCAGGGGTGCACTTGCCCCTCCTGTAGCTACTGCGCTGGTTCCTTCTGCCTGGGGTCCATCCCCCCCCGAAAACATCCGCCCTGCTTTGCAGCAGATATGCCCCTGTATGCAGCATAGTGGCGGGGCCGGCTACCAGCTTGCCATGGTGATACTAACCCACTTACCTGTAAGTAAAATATAAGAAGTGTGATTTGCACTGTAGCAGCTGACACACTCATATCCAAGCCACCACTTAGATCTGCACTTCAGCACACACAGCTCAATCCTTGATATCAATGCTACCATGAGTTCTGCACCCCAGCTCACTCGTTGGTATCGATGCTACCACTGGGGTCTGCACTGAAGCACACAAAGGTCTCTTTGGTATCAATGCTACCACTTAGGTCTGCACTAGAGCATGCACACAGCTTATTTTCCACTATCCATACCATTGCTAAGATCTTCACCCAAGCAAACACCACTCCTCTGCATCTATGCCACTGGTAAAATCTGCATCTCCGCACACACAAATAAGTTCCCTGTATTCATGCCACTAGTGAGATCTGCACACCTCACACAGGGCTCATTTCCCAGTGTCCAAGCCACCAGTGAGATTCCCCCCTCCCTAGGACACACAATTTACTCCTCCATATCTATGCCAATGGTGAATCACTATGACCCATAACAAACAAGAGGGGCAGTATAGGGTATTGGGTAGGAACTAGGTAGCCAGCTGAGTAAAACATGGGTGTGAGAAAATTAAAGGTATTGGGTGGGACAAGAGCAGGAGAGAGGAAAGGAGGGTTGAAAATGAAAACCCTATGTATCCGTCGCCAGTAACTTTCTGGCATTTCTGGACACACTAGGCGGTGGCAGGGTAAAGTGTGATTCGTATTTGTAGAAGAGTCTAAATGAGATGCTCGTGCCTTGCCATAACAAGGCTATCTTGGGGCAAGACCAAAAAAATGGAACAAAATTCCTGATTGTTGAAGACCTCTCCCAACATTGGTCAGAGATGTTGGGGTTAAGGGCATATAGAAGGGCAGAACTATGGTACCAGTGGTAAAGGATCTTGAATTGGTTCTCTTTGTAAACTATAAAGTTAGAGAAGATTTTGTGTGCAGTTTCCCAGCTGCTGCCCTTTTCCTCAATTTATATTAACCCCATTTAGAATGTGTTTTCATCCAGTCGGGTAGTTAGTGGTCATGTAAATTTTGTATCTTGAAGACTAAACCTTTGCCTTTTGCACCCATAATGCAAACTTTCCCAAAGGTTATGGGGGCAGACAGCATTCGGTTTGAGGCAAAAATTGCATAAAATGTTTTTTTTTTTTTGGTAACTAAACAAGGACCTGTACAGTAGGCCGTAACTTAACCACAGTTTTTATTGGGTCAATGAAACCTTTTCCGGATCAAATAATCACTTTAGATTACATGTTTACGAAATGTTCACACGTTTGCTAGTTTCATGTGAAATGTAATAAATTGGCACTTCAGCCAGGCATACTGTATACAGGTATATGCAAAATAAATGTGCAGCAAATGTGTGGTGAAGCATTTGGAAGCTAAATATATATGGAGCGCCATTCTCCATTTAATGAACATATGGACCTGGCATACATGCTTTATAAATACGGTAAATGTCTTCGCAGGGAAGCATATATACATGTGCCCTTAACATTGTAGAGGTTTTATTGTAGTAGGCAGTTTTGGAATAAATTTACATCACCGCCCATTTTTTTCAAAAATGTATTCTATGCCATGGTAAAGCGGAGTTTCGGTTATTTTTGTGTTTATTAAAAATCTGCAGCTGCAAAAGGTGTAGCTGCTGACTTTTAATAAACACACACTCGCCAGTCCCATGATCTATCGATGTGGTCACCAGAATCCCGGTTCTCTCCCTCTCCTCTCCCCGGTGCTGGCATTACAACTGTGAGCACATGGCTGTGACAGCTTGCGGCTTCACAGACGGGTGCGCATATCGCCCTGCACCTCCTGAATGGTTAGACAATCCTCTGGGACCTGTGACATGTCCCAGAAGATTGCAGGGAGGGAGGGGGAGAGGAGAACTTGCGCTTGTATAGCCTTGGCAGTCCGAGTGGGAGTGGGTACCTGTCAAAACTAGGTGCCTACTACCCCCCCCCCCTCAAAAATTACATGCCAAACGTGGCATAGGAGGTAGGGTGGGGGGAGTGCTTAAAGTGGAACTTTCCCGTTTTTTGGGTGGAGCTCCACTTTTTCAAAGTAACCCGGTCTCAATAAAACATTTTTTTGTAAAAGGAAAAAGTGTGCCTACCTAACTTTCCCGCTGTCTATGCTGGTGAATGCTTCTCCAGTCCTAGGGAATCTCTAGCTGAAGTCCACACTGAAAACAACACCTTGGGATTAATTATCTCCATGGTCGTCATCAACTTTCACAGATTCATACAGCAGACCTCCTCATTACTGTATGGATAGGGGTCAGAAGGCGGGACCGGTGAGAGCTGCAAGGGATCCAGGAGATCAACACTCCCAGAAGTTTTGGTTTTCATGTGTACTTTTAGCAGAAGATTTCTTTGTGTATCAGAGTGGAATTTAGTAGTGCGGGCAACAGGGAAGGTGAGTATGTGTACACTTTTTAAAGGCTTGTTTTAAAATATATGTAAACCCTCATCTTGTAAGACAGCCCATAGTTTTAAAATAGAAATTAAAGGTGACAGTAGTGCTTGGGACAGAGCCCAAGTGTGAAGAAAAGAAAGATGATTCCGTGGAATCAGTGACAATGGTGTTATCAGGTGACTTAAACAGTGGATTTTTCTGTTTTCCCTTTGATGTTGGAATGGGAAATAAACTCAGAAAAAATCCTAAATTGCTGACGCGTTTCGGCTCTCTTGTGGGCCTTTCTCAAAGCGTTCAGTCACTCAGTCTGTGGTCTATAAGAATAATATAAAATATAATATGTAAGGATAATTTTAACAAATCCTTAAAATAAATCATACATTCTTGGAGTTTGAAATAATGTATAGTTACATACATGGGTGCATCCATTCCTTCCGCGTATCAGCCCCTGTATCCGTTCACATTCACAACGGGAATCGTGTGTTGCAGGGCCTAGGATTATAATTGTTTCTTATAGTGTGGCTCAGATGGATCAGATGAGTATGTATATATATATATATATATATATATATATATATATATATATATATATATATATATATATATATATATATATATATATATATATATATATATATATATATGTATATATATATATGTATGTATTTATGTATGTATTTTCTTATGTATGTATATATATGTATATATATTTCACTTACATCTGAATGCACTGGTGGGAGGGTGTCTCCAGGATCCTGGGGGTTAGTTTCCCTCTTTTTTATATACCAGGTTTGGATCTAGGGTATAATGGACAATTGTATCGATAGTATTTAGCCAGACATACATACAGTGTCCAGTAATTATCCCAAAAATATATATATGAATACTTAAAAATGTAAGTGCTTAGAAGACTTCCAGATGGTGGTGTGATACAACAAAATAAAAGTGACTAGAAATGCTTCGGTGCCAAGTTTATTAAAAAACATAGTAAGGGCTTTGCAGTCCGTTGCACTTACATTTGTTGTCCTTCTGGCTTGCGCAGTGTAAGAGGTCCGTCCTCTCCTCTCCGCTGGAGAGAAGTGAGGATTGCCTCACGTTCCCCGGCCTTATGAAGCGCCTCGCGCATGCGCATTGCACGTAGATGGTCTCCATGGCGGCGTGACGTAGGCACCGACGTCTGCGCCTGCGCTGGCTGGATGCGTGCGCAGGCTGCAACCCCGTTGCTGGGGACGCCGCTCTGGCCGCCGACACGGAAGGAGGAGCCATCTTCTCCCCGAAGGGATTGGTGGGTCCTGATAATCCGGATTATCAGGACCCACCAATCCCTTCGGGGAGAAGATGGCTCCTCCTTCCGTGTCGGCGGCCAGAGCGGCGTCCCCAGCAACGGGGTTGCAGCCTGCGCACGCATCCAGCCAGCGCAGGCGCAGACGTCGGTGCCTACGTCACGCCGCCATGGAGACCATCTACGTGCAATGCGCAATGCGCATGCGCGAGGCGCTTCATAAGGCCGGGGAACGTGAGGCAATCCTCACTTCTCTCCAGCGGAGAGGAGAGGACGGACCTCTTACACTGCGCAAGCCAGAAGGACAACAAATGTAAGTGCAACGGACTGCAAAGCCCTTACTATGGTTTTTAATAAACTTGGCACCAAAGCATTTCTAGTCACTTTTATTTTGATGTATCACACCACCATCTGGAAGTCTTCTAAGCACTTACATTTTTAAGTATTCATAGATACTGCCACACATATATATATTTTTGGGATAATTACTGGACACTGTATGTATGTCTGGCTAAATACTATCGATACAATTGTCCATTTATACCCTAGATCCAAACCTGGTATATAAAAAAGAGGGAAACTAACCCCCAGGATCCTGGAGACACCCTCCCACCAGTGCATTCAGATGTAAGTGAAATATATATACATATATATACATAAGAAAATACATATATATACTCATCTGATCCATCTGAGCCACACTATAAGAAACAACATAATTATAATCCTAGGCCCTGCAACACACGATTCCCGTTGTGAATGTGAACGGATACAGGGGCTGATGCGCGGAAGGAATGGATGCACCCATGTATGTAACTATACATTATTTCAAACTCCAAGAATGTATGATTTATTTTAAGGATTTGTTAAAATTATCCTTACATATTATATTTTATATTATTCTTATAGACCACAGACTGAGTGACTGAACGCTTTGAGAAAGGCCCACAAGAGAGCCGAAACGCGTCAGCAATTTAGGATTTTTTCTGAGTTTATTTCCCATTCCAACATCAAAGGGAAAACAGAAAAATCCACTGTTTAAGTCACCTGATAACACCATTGTCACTGATTCCACGGAATCATCTTTCTTTTCTTCACACTTGGGCTCTGTCCCAAGCACTACTGTCACTTAATGCTTGTTGTATAACATACACTACCGGTATTTACAGATTAAATACTATTGTATTTTACCTTACTCATAATTTTTTGAATGATACAATGTATATTGCTTGATATACCCCTCACTTGCCCATAAAGTCCCACTTTATCTGGTCTGAGGCACCAGCAACCCCCATTACAATATACATATAGGGACGGTGGCAGAACCTACTTTAGTACATGTGATCAAAGGAAATTCCCCCCTTCTTTTAGAAATTAAAGGTAAAAACATTTTGTGTGTGTATAGTTTTTTTACACTGTTGTCAAAAGTATTGGAACGCCTGCCTTTACACGCACATGAAATTTATTGGCATCCCAGTCTTAGTCCGTAGGGTTCAATATTGAGTTGGCCCACCCTTTGCAGTTATAACCGCTTAAACTCCTCTTCTAGGAAGGCTGTCCACAAGGTTTACGAGTGTCTATGGGAATGTTTGACCATTTTTTTCAGAAGTGCATTTGTGAGGTCAGGCACTGATGTTGGACAAGAAGGCCTGGCTCGATGTCTGCGCTCTAATTCATCTCACAGGTGTTCTATCGGGTTGAGGTCAGGACTGTGCAGGCCAGTAAAGTTCCTCCACCCCAAACTTCCTCATCCATGTCTTTATGTTCCAAATGCCCAATGCTTCAGAAGATCCTACGATAATGTAAGGGAACAGAAGTCTGAGTAAACACAGCTGGAGAACACAAATGGTTCCTGTATACATTTAAACTTTTATTTCTTTAGCACACCTGTATAGACAAGCATCTTAGTTGTAGTACTGAGTGTTATAACACATGTTAAAGGAGTTGTAAAGTCAGAAGTTTATCTTCATGCATTCTTTGCATGAAGATGAAAAACCTCGGTGTACCAGCCTTCCCAGCACCCCTCTAATACTATACCTGAGGTCCTTCTCTGTTCAGCGATGTCCATGAGTCCCTCGGCCGCCTGGGCTCTCCCTCCTGATTGGCTGGAACACAGTCGTGGCACCATTGGCTCCTGCGGCTGTCAATCAAAGTCAGGTAATCAGGAGAGAGTGGGGGCAGGGCTGAACGGCAGCTCCGTGTCTGAATGGACACACTGAGCTGCAGCTCGGCTCTAGTGACCCCAAAGCAAGCTGCTTGCGGTAGGGGTGCTCGATGGGAGGTAGGGGCTAGGAGCAGCAAAGAGGGACCCCAGAAGAGGATGCATATGTATTTCATTTCTCAATAAAGTCCTACAACAAATCAATGCCTTTGGCCTATATCAACTGCAAAACACAAGAGACGATCTTTATGCATGGCTAACCAGAACTCGAAAGCAAAATAAGCTTCCTTTTCAATCTGTTGAATACTCAAAGTTCACATACAGTAATCCCCCGCTCCATCGCGGTTCAGTTTTTGCGGTCCCGGTAATTCACGTTTTTTTTTGTAATGTTATTTTACTATATAAATCATTAAAAATGAAATATTTTTGTGTTTTCCATAGCTCTTGCTATGTCTCTCAGTGTCTTTTATGTGTTTAAATGAGTTTCTATTGTTTTAAAAGTGTGTTTAAAGACCTTAAAATGCTTCTACACGTACAGTGACAGTAAAAAAATCATGCCTACAATGCATTTTAATAGGGTTTTTCTATTTCGCGGAATTTCACTTTTCGCGGCTGGGTCCGGAATGTAACCCCCGCAATGGAGGCGGGTTTACTGTATTTCCAATCAATATTACTGCCTGGGTAAGTCTACCCAAACCAAACTTGATGGACATTACAAGAAATCGAACAGAGATCCTTTCAAACCACTACCAATAACACCCATACCAAATTCAATTCCACTTTTTGTTGAGCTGTGATATGTTCTCCATAGTTTCCAGCAGAGAATTCAGCACAGGAGGTTACACTGTTACGTCACATAGAACGCAGTTGGGCTTTATATAAATTAGCACCTGAAGGAAGTTCTTCAGCATTCAGAACATTTTCTGACGCTCAGTAAAAAAAACTGACTGCTCTGGTTGGAGCCAATGTACTAACAATCCATTAGTACAGTGGTCCTCAACCCTGGCATACACATACGGTCCGTTCAGTTCATCAGTTCAGGCACGTCAAAATGTAACAGTTTTTCATCATTTTTCATCCGTTTTTCGTCAGTTATCTGTTTTTCGTCCGATCCGTTTTTTTGACGGATGAGAAATAGGGCATTCATCCATTCAAAAAACGGACATTGAAGGAAGCGGATGAAAACGGATGTTAACTGATGATCATCCGTTGTCATCCATTTTTACATAGAGATAAATTGATGTCGGTTTTTCATCCGTCAACGGATGGATGAAAAACGGACAAACGGACAGCATGTGTAAAGGAGCCTAAAATGACATTTCCCTCACTTTAGAGAGGTTTGTCTTGTTTCCTGTAGTGTCTGCAGGATAGGAAATTTAAGTAAAGAGATTGTTTGACTTTAGCTCTACAGGTTCACTTTGGGGAGTCTGTCAAGTCGTGAGAAGTCTCTACTTTTTATTTCACCGGTGGTTTCGTCTATCCACACATGCGCACAGATGAAGGTCACCTCAGAAAATGGATATAGTAAATTATATTATGTTAGGATGGAAAAAAAACTTGTGCTTCAATCTAGCAAAATAGATTCTAAAGTGCATCCTAGTACTCAATAAAGATAATTAATTGTCCCTCTTTAAGAACAACACAATGTAATTAATGAGATTTCTGATACTGTTTTAAAAGGTTTGCCCCCCCCCCCTCCCATGATGGAATGAGCGTTCCACAGGTTTTTAATGCTTTGCCATGAGCAATGTGCGCAAAATGCCGCTGTATGTATTTTTCTTTTTTAAAGGGAACCTGTCATGTAGGGCAATACCTATATGATGATCTTCTAATGAAATTACATTTTTGCTCTCTTCTTGACTCTATTCTCCTTCCCAGGCTTTGACAAACAATAAATTGTATGTTAAAGTGTACGTAAAGGCTTTTTTTTTTTTTTTTGGACAAGGGTGGGAATGTTTAGACCCTCTGTCTCCCAGCTAGAGAAGAGAATCCCCCCCCCCCCCCTAAATTTGTTCTAGTGACTGTTGTCATGAAGACAACATGAAGATAAAACCTTTTGATTTTAGAGTTGTCACCAGAGCAAGAAATGGAGGTAAAGTATTAAATTTGCCCCAAATGTTCAATGACCGTTAAAGTCGGCCATAGACGATTCAAACCATGTTTGGACAAGCTGAATGTATCCAAGTTGATCGATTTACTTTGGTACAGCCAGCCTGATGGATTTGGCATTGTTATTGCTAGCCGCTCTTAGCCACTGGCATTACTGTGTTCTCGTGGCTGGGGACGGGAGAATCAATGACTTGGTGGGAGTGATTGCCTGTGTTGATGGGGGAGTCGAGCGAATTTTCTTCTTCTTCTTCTATGGCTGGCCCAAGGTGTGAATTACCCTCACGCTGGGGAGATTTCTTATTTCCTGTTGAGTTTCCAGGACAGGAAGGGACGAGAAATCGCTCCAGCAACGTTCTTTTGCATCCAGTGCTGCGTTCTAGATAACCTAGGAAGGGTTCTCCGGTTACCTTTCTCTGGTGGAGAAAACGGGGTGTGTACCCTCTGGATCATCTACTCATAGGCAATGTTCTGATCCCGGGCCCTGGCAATATTCCCTGGTGGGGTGAGGTCTGGGACCCTTGTAACATAGGCCTCACAGAATCCTAATTTCTTAGCCAATTCTCCTCTTTCAATAGCCTCCTTGGCTTCCTGGTCAAAAGGCATGCCAATTTCGGGGCCTGGGGAGCTGTGGTCAGTCTCTGATCCCCATTCCCACTCTGTTTCCTCGATGGATCCCCAATCTTCCATATCTTCCTCCAAGGACCCACATTTTGCATAAAAAGCTGGGGAATTCACTCTGACAGGGCACTTCTCACCCTCACTACTGGTGTTGGAAGAAGACACTTAAGTAATTTCTGCCTGCACAGGCTGGGGAATAGGGCGGATCGGGGCGGATTCCGTTATGGCCCTGGCCGGCGGTACTTCTGGCCAGGTCCCTACTGTTTGGGTGGATACAGATCCCCTCCCTGTGGAGCTCTGCGACCGAACTCCCTCCCTGCAGAGTGTGAGCCTACCGACTGTTGGCAAGGTCTCCATCTGCATCATCAGCCTGAATAACCCTCTTCCTGCACCACGGAGGAACTTGGACTCGTTCCCCGTCACCTCCTGAGTGAGGCCTGTATCCCACATCACTGTAAGCTTCTTGTGATGGCCCTCGCTCTTCTCTGCCCTGAGCACCAAATCACCACATTGAACCTACGCCTGCACCCTCAGAGTAACAGTGGCACACTGAGGACATACCACTCCAAGGAACTCCCGGCCTCCGGTGCACAACGTGAGTGTGCCATCCGGATACCGGTATCCCAAACTAACGGGGGATCGGGCAGGTTGATCTGCTCTCGGCTCTGCTCCGCAGGGTTTTTGCCCATGGTGGCAGGAACACCCTTCGCTCCTCTGGTGAAGGACATGTCTCCCTCTCCTGCACGTGTCTCCCGCACAGCCGCGCCTGGAGGAGGGGATATTAATGGGGTCCCCTGGGTCTCCCCGGATTGGCCAGATGATCCCGCTGCCTCCTCCCATTCACCATGCTAGGTGGTCACTCCTCCCCTTGGGCAGTCCTGCTCTTGGCACGCTTTCCTACGCGGTACTGTAACTCTTCCCCTGCCGTGCTGCTGCGCTGCAAACACTTGGGAAGTAGCTGCAAAGCGGAGTATGTCACTTGCTAGACATACATCCCGCCACCTTAATTGCACGAGGGCCCTCACTGCACTTTTCCTTGCTAAAGCCTGCCGTCCCTTCTTGCTCGGCAAGAGTAGCATCCCGCCACCGACTGCATGGTCGATACTCCTCTTCCTTGCCGCACACGTGCAATTAATGTCTTCCATACTGGCTCCGGGACTAGCTTCACGGCCCTCCTCAGTGTGGCCGACTACAATCCCCACAGTATGTGTTCAACTGCCATAAAGAAATAATGTCCCACTATCAAATGCACGGTCGACATTCTTCCACATAGCTTGCACCACCACCCGGCCCCTGGCACCTCGCTTCCCGTGCCCCTGGCCTCCATTTTCACTGTCCACACTAGGACCTCCGGCGTCCACTTCTCTGTCCTTTCCTGGACCCTTGATGCCACTTTTACTGTCCACACTAGAACTCCTTGCTATCAGACAGTTGCTGCATTCACGCATCCTGACATACTTGTCTCCTGCCTTCCATTTCCTGACAGCAGAATACATCTCATAATCCACATGGAAAGTCTTAGTCCCTTTACGGTTCCTCATAGAACATTTGCGTTGCCACAAGCATCCCTCTCTGTGGCCTTCCAGCCTCAACCCACTCTCCCTGCCTCCCGCTTTTGCAGTCTCACACCCGGCCTGATGCTGATGTAGCAGTTCCAGATCACAAAAATTGATTTTTGTGGACTTTTTCTTGTGCCGTTGCCAAGGGCTACTGGGCCAGTAGCTAATGGCAAAATCCCGGACGAGCCCCCAAATGTAGCAAGGTTTCCAGGCCTATGGCCTGATGTGGGTCTGCCATTAGTACCGGTTATGTCTCCAGCCTATGTGAGCTGTGACCCTGGGTGTGACAACTGAAACAGTGACAACTCCGACATCTTTGTTTGTGGGTTTTATTGGAATTAGGGGATGGGAGAAGGGAATGAGTGGGATACTCCTTGAGGCTTAACTAGTTACAATTGGGACTTTACTTCTGAAATGCCCGTTGGCGCTTCCTTGACGCCAGCCAACGCTCATTGACATTAAGAACACTTTTTGTAGAACAGAAGAAATGCTGAATCCTCGACTTTTAGTCCATGTTGTACTGTAAAAGTCACTGAATACTTTCCCCGCCTGGCGCAGCTTGAGGTAGTATATAGTAGAAATCTGTATAGCTGTCACTTTGACTGGCACGCTCTGTGCAATTCAGGGCCCGAACTGCAGGTTCCCCCTTTAACCTTGAACTCTTCAGGGTCCGCGGACTATGTACCCCCTCTGTAGCTTCAGGGTCCTCAAGCTAGGTACCCCCTTTACTGCTAGCTGAAACTGTCTTCCAGAACCTCTTCCGAAGTGGCCCCCTCTAACTTCAGGCAGACCCCCAGGGGCATTCCTCAGTACTCACAACCTGTGTAGGCTTTCCTGGGACTGGACCCCCCTCTCTCTGCAGGCTCTCGGCACATCGGATTTCCTCAGCTCAACTCGGCACTCTCTGGACACTCAGGCGACACCCTGAGACATCCACCTTCCTCAAACAGGAGGAGACACAGCCGCACTCTCCGTCCTGGGACTCTGCTCCCACCAAAGACACCATGCCCCGCACCCCCCCCCCAAACGTATACCCATTCCCAGAATCCTTTGCAGCTTCTGGGGTAGTTACAAGCTGGGATGTGTCCCCTGATTAGGCTTCACCCACTGCCCTATGAGTATCCTCTCACAGGAGCCAGTGGGGATGCTTCTCTCCTCAGCAGGCTCATCTGGAAGCCCTGACACCCTAGCTACATAAATCACAGCCCTGCTGTTAGGCAGACAAGGCCCACTATAGTTTTATCTATCCCCTACCTGTAGGGTGCTACATAAGCAATGCAACATTCCTCCATAATTTTTTATTTTTTGCTTGAGATGAATGTATATGCCAGCTTCAGGTCATAGCGCTGCTTTCCTGAACCTCTGGGCTTCTGCGTATACTGAGCACCTCACTACCTTAGTTAATTAGGGGACAGCAATGTGCAGAGAAGAATAGGGGAGCAGGGGAGGAAAGGGTAGGGAGGGGAGCTGTCGCACCAGGTCAAAATTGGCTCAAAAAGACCCTGTAAACAGGAACCTGAAAGGATTTTGACAGAGGGAACGAAAAGAAAACTGCACAGAACAAGCCTGGAAAGTGCTGAGGTCTGCAACACTATATGCACTTTAAAGTAGAACTATAAGCAAACCTTTTTCATTTTTGATGGATCAAAGGAGGGTTATAACCCATGTCAGATTTTTTTTTTCTTCATTTGTGTCCTATTGCAGAGGTTTTCCTTTGCTTCCTGTCCATAGCCAAACAGAAAGTGAGTACATCCCTGCAAATTAGGGTATTCCTTGGGGACCCCAATTCACCAGAACTAGTGTCCCCATTGGAAGATTTCCCCTCTATTACTTCTCTGGGGACAACCCAAAATGTGGGATTTTCTTTTACACTCCCTTTCAATGATCATGGTAAACAGGACATATAGAGAGGGCAAATCCCCCTAACCGGGGCACAAACTGCAATAAAAACTGACAGGGGTTCCAATTCCTCTGCACGCTATCCAAAATATTGCCACACACTGTATAGATCAGAGGACTTGTGTCAATTTGGCCTTGCAGTTATGAGATCCTATTATAATTCCAAGTCACAGATGTGAAATGGCACATCACAGCTGTCCTCAAATTGTTCTGTTCCATGGCTTCAATTTGATTTCCACCCTCTTAGATCTCAACATTCCAGATGATCATCTTTTTATGGTATAAGTCAGTTTAAAGCATAAGGTTCCAAGGCTAATCTTATCAATGTTTGCACTGGTTCAGTATGTGTGTGAAGCCTTTCTCTGGGAGATCCATTAGAGGTCCCTGAGGCTTATTTTAGGACCTCTAATCTTTTTATATGTGCTGTATCCAGCATGGGTAATCAGCTCATTTGGCTTTGCATACCATCTGCGTACAGATAATATTATGCTCTGCTTACTCCATGTCTTGCCTCCTTTAATATGTATGTAAATTTCTAGCAGACCAGCAACCACTACTGTGTAGTTGAAAGTGAAGCACTTTAAACCCAAGAAAGCTGCTATGGTAGATGTCGAGGCAAAAAAAAAAAACAGATGCACTACATCTCAGCAATACATACCCTACAATTAATTTCCCTTTGTTTTTTTTATTCCTTAAAAAAAAACCCTAAAGAGTTTGATCCTCACACGGGGCCCCCCCAAAAAAAAAAAAAAAAACCCCTAAAAAGTATGAAAAGTAACCAATGAGCTGCTGTAAATGCACTCCACAAAAAAACGATGCGGTACACTACATTTCCAGGCAGTTTTCATTTTTCTGTTCTGAGATGGTTTGACTGACATTGACTCTTGCATGCAGTGCTGTTCCCAAATTAATTTTTATATTTTTTTTTCTGGTATCTCCTTGCCCACCGCCATTTTGACCTAGGTACCCTATCACAAATTCCAGGAGGCTGTGTGAGCCCTTTGACATAATAGCCTGGGAGTAGAGCTGCTGCAAATTCCGCACCCTGAATATGGAAGAGGCAGCTGGTTGAATTGGACCAAGTTGGACAGTAGGGAGGATGTATGAGGAAGTACAGTTTCTCTTTTAATTATTATTGGGTTTATTTTTACTCTAGAAAAAGGAATAACAAAATAAATGGTCTCTCCTTTCTGTTATAAAACATATCAAATATAAAATGCCAGGACAGTATGAACACCTTCGACATGACCCTTTTTTTGGAAAGTAGATGCGCCAGTGTGATCATCTTCTCCTTTTTTTTTTTTTTTTGCCACAACTTTTTAAGAAATATTTAAGGGGGTCAAAACATGGAGCTTGTTAATGATGCACTAAATGCTAGGGATCAACTGATTATCGGAGGCCGATATTTACTTTTTTTTAAGTATTGGTATCGGCCACAAACATGCAGATATGACTGATATTGCTTCAAGTGGTTGTACGGGAGTGATCACCCCAGTACCAATGTTTAAAGCCGACGGTCGGCTTTCTTATATTGGCAAACCAATGCGGCTGAGCAGCTGCTCGATTGTCCTTACAAGGAGCAGTAGGGGATGTTGCACCGAGAGCGACCAGCCCACACGTACGCCGGGTGTCCAAAGACCCGGACAAAGCCACATTCAGCTCTGAACCTTATGACCGCAAAAAAAGTGATAAAAAATAAATTGAAAAGGACAGGGAAAAATAAAAACTTTAAATGTGCAGAATATCGGCATCTAATATCGGCTATCAGCCTGAAGAGTGGCCAGGAAACCAGTATCCGTATCGGCCCAGCTTGCTATGGGACACGGAGCTGCGGTTCATTCCCACCTCCTCTCTCTCCTGATTGGCTGACTTTGACAACCTCAGAAGCCAATGGAAAACAATGTGTCTCCAATCAGGAGGGAGAGTCCCGGACGGGCGAGGGACTTGTAGACATCGCTGGATAGAGATGGGACTCGGGTAAGTATTAGGGGGGCTGCTACACACAGAAGGCTTTTGATCCTAATGCATAGAATGCATTAAGAGAAATAACCTTCTGCCTTTACAACTCCTTTAATGGGGCACATGATGGCTGTTTATCCAAAGCCAATTGTAAACCTAATCATCTACCAATCCACTGTTCTGAAGATGTGGCATGGTAAAAAAAAAAAAGTTAGTAACGGCCACTACTAACCAATAACATGGGGGCCTCCAAGGCGGCGACAACTTTTCCTCCTTACCGGGTTCTGTGAAAAGAGGCAACTGCTCGTGTACAGACTGCCGGTGGTCTGTGAAGACAGCAACTCCTCCATCCCCAAATTAATTTTTGATGTAGAGTCACCGCCAGTGACGTGGTTGGAGATTTTGGCGAGTTTGAGTTTTCGGCAGAACACCGGCACCTGCACCCAAAGCCGATGGACAGATCGGCTTGGGGTGCTGACATTGCGGGCTCCCTGGACAGGTAAGTTTCCTTATATTCAGTATTTGTAGTTGCTAACACTTAATTCCCCCCCCCCCCCCCCCCCCCCCTAGGCTGGAACCTCTGCTTTAAGGTACTTCCTGTTATAGGGTGACAATGCTCTGTCCCTCTCACCCAAGTGTGTTCCTGTGTTGTCATCCTGTCTCAGGGCTTCTGTTGGGCACTACCGGTGGTTATTTCAGCACACCTCATGCAGGCACGACCCATTGTATAAATAGGGAGAACAGAGTGGGGCAAGGCACACTAGTATTAAAAGGTTTAAATAAAGAATCCACTAAAGCAGTGATGGCAAACCTTGGCACCCCAGATGTTTTGGAACTACATTTTCCATGATGCTCATGCACTCTTAAGTGTTGTTGAGCATCATGGGAAATGTAATTCCAAAACATCTGGAGTGCCAAGGTTCGCCATCACTGCACTAAAGCAAAGAGAACACACAAACCTATAGTAGACACCGGCTCAGCAAGGAAGTTGGCCAGTCCAATAAGTGCTTTCTGGCTGTTGCCATCAACTACTAGTCTATCTGCTTGAAAAGATTGATGCGGTCATGGGCTCTCTGTATTAATTAAATTACGGGTCACAGAGACAAGTTTTGGGTATCTTGTCCCATTTCTCAAATTGCCAACTGTTGTCCCCATCAGAAGACCCTGAGAAGTGTTGTGCAACCATCACAGGAGTGCGTCTTTGCAGGCGGGCAGTGGCTGAAAATCACTGACACTAAAATTCAAAAAAAGGATCAAAAAGGGCAAAAATAGGAATTGCATTAAAAGAAAATAAAAATACACCGTGAATAAAGCTGCATTCTGAGATCAGCAAATATTGTGTAAATACAAGAGGCTTATGTATTAGGGTGACCACGTGTCCCGGTCCGCCCGGGACAGTCTCGCATTTGGAGAGTCTGTCCCGGGTCCCGGTCACCCTCATTCCGGGACAATGCAGTGTCCCGGAATGATCTGAGCCCGCCGTGAGCCGCCGTCCATCCGCCGGTCCGCCGACTGTGAGAGAACAGACTGTACCATGTCCGCTGGATGAGAGGGAGGATGGCTGGGCTGTACCATCATGTTAGAGGGCGGGCCTCAATTGTAGCCAATACGAGAGCAGTGAGCAGAGGAGTGTGGCTCCGCTCCTCCCCTGCCTTGCTGCACGCTGTGCGCGGGCGGCCGAGTGAGAGTCACGTGACGAGGACGGTGACGTCAGCCGGAGCCAGATCTAGTCAGTGACAGTTCGTTCCCCCTGCATGGATGAGTTACTGACCTGGAATAAGCGAGCAGCCACTGATGATACCTGACCTGCGTGCCTCACCAGTACAGTGAAGGTAAGGTAAGGATGGCAATCCCTGAGGTTGATCCCAAAAATCAAATACCCAGTGGTAGGTCACATAATTCTATCCTGACAGATTTCCTCTTCCTTGTTCACCAGAATGCATTAAAACAATCTAAACAAATCTAGCAATTTGCTTCTTTCCACTTCATCAGAGCAGGAAACCTATAAAAACATTGCTTTCTTGGTTGATGAATTGCCATTAATACAGGTCAAAGGCTGGGGACCAGTTATACTGACACTTGATTTCTTTATCCTAATACAGCTGCAAATGACAGGTCAATAATCATTATGGAAACACTCGGCTGATAATAATTTATACTTGTTTTTGACAATTTTGGGTGAAAAAAGGGCACACGCTGGCCATATTAGGGTACAGTCTGTCCTTTCACTATATTTGGTGTACCTAATAGTCATCTTTTTTTTTTTTGGGCGGGGGTGTTGTCGGGGGGGAGGGGGGGGGAGGGGGGGGGTCCCTGAATGGCAGTTTGGAAAAGTGGTCACCCTATTATGTATTCCTTTCCTAAATCTTGGTGCGCACATTGTACTTCTTTCAGATCTCTGTAGTAATTCAACATGTAACTTTGTCTCTGTGCAGGAGCTCCTTGTAATACAGACCAGTCCCTGCTTCTCTCACCTTGTGCAGGGTGACTGGTCTTGTCTCCGCCCCCTCCTTTGGTTTTCTGCAGGGAGCCTGTATTAGGTGGGCCTGCTGGGTCCCTCCCACAGCTCTGATCCCTGCACAGTCAATGTGCAACACACGATCTCATTATATCACTGTACTTTTACAAGGTACTATCTGTGTTTGCAAAGGCAATCGATGCACACAGTCGATTTTTAGCCTTTTGTGGCTATTTAGGAATATATTTAAAGGTTTTCATACCCATAGTTCAGTTTTAAAGCGTAACTCGCACTTTTGTTGAAAAAAACAAAAACATTGCCATCTGGGTGATCTATGTACATTGCAAGGGTTATAGCTACCTTTTTGTTGCAGTTTACTGCCTTTTTGTAATCCTGAAGGAATCAATGTTCCTCTGTGCCCCTGTGCTAATTGGGTCTAATGGGAGTGGTTTCATAATTATCAACCAGCTGCTGCAGAATCAGGGCTCTAATTAGGAAAGTTGCAGGGTCTGCTTCCCTTTTTAGACCTGATTTCTTATTGGGAGTATCTTAAGAAAATCGGGCGACAATTTTTGTCCTAAGAACTTTAGTACGATTTTCGTACACAATTTTCTACAGTCAATTCTGACCTCCTGAACTAAAATTACCAAAGGGACAAATTTCCAAAATTTTTCTTGTACAGGAACAGAACGATCTTTTTCTCCCAATTTTTCTTATAGTATAGTGTGTACCCGACTTTACCAAAAATGAAATTTTTTGTTTTAGGGGATGCCAAAAATCTGACTTGTATCCTAGTGTAGACTTTTGGGAAAATCACTAAGCCAATCATACAAGCAGGAAATGATGTTTATGGGGTGTGGTCAGTACACATTCTGTGTACAGAATACCTCCAGGTAGCCATATTGCATTGTACTGTACAGAAAAATTCAGAGCTGCAGATTAAAGAGCAAAGGTCATTTTAACATGTAATCACTGTGACTTGTGTTGCAATCGTGTATGCGTTGTTGATTTTATATATATAATATTATTATTATTATACAGGATTTATATAGTGCCGACAGTTTGCGCAGCGCTTTACAATACGAGGGAAGACAATACAGTTACAATACAATTATTTATATATAATATATATATATTTTTTTTCCAATGAAAGTGAGTTACCATTTTAACCCCTTCACACCGACACAGCGCAAATATGTGGCCTCGACTTCAAGGGTTAGTACCGGGTGATGCCTACAGCTAGAGGCATCACCCCAGTACCGTTGTTTAGAGCCAACGGTCAGATTTCTTGTAATAACAACCAATGCGGCTAATGAGCTGCTCGGTTGTTGTTAAAAGGAGCAGAAGGGGACGTCTGCCGGCTGGCTGGAGACCCAAACAAAGCTTGAATCGGGTCTCCGATGTAAAAACCCGAAAGTGATGTCATGACAGATTTTTAAAAAATTACCGCATTCAAAACAGCCAAACTTGCAGAGGAGGGTTTTGGGGGATCTTTTAGACCCCAGGTCCCTCTATAAAGAGTACCTGTCACTGCCTATTACTGTCACAAGGGATGTTTACGTTCCTTGTGACAGCAATAAAAGTGATCCAAAAAATGTTTTTTTTTTTTTATAGGGTGTAAAAAAAAAAATATAATAAATAAGAAGAATGTAAAGCGCCCTGTCCCTCCGTGCTCGCATGCAGAAGGGACCGCATACCTAAGTCGTGACCGCATATGTAAGTGGGGTTCAAACCACACATGTGAGGTATCGCTGCGATCGTTAACATTTTTTAAAACTTCGCCTATGGAAATTTTAAGTACCGTAGTTTTTGTCGCCATTCTAAAAGTGTGTGTAATTTTAAAGCATGACTTGTTTGGTATCTAATTACTTGGCGTAACATCATCGTTCACATTATACAAACAAAAAAATTGGGCTAACTTTACTGTGTTTTTTTTTTTTTTTTTTTAAATTAATGAAAGTGTGTGTGTATTTCTTCCCATAAAATTGCATTTGAAAGACCGCTGCGCAAACACCGTGTGACATAAAATCTTATGATTGCCATTTTTATTTTCTGTGGTGCTAAAAAAACAATATATATGTGTATGTATAATATGTGTGTGTGTGTGTGTGTGTGTGTGTGTGTATATAATAGATATATCTATATATAGATAGAGATATAGATATATATCTATCTTTGGGAATTTTAGTAATTTTCTGATTTTACCTTAGTAAGCAACAAATGTCAGACAAAGGCTTCGGCATGAAGGGGTTGAGCAAAGTAAATATTCATGTGCTTTAAAAGTAGAAGAGTCCTTTGTAAGGGTAGACCCTGCAAAGTGCTGCCTGCCCACTTGTCATCGCCCAGTCCAGTGAGAATGCCTGGTGTTTTTTCCACGTGATCAAAAGCCTAAATATAATCCATTCTAGTGACATGATCCATGCTGAATGGACTGATAGACATAAATTGATCGACTGCTCAGCAGAAGTCCTGTAACCAAATGCTTAGGTCAGGTGTAGGAAACCAGCATTCCAGCTGTTGAACTACAAATCCCATGAGGCATTGCAAGACTCAGACAGCCGTAGGCAGAGGCATGATGGGATTTGTAGTTTCATCACAGCTGCAGTGCTGATGTTGTCTACCCCTGGCTCAGGTTTTTTTACCATATGACTAGCCCTGAACGGAGCCCTGGAGCAGCTCTTCTTTTGCGATTTTTCTTTATTCATCACAGCAAGACTGTTACCGTAGCTTTATATTAACGTATAATTGTTAAATGCTTGAGCAGGTAGCAAAGCAATATAAAAACGGCAACAGTTTTGGCGGCGTGTATAAAAGACAGCTAGCTGTACGTCGTTTGTCATACTTTCCCTTTAATAGTCTGGCAGGCAGCAGACATGTTTGAATGAGGTTAGCATTTGCTCAACTGGTTTCCAAGGTGACTGTAGAAGATGGGTTAGGGCATGCAGCGCCAATAGCAGAGGAGAGCACAATTGTTAAGCCTCCCATTTTAGTCTACATTTTCAAATTCCTTTTTGTGCCGGAGGTAGGAAAACCTTATTCCATGAGGTGAGCATTCCGCTTCTGTATTTGTTTTTTCTTTCCTGTTTTTGTTCGATCAACATACAGGTATGTGTGTAATAAACCGACATGGAAAGATTGGAATGTGCAGAATTTCGTCAGACAGCAATGCATGTTTCCTCCGTGTTCCCTTCAGACGGCCGCTCAAACAATTGCTGCTGGTATTTGTTGTTTTGCAAGCTTTGTCTAATGGTATATGTCTGTCCTAAAATGTCACTTTATTTAATGAGATTGTTGGAAATGTCAATTATCTGTATGACCAAGTGATTTAAACTGTTCATTCCTCCTCCAGGCAGGGGCGACCCTACCATGGCCCTCGCTGGGTCCATTGGACCCAGGCAGAACTTGGAGAGGGGCAGCAAATTGACTCCCAAGGTTGTTTTGTGGGTCATCAGTTTGCAGCGCGTTACAGGTGGCATTTTTCCATCTCGTACTGCCGCCCATAGTACAAACTGATGTGTATGAGGAGACGGAGCGTCTCCTCCGGGGAACGTCCCTCACATGATCTTGGTGTGTGCAATGACGTCAGACATCAGCGCACTCCATCTCACGCAGGACAGGCTGGATATTCTAGGTACCATGGTAAGTTATGGAAGAAGAGAAATATATATATATATATATATATATATATATATATATATATATATTTTCTACATTTTATGTTTATATCAAATAATGGATGTGGGGGTCTTTTGGTTGGCCTTTTGGGGGGGGGGGGGGGGGAAGCAACATTTAGTTCTTGGACCCAGACAGCACAATGTCTTGGGCCAGCCCTGCCTCCAGGTGTGTGTAGGAAGTGTACATACCTGAAGGTAAATGGACGTTGTACTGGCGTGTGAACTATGCATTACTTTGTGCTATAAAATCATTGCAGTGCTTGAAAATATTCACTGAAACTGACAAAACCTGTCACCGTCTGACTGCACAATCTGCTTTAAAGCATACCTCCACTTTTGTTGAGAAAAA
The DNA here is from genome assembly GCF_965119305.1 of Pelophylax lessonae. Taxonomy (NCBI): domain Eukaryota; kingdom Metazoa; phylum Chordata; class Amphibia; order Anura; family Ranidae; genus Pelophylax; species Pelophylax lessonae. Next base: position 172,712,438 of record NC_138769.1, read on the forward strand.
AAACATTCCCTTCTGTGTAACCTGTGTACATTGCAAGGATTATAACAACCTTTGTTGCAGATTCCTACCTTTTTTTGTTATCCTGAAGAAATCATTGTTTGATCCTCTGTGCTGAGTGGGTCTAATGGGAGTTGTTTCATAATTCTCAATTAGCTGTGCAGCTGCAGAGCACTAATAAGGAAAGCTGCTGGGCCTGCATGCCTTTAGAGGTGTTCCTATTGGGAGCATGTCACCAAAAATCAAAAATGACATTTTTGTTGCAGGGAATGCCAGAAATCTGACTTGTATCTTAGGCAGACTTCTGGGAAAATCGGTAAGCCAATCACACAAGCAGGAAATGATGTTTCTGGGGTGTGTTTTCAGTACATATTCTGTGTACAGAACAGCTTCAGGTAGCCATATTGCATTGCATTTTCAGAAAATTACAATGGCTGCAGATTGAAGAGGAAAGGCCATTTTTAATAACATTCAATTACAATATGACTTGTGTTACAATTGTATACCGCAGAGGCGGCTCTCTAATTTGGCGATTTAGGCGGCCACCTAAGGCCTCGCGCTAAGAGGGGCCTCTCGGCCGCCTAAGCCATGTAGTCCGGGCCGGCGCTACCTCTGTTTGTTCCCGCTAAGAGGGAGCCTGCCCGCGGCCCGCCCATCCGCCACAACATTTCCGGACCACTACTGTCTGTGTGATGGAGGGGCCCCGCCTATCCTCCGCCCATAGATGCAGAGAGAATCTGGAGGTGGAAACGAAAGGAGAAAGTCAGCTGACTGCCAATAGAGTGAGGGGGGAGGATCTCTGGCTGGCTCTGCTAGGAGACCCCATGAAGAAATGGCATCCATGAAGTCTGAAGAGGCAGAATCGCTGCGGCTGAACAACCGTCTGAAGCTGAGGGGGAAATCGACTGACAAAGTAATTGTCAGTGCAATTGATTGGTAATTGGTGCCATTCTCCCCCACCACCCCCACTGCCTCTTGCTGATCCCATTCCCCCACAACCTTCACAGATCTCATCTCTGATGGGGGGGGATTAGTAAGAGGCAGTGGTGGTGGGGGAGGATGGCACCCCCCATTACCACTGCCACTGATTCCCCCCCTCACCACTACAGCTGGCACTGATCCCACCCCCCATCACCACCGCTGCCACTCATCCCACCCCCACATCAGCACCGCTGCCACTCATCCCACCCCCACATCAGCACCGCTGCCACTCATCCCACCCCCACATCAGCACCGCTGCCACTCATCCCACCCCCACATCAGCACCGCTGCCACTCATCCCACCCCCACATCAGCACCGCTGCCACTCATCCCACCCCCACATCAGCACCGCTGCCACTCATCCCACCCCCACATCAGCACCGCTGCCACTCATCCCACCCCCACATCAGCACCGCTGCCACTCATCCCACCCCCACATTACCACCGCTGCCACTCATCCCACCCCCCATTACCACCGCTGATACTCATCCCACCCCCACATTACCATTGCTGTCACTCATCCCACCCCCCCATCGCCACAGCTGCCACTCATCCCACCCCCCATCGCCACAGCTGCCACTCATCCCACCCCCCATCGCCACCATGCCACTCATCCCACCCATCGCCACAGCTGCCATTCATCCCACCCCCCCCCATCACCACCGCTACCACAGTACAACTGGTCCCACCCCCCCACAACCTTCACAGATCTCATCTCTGATGGGGGGGGATTAGTAAGAGGCAGTGGTGGTGGGGGAGGATGGCACCCCCCATTACCACTGCCACTGATTCCCCCCCTCACCACTACAGCTGGCACTGATCCCACCCCCCATCACCACCGCTGCCACTCATCCCACCCCCACATCAGCACCGCTGCCACTCATCCCACCCCCACATCAGCACCGCTGCCACTCATTCCACCCCCCCATCAGCACCGCTGCCACTCATCCCACCCCCCATTACCACCGCTGATACTCATCCCACCCCCACATCACTACCACTGCCACTCATCCCACACCCACATTACCATTGCTGCCACTCATCCCACCCCCCCATCGCCACAGCTGCCACTCATCCCACCCCCCATCGCCACAGCTGCCACTCATCCCACCCCCCATCGCCACCATGCCACTCATCCCACCCCCCATCGCCACAGCTGGCATTCATCCCACCCCCCCCCATCACCACCGCTACCACAGTACAACTGATCCCACCCCCCCATCAACACGGCTGCCACTGATCCCACCCCCCCATCACCACGGCTGCCACTGATCCCACCCCCCCATCACCACTGCTGCCACTCATCCCACCCCCCCATACCACTGCTGCCACTCATCCCACCCCCATCACCACCGCTGCCACAATATGCAGTGCATTTTAATATCACCTGCTTATTTTATCGCGCGCGTGGGGGGGCCTCCTATTTGATTTTTGTCTAAGGCCTCAAAAAGTCTAGAGCCGCCTCTGGATTTAAATGCACAGTCACATGATAGGATCCGCAATATAAACTTATTGATGGAAGCACAAAGTTCAGTGCACAGATGTGCACAAAAAATTGGTGGTGACTTGAAAAGTGAAGAAGGGATCCAGTACAGTGCTCCAGAATCATCCACCACACTCCTGTCAAATGGACACTCACCGGAAAAGCTGGCTGCCATAAGAGCAGCAAACACGCATTCAGTGAAGATCTGCCATCTGTTGTGGGGAAGGCTGTTCAGTGACTCGCACCATCCAGATGTAGCTGTGGTAAATAAAGCTCACCGGGAGCCAGATCTTTATAGTGTAGTATTTATTGGATGTGTATGTTAAAAGCCAAAATAAAAATGAATCGTAACAATGGGTGCCACTACCGACCCGGTATCGAACAGTGGCCTGATGTCAGCACTAGTGTCTCCTCCCCGATGCGTTTCATCCAATTGGACGTTATCAAGGGATTATCAAGAGTCTACTGAGGCAGTTTTCCAGTTGTAATTGCCGCACCAGACTTTGCACTCTCCAGTTTTAGTAAATAACACCCGGTAGTTTGTCTTGTTGTTCAGTAAGAGCACTTTTATTGAACAGGGACATGATGGGTGAAACATAGTAGTTCCAAGAACTGTAGTTGGCTGTAGAGACCTCCATGGTAGCGTCCAACACCACAAGCCCCCCAATTTCTCGCTGAACCAGAGAAAATCAGATTCTGCAATCCTGGAGATTGTATTTAGACAGCGCAGCACAAACGGTTGTCCGAATATCCAAACAGTGACTTCAGCTCTTCAGCCAATAATTTTCCACTTGCTTAGTCAACTTTTGTCAAGCAGGGTGGTGCAAAAAAAACATCCATGACTAAAACTTTGGCAGATTCAGCAAGAATTGGTCAAAATTTGAGCCCGGTATGGCTAGCTTAACGCAATAGCATCAAACCGCAATATCGGATGCAAATCTGGATAACCACTTTTTTTTTTCTTTGTTTTTCTACACATGTTCACTGTGTTCAAGAAAACTTGTAAATGATCCTGCATGCCAGTAAAAAGGTAAACACATTGGTTTTCTCGACCTGCAGCAGAGAGCGAGTGTCAACTTGTCTGTGCTGTATTTGCTGTCTGGAGGGGAGATCAGTAGTAGCAAGGCAAGACTACAAATTATACCTAGCTGAAATAATTACACTGTTGTTGCCATTTATTTTTTTTTCTAATTTGGGCATGTGCAGAGAATACGTGTGACTAAGCCCCCATTCACACTCGATTCTCTATGACTGTTTACATTCAACATGGAGAATCGCATTCTTTCTAAGGCTCCATGCACACTATAAGCTAAAGCAATGCCAGAAAAAACGCTAGATGAAAAACTCTCTAATAAGGTTTTTGTGCTAGCTTTTAGCAGCATTCGTCCTTCTTTTTTTCTTTTTTTTCTTCTCCTAGAAGCTGAAGCTTCAAAATGCTTCTAGACCAGGAGAAGACAACCTTAAAGAGGTGGTGATCTACCTGAACAACATGGGAGAAGGCAAACATCACTGGGCACAGTGTTGCCGAGTGTACCCTGCTCACACCTGATTTCAATCTCTAATTGCTGTACTACTGTGTCACAATTGTGTGCATTGAAAGGCAATCGTGGGTTTAAATCTCCCCCTCACCACCTGTCACACACTTGGATCGCTTTTCAGAGGAGCAGCAGTGCCTGCTGCACTTGTGAATGAGCCCTTAGCTGCATTCGTCACCCTTAGGGCTTGTTCACACACAAAGTTGGGGGGGGGGGAGTAAAAAAACTGTGGCTAAGTCGTGGTTTTACTGCCCCCAATCCCTATCTTTTAGCTTCTGAGGCAGCAGCCAAAGGTGTACACATGTTGCAGCAGGAATTAAACACCCTGTTGCTTTTGGGGGGTGCTACTACTTGCCAGTTCGGACCCATTCAAGTAAATGGGGCCACTCTGCAAGCGCCCTGCAAGTGCATGCTTCTGCGGGGTCCAAGGGGTTAAAGCAAGTGGTGAGAAAGCAAAACAGCGCTGCCTGCTTTAACGCCTTGTTTGCTGTACAGCACAAGTTTGCAGGGCATTTCAATTGAATGGGTCATGCTTGGCAGGGGCTTCACCCACCAACCATGACAGGGCGGTTAACTCCTGCTGCGACATGTGTACACCCCTGGCCACTGCAGCTAAAGGGAGTGCGGTTGGGGTAGGGGTGGCAAAAATACGTCTTAACTATGGGGTTTTACCGCAAACTTTTAATGTAAATGGACCCTTAAGGCTGCTTTCACACTGATGTGCTGCAGTTTAACTGCACTGTAGTGCATTTACGACTTTCCTGGGTTAGTTGCGCTTTGCCATAGACTTCTATTGTATCCTGCAGGTGTGGTGCACTTTCTAAAAGCGCACCAAAACTCCTGCATTCAGAAAGTGCACCAAACCCGAAGGATATAAAAGAAGTCTATGGCTAAGTGCAGCAAAGCTGCAGGTACACTGCACTGCACCCGCAATGTATACTATTATGCCCAGTGTATTGCTTCACACTGAACTGAAGATCTCTTCTTTTCTGCTGCTGGCACCACTCTGGAGACCGCTAGCCAGGATAAGAGGAGGGGTGCAGTTGGTATCACTCCACATGGGACAGAAGTCGGCACTACAGAGGAGGCAAGTAGTCCCTCTGCATTGCACTCTGTTGCTGTGGGATGGCAGTTCAGCAAGGCCAGACTGTGATCTACCAGTCACCCATCCGCAATCTACTGGCAGATCACGATCTACCAGCTGCTGAGCCCCCCCCCCCCCCCCCTTTAAGAGATTGCGGATTGAAATAAGATTTGGCAAGCATCTGCAAAATGCTTCATAAATGTTCTAGCCTAGGAAAGCACCCACAAAGGAATATTCGGTGATACATGACTCTGGAAAGGGTGGCCAAATTCACACTTACAGCTTCCCCACCTTGCCTTTTAAATACGAATGATGGCTAAATATATATATATATATATATATATATATATATATATATATATAATAAACCCGCGCTACGTGTATCTGTGCTTTTAAACTAATAAATTACTGTTGCTGCTGTTCATCACACAATGAAAATTTAAACCATAAACCACAGCACAAAAATAGTACCACCTATGGTGCAATTATAACATATATATATATATATATATATATATATATATATATATATATATATATATATATATATATATATATATATATATATATATATATATGTTCAAAACAAGCCAATAGCCAGTGAAAGTCCATCAGTTTAAAAAAAGTGCTTTTGTGCTAGAACTATAAAAAAAAATATTTTTTAAAAGTTTTTTTTTTTTTTTTTTTTATACTGTTGCTGCTTTTCATCCCACATTGAAACATTTGAAATTTGAAGAAACCGTTCCACTTAAAGTGCAAATATAACATATAACCTTTTATATGTGAAAAAAAATTCAATATACAAAGCAAGTAAAAATTTTATCAAAATATTTAAAAAAAGTGCTTTTGTTCGAAGACTGTTGAAGTGCCGTGGTGTTCTATAGCTCTCATGCGGTGATCTGTGCTCTACACCCTTAAGTGCTTGAATTTACCAGATGATGTGGACCCCTTAGCAGTACTGCATGTGGGTCTATCAAGCTTAATCTGGTAAGTGGGGAGAGGTCACTTCCTATAGATCCTTAAGAGATCACCACTCGTGGAGAAAGAATCCAAATAGTGTAATACGTTCTTGTTCATATATGCGTTAAAAAAATACACTTACAGTGTTGCAGAGTTAAAATCGCATTTAGTCACACAATCTGTGCAAGTCTTAGCAGGGCAATCGTTCCATTCACCTAATCCAGGGACAAGTGTGGTCTGCACACCTCTGCGTGCATTCCACACTGACTGGACATGACATCACTGAGAAACCGGAATCTGCGTTGACGCGTTTCGTCCCTCCCACAGGGTGTTATCAAAGACTTTTTGCAGTTAATTTTTTTTTTAGTTTTGTTATGGGAGAAATAAAGTAAATAACACATTTTTGTTTTAACCTCTTCTCTTTAACAGTCCTCCTCCTCCTTTTTTTTTTTTTTTTTTTTTTTTTTTTTGTTTTAACTCTAGCAATATCTGGATTGAATGTTGCTGACAAGTAATAACTACTATATAATATGGTACCACAGAAGGGCAAATGTATATTATTATTTTTTTTTGTTGTGGACTGGAGATTTTTTTTTTTTTTTGTTATTTATGCTTTTGTCCCATATTTAACCGCATTTGTAGGTTAAACACTAATCCTTAAAACTTGCAGACTTACTCTAAGACTCTCATAACTTCTGTAACAGCAGAGATTGTAAGTGAATTTTGTTAGTTTGCTTGACCTCTTGTGATCACCGATGGAGACCAGGGCATAATGAACTTGTTCTCTTTTTTTCAAGTTCCTTTGAATTACTGACATGAATAGGGTTTCATTTTGTTCTGCTTAATAAACTTTGACAGGTCCACTATAAATCTGAGTGTGTCTGATAATAGGAAATGGTTATTGAAGGGAGTGTTGAAAGAAATAAACTCCTCTGTGCACATTGGTGAGTTCTTTTCCTGACCTGATGGCATTTCTTTTAAATGCTGTTTTAGTACAGCAATCCATAAAATTTCCATGGTGGCTTTAAAAGAACTTGTCAGAATAGACATAAGGGAGTTTGGCTGATTGTTCTTGAAGGGCCAAGCTTTAGGGTTATGAACCCTACTCTTTACCGTTTGGTGAATCGCTAACGTAGAACAAGCATGTGCATAATGTGTGAACAGAAATTCTTTTTTTTTTTTTTTCTGCTTTTGGTAGAACAGAGTCCGACTGTCATCAGTTATTTGGGGCCACCTTCGACTAATCTTACCTAACACACAACATGGCTAAATCTTCCAGTTGAGAGCCATACATTTCCAAGGAAAATCTGCTAAAGGGTAAGTGACAAACAAATGTGGCCCCCTACTAGTACATGGTTTTCATTTCTTTTCATCGACTCCTAGATGAGCATTCTAGTTTCATATGTGATCTTTCAAACTCTGTAGTAAAAGGGTCTACTCGATTAGCTATTACCTAAATGGATTGCTTAGTAATTCCTTTTTTTTTTATCTAACCAATCCATTTTAAAAGTAAATCAGACTGTGTGCCCGTCTTTTCAAAGGCTATTGATTGAAGGAGACCTATAAAATGTGTTTTTTTTTTTTTTTATTGCTCCTAGCTTTTTCGCTAATCATCAGCTTTGGTTCTTGTCTGTAGATCAGTAGTTATGACTTTCCTTGCTTTATATTTGATGTTGGTGAGATGCTCAAAGTACTGTAGCCAGAGATGGATGGGTACTTGACATTTTCAGTAGGAGCTTATGCCTCGTACACACGCAACGATTATCGGTCGACCGATCGTCCGACTTTTGTCCAGAGTGGTGTTTTGTTGGTTGGAATGTGCCTAGACTGCACACGAATTTTCTCGGCCAACAAAAACCAACTTCAGAAGTGATGTCATGTGCTGGTTTACTTTCCGTGTGTTTTTTCTTCTCTGAGCATGCCCAGTCTTGCTCATCAGATTTTTGTCTGCCGAAATCTGTACTGACTGACCGAAAATCGGCCGTTGTGTTGACGGCCAACAAAAATTTTATAGTCTGCACACCAGATTTTTTTCGGCCGAAAAGTCGGTTGTCGAAAGCATCATACTAACCAGCTGAAAATTGGCCGATCGGACGTTGGCCGAAAATTCCCGGCCAATAATCGATACGTATGTACGAGGCATTTAGCTATGGTATCCCACTTATTTGCAGTTTCTCTCCATCTAGTTCTGGAATTTTTTATCCAAGAATACAAGGCGTTCTTTGGATGAAGTATAGATTGTTGAGTAACACTCCTTTCTCTCAACTTCATCCAATCAGAGAACTTCTTGTATTAAATGAAAAAAATACAAGGCATTCTATGTATGCTGGCAGTGCTAAGCGAGTGGCCCCCTACGATCGGTGTGTAGTGAGGAAGCCGTTTGCATAGAACCTGGAAGATCGCTGCTATCACTGTAATAGCGCCAAAAACTACAGTGATTTCCAGCTTCCTCCAGTGGTCTATCAGGTAGGATTAATGCATACTGACATTGTGCCAAGCTAGAACAATCTAGGTGTGCAATACAAATAATTCCTGGAGTTTAGCTTTAGGGTACATTTTAGATATGCATGCACAATTCATCTTTAAATTCATTTTTTTTTATTTATCATACTGCACTGATTTGGATTCTTTTTGGGTTTTATGTTTCTTTGCCCTATGGCGTCTAGTAGTAAGCGGGGAACAACGTTTCCTCAGGATTATTGGGATAAATCCCACAAGTGCTTATAGTCGCTCATTAAGATAGGCGGCCAAGGATCTCTGCTAAGCAGTGTGTTTTTATCGTTCTCTGCCCTCACTGGATGTTGTGCTGGAACCCTGGATAATGGAATATATCTGCACAGCAATGATTTCATAGTATTTTTATTGATCGAACGCATGTTTGCTGGACCTTTTTTTGTAAGCACGTTACGGTTTGTCACTAATTGTATTGGGTATAGGTGTTGGGTAAGGTCACTTACATGGGCGGTGTGAAATATAAATTGCACAGATATTGTTTTAATTCACATTCTTAATAATATTTTATATTAAGATAAATTGTAGATTTTTTTTTAAATTTAATACTTTTAGCTCTGCACTTTTTGGATTGACGTTATATCAGTTTATATAAGTTTTTAGTATCTAGAACTGCTAGCTACTGAGTTCTAATTATTCCATTATCATTTAATCTGAGTACGGATTTTTTCTCTTCATAGTCTAATGACCCGTACACACGATCCGAAAATCGGGCGAAAAATAACGCTTGTGAAAAGATCGGACGATAATCTGATCGTTAGTACACAGCTTACGAGAGGCGATCACGACAGTTCGCCCGATATTATCCCATCGTGCAAGCATAAAAATTTTGATCGTATTATAACACATTGTACGATAATCGTATTATCAGTATGTTTGTCCGAAAAAAAAATGGTGAGCAGTAGACAGCGCATGAGCAGTAGACATCATTTCCCCTCACATGCTACAGCGTGGTTACGCATACCGGAAGCTTTTGAATCATCGTCCGAGAAAATTCGTATCGTAAGTAACCTCTCCCGTTTGCGAATATAATTGAGAGTTCCTAGCAACCAAAAAAAAAAAAACGAACGGAACGTCGTCCGATTTTCGTATCGTGTTTACTGGGCATTAGCCTCCCTAGCCTCTGAAGTCCCGATCCACATTTGGACCGCACTCCAGAGGCTACTGACAGGTGGTGGGAAAGCGATGTGCTGCCTCCTCACCCCATTTTTTCGACAAAAGCACCATAGCCACATGCATTGCACACTCTCATCTGTAGCTGTAAATGAAGAAAAGTTGCTGCTACAATTTGCACCTGCCTTAATCGCCGGTGTAAATGTAGCCTAATGGCAAGTTTACACCACATGCAGTCCTGTGGAGTTTATTTCTGCATCAAAAGCACATGGATAGTAGGTCATATGGTTTTCAATGGCATAGTTTACATTGGTGCAGTCAGTTCCCATGCGTTCCAGTGCCACAAAAAAAATATGGAACATGCTGCATTTTTTTTCTGCACTGAACTGTACTGGAATGCGGTACAATGCATCAAAATCGCACCAGAACGCACTGGAACATGCGTTTAAGGCGCATAAATAAAGGGGGGAATGCACTGGAACGCATCAGAAGCGCACTGGAAGTCGACCATGCGTCTAAAACACATATGCAGAAAAGCATCCGAAACACTGCATTTTCTATGATGTGAAATTGCCCTCAGATCTTTCAGTTCTGACAGTCCGTATCTGGATGTTTGATCTGGTAAAGAGGATAGACCTCTGGTGGTCAGCACACCTCAAACAAGGCCAGGTGTGTGGAGGTCTCTACAACTAGTAAAGAATTTTTGAGCCCCATCCAGGCTCACAAGTGAGTGCTCCGCCTATGTAATCAGTCACACCAGTGTTTCATAGGTTTGTAATAATTTGGAATATAAGGCTCCATTCATAATAGTCGACTCCAAGTGCAACGTGGATGCACGATTTATGTCATTTTACACTCTGGCACTCAAGTCGCAAGAAAGTTGCATCAAAGTAGTGCAGGAACCTTTCCAAAGTCACATAGATTGGAACGGGGGCTATTGAAATCAATAGGTTGTGACTTTTCATGAGACTTTTTGTGTCCAAAGTCTCATGAAAAGTTGCACTAGTGTGAATGGAGCCCAAATATTCTATTACTTTAGTAATAGCTTATAAGAGTGGCATAAAATGTGGACATCCTAAACTCCAAGAAGAATGGGGAAAAGTAGAATATGGATTTAAAATGACAAAATATAATCAATTCGCAACATGTACCTACTTTCCTTGCAGTACGAGAACAGCGGATATGCAGCCATTGGCTTAAGACCCTGGAAAGGTTTCTGAATTGTTCCAATTGTACTGTATGTCCATTTACAACCACTTAGGTCGGCAAAAATAAATGGAAATGGATTGCGTCTGTTTTCGCTGACATAAACGGATGTTAACGGATGTAATCCATTTGTTTTATTTTTATAACAGATTTTTATATACATATACTTGTGTCTACCTGTGACTATTTTTTAGGCCTCCATTTAGACTGCTTGCTTTCCAGGCATTCATCTTTGGGTGCAAACTGCCCTAAACATTAGTACCACTCTGTACACTATCGTAGTTCTACAGGCTGCCAGCGGGGCTTGTGCCTGGTCCTTCCGCCTGAACCAGAACGCTGGGATCTCCTATACCAGGGCTAAACGGCCAGTGTGAATGAGTGCTCCTTCAAGAACTTAAAAAAAAGAGAGTGCATGAAAGCTGGATGTAGAAACCAATGTAAAAGGATTCAGTTTTCATGTTTGTTGGGTGTTTTTATTTACGGACGATGGTTGTGTGAAATTCCCTGCTCGTCAATGCTCTGTTGCCTTGATCAGTTTCTAAAAACCTCGCCTGTTGAGGTCCACAGTAAGCACTAGAGGTAAAATTGGTTGTATACCAATATTGTGCAAAGTATTGACACTTGGCACTAGCGATTGATTGTGCAAAAGGCAGCCCATGATCGCCTACTTGTTACGGTTTGTCACCAAGAATAGTTTATTAAATCTGATCTCCAGCTTTTAGTGAAGTTTAAGTAGTTTATTTGGACTAAGCTGGTTCAGACAAACTTTTTACTTCACTGAGAGATGCGATTCTCAGCACATAAACGTATGTAGCCTCAGCTACACAATGCTGTGTTCCAGCAAAAGGATGGGAACTTTTGTCCACTTCCTGGAACAAAATCGAGTCGGGCCGAGGGCTGCTTGGCCTTTCTCCAGGACCTTTTGTATAAATACAAAGCTTACTCAAGATGGCTGAGTTGGAGATTGCGATGACATCCACCTACCTGTCCACCCAAGCAAATTCATGGAAGCTTTGTATTCATTCATAGGAAAGCCTGACTCGATTTTTTTTTTTTTTTTCCATCCAACTGCTGGAACAAAGCGCTGTATCTAAGGCTACATACAATATATACAGTACACGCTGTCTCTGCATCTTGTTTTGTGCGGGAAATGGTTTGTTTGGATCAGTTTGGTCCAAACAAACGATTTTCATTTCACTCGAAGCTGGAGACCAGCTTTAACACCCAACTGCAGAAATGTAAAATTAATTGAAGCCATTTCCTCAACCCAATTGCACGACTTCAAAACCTTTATAGCTTTAGGCCGAGTTCACACCTGTTCAATTTGATGCATGATTTAGCCCTCGTTCACATCGGGCTAATTTGACATGTGAAATCGCATGCCAAATCGGAGCCCATTACCGGCACTGTTCGAATCTGTGCGACGCCGACTTTGCAGCACCTCACCGATTTCCCAAAAGTAGTCCGACTTCGGGGGCGATTTGAGAGACATCTGTGTGGGTTCATGCACAGATGTCTATTGAAATTGCCCCCGAAGTCAGACTGAAATGTCGGTTTGAAACCTGCATTCAGTGTGAACTTAGGCTTAAAGCTTCACCAAAAGTGCTTAATTGCGTGACACTAGGATTTCCATTCTATGGATAACTGAGTGTAGCGTTGCTTAAAGTACTTGAGCCAAGTACTTGAGTCATGTGTTTGGCCCCAAGAAAATTCAATGTGAGCACCTAAAAACTGTGTAATGCGCATGTTTTCTTGCCTAGCGATTGGCTTTCCAATGGCTAAAAAAATAAAAAAAAACCCAAGTCTAAAACGCATTCAAAAATGCCTGTGTAACTGCTAAAAAAAAGCCCAATAAACAACTAAAGAACCTTAGCTTAGTGGGGGGTAAGCTTATTTCTTTCAGGTTTCAATAGGAACTGATTTGACTTGCAAGCAGACCTCAGTGCACTGTTTATTTGGACAACTATGTGGCAAATGAGGTTTAATGTTGATAAATGTAAAGTTGTGCACTTGGGGGCTAAGAATATGCATGCATCATACACACTAGGAGTACAACGGAGTCAATGGTGGAGAAGGATCTGGGTATTCTGATAGATCATAAGCTCAATAATGGCATGCAATGCCAAGCTGCGGTTTCCAAAGCGAGTCAAGTCCTTTCTTTTATTAAGAGAGGCATTGACTCCAGATTGAAAGATATAATTTTGCCTCTGTATAAATCATTAGTAAGACCTCATCTGGAATATGTAGTTCAGTTTTGGGCGCCAGTTCACAAAAAGGATATTGGGAAACTGGAGAAAGTGCAGAGAAGGGCAACCAAACTGATGAGAGGCACGGAGGAGCTCAGCTATGAGCAAAGATTGGAGGAACTGAATTTATTCTCTTGAGAATAGCAGATTAAGGGGGAATATGATCAACATGTGTAAATACAGAAGTGGTCCATATAGTGAATTTGGTGTTAAAGTGATTGTAAAGTCTTGTGTTTTTTTTTAAACAGACTTTTTACTTTAAAATAACAAACAGGTTATACTTACCTGCTCTGATGCAGTGGATTTGCACAGAGCAGCCCGGATCCCCCTCTTCTCAGGTCCTCTTTTGCAGCTCCTGGCCCCTCCCTTCAGTCAAATGCCCCCACAGCAAGCAGCTTGCTATGGGGGGCACCCATGTCGAGTTGCAGCTCTGTCTATTCAGATACAAAGCTGCTATTCGGCCCGCCCCTTTTCTCTCCCGGTTGGCTGACTGACTTTGATGGCCACGGGAGCCAGTGGCGCTGCTGCTGTGTCTCTGCCAATCAGGAGGGACAGTCCCGGATGGCCGAGGGACTCGTGGACATCGCTGGACAGAGATCAGGCTCAGGTAAGTATTAGGGTGTGCTGGGGGGGCTGCTACACACACAAAGCTTTTTATCCTAATGCATAGAATGCATTAAGATAAAAAACAAACCTTCTAACTTTACAGCTCCTTTGAGTTATTCACTTTAAGGTCATCATAGATGGAGAAGTGGCACTCTTTACATCTAGAGGAAAAGAGATTTCATCTCCAAATAGGTAAAGGCTTATTCACAGTAAGAGCTGTGAAAATGTGGAATAATCTCCCTGCAGAGGTGGTTCTGGCCACCTCAGTAGATTGCTTTAAAAAAAAAAAAAAAAAAAAAAGCCTGGATTCTTTCCTAAATGTAAGGAAAATGGGCATATTTTATGCCTTTATTTTCCCCATGGGTTAGTTAACAGGGCAGTTAATATACAAATTAAGTTAGGCCTATTGAGAAACATTAGTAGGTGCTAGGTTAGGCTGAGGTGGGCCTGGGTTACTGAGGTCATATGAACTTTTGACCTGGCCCTCCTGTGTTCATTTTCATTATAGGGCTGTAGCTAGGGAGTTTTTTGAACTGCGGGGTTTTTCCCGCCCAAATCTTAGCCCTGTATCTGGGGAGATTTTGTGGAACAGTCATCTTCCCGCTCAAATTAGTAGGTCTAGAGCCATAAACCAGTTGATTCTGGCTCAGTATTGGGTTATTTAAGGGGCTCGCTGCCGCCTTTTTCATTCAGTCATCACTGTGGAGACCAAGAAGAGAACTTCAGCTCCCCCCCCCCCCCCCCCTCCCTTGGATGTCGCGGCTAAATTTATTATTTGAGGGTCACCTTTGTTTTGCAAAGGGGGACATTATGTTTATATGTTATGGATAAAGTTTTGATGTGTCATTTTAATGGCACCCGGATCTTGGTGATCGGGTGGCTTACAGTATTTCAGATATTGTTATATTTTAAAATATTTATTTATTTATGTTTTATTGCAAATAATAAATGGCCGCGGCCTAAAGAATTTTCTCTAGCGCTCATTGACAGACGTAGTCCTCGGTGATACACCACCTTCGGGTTATGTTGCCTCCACAGGAGCAGGACTAGACAGGAAATTAAAAAGCTCTGGCCACACCCTAGGGGCAGTCCCAGAGGGTATATCCTCTCTCTCTCTGCCTCAGCAAATCAGTTATTTTCTGTCTAGTTAGGAGTAAGGACCTAGATACCTTGCTGGGATCTTAGGTCCTGGCAAGAATTTTTTCTTAAAGGATTTTTTAGACAGCTTTTTTTCTCCAGTGTTCCTGTGAGATCTTCAAGCAAGAAAGCTGAACTGGGCGACGGGCTGGATGTTGAGATCCGGTGGTCACCCCAGTTCAGCCTACGAGCGCGTGCAGGCCATAGCTCCGCGCTGGGTCGGCCGCGACAAAGTCCCATTAAAGGACTGTCCACGCGAGTTAAACGTCTCGCTGAAACGCCAAAGACCATGAGTCACGGCGTCCGTATCGGTCGACAGCCCTCCCGCCCCGGTGGAGAGGGGTACTGTCAGGAGTTGGTGCCCGCCTGGTTCCGGTATGGTGAGTAGTATGTTCCCCCTTTTCCCCTGACGGGTCTTGTGGTGAACGCGGGCCCCTCTCTGTATGGTAAGATAGAGTCCCTCTCTATCCTATAACATGACACAGATCCTCCTACTTTGAGTGTGATTTTATGTGCAAAAGCCAGGAGGCTTGGTTTGGGAGCTAACAATCTAATTGTATACATGTTAAAAAGATGTAATCTGTGGCATTCTGGGAATCTTACGGTGTTAAGAATAAGCTACCTACCAGTCAGAAGCCACGGACATGTAGACTGCCTTCCTAATCAGATCTCCAGCTATTAGCAGGCCTCCCGTATGGCCATGCGGTCCGCCAGGGCCGGTACCGCCAACCACGCCATATCCCCATGCAGAGAGAGTGTTGTGTGCCCTGCAGCACACCGCTATTCAGTACAGGCCGCTGCCATTTTTTTTTTTTTGCTGGATCGCACGAGCCGCCATTTTGGCGTAGCCTCGTGTCTCCAGCATGGGGGCGGCCATGTTTGAGGTGATCCAAACACCTCGTGGAGCTTGGGGGAGGCGCCGGAAGGCGTGCAGAGGGGCGGAGCCGCCTCCTTTCTTCCTGGGCAGCCAGCCAAAAGACTTCCTGTTTGTCAAGACAGCGCTGTAACCTGTTGCAGTTAAACTCTGAGCATCAAGTGGTGAGCCTGGGGGTCTATCTCTCTCTCTCTCTCGATCGATCGATAGGGATCCCTAGCAGGTAACACTAAGGGGCTTTTGTGGCGCTGGGGGTCTGAAAAAAAAAAAAAAAAAAAAGTTTATTTTTGAATTATATTATCCAGGAAGTGACTGGAATTATCATGGACCCTGCCACACATATTCCCCCACCTGTTTCCCTCGAGGGGGCCACGGGACCCGCCGGTGCACAGAGTATAGAGTCATTTACAGCAATTTTGGAGTCTATGGTGGCTCGGGTGGAGTCGGCCTGTCAGGGACGGGGGTCAAGGAAGCGACCCCCGCCTACCCCTATACTATCTGACACCTCTGACTCTGATTCAGAGATGGTCACTGCAGTTGCAGGTTCCTCTGCAAGGGCTGTTATCCCAGGTAAAGCCCCCTCAGACAGTGAGGAGGACGCTTCTTCTCCTGCTATAATTCAGGAAGAAGCATTGGTGGACGCACTAGTTGTGGCAGTGCAGGAAACCTTAAAACTTGAGGCTTTACCGGCAGAGGCAACTGAAACAGAGATTCCCTTTGGTACTAATAAGCCCATCAAAACGGTGAAGGTTTTTCCTGTACCTAAATGTTTCGGTAATCAGATTAAAGGAGAATGGGAGCATTCTAAACGTACCTTTACTATTTCCAAGCGTATTGCTAGACGCTATCCGTTTGAGGAATCCATCATTAAGAAATGGACGGTACCACCAGTGGGGGATCCACCTATTTCCAGGCTGAATAAAGCCACGGTTATTCCAGTGGAGGACACTTCGTCCTTTAAGGATCCGGTGGATCGAAAGATGGAAGCAGAGTCCCGCACCATCTTCTCTCTGATAGGGTCAGCATTTAGACCAGTAATTGTTATTGGTCTAGTTTCCCAGACACTTACGGAATGGGCGAAAATGGTACGCCAAGATCTTAGGGGAAAAGATATTCCCCAGGAGACATCTGATTTGATGGAACAGATTATACAAGGGCTACAGTTTATCTGTGACGCAGCCTTGGACACTACTCCCTTATTAGGGCATGCATCTAAGTCAGCGGTGATCCTCAGACGTGTGCTGTGGTTAAAATGCTGGTCAGCTGACCTAGGTTCCAAAAAGACCTTGACTAATCTCCCTTTTCAGGGGAATCGTCTATTTGGGGCCAACCTAGATGAAATCATTAAGGATGCCACTGGGGGCAAGAGCACTTTTTTGCCACAGGCTGCTAAAGCTAAGGGACCTCGCAACAAGCGAGGACCTTTCTTTACCGCCCATAAAGGGCGCCCGGCTGGTACTAGCGGGAAAGGCAAGACTCCTCCAGGAGGGTTCAAGAAGGGCTGGTCGGACAAGCAAAGGACCAACCCAGCCAAACCCGAAGCAAAGGAGTACACAGCCTGAAGGTGCGCCCCCACCCGGTTTCAGGGTGGGGGGACGTTTTCACCGGTATTCAGGACATTAGATCGAGCATCAACCACTACTACCGGTGCGATTCTTCCCTTCCAACATTTAAGTACTACAGGAAGCGGTAGTTACCGTTCCCTGAATAGATCTTTTCCTTTACCTTTTCCTAAGATTAGTCCCGATACCTCACAGGAATCGGATCTGGTTGACCAGATAGGCCAAGTAGCCTCTAGTCGGGTGACTTCGGTCCCTGAGGTTCAACCAGAAAAGATCACCTTTCCTGATAACAATCAGGTATCTGATAAATGTGTGGGAACAGAAAACGACCAGACTTTCTCGGATGGTCGGGGCCAGATGCCTCTAGGGACGCCTGGTTCAGATTCTATCAGCGCCAGTGGTCCTAGAAATTCTAGGCTGGCCTCCTCAAGCCGGCCTGGCCGACTTGGACATGTTAGTCGTAGACGTTCCGTGGGAACTTCGTCTCAGGGAGTGTCTGTGGTCTCAAGGACCAATTTACCATCATGCTTTACAGTCGCTGGGTTTAATGGCCTGGCCATTGAGACCCAAGTACTGAAGGACAGAGGTTTGTCTACTTCAGTCATTCCTACCCTTATTAAAGCAAGGAAAGCGACTTCCAGCAAAGTCTATTATCACACATGGAAGACTTATATTGCGTGGTGCGAATCTTTAGGATTTCCTCCACGTACCTATTCGGTGACTCGAATATTGGCCTTTTTGCAACAAGGGGTTGAGCAGAAGCTAGCCTTGAGCACCATCAAGGGTCAAGTTTCAGCATTAGCAATCTTCTTTCAGAAGCCTTTAGCTACCAAATCCTTGGTGCGGAATTTCATCCAGGGGGTGCGGCACCTGGCTCCTCCAGTCCGCGCGCCCTTACCGCCCTGGGATCTTAATTTGGTTTTGTCGGTTCTACAGAAACCTCCCTTTGAAAACATCAGGGAGATTCCCTTGCTTACTTTATCCCAGAAGGTGGCCTTCTTGGTGGCTATTACTTCTGCTCGCAGGGTGTCAGAACTGGCTGCATTATCATGCCAGTCCCCATACCTAGTGATTCATAGGGATAAGGTAGTACTTCATCCTAAGCCATCTTTTCTTCCTAAGGTGGTTTCAGATTTTCATCTGAATGAAGATATTGTACTACCTTCCTTGTGTCCTCAGCCCAAGCATCATCGGGAACATGCGTTGCATTCCTTAGATGTGGTTCGGGCAATCAGGGTATACCTGAAAGCTACGGAATCTTTCCGTAAGACGGATTCACTTTTTGTGATCACGGATGGCCCCAGAAAGGGTTTGCCTGCATCTGCCGCGACCATTGCCAAATGGATTAGACAAACGGTGGTACAGGCTTATTCTATTAAGGGTCAGAGTCCTCCGTTCCCTGTTAGGGCGCACTCCACTCGAGCGCTCAGTACTTCCTGGGCCTTTCGCCATCAGGCGTCAGTGGTCCAGGTATGTAAGGCGGCCACCTGGTCGTCGGTACATACCTTTACAAAATTCTATAAAATTGATGTGACGGCATCGGCGGATGCCTCATTTGGCCGCAAGGTTTTGCAGGCCGCAATTTGAGGAGACCGGTGGTCTACCTCGAGGGTTTTTTTCTGTTAGAAAAAAATTTTTTTTTTTTTTTTTTTTCACTTTTTTTGTTGAGTCTCATCATTAAGGATGAGCATTGTAAACTTCTAGTTGGCACCGGTTGGGCCTTCTAGATTGGGATTTGATTTCATTTTCCCACCCCTCAGTTGTGATACTGCTCTGGGACGTCCCGAAGGTGGTGTATCACCGAGGACTACGTCTGTCAATGAGCGCTAGAGAAAAATGGATTTTTGTAAAATCTTACCGTAAAATCCTTTTCTCTTAGCTCATTGACAGACGTAGTCCCCGCCCCTCTGTTTTTTGAGTTGGGTTAAAATCTCTAAAGACTGCTTTTTCACATAACTGATTTGCTGAGGCAGAGAGAGAGAGGATATACCCTCTGGGACTGCCCCTAGGGTGTGGCCAGAGCTTTTAAATTTCCTGTCTAGTCCTGCTCCTGTGGAGGCAACATAACCCGAAGGTGGTGTATCACCGAGGACTACGTCTGTCAATGAGCTAAGAGAAAAGGATTTTACGGTAAGATTTTACAAAAATCCATTTTTTATTCCAACAAAAAGAAAGGTGTGGTGTCATTTATTTATTTTAGTTATTTAAGTTTAAGGGTGATCCTGGATACTAACCCATGTACATATTATAAATGGATACTAACATTTATAGTCAAAGTTGATTCAGGGAATATCAGATTGCCTCTTGGGGGATCAGGAAGGGTTATATTTTCTCCCCCTGCTGGAGCAAATTGTATCATTATTTTCTGGGTGGGGGTTTCTTCCTCTGGATCAACTGTGGCTATAGGATTGCGTTTATGGGATTGTATGATGTATATCTTTTTTTCCCTTTTATGGGTTGAACTAGATGGACGTGTCTTTTTTCAACCAGACTAACTATGACATTGTGATGAAATTTTCAGCACCGAGTAATAGAACAAAGGATCTTTAGCACATTGCCCTCAGCTAGAGGAGGTGACTTGAAATTCCTTTTACAAAGTGACAGATTTCTGTCCTTAGGGTACAATGCAGTCAGGCTCAGTAGTGAATATCTTCTCTTCTGTATTGGTATGTTACACAGTGTGTGGTTAGTGTAGGTAGCAGAGGCATGTAGCTGATTCATTACTTCAGAATACATTTACAGAAATTATTATTAGCGTGGGTGGTGAAGTATATTTTTTCAAGAGTGTGTGTGTTGAGTTTTTTTGATTTTTCTTTTTGATTTTTATAATCATTTTTTTTTTTATTTCTTTTAAACTTTAGAACCCTGGTGCCCAACCTGCAACCCCACCACAGATCGCTTTTTAGAGGGTTACAAGCAGGGACAGACTGGCATTTTTCACAAGGGGGAAAGTACAAACCAAAGGCCCATGGTGCAACATCTCGCCCCCCCCCCCCACTCTCCCTCTTCACGTCCCCCTACCTCCTCCTGACCCCTGCCCCAGGTACTCTCTACTCAATCCTGAATCCGAGTTCCCAACCTTGCCAGCAGAGGGTGGTTGGGGGGAGCTGGGACAGTTGAGTTGGGGCTGGCCAGGGGAGGAGAGTCTCCAGTGGGGCATGGAACCGGCCTCTGCTCAGACAGTTTAAACCATCTAAAGGCCCGCGCTCTCCTTGTCTTCAACCCGCACTCAGTACCTCAGTGAGGAGGACTTTTTACTTTTCCTCACCAGGAATCCTTTGGGCATGTCTGTGGCAGAAGCGGTGCAGCCTTTTTACAGGGCATCAGAGCGGCCCAGGGGGCAATTGGCCCCCTGGCCCAGTCCTCCCCTGGTTACAAGTGCTGCTGCTCATGTGAACAAGCGTTTAGCTCGCTAATAAAATGAAGGCCATATAATGTGGACCCATCTGTGAATGAAATGTGTTCCAGTTAGGAACATGATGGCTAAAAAAATCACTCTCAGCCATTTGTGATGTTCAGTGACTACCAAAATGGAAAATGTACCACAGCATTTAAATGTTATTGAAATGTCTGTCTTAGCCCCTCCTGTTTTCTTGTGTGTTTTCTTGTGTGTATATATACAGTGCCTTGCGAAAGTATTCGCCCCCCTTGAACTTTGCGACCTTATGCCACATTTCAGGCTTCAAACATAAAGATATAAAACTGTAATTTTTTGTGAAGAATCAACAACAAGTGGGAAACAATCATGAAGTGGAATGAAATTTATTGGATATTTCAAACTTTAACAAATAAACTGAAAAATTGGGCGTGCAAAATTATTCAGCCTCTTTACTTTCAGTGCAGCAAACTCTCTCCAGAAGGTCAGTGAGGATCTCTGAATGATCCAATGTTGACCTAAATGACTAATGATGACAAAATCCACCTGTGTGTAATCAAGTCTCTGTATAAATGCACCTGCACTGTGATAGTCTCAGAGGTCCGTTTAAAGCGCAGAGAGCATCATGAAGAACAAGGAACACACCAGGTAGGTCCGAGATACTGTTGTGGAGAAGTTTAAAGCCGGATTTGGATACAAAAAGATTTCCCAAGCTTTAAACATCCCAAGGAGCACTGTGCAAGCGATAATACTGAAATGGAAGGAGTATCAGACCACTGCAAATCTACGAAGACCTGGCTGTCCCTCTAAACTTCAGCTCATACAAGGAGAAGACTGATCAGAGATGCAGCCAAGAGGCCCATGATCACTCTGGATGAACTGCAGAGATCTACAGCTGAGGTGGGAGACTCTGTCCATAGGACAACAATCAGTTGTATACTGCACAAATCTGGCCTTCTTGGAAGAGTGGCAAGAAGAAAGCCATTTCTTAAAGATATCCATAAAAAGTGTTGTTTAAAGTTTGCCACAAGCCACCTGGGAGACACACCAAACATGTGGAAGAAGGTGCTCTGGTCAGATGAAACCAAAATCGAACTTTCTCTGTCGCTCATTGACAGACATAGTCCTCGTTGATTAATAACAACTCGGGTTATACTGCCCTCTACAGGAGTAGGACTAGACAGGAAAGAAAACATTCTGGCCACACCTTAGGGGCAGTCCCAGAGGGTATATCCTCTCTCTCTCTCTGCTACAGCAAATCAGTTTTTTTTCTGTCTAGTTAGGAGTAAGGACCTTGATGCCTTGCTAGGATCTTCGGTCCTGGCAGGATTTTTTTCTTAGATTTTTTTTAGACCGCTTTTTTCTCCAGTTTCCTGGGGATCTTCAAGCAAGCAAGCTGTAACTGGGCGACGGGCTGGATGTTGAGATCCAGTGGTCACCCCAGTTCAGCCTACGAGCGCGTGCAGGCCATAGCTCCGCGCTGGGTCGGCCGCGACATAGTCCCACTGGACGGGGACTGACCCTGCGAGTTAAACGTCTCGCCTGAACGCCAATGACCAACAGAGTCACGGCGTCCGTATTGGTCGACAGCCCCCCCACCCCGGTGGAGAGGGGTTCTGTCAGGAGTGGGCGCCCGCCTGGTTCCGGTATGGTGAGTAGAATGTTCCCCTTCCCCCCCCCCTGTCGGGTTTGTGGTGGATGCGGGCCCCTCTCTGGAATGGTAGGATGGGTCTCCCCTCTATCCTATAACAGGTCACAGATCCCCCAATTTGAGTGTGATTTTTTTGTGAACAGAAACCAGGAGGCTTGGTTTGGGAGCTGACTATCTAAGGTCATTGTAAAACTGTAAGGGTGACTGAAGTCAGTGGCAGTACTATAAGGGGCATTACTATTGAAGTAAAAGGTATCCTACCTGTCAGAGGTGTACACAGGCCGATGCCTATGCCTGAGTCACTGCAGTCCAGATCGCCATTCCTCCAGCAAACGGTCACTTCCAGAAGGACAGAGGGCTGCCTCCCGACGCCCTACGGACCGCATGCGGCCCGCCAGGGTCCTGTACCGCCGGCCAGGCTTATCACCATTCAGGGTGAAGGTTGTGGGGCCGAGACACTCCCGCAGGCCGCCAGGCCGAATATAGACATTCCGCAGGCCGCTGCTAGCCGCTGCTATCCTACACAGGCCGCCGCCATTGTCTTACAGATCGCACGAGGCCGCCATATTGGCATAGCCTCGTGTCTCCAGCATGGGGGCGGCCATGTTTGAGGTGACCAAACGCCTCGAGGAACTATGGGGAGGCGCCGGAAGGCGTGTAAAGGGGCGGAGCCGCCTCCTTTTACCCGGCGTAGCCTCGTGTCTCCAGCATGGGGGCGGCCATGTTTGAGGTGACCAAACACCTCGAGGAGCTAGGGGGAGGCGCCGGAAGGCGTGCAAAGGGGCGGAGCCGCCTCCTTTTACCCGGGAAAGCCAGCCAAAGACTTCCTGTCTGTAATAGACAGTGCTGGAACAGGTTGTATTGAAACTTCTGAGCATCAAGTGGTGAGCCTTGGGGTCTCTCTCTCTCTTTGTAGGGGTCCCTAAGCAGGTAACACTAAGGGGCGCTGTGGCGCTGGGGGTCTAAAGGAAAAAAAAAAAAAAAAAAGTTTTATTTTTTTTTGGGCAAATTATTTTTTCCCGGCAAGTGTCTGGAATAATCATGGACCCTGCCACACAGGTACCCCCACCTGATCCCCTCGAGGTGGCCGCAGGACCCTCCAGTTCAGAGTATTGATGCATTCACAGCAGTTTGAGTCTTTGGTGTCTCGGGTGGAGATGGCCTGTCAGGGACGGGGGTCAAGAAAGCGACCCCCGCCTACCCCTATTTCATCTGATGCTTCAGATTCTGAGATGGTCATTGCAGCTGCAGGTCCCTCTGCAGGGGCTGTTGTCTTAGGTAAAGTTCCCTCAGACAGTGAGGGGGACGTTCCTGCCTCCGCCATAGCACAAGAAGAAGCATTGGTGGACGCACTAGTTGTGGCGGTCCGGGAAACCTTAAGACTTGAGGTTTTACCGGCAGAGGCAACCGAGATGGAAATTCCCTTTGGTACTAGTAAACCTACCAAGACGGCGAAGGTTTTTCCCTTACCCAAATGTTTTGGTAATAAAATTAAAGAGGAATGGGATCATTCAAAACGTACCTTTACTGTTTCCAAGCGCATTGCTAGACGCTATCCGTTTGAGGAATCCCTCATTAAGAAATGGACGGTACCACCAGTGGTGGATCCACCTATTTCCAGACTGAATAAAGCCACTGTTATCCCGTTGGAGGACGCTCCGTCCTTTAAGGATCCGGTGGATCGGAAGATGGAAGCGGAGTCCCGCACTATTTTTTCCCTGATAGGGTCAGCCTTTAGACCAGTGATTGTCATTGGTTTCGTTTCACAGACATTAACGGAATGGGCAAGATTGGTACGCCATGACCTAAAGGGGAAAGGTATCCCCCAGGCAGCATCTGATTTGATGGAACAAATTATACAAGGACTGCAGTTCGTCTGTGACGCAGCCCTGGATGCCACCCCCTTGTTAGGGCATGCATTGATGTCAGCGGTAATCCTCAGACGTGTGCTGTGGTTAAAATGCTGGTCGGCGGATCTAGGTTCCAAAAAAGCCTTGGCGAATCTCCCCTTTCAGGGGAATCGCCTATTTTGGGCCACCCTAGATGAGATCATTAAGGATGTCACTGGGGGCAAGAGCACTTTTTTGCCGCAGGCTGCTAAAGCTAAAGGACCTCGTAACAAGCGTGGACCTTTCTTTGCCGCTCATAAAGGGTTTGTTCGCTCCGCTGGGGCGAGCGGGAAAGGCAAAGCCCCTCTAGGAGGGTTCAAGAGGCGCTGGTCGGGCAAACAAAAGGCCGACTCAGCCAAACCTGAAGTTAAGGCTAATACAGCCTGAAGGTGCGCCCCCACCCGGCTTGAGGGTGGGGGGACGTCTTCACCGGCATTCAGAGCTAGAGCCTTCCTGAATCTCGGACTAAGGGGTTCAGGATATCATACGATCAGGACACAAGATCGAGTATCGATCACTGCTACCGGTGCGATTCTTCCCTTCCAACATTTAGGTGCTACAGGGAGCGGTAGTTACCGTTCCCTGAACAGATAATTTTCTTTACCTTTTCCAAAGATTAGTCTCAGTTCCCTACAGGAATCGGATCCGGTTGAGCAAACAGACCAAGGAGCCTCTAGTCTGGTGACTTCGGTCTCTAATGCTCAACCAGGAGAAATCATCACTCCTGATAAGAATCAAGTTTCTGATAAATGTGTGGGAACAGAGAGCGATCAGACTTTTTCGGATTGCCTGGACCAAGCAGCTCTAGGGCAGCCTGGTTCGGATCCAGTCAGACAATATCAGGGTGATGACTTGGGTCGATCACCAAGGATTTCACCATCTGTGTCTTCATCAGAGCATCCCGGAGGTGGATCTGTTGGCATATCGGCTCAACAGGAAGGCGCGGAGGTTGGTAACGTGCGCCCGCGATCCTCTAGCGGACGCAGCAGACGCGCTGAACGGCCTATAAAGGCAGTATCAGCTACTATACGTCTTCCCCCCCTCAAGTTGCTGCTGAGATTTCTCCGCAGGATAGAGATGGAGGGAACTCCAGTTATCCTGGAAATTCTAGGCTAGCCTCGTCAGGCCGGTCAGGCCGACTTGGACATGCTAGTCGCGAACGCTCCTTGGAGACCTCCTCTCAGGGAGGATCTGCGGTCTCAAGGACCGATCTTCCATCGTGCTTTACAGTCGCTGGTTTTAATGGCCTGGCCATTGAAACCCAGGTACTGAAGGACAGAGGGTTGTCGGCTTCAGTTATTCCTACTCTAATTAAAGCAAGGAAAGCGACTTCCAGCAAAGTCTATTATCGCACATGGAAGACTTATATTGCGTGGTGTGAATCTTTGGGATTTCCCCCACGTAACTATTCGGTGACCCGAATCTTGGCTTTTCTGCAAAAGGGGGTTGAGCAGAAACTATCCTTGAGCACCATCAAGGGTCAGGTTTCAGCATTAGCAATCTTCTTTCAGAAGCCTTTGGCTACTCATTCCTTGGTGCGGAATTTCATCCAGGGGGTGCGGCACTTGGCTCCGCCAGTCCACGCGCCCTTACCACCCTGGGATCTTAATTTGGTTTTGTCGGTTCTGCAGAAACCTCCCTTTGAAAATATCAGGGAAATTCCTTTGTTTACATTATCCCAGAAGGTGGCCTTCTTGGTGGCTATCACTTCTGCACGCAGGGTGTCAGAACTGGCTGCATTATCATGCCATTCCCCATATCTAGTGGTTCATAGGGATAAGGTAGTTCTTCATCCGAAGCCATCCTTTCTTCCTAAGGTGGTTTCAGACTTTCATCTGAATGAAGATATTGTGCTACCTTCCTTGTGTCCTCAGCCCAATCATCCTCGGGAATATGCGTTGCATTCCTTGGATGTGGTTCGAGCAATCAGGGTATACCTGAAGGCTACGGAAACGTTCCGTAAGACCGATTTACTTTTTGTGATCACGGATGGCCCCAGAAAGGGGTTGCCTGCATCTGCCGCGACTATCTCCAAATGGATCAGACAGACGGTGGTACAGGCTTATTCTATTAAGGGTCGGAATCCTCCGTTCCCTGTTAAGGCGCACTCCACTCGAGCGCTCAGTACTTCCTGGGCCTACCGCCATCAGGCGTCAGTGGTCCAGGTGTGCAAGGCGGCCACCTGGTCCTCGGTACATACCTTTACGAAATTTTATAAAGTTGATGTGATGGCATCGGCGGATGCCTCATTTGGCCGCAAGGTTTTGCAGCCCGCAATTTGAGGAGACCGGTGGTCTACCTCGAGGGTTTTTTTCCGTTGGAATTTCAGTTGAGTCTCATCGTGTGATTAATGAGCCTTTAAAACTTCTAGTTGGCACCGGTTGGGCCTTCTAGATTGGATTTTGATTTCCATTTTCCCACCCCTCATTTGTGGTACTGCTTTGGGACGTCCCGAGTTGTTGTTAATCAACGAGGACTACGTCTGTCAATGAGCGACAGAGAAAAATGGATTTTTGTAAAATCTTACCGTAAAATCCTTTTCTCTTAAGCTCATTGACAGACGTAGTACCCGCCCCTCTGTTTTTGAGTTGGGTTGGGTTAAATTCTCTAAACACTGCTTTGTGACATAACTGATTTGCTGTAGCAGAGAGAGAGAGGATATACCCTCTGGGACTGCCCCTAAGGTGTGGCCAGAATGTTTTCTTTCCTGTCTAGTCCTACTCCTGTAGAGGGCAGTATAACCCGAGTTGTTGTTAATCAACGAGGACTACGTCTGTCAATGAGCTTAAGAGAAAAGGATTTTACGGTAAGATTTTACAAAAATCCATTTTTTGGGCAACAATGCAAAACGCTATGTTTGGCATAAAAGCAACACAGCTCATCACCCTGAACACACCATCCCCACTTTCAAACATGGTGGTGGCAGCATCATGGTTTGGGCCTGCTTTTCTTCAGCAGGGACAGGGAAGATGGTTAAAATTGATGGGAAGATGGATGGAGCCAAATACAGGACCATTCTGGAAGTAAACCTGATGGAGTCTGCAAAAGACCTGAGACTGGGACGGAGATTTGTCTTCCAACAAGACAATGATCCAAAACATAAAGCAAAATCTACAATGGAATGGTTCACAAATAAACATATCCAGGGGTTAGAATGGCCAAGTCAAAGTCCAGAACTGAATCCAATCGAGAATCTGTGGAAAGAACTGAAAACTGCTGTTCAGAAACGCTCTCCATCCAACCTCACTGAGCTTGAGCTGTTTTGCAAAGAGGCATGGGCAAAAATTTCAGTCTCTCGATGTGCAAAACTGATAGAGACATACCCCAAGCGACTTACAGCTGTAATTGCAGCAAAAGGTGGCGCTACAAAGTATTAACTTAAGGGGGCTGAATAATTTTGTACGCCCAATTTTTCAGTTTTTTATTTGTTAAAAAAGTTTGAAATATCCAATAAATTTCGTTCCACTTCATGATTGTGTCCCACTTGTTGTTGTTTATTCTTCACAAAAAATTAGTTTTATATCTTTATGTTTGAAGCCTGAAATGTGGCAAAAGGTCAAAGTTCAAGGGGGCCGAATACTTTCGCAAGGCACTGTGTGTGTCGGAAAGGGGATTCGTCAGAGAAAATTATTTTACCCCAGTTCTCCGCAGTCCAATCCCTGTACCTTTTTTTAGAATATCAGTCTGTCCCTGATATTTTTTCTGAAGGGAAGTTGCTTCCTTGCTGCCCTTCTTGACACCAGGCCATACTAAAAAGCCTTCACCTCACTGTGCGTGCAGATGCACTCACACCTGCTTGCTGCCATTCCTAAACTAGCTCTGCACTGGTGGTGCCCCAATCCCGCAGCTGAATCGACTGTAGGAGATGGTCCTGGCGCTTGCTGGACTTTCTTGGGCGCCCTGAAGCCACCTTCACAAATACAGTGGAAATGTTGTTTTTTATGGGATGAAGTTCATTTTCATGGCAAAGCGGGACTTTGCAATTAATTGAAGTTCATCTGATCACTCTATATAACATTCTGGAGTATATGCATATTGCCATCATAAAAACCGAGGCAGCAGACTGTGAAAACGAATATTTGTGTCATTCTCAAAACCTTTGACCATGGCTGTACACCAGGCCTTTAAATAGGTGGCCTGTAAATGAGGCCTGGCTTCACCCATAGTCCTCATTATTGTGTTTTCAGACTGTAACCAGAAATATGGCATACCCAACATTGGTAATAAAGGATATGTTGGTATACCACAGACCAACTGGAAACTATCCAGTGCGTGCATTCACAGTTCTGTCAGTAACCTGAGAACGAGATAATGGTTGAAAAGCTTTTTTTTTTTTTTCAGTGCTCCTTTGAAATAATAGTTATGAGTAGAGTTTCTCACTAGGGAACAAGAGCTGGTTGGGTTAAGCCATGACTTGTTAGGGAATTTTGAACATGGCTTCTATCAGGCTACAGACCTGATGGTCACGGTCTTCTTCATTCAGCTCCTCCAATCATGAATGTGTGAATGGTATAATTTGTTTGAAATGCCCCAGTTAAAAACCAAAAACAAATAAAACTTTCTAGTCCTGAATACATAAAAGATCACCAGCAGTAGCAGGGACGAGCTGAATTTAGATCAATTTGTGGGACACCCAATCCACAAGCCCCCCCCCAGGTAACAGAGGCTAAAGTCTCGTACACACGCGTCGGCAGGGAATTTGAGTCCGACGACCGATCTGCCGATTTTTCGGCTTGTTAGTATGATGCTTCCGACAACCGATTCCGACTTTTCGACCGAAAAAAATCTGGTGTGCAGGCTATAAAATTTTTGTCCGCCGTCAAAACACGGCCCATTTTCGTGCAGTCAGTACAGATTTCGACAGGGAAAAATCTAATGAGCAAGTCTGGGCATGCTCAGAGAAGAAAGAACACAAAGAAAGCAAACCAACACATGACATCACTTCTGAAGAAGAATTTTGTCGGGCGAGAAAATTCGTGTGCAGTCTAGGCACATTCCAACCAACAAAACACAACTCTGGACAAAAGACGGACGATCGGTCGGCCGATAATCGTTGCGTGTGTACTAGGCTTAATTGTTGATGACGGGACATGTTGAAAGATTTTTCTCCATCAGCGGTGTATTTCACTGCCAGAATACAATGCCCGTTTGGGGTAAGGGGAATAGGGAGCGGTAGTCTTTTCTTCCATCCACCTTGTTTGTCTTGATGGCTCTTGGTGGTTTTATTTATTTATTTTTATTCAGCCTAATAGCTAAAAAAATAAAATTAACTGCTTTGTCTGTATGGGAAGGCAGATTTAGATTGACATGCATCTATCTACTTCCAACTGCCTAGGAGTCTAGTTGCAAAAAAATACTTTAAAACCAATGCAACTAACACATTTAGTGCCGGTTCACACAAGGGCGACCTGTGAGGGACCTGGTCGCCTCACAGGTCGCCGCAGGTCGCCTCCCATAGGGAAGCTGCGGACCCGTTCCAATAGAAGCGACACAAGTTGCTCCGACCTAGAAAAAGGGTCCGGAGCTTCTTTGGGGTGACCCGGAGGCGACCGCCGTAGACTTCAATGTTATGAAGTCCGTGGCGGCCGCTCCGAGGTCGCGGCGCACTGCTCGCACCGCGACCTCGGAGGTCGCGGTGCGAAGTAGCGTTGCTGCAATATGAATCGGCGCTTAAGGATTGGTAGTCTGCAGTATTTAACATTCTTGTTTTGGGTTTAATAATGCTTTAACCACATGCCAACCACTCACCTACAGGAACAGTCGCGTACATGTACGTGACTGGCCTCCTAGGTTCTGCGTACCCCCAGCAAACCTGTGCTGTGGTTTCGGCTGAAACTTGCAGATCGGCTGTGTCCAATCACACACACAGTTCTGTGTTTTACAAAAACACAGAAAACAGAGAGAAAAAAAACAGCCAGATAAGAAAGTAAAAGCCGCACACCTTAAACATTGTTAGGCACAGAGTTAAAGCGGAGTCCTGGCCGAAAATACATTTTTAAGATAAAAATACCCCTTTAATCCTAACATATTGCCAATTACATTAACACTATTCACAGATTACAGTACAGTATTTGATTGTGGATAATTTCTAACCTTTAAAATTGATTGCAGGGCGCGGCAATCTCTGGTGTGGGCGCTTGAAGCCACTGTGTCCCCTCTTCCTGGTTTCTGGCTACCCAGAATGGCGATTGCAATCTCGTGTAGATTGCGATCGGCAATCAGAGGAGCGGCCGGCCATGCCCATTGCCTCCTGGGATTTATGACATGCATCTCCCAGGACGCAATGCAAAGCCGGAAGAGGCCACAGAGGGGGGAGAATGAGGAAGTTGAACAAAATATCCTCTGAAAATAAGGTAAGGGACCCCAAAAAATGTGTGACCTTCCCAGCCAGTGAATGTTGGCGCCAGATTGCCTGCTGCCCTATCCTAGTCCCACTAGAAGTCGCTGATCACAGCCATTACAGTATAGCATCTATAGCTGTGTAAATTCTAGTATACAGTTTATTATTATTATTATTATTATTATTATTATTATTATTATTATTATTATTATTTGTTTTATAACAGAAAAAAGAATACATCTTTTTTTTCTTATTTATACAATTAAAAAAAAAAAAAAAAACAGCGGTGATCAAATACCACCAAAATAAAGCTGTGTGAAAAGATCTAAAAATGTCATTTGGGTACAGTGTTGCGTGACCACACAATTTCCAATTAAAGTAGCACAGTGCTGAATAGCAAAATAAAAAATAAATTCCTGGCCATGAAGGGGGTAAAATCTTCCAGAGGTCACGTGGTTAATAATGATAAATTGTAGTTTTATTTGGGAGACTTTGTGGCTCTGACATTGACAGATGCCTTATTAATCACACAACTTTTCAAACAAAACCGAGAGGTTTGAATGAGGTGCCATCAGACTCCCTGATCAGTCGTATTACCATGTTTTGTAGAACAGGTGCTTTCCTTTGTTGGCTGTGGAACTATAGAGCTCCGCATTAGAGTGATTAAATATGTTTTCTTTATTGTAATGTGTTTTTGTTTGATTAATCCCTACACTGCATTGCTGCATTGTTTGTCATCCTAGCCGTTTGATGTGGTTACTCAGTAACTGAGATCTTATACCAGCCATGATCTTACGAGGCTCGGTCTTAGTAGCTTGGCTTTTTGTAGCTGTGTTTTATGTGTGGCTGGTAATTAAGTAAACAATACGCGGAAGGTGAACAGATGGATTTATGGTGGGCATGGTTAGAGGTCTTGTGTTTCATAGAAGGGATGCTGTGATGGGGAAAACCCAACACCCTCACAGCATGGTCTACTAAAATGCAGCATAGATAGTCACTATAGTTGAGCCAACATAACGCCCTTTTTTTAAATTTAAAGTGATAATATATTAAAGTCCTTGTTTTTTTGTTTAAAAAACAAATATGTAATAGTTACCTGCTCTGTGTAATGGTTTTACACAGAGCAGCCCCGATCCTCCTTTTCTCGGGTCCCCTGTCAGTGCTCCTGGCCCCTTCCTTCTGCCGAGCCAGCTTGCTATGGGGGCACCCGAGCTGAGCCGCTGCTTGGTGTCCATTCCCGGGCCACCCCCTCTCTCTCCTCATTGGCTCACTGACTTTGACAGCAGCAGGAGCCAATGCCGCACTGCCGCTGTCTCAGCCAATGAGGAGGTAGAGCCCCAGGCAGAAGAGGCTCTCGCACAACATCGCAGGCTCTAGATATGGCTCAGGTAAGTATTAGGGGGGCTGCTACACAGGTTTTTTTTATCCTAATGCATAGAATGCATTAGGATAAAAAAAAACCTTCTGCCTTTACAACCGCTTTAAAATTAACATTAGTGAATGTGATCATTTTTATATAAATAATCTTTCCAGTGCATGTATATTTATGTAATGTTTTTCAACTGATCGTTTTAATATACTGTGTGTGTGTGTGTGTGTGTGTGTGTGTGTGTGTGTGTGTGTGTGTGTGTGTGTGTGTGTGTGTGTGTGTGTGAAGCCAGTGTCCCCCTGTCAGAACACAACAGCTCAGCGGGAAAGATCGCTGAACTAGCCTTGCATTACTAGTACCGGAGCGGACCATTTTTTTTTTCTTCTTTTCGTTCAAGCATTGGGGTTGACAAAAAAAAAAAAAATATGTAGACTGAAATATGCAGCGGCTGGGCATTCGTCCCTGAATGCATACAGCCCAAAACATGAGTATTGTTTTGTTGAATCAAACCTAAAGCAGTAGTAAACACCGTTTTGGTGACTTGTACCTACAGGTAAGCCTATAATAAAGCTTACCTATAGGTACAAGGAATATTTCCTAAATGTGCACCATTTAGAAGATATTCACGATTTCTTCAGCCGGAGACCTCACCGGTCCATGTGTACTGTGCTCTGAATGACAGCATGCTCTGTTCAGAGTGCTATGCTGTGTTCGTGGTTCCGTGTGCATGCGCAAGGGTGATGTCATCTCGGCCCAGTCATTCAAACGGTTGGAGCCGTGAACCCTAATGGAAGACCAAGTGAAGATTAAAGCCCTGTCAGCAGTGACAGCGCGCTGCTGCAGGGCTTTGTTGTAATGTAAATATTTTATAATGTGCTAGTATGGAATGCATATTAGCACATTATACATGCCTTCCAATAGTCCCGGATTTGCTGGAACCATCCCTGGATTTCAAGAAAATCCCGGTGTGCTGCGAGTCTGGGCTGAGTCCTGCAGCAAGGGCCAGCAGCACAGTCTGCCCAGCTCCCCCGGCCATGGGGTGCTGTCGGTGGGCAGCAGTGCCCACCAATGCGTCAGGGAAATATAACTTCTGCTGCAGCCATTAAGCAAAGCATTGCAGCTGCAGCATATGGTCAACCCCCGGCTGCTGCCTCTGCAGCTAAGGGGGTGCACTTGGCCTTACAACCACTAGTGTGACTGAGCCCAAAGTGTTATGTTGCACATTTCCTGACATGTGAGATAAGATTTCCTTCTGATGTTCATTTGCTCAAGCAATGCTGTACTGTATACAGCAACTAGGCTCCACTTCTGTTTAATCATTCCCCTTTTAAACGCTTGCCGACCGCCGCAAGTACATATAGTGCGGCGGTCAGCCCCTCACAGGCAGAGTGACATATCGGTACGTCACTAGCCTGGGAGGGTCTGGGGAGCCGGCGCGCTCCCGCACCCCCCCCGCGCGTGTGACCGGCGGACCCGATGTCCGCCGGTCACTCTGCGATCGGCGGGGGAGAGGGAGAAACGCAGGCAGCTTGTGTAAACAAGCTGCCTGTCAGTTCTCCCTGTGTAGAGACACTGATCATACGGTTCTACTATGTAACTACACCTCAAGCCACAGCCAATCACAGTTAGAATCACGCCCCTAGGGACACACACAGCCCCTCCCTCTCAAATAAAGTTAACCCCTTCCCTGCCAGTGTAATTTTACAGTAACAGTGCATATATATAGCACTGATTACTGTAGAAATGTCACTGGTAACCCCAAAAGTGTCAAAAATGTCAGTCAAGGGTCCGATCTGTCCGCCCCAATGTCGCAGTACCGCAAAAAAACAAAAATCGCAGATCGCCGCCATTACACGTTAAAAAAAAAAAACAACAAAAATGACAAAAATCTTTCCCTTTGTTAGTAAACGCGATAACTTTTGCGCAAACCAATTAAAATACATTTTTTTTTTTTACCAAACATATGTAGCATAAAACAAATTGGCCGAAAATGTTAAAAAATTTTGATTTTTACTTTTGGGAATTTCATATAAAAAAAATGTGAAAAATTGACTCTCTTTTTTTGTTTATAGCGCGTGATCAAAAAATCGCACAGGTGATCAAATACCACCAAAAGAAAGCTCTGTTTGTGGGAAAAAAAGGACGTCAAATTCGTTTAGGTACAGCGTCGCACGACCGCGCAATTGTCCGTTAAAGTCACGCAGTGCCGAATTGCAAAATACCCCCTGGTCTTTTAGCAGCCAAATCCTCCAGGGCTTAAGGGGTTAAGCCACTGCCACTGTTCGGTGCAACTTGACCGTGACTATCGTTTGCTACTATGTGCTACATGTACTGCAGTACTTATTCTTTCAGTCCATCCCAGGGTTCCTCAGGTCCTTCATAATCCTCTATTTTAATCTCTCTGTCTATTTTTAGAGTATACAAAACCAGATGTATTTGAAGCAATTTTCTAAATGGTTATGTTGAGGTTTATATGTATCCCTGAGACTCAAGCTTGTGGCACAGCAATCAAAGCATATTTTATAGGTACATAGAAGCCCAAGTTTTGTTTAACCAAGGTACTTAAGCCTCTCCCACTATCATGTTTGGCCGCACCCACTTTTTATTGCGGCGCCGCAGGTCACTGTCTCCCTGAAGTGTCCCTCATTCTCAAGTACAAAAGTTGGGAGTTAATTATTATGACTTTAAAGTGGAGTTCCACCCAAAAGTGGAACTTCGGCTTGTCTGCTTCTTCCCCGGGTGCCACATTTGGCAACTTTCAGGGGGGAGGGGGGAATGGGTACCTGTTTTTGACCCCCACTTCCAGGAGACAGAGCCGTGGCACAGTCCCTCAGAAGTTCCATCTCCCTTCTCATTCCCTGCCGCTGAGCCAATGAGAATGCCCATCGCGCTTCACACATGCGCAGTAGGGAACTTTCTGTGAAGCCGAAAGGCTTCATTGTCCGTTTCCCTTAGAAAGAATGGCGGTGGCAGCACCCTGCAGCCAATCCGAAAATCGGCTGGGGAGCTAACATTGCAGGCTCCCTGGACAGGTAGGTGTCTATATCTTAAGTCAGCAGCTACGGGGGGAGAGTTTCATTTTTTTTTTTTTTTTTAACCCAGACTTTACTACTGCTGTAATATATATATATATATATATATATATATATTGAAAGCCAGGTGCTGAATGACAGAGGGCTGTCATTGTCAGTGATTCCCACACTGTTAAAAGCTAGGAAATCTACTTCCAGGAAGGTTTATCATTGAGTTTGGAAGGTGTACATTACTTGGTGTGAGTCTCGGTGGGGGGGGGGGGGAGGGGGTTCTCCCCGTTCCTTTTCGGTGTCTCGCCTGTTGGAGTTTCTTCAACTAGGTGTAGATCAACGTTTGGCTCTGGGCACCATCAAGGGCCAGATTTCTGCTTTGCCCATATTTTTTTCCCAAAGGCTATTGGCAACAAAGTCCTTGGTTCACACTTTTGTGCAGGGAGTTCGCCATCTGGCTCCTCCGGTGCGATCCCGGTGTCTCCATGGGATCTCAATCTGGTACTGTCGTGCTTCAAAGCCTCCCTTTGAAACTATTCAAGAACTTTCTCTGCTCACTCTGTCACAGAAGGTGGCCTCCTTAGTCGCTATTACTTCCGCACGTAGGGTGTCAGAGTTGGCTGCGTTGTCCTGTTGGTCGCCTTACAAAGAGGTGTTGCGACCCTGTCAGGCGTTCCTTCCTAAGGTTGTCTTGGGATTTCATTTGAATGAAGATATTGTGCTACCTTTTTTTATGTCCCAAGCCGAAACATCCTAAGGAAATTGCCTTACAGTCCTTGGCTGTGGTCAGGGCGATTCGGGTCTACCTGGCGGTGACTGAACCGATTTGGAAATCCGATTCTTGGTTTGTTCTTACGGATGGACCACATGAGGGGCAGGCTGCATCTGCTGTGACCATTTTCATTCAGGTGGATCAGGCAGACGGTGATGCAGGCCTAGTAAGAGTCGGGTTCCTTCTTTCCCTGTTAAAGCACATTCTACGAGGGCGCGTAGTGCCTCCTGGGCCTTCCATCATCGGGCATCAGTGGTTCAGGTGTGCAGGGCAATGTGATCATCTGTACACACATTCACAAAGTTTTAGAAGGTGGATGTACTTGTATCTTCGGATGCAGCATTTGGCTGCAAAGTTTTGCAGGCTGCGGATGCAGAGGCTTCCGCTTCTTGAGGGTGTATTTTTTTCCTGGTGGTGAGCTCCACTTGTTCCTGGTTGAGCTCCTGTTTTACCTGGTTGGCTATGTTTAGCCTTGTTGGGAATTCTCAGTATTTCTGTGTTTTTTCCCACCCCTCATGTTGATACTGGTTTGCGACTTCCCAATGGTCTGAAGACATGGAGCTGTGTCAAGTGAACGAAAGAAAATTGGATTTTTGTCTTACCGTAAAATCCTTTTCTCTGAGGTTCACTGATGGAACACAGTACCCGCCCCTCTGTTGGGTTGAGTTATGTGTTCTTCTGACACTGCTTGTTAGAAACCGAAGTCCTATAGCAGGAAGTGATGGTATACCCTCTGGGACTGCCTCAGGGGCATAACCAAAAAGGTTTCTGCCTAGTCCTACTCCTTGAGAGAGAAGCATAAACCCAATGGTCTGAAGACATGGAGCTGTGTCTGTCAGTGAACCTCAGAGAAAAGGATTTTATGGGAAGACAAAAATGCAGTTATTTCTCCATAACAGGGAAACTAAAGAAAAACAACACATTTCGGGGATCAGGAAATACCCCTTCATCAGGGATTTGTTGATTTTGTATCAAAATGTTTAAATGCAATTAAAGCAATTCAACCTTCTTGGACAAGTAAATCTCAGGGTTTCCTGACCCCTAATTTGCAATGATTCTCTTTCGTATTCTGGTTGCAGTATGTGGAAACAATAGTTATTTGGACTGTCGAGACATTATTTGGCATTTTTTCTGGTATAACTACTTGTGGACCAATCAAGTTCAGACTTCCAAGGCAAATTTGAATTTGCTAACTTTGAAAGACCGTCTTTTTAATATATCTACTGCAGACTACTTGCTGTCTCTCACATACCAACTAGGAGTCATGAGAAGTCTTTCATAGTCCACCTTGGCCCAAACTGATATTTTCTTCACATAACCATGTCGCTGTGTGTGCGATAACTAGAGCTGCACAATTAATCCATTAAAAAATCGTGATCTCAATTCACCCCCCCCCCCCTTTCTTAGGGCTCTTTCACACGGTCCGCCTCCATAGGCGGATCCGTGTTGCTCAGCGGTGGTCGATCCGCGATCCCCGCTGAGCCGGGCGGATGACAGCTCCGTCTCCGCTTGCAGAGCGGAGAGGGAGGTGTCTCAGCCCCCGCTGCCCTCTATGGGGGATTGGATGAGAGCGGACCGCTTGTCCGCTCTCATCAGATCCGATCCGATTACTGAACGGATGGAAAAATAGGGTTTCCATCCGTCCAGATTTCAAGCACAGGATCGGATGCGGATGGCAGCGGGTGTCAGCGGAGGTGTCTCCGCTGACACCTGCTGCCCAATAGAGCTGCATGGAGGATCCGATCAGATCCGCCTAAAAAACTGACAGGCGGATCTGATCGGATCGCCCGTGTGAAAGGGCCCTTACAGAGCTGTTCTCTGTTCACGCACAGTGGTCAAAAAAAAAAAAAGAGCCTCTGGCAAATGTTTAGCAACATTGTTAAGGCTGCTAGAAAACTATAAATACAATGTTTTTACAATGTATAATTTCATTCTATTAGATCAAAGGAATGCACTTTCGTCTGTAAATCAGGGCAGTTTAACCTCTTAAAGACTAAGCCTTTTTCTTCCACTTGTCGCTTACAAGTTGAAATCAGTATTTTTTGCTAGAAAATTACTTAGAACCCCCAAACATATTTTATATTTACAGTGCCTTGCGAAAGTATTCGGCCCCCTTGAACTTTGCGACCTTTTGCCACATTTCAGGCTTCAAACATAAAGATATAAAACTGTAATTTTTTGTGAAGCATCAACAACAAGTGGGACACAATCATGAAGTGGAACAAAATGTATTGGATATTTCAAACATTTTTAACAAATAAAAAACTGAAAAATTGCGCATGCAAAATTATTCAGCCCCCTTAAGTTAATACTTTGTAGGGCCACCTTTTGCTGCGATTACAGCTGTAAGTCACTTGGGGTATGTCTCTATCAGTTTTGCACATCGAGAGACTGAAATTTTTGCCCATTCCTCCTTGCAAAACAGCTCAAGCTCAGTGAGGTTGGATGGAGAGCCTTTGTGAACAGCAGTTTTCAGTTCTTTCCACAGATTCTCGATTGGATTCAGGTCTGGACTTTTACTTGGCCATTCTAACACCTGGATATGTTTATTTGTGAACCATTCCATTGTAGATTTTTCTTTGTTTTGGATCATTGTCTTGTTGGAAGACAAATCTCCGTCCCAGTCTCAGGTCTTTTGAAGACTCCATCAGGTTTTCTTCCAGAATGGTCCTGTATTTGGCTCCATCCATCTTCCCATCAATTTTAACCATCTTCCCTGTCCCTGCTGAAGAAAAGCAGGCCCAAACCATGATGCTGCCACCACCATGTTTGACAGAGTGGGGATGGTGTGTTCAGGGTAATGAGCTGTGTTGCTTTTACACCAAACATAACGTTTTGCATTGTTGCCAAAAAGTTTGATTTTGGTTTCATCTGACCAGAGCACCTTCTTCCACATGTTTGGTGTGTCTACCAGGTGACTTGTGGCAAACTTTAACCAACACTTTTTATGGATATCTTTAGGAAATGGCTTTCTTCTTGCCACTCTTCCATAAAGGCCAGATTTGTGCAGTATACGACTGATTGTTGTCCTATGGACAGAGTCTCCCACCTCAGCTGTAGATCTCTGCAGTTCATCCAGAGTGATCATGGGCCTCTTGGCTGCATGTCTGATCAGTCTTCTCCTTGTATAAGCTAAAAGTTTAGAGGGACGGCCAGGTCTTCTTAGATTTGCAGTGGTCTGATACTCCCATTTCAATATTATCACTTGCACAGTGCTCCTTGGGATGTTTAAAGCTTGGGAAATATTTTTGTATCCAAATCCGGCTTTAAACTTTTCCACAACAGTATCTCGGACCTGCCTGGTGTGTTCCTTGTTCTTCATGATGCTCTCTGCGCTTTAAACGGACCTCTGAGACTATCACAGTACAGGTGCATTTATACAGAGACTTGATTACACACAGGTGGATTCTATTTATCATCATTAGTCATTTAGGTCAACATTGGATCATTCAGAGATCCTCACTGAACTTCTGGAGAGAGTTTGCTGCACTGAAAGTAAAGGGGCTGAATAATTTTGCACGCCCAATTTTTCAGTTTTTTATTTAACAAAGTTTGAAATATCCAATAAATTTTGTTCCACTTCATGATTGTGTCCCACTTGTTGTTGATTCTTCACAAAAAATTACAGTTTTATATCTTTGTTTGAAGCCTGAAATGTGGCAAAAGGTTGCAAAGTTCAAGGGGGCCGAATACTTTCGCAAGGCACTGTGTGTGTGTGTGTGTGTGTGTGTGTGTGTGTGTGTGTGTATATACACAGTCTTTTTGGCTCTACACACCACCACAATGGATTTGAAATGAAACCAACAAAATGTGCTTTTAACTACAGACTTTCAGCTTTAATTTGAGGGTATTTACATCCAAATCAGGTGAAAGGTGTAGGAATTACAACATTTTTTTTATATGTGCCTCCCAGTTTTTAAGGGACCAAAAATAATGGGACAATTGGCTGCTCGGCTGTTCCATGGCCAGGTGCGTGTTATTCCCTCATTATCCCATTTACAAGGAGCAGATAACAGGTCCAGAGTTAATTTCAAGTGTGCTATTTACATTTGGAATCTGTTGCTGACAACTCTCAATATGACATCCAAGGAGCTGTCGCTATCAGTGAAGCAAGTCCTCATTAGGCTGAAAAAAAAAAAACAAAACAAACCCATCGGAGAGATAGCAAAAACATTAGGTGTGGCCAAATCAACTGTTTGGAACATCCTTAAAAAGAAAACGCACCGGTGAGCTCAGCAACACCAAAAGACCCGGAAGACCACGGAAAACAACTGTGGTGGATGACCAAAGAATTCTTTCCCTGGTGAAGAAAACACACTTCACAACAGTTGGCCAGATCAAGAACCCTCTCCAGGAGGTAGGTGTATGTGTGTCAAAGTCAACAATCAAGAGAAGACTTCACCAGAGTTAATACAGAGGGGTTACCACAAGATTAAACCATTGGTCAGCATCAAAAACAGGAAGGCCAGCTTAGAGTTTGCCAAACAACATCTAAAAAAGCCTTCACAGTTCTGGAACAACATCCTATGGACAGATGAGAACGAGAACAAGATCAACTTGTACCAGAGTGACGGGAAGAGAAGAGAAGAGTATGGAGAAGGAAAGGAACTGCTCATGATCCAAAGCATACCACCTCATCAGTGAAGCATGGTGGTGGTAGTGTCATGGAGTGGGGATGTATGGCTGCCAATGGAACTGGTTCTCTTGTATTTATTGATGATGTGACTGCTGACAAAAGCAGCAGGATGAATTTCCGAAGTGTTTCGGGCAATATTATCTGCTCATATTCAGCCAAATGCTTTAGAACTCATTGGACGGCGCTTCACAGTGCAGAAGGACAATGACCCGAAGCATACTGCGAAAGCAACCAAAGATTTTTTAAGGGAAAGAAGTGGAATGTTATGCAATGACCAAGTCAATCGCCTGACCTGAATCCGATTGAGCATGCATTTCACTTTCTGAAGAAAAAACTAAAGGGAAAATGCCCCAAGAACAAGCAGGAACTGAAGACAGTTGCAGTACAGGCCTGGCAGAGCATCACCAGGGATGAAAACCAGCGTCTGGTGAGGTCTATTCGTTTCAGACTTCAGGCTGTAATTGACTGCAAAGGATTTGCAACCAAGTATTAAAAAGTGAAAGTTTATGATTATTAATCTCTTAAGTGGGAGGCACATATACAAACTATTGTAATTCCTGCATTTTTCACCTGATTTGGATGTAAATACCCTCAAATTAAAGCTGAAGGTCTGCAGTTAAAGCACATCTTTTTGTTTCATTTAAAATCCATTGTGGTGGTGTATAGAGCCAAAAAGATTAGAATTGTGTCGATGTCCCAATATTTATGGACCTGACTGTGTGTGTGTGTGTGTGTGTGTGTGTGTGTATATATATATATATATATATATATATTTAATTTTTTTAGCCGAGACCCTAGAGCAGGGGTCTTCAAACTATGGCCCTCCAGTTGTTCAGGAACTCCAATTCCCATCATGCCTAGTCCTGTCTGTGAATGTCAGAGTTTTACAATGCCTCATGGGATGTGTAGTTCCGCAACAGCTGGAGGGCCGTAGTTTGAGGATCCCAGCCCTAGAGCATAAAATGGCGATCGTTGCAATCTTTTATGTCACACTGTATTTGCGCAGAAGTATTTCAAACGCATTTTTTTGTGAAAAAATACACTTTACTGTTTCGTTTTTTTTTTTTAAAAATGTATTAAAGTTAGCCCAATTTTTTTTGTATAATGTAAAAGATATAACTCCGAGGTAACATATGATTGTAATTAGCTACATATTGCTATACATTAGCTACATATAATATGCGGTGCTGTGCCCTGGCAGTAGTATGGGTGACTTTTTTTTTTTTTGTCTGCTTTTAAAACAAAATGGGATAGGCTAAATGCGTCTCCTCCTTTCTAGGAAAACCTTGTATTTATAAATGAATACAAGGCTTCCTATGGTTGGCCAAGGCAGAAATCGTGACTTTATCCGCTCGCCTCTTCACCTCAGCCAATCTGAGGAAGTTTTTTTTTTTTTTTTATTCATAAATACAAAAAAATACAAGACTTCCCCTGATTGGTGGATGTACACTAAGATTGACATGTTTGTTTTAGTTCCGTTAATAGATAAGAAGTTGCTCGTACTGCTGCGCAAACTGTGACGCACACTGTAGCTAATGCTCTAACAGCCCACACAGCAGCTGCATAGTTCTGAAAAGGAACATGCCAAGCTGTCCCAAACAAACTATTCTAGTTAGAGCAAAGTTGGAATTCTACTTCAAAATAGGACTCAAGTTAATTTTTTCTAGGTTGTAATAAAACAGGGAAGTATTGAAACCTTTTCTCATTGTGTTTCTGCTGTCTCTGTCCCCATTATGAAGATCCACCAATATCTGTCATGGGGACCACACTGGGTCAAAAAAGGCAGAAATCAAATTCTTTGGTTGTTTGCAGAGGGACACCATTCGAGAACGACTGTCAAAAAGTAGCATTTACCCTCACTTTGGGGAGATTTCCACTTCCCATCATGTCTCTCTAGCAAACAGTGAAGAAAAATATCCTTGAACACAGACCAGAACCAGATACCCGCTAACCCTTCTACAGTGAAAAAAACAAACAATTTTTACTGGAGGGATTGATATCATTTTAAACGTTGACTGGCGAAGTGCTCTTGAGCTTTCACCAAAGTTCCGTACAAGGTAATATTGTAATTCTGAACATACATCAGAGGGACTTACGCATTGTGAATTATTTATAATTAACTCAGACTTTGTGGTGAAAAAAAAATTGAAATTTCACTGCTGCAACTGCAGTCTATGGAGACTAAGAATTATCGACCA
This sequence comes from Pelophylax lessonae, assembly GCF_965119305.1. NCBI lineage: Eukaryota > Metazoa > Chordata > Amphibia > Anura > Ranidae > Pelophylax > Pelophylax lessonae. The sequence continues at coordinate 172,754,987 of NC_138769.1, forward strand.
AACTTTATATACATTTTTCTTAAAGTGAATATTGGGTGAAGTGTAGATGCTTGTTTTGCTGAACACCTACAAAATGGAGGTCATAGGATCACGCTTTATTCCCTATGCCTCAGCTGGAGCTCACTGATGTATGTGAGTGTCAGACTGTTACTGCTGAAGACTACAAGCTATTCCCAAGTCTGGAATCTATTGATGAATTTGTAAGCAGTTTTTCAGCCTTCCAATGTGTGTCCTTCAAGGCAGCTATTTCATAAACCATATATTAAAGGTAACCTGCACTGAAAGAAATAATGGGCTTGCCACTGCTGACCTCCTAAACAATGGTAATTGCCTGGCTGTCCCAAAATGAAATGCTTTCATTGACCTGGAACAAGGATGTGGGTAGAGAAGTCGTAGAAATGTCAGAATTGCTGATTTTTTCTGTAGCATTGTATTCACTGAATATTAAGTTCCCTATTTTTAGTAGGTGTAACCATCACTGCTGTAGACTGTCCCCTTGCTTCCTGTCCTGCTGAGTACATAATGCCCATGTCATTTTCTGTTGGAGATTCCTCAGCGTTAAAGACTTTGCCTCTTCTTTCCATGAAAGTGTTTGGGCCTGCTAATTGGTTATTCAGGCCCAAGATGCTTGGTCTTAAAGTGATTGTGATGTCTTTTGTTTTTCCTATGAAAATAAAATAATTAACCTGTTATACTTGCCTGCTCTGTTGCAGTGGGTTTGCACAGAGGAGCCCCGAACCTCCTCTTCTCTCTGGTCCCTCTTCTGTGATCTTGGCCACTCCCTCCTGTTCAGTGCCCCCACAGCAAGCCGCTTGTTATGGGGGCACCCGAGTTGAGTCACAGCTCCCTGTGTCCATTCAGACACAGAACCCCGACCCGCCCCCCCCTTCTCCTCTGATTGGCTAGCTGACTTTGACATCAGCAGGAGCCAATGGTGCCGCTATTGTCTCAGCCAATCAAGATGGAGAATCTTGGCCGGATGAGACACTTCATGGACATTGCTGGACAGAGAAGGACCTCAGGTAAGAGGTGGGCTGAGGGGGGCTGCTGTACACAGAAGGCTTTTTATCTTCATGCATAGGGTGCATTAAGATAAAAACCTTCGGACTTTAAAACTCCTTTAAGAGGAGAAGATAGCAGGCTTCTCATACCCATAAGATCCAGATATTTTTTCTTTCAATAATTTTTATTCAAGAATAACAAGTGAACATAGCATCAAAATACAATAATGAAATGTTGAGAAAGTAACATATCTTGGAGAAATAGCAATAATAATAGAACAAGGCAATCAAAAGAATGAAGGTTTTCAGTCCATACGGCAACATTCCCGAGAGCAAAGCAGTACAGAAAACACTAGAAATGTAATGGCCAATGAGAAAACAGGAAAAGTACATTTAAAAGTAACAGTACGGCCTCAAGAATAGCATACCTGTCTGCCAGCTCTCTTCCCAACAGGGGGGCTAATTTGAACACGGTAAAAAGAAAAAAATAGCACAAGCAAAAGCAGAATAAACCTTGTACAGTTCGATAGCTAACTAGAGTGCTATCTCCCCCAACAAACTTAACGTAATAAAGAGTAGTTACCTCCCAAAAACATGGAAGAGGGGCCACGGGCCCAGAGAAGTACTAGGTAGGAGAGGATCAGGGGTAGAGAAGGAAGGGAAAGAGAAAAGAGAAGAGAATAGGACAGAAAGAAGAGGGTACAGCCAATCCCCAGGAGAAGACAATTAGGTAATCTAATTCAAGGTCACTCCAGGTACCAGTGAGATACCTACATATTTGGCCCAGGACTCCCAGATTAATTCAAATCTGGGTACCGTATTGGTCAGGACACTGACCATCCTTTCTTGGGTCATTATCCAGGTGATTTTATTTCGTATCTTCCTGATGGAGACCCTGGATAATTTCCAGGACCCCGCAATGGAGAGTTTTGCACCCAGTAGAATATAGCGAACTAATGTTTGGGTGTATTTCGGAATGCCAGGGAGCCTCGAATGCAGAAGAGCAACAGGGGCAGTGGTGGGAAGCCTGTGACCGGTAACTTTGTATATCATGTGAAAAATTCTGTTCCACGTGCCTCTTAGTCTAGGACACTCCCACCAAACATGTAGCATAGTACCAGGCATTTGACATCCCCTGAAGCATAAAGGTGAGGAAGAGGGATACATCTTGTGAAGTTTAACTGGTACAAGATACCATCGGGTCATTACTTTTAATCCCGCTTCCATTAAAGGAACACTTCCGATCCCCTGAAAGGAGCGAAAGCCAGCTCTACTCCATTCCTCCATGTCCCAGGTGAACGCCAGATCCCTTTCCCAAGCCTGCATATATGGAAGCTTCTCTTGATCGGATATCAGTGACTGATAGATTATTGAGATGCCCCCTCTCTGCTCTGCAGAGTTACAGCACCATACCTCATAGCTTGTGAAGGAGAAGGGGGGTGTCTCATCTTTCGAAATGGTTGCAAGAAAGTGAGAGATTTGCAGAAATCTATACTTTTCCGATAGTGGCATTTTGAGCTTGTCAGAGCAGTATTTAAGTGTGAAGGGGCCCTTGGGAGTGAAAAAGTGTCCTATACGATAAATTCCCTTATCCAGCCACCATTGAAAGGCCTTGATGTCCATACCGGGTTGGAAGGCCGGGTTATGGAATAAGTGTGAAAGTGGTCTCATACGGGAAGTAAGAGAGGAGGACTGCCGTAGCCTATCCCACAAAGCGAAGGAAGAGGACAATACTGGGGACAGTATGGGAGGTCTGAGTCTGGGCGGACTCCAGAGAAGGAAATCCAGAGTGTATGAGGGGACTGCCTGTCTCTCGATTTGTATCCAGTCTGGTTTTTCAAATCTAGAGTAAACCACAGAGAGCTGAGCTAGTCGTGCTGCACGATAGTAGAGCCACAGGTTGGGGACTCCCAACCCCCCCCTTCGTCTATGAGTGTATAAAACCTTGCGGGAGAGTCTATGACCCATGCCCCCCCAAATAAAATCGATTACCGCATTTTGAAACTTGCGCAATGGTTCCCTGAGGAGGTGAATTGGGAGAGCCCTAAATAGGTATAGTAGTCTAGGAAGCAGGTTCATCTTAATGGCATTAATTCTGCCTAGCCATGATAAGCGATAGAGAGACCAACTCTGTAGTTCTCCACTTAGGGATTGGTAGACAGCTGGGTAATTTGCTTTGTGTAGATCCTCGAACTTGGCTGTAAGATTAACCCCTAGATATCTGATATGGGAATTATTCCAGAGGAACTCGAAGGAGGATTGTAGGCGTTGGGCCTCCTCCCTTTTAACTGAAATATTCAGGATGGATGATTTTGTTAAGTTAACCCGAAGGCCTGAAACTTTCGCAAAGTCCTCCAGTGTTTTGCAGATATTAGGAAGGGAAACGGAAGGTGAAGTGACGAATAGAAGCAGGTCGTCTGCAAATAACGCACATTTATGTTCTTGGGTGCCACATGTGACCCCCTTGATGTCCGGATTGGATCTGAGTGCAAGGGCGAGAGTCTCAATCGCGATCGCGAAAATAAGAGGAGAAAGGGGACACCCCTGTCTCGTCCCCTTAGAGATTGGGAACGAGTCAGAGTAATAGCCCTGATATCTAATCCTTGCTTCGGGGGAGGAATAAAGAGCCCTGATTATGCCCATGAAGCTTGTGCCAAATCCCCATCTTTCCAGAATTGTGAATAGATATGGCCATTCGACAGTGTCAAATGCCTTTTGAAGATCTATAGAAAGAAGTAATCCTTCCTGTGGATCCCCCCCAGCCCATCCCGACTGTAGTATAGAGATGATGTCGATCGCCCGCCTTACTTGGTCAGGGCCCTGTCTACCCGGGATAAAGCCTACCTGATCCTTATGAACGTACAGATTAATAAAGGACGCTAACCTATTCGCTAGTAGTTTGGTAAGTATCTTTAAATCATTATTTATAAGTGAGATGGGCCTATAGTTGCTAACTTCTCCTGGGTCCTTATCTGGCTTAGGTATTACTGAGATGAAAGCCTGATTGTTTTGCTTGTCGACCGGACTACCTTCTTTAAGGTTGTTAAAGTACCTAGTTAAGTAGGGGGAGAGCAACTCAGAGAATGTCTTGTAGTAAAGGTTAGGGAAACCATCTGGTCCCGGTGCAGAACCCAATTTAAGGTCTTTAATCACTCCTCTAATCTCCGCTTCAGAGAAGTGTGCTTCCATGACCTCATGTTGTTTAGATATACTAGGGATAGGCAAATTGTCTAGAAAGGAATGTAACGCTTGTGACTTGTCGGAGCGGGCATCGCTATAAAGGTTTTGAAAGTAGGTTGCAAATTCCTGCAATATGCGTGTTGGGTTCTGGGTTTTACCTCCCCCCCCGATGGACATTTTGGGCATTGCGTGGAGTCTCATCCTGGGTCTAAGTTTCAGGGCAAGTAGTGTCCCTATTTTATCCCTCTGATGGTAGAATTTAGCTCCCTGCCATCTAATGTGCTTCTCAGGCGAGCTGGTCAGAGCCATATTGAGGTCAGCCCTGGTTGCGTCGAGAGCCCTCAGAGACGCCCTGGAAGGTTTACGTTTGTGTTCGGCACTTAAAGCCGCAAAGTCCTTTTCCAGGCTCAATAGGTGAGCCTTCCGTTCCCTTTTGATATTGGACGAAATCTGTATCAGTTTCCCCCTAATGGTCGATTTATGAGCTGCCCAGAGGGTTTCAGGAGAGATCCCATCTAGGTCGTTCAAAGAAAAATATTCCGAAATTGCGCGTTCAACTTCCGTCACTCGACATGGGTCACTAAGAATGGACTCATTAAGTCTCCAGTGAAATGGGCCCTTAGGGGCGCAGGATCCAGTAATCTTAATTATCACCATCGAGTGGTCCGACCAGACCACATCTTTGATAGATGCCATAACCAGTGAGGGGATCAAGGCCTGAGAGACCAGAACATGGTCTATGCGAGCAAAGGTCTGGTGTGGATGAGAGAAGTGTGTGTAATCTTTCGAGGTTGGGTGTAATTCCCTCCAGCTGTCCACCAATCCCATTTGATTGATCAATTTGGCAATCTGTGAACTACGTTTGGGTGGTTTGACCGTTTGAGAACCCGGTGGTTTGGACTTGTCTAAGCCATAATCAAAAGCCGTGTTGGAGTCCCCCCCCAAAAATGACGTGGCCCTCTAGTTGTGGCAAAATCCGGCTAAACATATTCTGGAAGAAGTGTGTCTGTCTGATTCTGATTAGGCGCGTAGTAGGAGACAAAAGTATACAATTGTCCCTCTATGGTCCCTTTAACAAGGATGAATCGCCCCCCGGGGTCCCGTAGTTCATAGTGGGGGGTGAAATTACAAGATTTAGCAAAAAGGATAGCTACTCCCCGCGTTTTGTCCTCTGCATTAGCTAAAAAAAAATTGGGGTACTTAGCGTGTATAAACGAGGGGCAGTAAGATCGGGGAAAGTGAGTTTCCTGGATCATTAAGACCTCTATCCCCCTGCGGTGAAAGTCCTGAAATGCCTTCCTTCGCTTCATGGGAGAGACCTTGGGTATTGTGGGAAGCTATTTTGAGGTATGGGGCTATAGTTTTAGAAAGAGACATGAGGCAGGCAGTGTTGGTGCATCTGAAGAATCTTTTCACTCACCCCGTTCCAAGACAATATATCTGGAGTGCAGAGTCGATATTGCATGAGGATCCAGTTTAGAGCTGAAGTGGTATGTGATATCCTCCCGGAGACCAGCTGTGCGAAAAGAAGAGAGGCAGTAAGAAAGAGGAACAGGGGAAATTAGGAAAGAGGAGAGAAAGGGAGAGAGAGTGGACCTGCGTCCAAAAAGGACATCCAATGCCGGGTTGAGGTCCACACCAACCCGACAAGGTTAAGTACGGGGTTCCAGCCCCAAAGGGGGGCTGGAGAGAGTCACGCGAGAAAACCAAAATCCTCTCCCGTGACTGGTGGAGGCGTCATCCGACCACTCCGGCAGGGCTCCCGCCCCATAGAAAAAAATGCTGTAGAGATAAAACAAACAAATGTGGTAAAGCATGCAAAAATAATTGACTGCAATAAACGCACGATCCTCAGGGGCTCCGCTACCTCCCAGCTACTCAGCCGGAAGGGTCCCCAAGAGTGGCGTCAGAGTCCACTGCTGAGTACATAAATTGGTAGTAGGCTCATGTACCGGCTGCGAATTGCCTCGATCAGGGCCCCCCCCCCCCCGCAGAGGGGGGACCCGCTCAAGGGGCTGAAACAAAAACAGCAGGCATCCAAAAAAAAAAGGGGTGCAGTACTTGCAGACAAAAGCCAAAAAGTAAACGGAACGTCTGAAGGCCAGTTCAACAGGGTCTAGTCTGAAGAGAAAAAGGAAAAGCCATGAAATTCCATAGACATCAATCTCGAACCAGGAGGGTGGAGACAGACACATGAGGAGGAACTCCACTGTGAAGGAACTCTTGCTAGAAGCTTCCGCGGCGACTATCAGGGAGGTTTTCCATCTTTAGAGCGCTTAAATTTGGATCCATTCCAAAGGGGAGCAATGGGGCTTGATGGGTTAGGGCGTTTTGACGGGCCTGATCCGGTGGAGGATGCCGGGTGATCCGGGGGCTGTGGCAGTAGTTGCAAATGCTGAAGTAGCCTTTCTCCCTCCGTGAAGCTGGAAAAAGTATAGGTCTTATTCCTGCAAGTGAATTTGAGGGCGAAGGGGAAAGCCCACCAATATTTAAGCTCCTTCTGTGACAGAATGGAAAGAAGTGGCTTCAATGTTCTCCGCCGTTGTATTGTAGAGGGGGCTAGATCAGTGAAAACCTGGACTGCGTGGCCCTGACAAGTAAGATTTGGAACTTTCCTGGCTCTGCTGACGATTTCTTCCTTTATCATATAGAAGTGGGGTTTGACCACTATGTCCCTCGGATTACCGTCCCGCCTTGGGGGACCCAGTGCTCTGTGCGCTCTGTCAAGTTCAAGTTTGTGTGCTGGTATATCAGGGATAAGATCCTTAATGAGCCCCTGCACAGCGGTCTGGACATCCGCAATCGATTCCGGCAGACCCCTCAGTCTAAAATTGTACCTGCGAGACCTGTTTTCAAGGTCTTCCACCTTAAGGAGGGCCGAGTCCAGCTGATCCTGAAGTGATTGTATAAGGGTAGTGTGCTGGTTAGTTTTTGTCACTGTCCTGTCAATTTTATTCTCCATGGCTTCCATCCTGTCCCCCAGGTTTTGAAAATCCACTTTTAAGTTTGAGGTAATTTTGTCAGCAATTTGTGACATACCCCTCTCCATCATGATGGACATTTTGAGGAGAAGATCCTCATAATCTGAGTGGGAGAGCCCTCCGGATCCCTCTGTGGCAGGGGGTCTGATGGTGGTTATTGGTGTATAGCAGGCAGGGGAGAAATCCCCCAGCACCCTGCTCAGGAGGGACTCAGTGGAGGCTGGAGAGGGAGTCAGAAGCAGGGGGTTACTCACAGGTCCCTGAGGATTAGTTAGGCAGTGTCCTCTAGTCTGAGAGTCCGAGTGTGGCTGAGCGGAATCCCCCTCCTCCATCTCCTCACGCTGCGGGGACGGGTCCGCCATATTGGAATGCTCGGCCGCCGGAAAGCCTGAGGTAAAGATCTCCGTTAGGCTTCTTCTGACCCGATCGGCCTGCATAGATCGTTTCCCGCGGGTCCGGTGGAGGTGCGGACCCCGATTTGGGTCTGTTAGTGTGCCGCTTCACCGCGCTGGGCGGGAGACAGTGCCGGGATGGCGCGGAGCTCCGGTCCTAAGCGGCCATCTTGGGAGCTACCGCGCATGCGCCTCCAAGATCCAGATATTTTGATGGTCGAGTAGTGTTCACACAATGCAGAGCAGCCTATTGCAACCTTTTGCCATGGAAGAACCCCTGAAATCATTTTTAGATCCCAGAGAACTCCACCAAAAATGATCAGACCTAAATCATTTTACATGTGCACCCTCATATCAGCGCGATCAGAAGGTTGTACAGTATTTCACATAAAATAGTAAATGGGGTTTGCTTAAAGTGAATGTAAAGTCTCTTGTGTGTTTGTTTTTTTTTTTTTTTCTACATAACAAACATGTTATACTTGCCTCCTCTGTGCAGTTGGTTTTGCCTAGGGAAACCCTGATCCTCCTCCTCTTGGGTCCTTCTTCTGTGCTCCTGGCCCCTCCCTCCTGTTGAATGCCCCCACAGCAAGCAGCTTGCTGTGGGGGGCACCCGAGTGGAGTTGCAGCTCTGTGTATTGATTCAGACATGGAGCTACCATTTGGCCCGCCCCCTCTATCTCCTGATTGGCTAACAGACTTTGTCAGAAGCTGGAGCCAATGGCATTGCTGCTGTGTCATAGCCAATCAGAAGGGAGAGTCCTGGACGGCCGGGGGACTCGTGGACATCGTTGGAAAGAGATGGGGCCCAGGTAAGTATTAGGGAGGCTGAGGACAGCTGCTACACACAGGTTTTTATCTTAATGCACACCTTCTGCCTTTACAACTCCTTTTAATAATCATAAAATGAAATTGATAATAACAATGGCCACATTGTAGTACCCCCTTACATTGGGGGTCAGTGAAGGCAGGAGACCAGCCTATTGCTTTCTTCTCAAGGAACCCCTAAAAACCTCCTGAGGAACCCTGGTTGAAGACTGCTTTAGGCTAGGTTCAAACATGTATGGTCATGGTGTGAATTTCAGGTTCATTTTCACTGTGAATTTCCAAAGCAGCTGTTCGGCAGTGATTACAGATATGGTTCAGATGCGAATTTTCATAGCGGATGGCCACCGGCATCTTTAACAATAGCTGGTTATTAAGGAGTGGGCCAGGACTGACCGCAGCATCTTAAAAAAGGAATGGCTCATCAGCTGTCAGAGGGTTCCCCGCTGACAGCTTAACCACTTCTGGACCAGAAGGATTTGCCCCCTTAATGACCAGGCCATATTTTGCGATTCGGCACTGCGTTACTTTAACGGACAATTGCGCGGTCGTGCAATGCTGTACCTTAATAAAATGTATGTCTTTTTTTTTCTACAAATAGAGCTTCCTTTTGGTGGTATTTGATCACCTGTGCGTGTGTGTGTTTTTTTTTTTACTAGTAATGGCGGTGATCTGCGATTTTTTTTTTTTTTTTTTTTTTTTTTTGCGGGATTGCGGTGGACAGATCGGACCCTTGACATTTTTGACACTTTTGGGGGGACCAGTGACAGTGTGGTGATCAAGGGGTTAAATGTGTACCTAGGGGCGTGTTTCTAACTGTGGGGGGGGGGAATCACAGGAGCTCTGTGATCATTCCAGGGAGAAGAACGGTCAGCTGTGTTTAAAACAGCTGACCGTTCTTCTCTCTCAGCGGGGAGTGATCGCAGGTGGCAATCGGAGCCGCCTGCCCTGTGCATCGGCTTCCCCGCTGACGAGCGAAGGCGGGAGCGAGCAGCCGGCGGCACCTGCTCGCCCCCTACCTGCAGGCGCGCGACCGACGTAGACTTACGTCGGTTTGCCTGGGAGAGCCACACTGCCGCAGTAAAAAGGCGGTGTGTGGTCGGCAACCGGTTAATGTAAAACAAAAATTTGCCGGCAATAAAATTTGAGAAAAAAACACTGTGCCGGTCCCCCCAATCCATACCAGGCCCACCAATCCTTACCAGGCCCTTCGGGTATTTATAAATTTTAAGGGAAATCCCGTGCCAAAATAAAAAAAGTGAATGGCTTGGGCATTGGTTGCGCCCACCCCCCCACCCCCCCCAAAAAAAAATCCATATGACAGACCTCTAGCCCTGCATGCAGCTGGCACCCCCACGCCTTTTTTTTTTTTTTTTTCCAATTCCTGTTACAAACTGATGACCTATGCTATTGAGACGTGTTTCCATAGAAGGCAATGAGCCTGGAATTCGCATCTGAACTGCACCACAGTGCTCCGAAAACGCACAGGACTCTTTTTTTAAAATCTCACAGAATTCACTTCCGCTGCACCGCAGATAAGTGAAACTGATCGATAGAAACCCGGCTTGGTTCACATGTCATGCAAATCGGATGCCGTTCAAAGTGCATCCAATTCGCAAATATGGAAACTGAACCTTTTACAGTGTTTGATGCCTGCATCCCTCGCCATGCTTAGTAGTTTTGCTCATTCACCCCCTACTTGAGCACAGGACACAGCAGCGTATCAGATGTGAAGATTCTTTGTGATTCTTTGTGTAGTTCTAGAGAAGAGCAATTATTCCACGAGCAGCTGCCGGACCAATTAAGTATAAAAGTCTCTTCCTTTTTACAGTTCTTTGTATTTTGTTTTTTAGCAAAAGGGTCATTTATAAAATTTACATCAAGCTATTTCTATTTTGAAATGACATTAAAACCCCTTTGAATAAGATATAACCTACGTGCAGTTTGGCACCCAGAACCGGAGAAAGGGCATTACATTAAATCACCTGGCTGACCTTTAATCTGCAGGCTGAACTTTAACATCCTACTCACCACCTACAAGTTACACGGATCCTGGGCATTTTATTTGTAGACTTTCACTTTGTCACATGGTTAGTTTACAGTATTCCTATTAATGAGCGCTTACGGTTAGTACTGCTTTAGGTAAGATTGTAGAATTGGTAATGTATGTGTGCTTGGGTAGTGTGCATTAATTATTTGCTAGGAAAGAAACACACCCTTCACCCTTGTAACTATGAGAGCGAATGTAATCTGCTGACCATTTACTTTCAGTTTACTACGTTTGCAACTTTTTTTTTTTTTTTTTTTTCAACGATTACCTGTAATGTTTCATATGTATTTGAACTTTTTTTATTAGCAAGCAATATGGGGGCATCCTGTGATATGTGGACATAGGATATAATATGTTAATGATCCATGGTGATTGGTTAGTATGGTCTCAGTACTAGGGTTCTGGGTTCATTTTCTGCCAGGAAGTCTGTTTGCAATTTCTGTGGTGTTTCTATGTTAACATGACATATCTTCAAAGGCTCCAGTTTGCTACCATAGCCCAAAAACATACTGGTGGGTAATTACTGTTATGACTACCCTTCGCAGGTGATGCATGGTCATGCACAGTGGGACTTTGGTACACACAAAAAAAAATTATAGCTATGCGTACAATATTTTTTAAAATACACTGCTCAAAAAAAGGAACATTTTGAAAACACATCAGATCTCAATGGGGAAAATATCATGCTGGATAGCTATACTGATATGGACTGGGTAATGTGTTAGAAACAAAAGGATGCATATCGTTTGATGGAAATGAAAATTATCAACCTGCAGACACCCCCAAAAATCAAAGTGAAAAAATAATGTAGCAGGCTAGTCCAGTTTGCTGAAATTTCATTGCAGCACCTCAAGATGGTACTCAGTAGTTTGTATGGCCCCATGTGCTTGTATGCATGCCTGACGACGTCGGCGTAAGCTCCTAATGAGACAACGGATGGTGTCCTGGGGTATTTCCTCCCAGATCTGGACCAGGGCATGCTCCTAAACAGACTGAGGTGCAACTTGGTGGCGTCTGATGGACCAAAACATCATTTCCCAGAGGTGTTCAATTGGATTTAGGTCAGAAACTGGCTTCATACTCTCGCCACATAAGGCAGGGCATTGTCGTGCACCTGGAAGAACCCTGGAACCCTGGAACCCAGCGTAGGGTTTGACAATGGGTCCAAGGATTTCATCCTGATTCCTAATGGCAATCAGGATGCCATTGTCTAGCCTGTAAAGGTCTGTGCATCCCTCCATGGCTATGCCTTCCCAGCCATCACTGACCCACCACCAAACCGGTCGTGCTGAACGATGTTACAGGCGGCAGAATGTTCTCAATGGCTTCTCCATACCCTTTCACGTGTGTCACATGTTCTCAGGGTGAACCTGCTCTCGTGTGAAAAGCATAGGCCGCCAGAGGCGGACCTGCCAATTCTGGTGTTCAATGGCAAATGCCAATCAAGCTCCACTGTGCCAGGTAGGGAGCATAGGGCCCACTAGAGGACTTCGGGCCCTCAGGCCACCCTCATGAAGTCGGTTTCTGATTGTTTGGTCAGACATTCACACCAGTGGCCTGCTGGAGGTCATTTTGTAGGGCTCTGGCAATGCTCATCCTGTTCCTCTGTGCACAAAGGAACAGATACCAGTCCTACTGATAGGTTAAGGACCTTCTACGGCCCCGTCCAGCTCTCCTAAAGGAACTGCCTGTCACCTAGAATCCCCTCCATCCTCTTGAGACTGCTGGGGACACAGCAAACCTTCTGGGAATGGCACATATTGATGTGCCATCCTGAAGGACTTGGACTGTCTGTGCAACCTCTAGAGCAGGGGTACTCAAATGTAAACTTGAAAGGTCCACTTACAAATTTTCCATTCAGTCCGAGGTCCGGAAAAGTGACCGTCAAATTCAAAATACAGAACGCCAACAACAAAAAAAGACATTCCCCACAACTTGCCCCCATCCAATGCAGAGTGACCAGCGTGCGTGCCCCCATTAATGCAGAGCGACCATTGTGCGTGCCCCCATTAATGCAGAGCGACCATTGTGCGTGCCCCCATTAATGCAGAGCGACCATGTGCGTGCCCCCATTAATGCAGAGCGACCATGTGCGTGCCCCCATTAATGCAGAGCGACCATGTGCGTGCCCCCATTAATGCAGAGCGACCATGTGCGTGCCCCCATTAATGCAGAGCGACCATGTGCGTGCCCCCATTAATGCAGAGCGACCATGTGCGTGCCCCCATTAATGCAGAGCGACCATGTGCGTGCCCCCATTAATGCAGAGCGACCATGTGCGTGCCCCCATTAATGCAGAGCGACCAGTGTGCGTGCCCCCATTAATGCAGAGCGACCAGTGTGCGTGCCCCCATTAATGCAGAGCGACCAGTGTGCGTGCCCCCATTAATGCAGAGCGACCAGTGTTCGTGCCCCCATTGATGCAGAGCGACCAGTGTGCGTGCCCCCATTGATGCAGAGCGACCAGTGTGCGTGCCCCCATTGATGCAGAGCGACCAGTGTGCGTGCCCCCATTGATGCAGAGCGACCAGTGTGCGTGCCCCCATTAATGCAGAGCGATCATGTGCGTGCCCCCATTAATGCAGAGCGACCATGTGCGTGCCCCCATTAATGCAGAGCGACCATGTGCGTGCCCCCATTAATGCAGAGCGACCAGTGTGCGTGCCCCCATTAATGCAGAGCAACCAGTGTTCGTGCCCCCATTAATGCAGAGCGACCATGTGCGTGCCCCCATTAATGCAGAGCGACCATGTGCGTGCCCCCATTAATGCAGAGCGACCAGTGTGCGTGCCCCCATTGATGCAGAGCGACCAGTGTGCGTGCCCCCATTGATGCAGAGCGACCAGTGTGCGTGCCCCCATTGATGCAGAGCGACCAGTGTTCGTGCCCCCATTAATGCAGATTGACCAGTGTGCGTGCCCCCATTAATGCAGATTGACCAGTGTGCGTGCCCCCATTAATGCAGATTGACCAGTGTGCGTGCCCCCATTAATGCAGAGCGACCAGTGTGCGTGCCCCCATTAATGCAGAGCGACCAGTGTGCGTGCCCCCATTAATGCAGAGTGAGCAGTGTGCGTGCCCCCATTAATGCAGAGTGAGCAGTGTGCGTGCCCCCATTAATGCAGAGTGAGCAGTGTGCGTGCCCCCATTAATGCAGAGTGAGCAGTGTGCGTGCCCCCATTAATGCAGAGTGAGCAGTGTGCGTGCCCCCATTAATGCAGAGTGAGCAGTGTGCGTGCCCCCATTAATGCAGAGTGAGCAGTGTGCGTGCCCCCATTAATGCAGAGTGAGCAGTGTGCGTGCCCCCATTAATGCAGAGTGAGCAGTGTGCGTGCCCCCATTAATGCAGAGTGAGCAGTGTGCGTGCCCCCATTAATGCAGAGTGAGCAGTGTGCGTGCCCCCATTAATGCAGTGAGCAGTGTGCGTGCCCCCATTAATGCAGAGTGAGCAGTGTGCGTGCCCCCATTAATGCAGAGTGAGCAGTGTGCGTGCCCCCATTAATGCAGAGTGAGCAGTGTGCGTGCCCCCATTAATGCAGAGTGAGCAGTGCGCGTGCCCCCATTAATGCAGAGTGAGCAGTGTGCGTGCCCCCATTAATGCAGAGTGACCAGTGTGCGTGCCCCCATTAATGCAGAGCGACCAGTGTGCGTGCCCCCATTAATGCAGATTGACCAGTGTGCATACCCCCATAAATGAACAGTGACCAGTGACCCATGCCCCCATAAATGAACAGTGACCCATGCCCCCATTAATGCAAATTGACCAGTGTGCATGCCCCCATTAATGAAGAGTGACCAGTGCGGATTAGAGCACCGCATGATTATAAAAAGTCAAGTCATCAGCGGGGGGGCAGAATGGAGAGGATCGGGAGGATCGGAGTGGCTGTGTCTTACACTTGCAGCGCTGCATGATTACAAAAAGCCGAGTTCTTCTGCTTACCCGGTGGAGAGGATGTCCTACAAAGTCCCGCCTCCTGGACACCGGCTCCTATGATAGACGTGACCAGTGTTCTGTCTATCATAGGTAAGAGCCGGCCCAGGAGGCGGGACTTTGTAGGACATCCTCTCCGACGGGTAAGCAGAAGAACTCGGCTTTTTGTAATCATGCAGCGCTGCAAGTGTAAGACACAGCCACTCCGATCCTCCCGATCCTCTCAATTCTGCCCCCCGCTGATGACCGAAGGAAGCAGACAGCTTCGGCGGTCCAGATTTAAGTCCGTGTGGGTCCGGAGGCGGCCCGGAGTCCGCCTATTGAGGACCCCGGCTCTAGAGGGTCCAGGTATTGCCTCATGCCATCTGTAGTGACACTGACCCTAGCTAAATCCAAGTCTAGTTAAAAACAGTCAGAAAACATTGAGTAGGGAAAAATTGTCAGTGGCCTCCACCTGTAAAACCATTCCTGTTTAGGGGGTTGTCTCATTGTTGCCCATCTAGTGCCCTTGTTAATTTAATTTCATTAACACCAAAGCAGCTGAAACTGATTAACAACCCCCTCCACTTCTTGCCTGACCAGATCAATATTTCTTAACCTTCAGTCAAGGCACCCTTTTAAAATGACGCACAATCTTGAGGCGCCCCATTCTAAGATTTAAAAATTAAACGAATCGTTTTACATAATGCAGCAACATCCACAGCAACATCCACACACTTAGGACACCCAACCATAGAGGGGATTTATTCTTCCAAAACAAATACACCATTGCCCATTAGTACTGACTAACATAGCCGTGCTCACAGGGTGTGCCAAGTGTGCCTGGCCACACCGTAATCATCCTGTGTGGCACAGATTACCCCTGTTTAGACCTGTTATTTCACCAAAGCCCCCTAACGGGGCTCCTAAAAAATAAAAGATAAAAATAACTACTGACACTGATCTCTCCCCTACTGACACCATCCATCGCTCTGCTGACCCTGTCAGTATACAGGATATACACATACACACGTATGCAAATATTTTTGAGCTTTGGGGTGCACACACTAATGCAATATGCTTACTATTACTTCAAAGTTGTTGTTCTCCCTCAGTTTCTCTCCCACTCAGCTACTGTGACCCCAGTGTTGATGAGGAGGGGCAAACAAGGATGCTGTACGGGCAGATGATGATCTTGTCAACCGGTTTTATGTCATTGGCTGATGGGACAATGGCCGCTTAAAAGGCTGGAATGGTGCACAATGAAAACCTGTGGCTTGTGTAACTAAAAGGCAGGCTTGATTTACCCACTGCCTTGTAAACACTTTTTTTTCTTTGTTAATTTTTAGGCATTTTGCCAAGGCACCCTGGTTAAAAAAGGTTGCTCCAAAGGATTTAAGATCTAAGCTCTATAGATTTGCTATAAATTTAATAATGTACAGTTGTGCTTAACAATATGTATGTTCTGTTTTTCATTCAGTCATTTATTATAATCTCTTAAACTGCAAATCTTAAAATAAATAAAAAAAAAAAAAAAAAATATATATATATATATATATATATATATATATGTTAATATAATATAGTGTGTGTGTGTGTGTGTGTGTGTGTGTGTATATATATATATATATATATATATATATATATATATATATATATATATATATATATATATATATATATATATATATATATATATATATATATATATATATATAGTGTGTGTGTGTAAAGGGAAATGAATTTGGCGTGATAAGAGGGTTCCTTACACAGAAATCTGACCGAAAGCTACTGAACATCTCTGCCCCCATGTTTTCCAGCATAAAGCCTCAAACAATGCGCGGTGGCATTGCGACGCATTAGAGCGCATTGTGCTGTGCATTGCAAAAATGCAACCTGTCCTACTTTTTTTTTTTTTTTTTTTTTTTTTCCAGCGCTAACTAACATAGAGCATTGGTGTGAACTGAATGAACAGGACAATAAGGCACATTGTCTGGTCTAATCAATGGTACATTTTGTGAACAAGCTCTAAAGAGTAAATGGTTTGCAAAACCCAAAAAAATTTAATTTGCAACTGTATTTAAAGTGTAATTATAGGAATAACTGTCACCAAGACAGAAACTGGTTGCAAATCCAAAATTTTGGAGTCATCACCACAGCAAGAGGCAATGATTAATCATCCAATAGGAAAAATGTCCCCGGGATAGCTGTCTAAGGGAAGAATTTCTAGGATTGAAGTGGGATTTGCTCTTCTTTCCTGTTGTGTGCCCTGGACAGGAAATTAAGCAAAATCTCAACATATCTGTAACAGAGACCAAAAAAAAATGCCTTAAAGCATATTTCCACTATTTTGCAGTCAAATTTGAGAAAACCCTACTTTATGTATGTTGTGTTCCCATTAAAAAAAATTATTATTTTTTTTTTTTTTAGAAGTTTCTTAGGAGGAGGCGTCGTGACTGACTGCAAGGATTTTTGTACAATGTTAGAATGGGCCTGTCTCAACAATAACATACAATGCAAGAAGTCCCTCCTCAACTCCTACTGACAGTGTTCAAATCTGCTAACAATTGATAATGAAGGTCTTGCCTGCACAGTACAGATAGGGTTCTTTATGGCAAACCCAGCTGTTCAGCCCCCTTAGGGCTCTTTCACATGGTCCGCCTCCGTCGGCGCACTCCGTGCTGTTCAGCGGGGGATCAATCCGCCGATCCCCGCTGAGCAGGCAGGTGACAGTTCCGTCTCTGCTCTGTGTGCGGGGAGAGGGAGGTGTCAGAGCCCCGCTGCTCTCTATGGGGGAATCGAATGAGAGCGGACCACCTGTCCGCTCTCATGCGATCCGATCCCCTGGATGGATGGAAAATAGGGTTTCCATCCGTCTGGATTTCATGGACAGGATCTGATGCGGATGGCAGCGGGTGTCAGCGGACATGTCACCGCTGACAAAACTGACAGGCAGATCTGATCGGATCATTCGTGTGAAAGGGGTCTTACTTTACCAGCATTCTGTATTACTTACCTTGACCTAATATCGATAATATGGATGTTTATGGCTTACCATTATATTACTGCTCCAGGCTTTCTGAAGAGTACCTACAGATACACAATGTGTTGTATTTTTTGTGTAGGATTTTGCATTAGTTAATATCCCTCTATCTTTGTACTGGTTTGGTGTATAATGCTGGACTTTAGAGGATAGTATGAAGAAAAGATCACCACCTGGTAGAGAAGTTTTCAATAAACTTTTATCAGCAGCTGTTTATGGCCAGCTTTAATCAGTACCTACCGTATTACTCCATTACAAATTTGCTTTGCTTATTGTGCAAATTCGAAAAAGAAGTGGTAAATATCAGTTCAGTTGTAAGAAATTAGCTGTAATCTAAGCTTTACAACTTGCCACTTAAAGTGGCTGTAAAACCTTTATTATGAAAAGTAAAAAAAAAATAAAAATCTTCTGTGGTTTATACGTACCTCAAACCAAAGCACTTTGTGACACTTCTGTCTGCTGAGTAACTAATAGTAGTCCAAGCAAAATCCACAGCATCCCGGTGATGCCCCCCCCCCCCCACTCCACCCTTAGCACACCCCAGAATTTTCCCTTTGATTCTGTGTAGAGGGTGTGTGTCCATTCCCTCCATTCCCTCCACTCAGGTTTCATCTAGCTCTGTGCTCTAGCCGTTCAGTGTGTGGACCTCGGACCCCTGCCTTCTACTGCTGAGCAATAGCCTTTGATCTGTGTGTTTTAGGAGGTTGTAGAGAAGAAACAGATAAACAGGTACAACTTTGAATTCAAAGATTTGTTTTATCTCTTTGTATAACCTGAGGGTAGTCACTTTAGTTGGTGTATATAGAGGGGTTTATAACCACTTAAAGGAGTATCTCAATCTATTAGGTTTAAAGTGATTTGTAAAGTCTTGTGTTTTTTTTTTTTTTTTTAATAATAAACATGTTTATATTTATCTCCTCTGTGAAGTGGATTTGCACAGAGCAGCCTGGATCCTTCTCTTCTCGAGTCCCTCTTGGCTGCTCCTAGCCCCTCCCTCCTGTTGAGCGTCCCCACAGCAAGCAACCTGCTATGGGGGCACTCGAGTCAAGCTGCAGCTCTGTGTGTCCATTGTCCCCACAGCAAGCGACCTGCTATGGGGGGTTAAGCCGAGCTGCAGCTGTGTGTGTCCATTTAGACACGGAGCTGCAGTTTGGCCCCGCCCCCTCAGCCTGATTGGCTTACAGACTTTGACGGGCGTGGGAGCCAATGGTGTCGCTGCTGTGTCTCAATGAGGAGAGAGCGTCCGTGATGGCCAAGGGACTCGTGCACGTTGCTGGATAGAGATGGGGCTCAGGTAAGTATTAGGGGGTGCTGCGGAGACTACTGCACACAGAATGCTTTTTATCCTATTGCATAGAATGCAGGAACATAAAAATCCTTCTGACTTTACAACTCCTTTAACCGCTTCCGGACCGCCCACTGCACATTTACTGCGGCAGGGTGGCCCAGCTGCGCGAACCGACGTACCTTTACGCCGGATCCTCTTCCTAGACTGTGGCGTGCGTCGCCGGCGACCCGGTTCTGCTGTGATTGGACACAGAGAAGCCAGTAAGTGGGTCTGGTGGGTGCGATGTCCACCGGGACCCACCGATCTTTCCCTAGAGAGGCAGACCGCCTGCCTATGTAAACAAGGCAGATCGCCTCTCTGTCAGGGGAGAAGATAGAGATCTGCTAAACAGGAACATGGATCTCTGTCTCCCCCCCCCCCCCCCAGTCAAACCATCCCCCACGCAGCAAGCACCCGCTAGGGACACATTTAACCCTTTGTTTGCCACTAGGGACACTTTTAACCCTTTGTTCGCCCCTGGTGTTAACCCCCTTCCCTGCCAGTGACATTAGTACAGTAATAGTGCAAATGTTTAGCACTGATCACTGTTATAATGTCACTGGTCCCAAAAAAAAAGTCAGGTGTCCGATGTGTCCGATTTGTCAGCCACAAGGTCGCAGTTCCGCTAAAAATCGCTGGTCGCCAACATTACTAGTAAAATAAATAAATAAATAAATAAAAATGCCATAAAAATATCCCATAGTTTGAGTATGTAGACGTGATAACTTTTGCGTAAACCAATCAATATACGGTTATGGGGATTTTTTTGTATCAAAATTATGTAGCAGAATGCATATTGGCCTAAACTGATGAAAAAAAGTAGAATTTTTTTTTTTTTTTTTTTTTATTAGATGTGTTTTATAGGAGAAAGTAAAAAAACATTTTCGCTCTTTTTTGTTTATAGCTCAAAATAAAACAAAAAAAAAAAAACGCAGAGGTGATCAAATGCCTCTAAAAGATAGCTCTATTTGTGGGGGAAAGAAAGGACATCCAATTTTATTTGGGTACAGGGGTCGCACGTATCGCGTATTTGTCAGTTAAAATAACGCAGTGCCGTATCATGTAAAATGGCCTGGTCATTAAGGGAGTAAAACCTTCTGGGCAGAAGTGGTTAACAGCATAACAACACCTTCTTGCTGAATAAGTTATTACTGTACCTTTTAAGGTAGACCAGAAATGTTAATTGCGCTTCAGCAGTAGCCAGGAAAATTTTAACTTAAAATCCTCCTATAAATAGCATGAGTTTTTTCTATTCCTTCTTTACTTACTTTTAGCCTTATAGCTGCATATCTGTGGTGTGAGATCACCTAAGGCACTGCTGACTCTATTGCTAATCTCATGCGTGAGATTTGATAATGTTCCTATTGTGCTGCTCACTGTTCTCCTGGGGGTTTTTGAGGTGGAAGCTGTGCCTGAAGACCTGTAATGAAAAAAACTCCCTGCTTCATTCATTTGCTTCATTCATTTTTTGGATATGTGCTTACTTCTGTTTATGCTGCTTTTTTTTAAATGAGGAAACAAAGAATTTGCCTCCAATGACATAACCGCTTTCACACAAAAACACTGTTAAGAAGACATGGCCAGTCAGTGATGCGAAAAGATAGCTGCAATGAGCCTGCAAGCAGTACTGGTCCTTTGCCGTCTACTTGCCTTTTGGGACTGCTTCACAGTTCAGGTTCTTTTTGTTGTGATTGTTTTGACTTTATAGAATTTGACCTGGATATAAATGGTCAAGCAGGGTATATTTGTGTTTATAATTATCCACTATAGTCCTGCAAAAGATCCAGATTACTGAGCATGGTGCTGTGTATCCATTTGTATTTGTTGCCTTTTTTTGGTAGTGTGTTATTTATATTTTGTTATGTTTAAAGTAAATTGTATTCATTTTCTTTTTCAAGGTATGGATAGCCTTTTCAAGACGGATGAAAGACAAAGGTTGGCAAAAGAAAGACGAGAAGAAAGAGAAAAATGTCTTGGTGAGTTTAGAATCTGTGGTGATCATTCTGAAATCATCATTGCTGAGCTTGATACAGTTAGGTCCATATATATATATATATTTGGACACAGGCACAATTTTCATACTTTTGGCTCTGTATGCCAAATTAATATAATCATAAATTAAAATGTTCATTTTTAATATTTTGTGGAGAATCCTCTACTGGCAAGGACTGACTGAAGTCTGGAACACATGGATACCAAAGACTGGGTTTCCTCCTTTCTGATGCTTTGCTAGGCTCTAACTGCAGCGGTCTTCAGTTGTTCTTTATTTGTGGGCCTTTCTGCCTTTATGGCACTTTTCCACTGCAAGTACTGGCTCGGCTCCACTCCGCCCTGCTTGGCTCGGTTTGGTTTTCCACTGCATGGTACCGCATAGTACGGTGTTGGAACGGTTCGGTACGGTACAATACGGTTTGCTTTTCCACTAAAGTAAAGTGGGTGGGATAACAACGATTCTCTGACCAATCAGTGGCTAGTAGTGACAAACAGTCAAGGCTGCATGCAAAGGATTGTGGGATATGGTACTGATACGGCCCTCTTGGAACCACAACAGAGGTGGTACTGTTTAAGCGAGCTGTACCGTTCGGTTCCATGTAGTGGAAAAGCGCTGCCGTACCGTACCGAACCGTTCCAACACCGTACCATGCGGTACCATGCAGTGGAAAAGCACAAAAGCGAGCCGAAACGTTCGGTTCCATGCAGTGGAAAAGCGCCTTTAGTTTTGCCTTCAGGAAGTGAAATGCATGCTCAATTGGGTTGAGATTAGGTAATTGACTCGACCATTGCAGAATATTCCACTTATTTTCCTTCAAAAGCTCCTGGGTTGCTTTTGCCAGTGTGTTTGCTCCGTCCAATCAACTTTGCTGCATTTGGCTAAATCTGGGCTGCCAGTATTTCTCTAAACACTGCAGAATTCATCCAGCTGCTTCGGTCTTCTGTCACATCATCAAAAAAAACAATGACCCAGTGCCACTGGAAGCCATGCATGCCCACGCCATCACACTGCCTCAGCCATGTTTTACAGATGACATTGTGTGCTTGGGATCATGAGCTGTTCCAAGCCTTCTCCACATTTTTTTCTTGTCATTTTGGTACAGATTAATCTTAGTTTCTCTGTCGCTCATTGACAGACGTAGTCCTCTTTGATTAATATCAAATTGGGTTATACTGCCCTCTACAGGAGTAGGACACTAGGCAGAAGAAAACGTTCTGGCCACACCTTAGGGGCAGTCCCAGAGGGTATATCCTCTTCCTCTCTGCTACAGGAAATCAGTTTTTTTCTGTCTAGTCAGGAGTTAGTTCCTTGCTGGGATCTTTGGTCCTGGCAAGATTTTTTTTTAGATAAATACTTTTTTTTAGCTAGCTTTTTTCTCCAGTTTCCTGTGAGATCTTCAAGCAAATTATGCCGGATCTGGGCGACGGGCTGGATGTTGAGATCCAGTGGTCACCCCAGCCGGCCTACGAGCGCGTGCAGGCCATAGCTCCGCGCTGGGTCGGCCGCGACACATTCAAGCAAGTATGCTGGAACTGGGCGACGGGCTGGATGTTGAGATCCAGTGGTCACCCCAGTTCAGCCCACGAGCGCGTGCAGGCCATAGCTCCGCGCTGGGTTGGCCGCGACATAGTCCCACTGGACGGGGACTGGCCTTGCGAGTGAAACATCTCGCCAGGACGCCTACGAACAGTCGGAAATTGATTTATGGCGTCCGCATTGGTCGACAGCCCCCCCACCTCGGTGGAGAGGGGTTCTGTTAAGAGGGGGTGCCCGTCGGTTCCGGTATGGTGAGTAGATGTTCCCCCTTCCCCCCTGTCGGGTTTTTGGGATAGATACGGGCCCCTCTGTGGATGGTCGGACCTTTTTTTCCTAAAGTTCCCCCTCTATCCTATGACATGTTCACAGATCTTCCTTGTGAGAGTGTGAGTTGGTGTATAGGAGTTACACTCAAGCAGGCTTGGTTTGGGAGCTGACGCTCCATGAGGCTTGGTTTGGGAGCTGACGCTCCATGAGGCTTGGTTTGGGAGCTGACGCTCCATGAGGCTTGGTTTGGGAGCTGACTATTTGGAAAATACTGGCATGTAGGTAAAGGCAAGCACCTACCCTATGCAGAGGTGATACAGGGATTACCTCCATCCTCCCGCAGGCCGCACTTGCAGGCCGCCGCCAGCCTTCTATAAGCCGTCCGCAGGCGCCGCCAATCCTCCGGTAGGAGCCACACAGGATCGGCAGCCCGCCGCCATCTTGTTGTAGACCGCAGGGATCCCGACAGGACCACAGACGCATGGTCTACACAGGCCGCCCGCAGGTCACGCAGGCCGCCATTTTGTCGTAGCCTGGTGTCTCCTGCATGGGGGCGGCCATGTTTGATGCACCCAGCTACCTCGAGGAGTAGCTGAGAGTGCCGGAAGATGTGTAAAGGGGGCGGAGCCACTTCCATTACCCGGAAAGCTATCACAGGACTTCCTAGTCTGAATAGGACAACGCTGGGAGCAGTTTGGAAACTTCTCTGCATCGGGTGGTGAGCCCTTGGGGTCTCTCTCTCTCTCTGTGGGGGTCCAGAGCAGGTATGCTGAGGGGCGCTGTTGCGCTGGGGGGATTACATATAAAAAAAAAAAAAAAAAAGAAATATATATATATTTTTATTTTTCAAATGTTTTACTGGCAAAGTGTCCTGGATTAGCATGGACCCTGCCACACATATATCTCCACCTGATCCCCTCGAGGTGGCTGCAGGACCCTCCAGTTCCCCACTTACTATTGATGCATTTTTTAGCGGTTTTGGAGTCTTTTGTATCCCGGGTGGAAGTGGCCTGTCAGGGACAGGGTGCAAGGAAGCGACCCCCGCCCACCCCTATTTCATCTGAAACTTCAGATTCAGAATCTGAGCCTGTCACTGCAGGTGCAGGTCCCTCATCTGGGGCTGGTGTCTCGGGTACTGTCTCCTCAGACAGTGAGGAGGATGTTTCGGCATCCACCATAGCCCAAAAGGAAGCGTTGGTGAACGCACTAATTGTATCGGTCCGGGAAACCTTAAGACTTCAGGTTACACCGTCGGAAGTAACTGAGACTGAGATCCCTTTTGGTACTAATAAACGGACCAAAATGGCGAAAGTATTTCCCTTGCCCAAATGTTTTGGTAATGTACTTAAGGAAGAATGGGGTCATCCTAAACGAACCCCTGCTATTTCAAAAATGCATTATTAAGCGTTATTCGTTCGAGGAATCCCTCCTCAAGAAATGGACAGTACCACCTGTGGTGGATTCACCAATTTCCAGATTGAACAAAGCTACGGTTATCCCATTGGAGGACGCCCCGTCCTTTAAGGATCCAGTGGATCGTAAGGTGGAAGAGATGTCTCGCGCCATCTTTTCCCTGATTGGGTCAGCTTTAGACCAGTGATTGCAATTGGTTTGGTTTCACAAACATTGACAGAATGGACCAAGTGGTTACGCCGGGACTTAGAGGGGAGAAGCATCCCCCAGGTGGTATCAGATCTGCTGGAACAGATGATACAGGGGCTACAGTTTGTCTGTGACGCTGCTCTAGATGCCACTCCATTGTTGGGGCGAGCTTCAATTTCAGCAGTGGTCCTCAGGCGTACACTGTGGCTAAAGTGTTGGTCAGCGGACCAAGGTTCCAAGAGAGCTTTGGCTAATCTCCCCTTTCAGGGGGAGCGCCTATTTGGGGCCAACTTAGATGAGATTATCAAGGATCTCACTGGAGGCAAGAGCACTTTTTTGCCACAAAGTACTAAGGGTAAAGGACCTCGTCAGAGACGGGGGCCTTCCTTTTCCGCTCATAAGAAATATGTTTTTTTTTCGCTCCGCGGGCGATAAAGCAAAGCCCTCCAAAGCTCCTTCAGGAGGTTTCAAGGGGCGCTGGTCGGGCAAACAAAAGTCCGGCTCTGCCAGACCTGAAGATAAGACTACTAAAGCCTGAAGGTGCGCCCCCACCCATACCTGGGGTGGGGGGACGTCTTCGCCGGTTTCCGGATCCAGGGCTTTCCAGAATCCCAGACAAGTGGGTTCGCGAAGTCATACGGTCAGGTTACAAGATCGAGTTTCAATCACTCCCACCGGTGCGATCCTTCCCTTCCAATATCCGACTATCCCCGGATCGCCTAGAGGCTTTGCGGGGGGCGGTCATGGATTTAATGCAACAAGGAGTGGTGGTCCACGTTCCTTGGACAGAGCGTTTTCAAGGGTTTTATTCGAACCTTTTCACAATACCCAGAAAAGAGGGCAAGGAGCGTCCAGTTCTGGACTTAAGAGCACTCAATCTTTTTGTCAAGATACAAAAATTCAAAATGGAGTCCATTCGCACAGTAGTGGTCTCCCTGCATCAGGGGAATTTTCTAGCGTCCATAGACATCAAGGATGTCTATCTTCACATTCCCATTTACGCAGGACATCAGAGTTTCCTGCGTTTTTCCGTAGAGGAGAACCATTATCAGTTTGTGGCGTTACCCTTTGGTCTCGCCTCGGCTCCCCGGGTCTTCACAAAGGTGTTGGCCCCAGTTTTGGCGCTGTTGCGACAACGAGGCATAGCGATTCTAGGTTACCTAGACGATCTTCTGCTCCGTGCGGAGTCTCTCCGCAGACTCTGTTGCTAAACTTGGAGATCACCATGATCTCTTGGCAAGAGTTCGGGTGGCTGGTGAACCTGCAGAAGTCATCTCTGGTTCCCACCAGGAGGCTGGAATATCTGGGTCTAATTTTAGACACATCCAGGGCTAAAGTATTTCTTCCGGCGGGGAAACTCCGGAAGATCCAATCAACAATTCAGTTGTTACTATCCGACAACTGGCCTTCTCTTCGGACTTGCATGAGGGTCCTGGGTTTGATGGTGGCTTCCTTCGAAGCAGTACCATTTGCCCAGTCCCATACCCGAATCCTTCAAAAAGAGATTCTTCTCAAATGGAATCGGAATCCAGATTCCCTAGACAATCGGATCCGACTGAGCGAGCGGACCAGGGAGTCTCTGGTCTGGTGGCTTCGGTCTCCGATGCTCAGCCAGGGGAAGTCATTTCTTCCAATATACTGTACGATTGTCACCACGGATGCCAGTCTATCCGGGTGGGGAGGAATTCTCGGCAAATTATTTGCGCAGGGGCTTTGGTCCCTGAAAGAGTCCAGGTTACCGATAAATGTATTGGAACTGAGAGCGATCAAACTTTGTTTGAGTCACTGGACCGAGCAGCTCCAGGGCAGCCCGGTTCGGATCCAGTCGGACAATGCCACAGCAGTGGCTTATCAGCTTCAGTTATTCCTACTCTAATTAAAGCGAGGAAAAGCGACTTCCAGAAAGATCAATCATCGCACATGGAAGTCTTATATCGCGTGGTGTGAATCTCTTGGGTTTCCTCCACGTTCTTATTCGGTGAACCAAATCTTGGCTTTTCTGCAACAGGGGGTTGAGCAGAAGCTGGCCTTGAGTGCTATCAGGGGTCAGGTTTCAGCATTGGCAATCTTCTTCAGAAGCTTTTGGCTATTCATTCCTTGGTGCGGAATTTCATCCAGGGGGTGCGACACCTGGCTCCACCAGTGCGAGCACCCTTACCGTCCTGGGATCTTAATTTGGTGCTGTCGGTTCTTCAGAAACCTCCCTTTGAAAATATCAGGGAGATTCCCTTGCTTACTTTATCCCAGACGGTGGCCTTCTTGGGGGCTATCACTTCTGCACGCAGGGTGTCAGAACTGGCTGCATTATCCTGTCGTTCCCCATATCTGGTGGTTCATAGGGATAAGGTTGTTCTTCGTCCGAATCCATCCTTCCTTCCTAAGGTGGTTTCAGAGTTTCATTTGAATAAGGACATTGTATTGTCTTCCCTGTGTCCTAAGCCCAGTCATCCTCGAATTTGCGTTGCATTCCTTGGATGTAGTTCGGGTGATCAGGGTATATTTGAATACTACGGATTCATTTCGTAAGACGGATTCACTGTTTGTGATCACGGATGGCCCTAAGAAGGGGTTGCCTGTTTCTGCCGTGACCATCTCTAGATGAATCAGACAGACGGTGGTATAGGCTTATTCTATCTAAGGGTCGGGATCCCCCGTTCCCTGTTAAGGCGCACTCTACTTGGGCGCTTAGTGCTTCCTGGGCCTTTCGCCATCAGGCGTCAGTGGTTCAGGGTTTAAGGCGACTACTTGGTCGTCGGTAAATACCTTTTACAAAGTTGTATAAGGTTGACGTGATGGCATCATCAGATGCCTCTTTTGGCCGCAAGGTTCCTGCAGGCCGCTGTTTGAGGAGACTGTTGGTCTACCTCGAGGGTTTGTTGGGTAGGTCTCATCTTTTTGCTCGATGAGTCCCTTGATGCTTCTGGTTGGCTCCGGTTGGGCCTTCTGGATTTATATTTCTGTTCCCACCCCTCATTTGTGGCACTGCTTTGGGACGTCCCAATTTGATATTAATCAAAGAGGACTACGTCTGTCAATGAGCGACAGAGAAAAATGATTTTTGTAAGATCTTACCGTGAAATCCTTTTCTCTTAGCTCATTGACAGACGTAGTACCCGCCCCTCTATCATTGAGTTGGGTTGGGTTAAATTCTCTGACACTGCTTTGTGACATAACTGATTTCCTGTAGCAGAGAGGAAGAGGATATACCCTCTGGGACTGCCCCTAAGGTGTGGCCAGAACGTTTTTCTTCTGCCTAGTGTCCTACTCCTGTAGAGGGCAGTATAACCCAATTTGATATTAATCAAAGAGGACTACGTCTGTCAATGAGCTAAGAGAAAAGGATTTTACGGTAAGATCTTACAAAAATCCGTTTTTCTCTGTCGCTCATTGACAGACGCAGTCCTCTTGATTAATATCAAATTGGGTTATACTGCCCTCTACAGGAGTAGGACACTAGGCAGAAGGAAAACGCTCTGGCCACACCTTAGGGGCAGTCCCAGAGGGTATATCCTCTCTCTCTCTGCTACAGGATGTTAGTTTTTTTCTGTCTAGTCAGGAGTAAGGACCTAAGTTCCTTGCTGGGATCTTTGGTCCTGGCAAGATTTTTTTTAGAAAAAATTTTTTTAGGCAGCTTTTTTCTCCAGTTGTTCCTGTGAGATCTTCAAGCAATTATGCTGGAGCTGGGCGACGGGCTGGATGTTAAGATCCAGTGGTCACCCCAGTCAGCCTACGAGCGCGTGCAGGCCCTAGCTCCGCACTGGGTCGGCCGCGACATAGTCCCACTGGACGGGGACTGGCCCTGCGAGTTAAACGTCTCGCCGGGACACCGACGACCAGTTGGAAACTGAGTCGCGGCGTCCGTATTGGTCAACAGCCCCCCCCACTTCGGTGGAGAGGGGTTCTGTTAGGAGGGGGTGCCCGCCGGTTCTGGTATGGTAAGTAGTATGTTCCCCCCTCTCCCCTGTCGGGTTTTGGGAATAGACACGGGCCCCCTCTGGATGGTCGGACCCTTTTTGATCCTGGGTCCCTCCTCTATCCTATAGCATGTGTCACAGATCTCCCTCTTGAGTGTGATTTGGTGAATAAGAACCAGGAGGCTTGGTTTGGGAGCTGACTATCGGAAGTCACTGTATGAGTGGGCACTGTAAAGGGACCATGACTGAAGTCAGTGGCTGGCATTATTGTTTAGGATGGCCATGTAAGAGGGTGATATGATCCTACCTGATACATAAGGTTGCAGTTGCCTGGACTACCGCCATCCTCCCGCAGGCCGCCATCCTCCCGCAGGCCGCACACCTCCCACAGGCCGATGCCTGCCTTCCGCAGGCCGCTGCCATCTTTCCACAGGGGCCGCCGCCATCATCCTCCCTCAGGTCGCGCGGGGCCGCCATCTTGGCGTAGCCTCGTGTCTCCGGCATGGGGGCGGCCATTTTGGAGATGACCAGCTACCTCGAGGAGTAGCAGGGGAAGCGCCGGAAGGCGTGTAAAGGGGCGAAGCAGTTTGGTGGAAGCTTCTGTGCATCAGGTGGTGAGCCCTTGGGGTCTCTCTCTCTGTTGGGGTCCGAAGCATGTAACACTGAGGGGCGCTGTTGTGCTGGGGGATTACAAAAAAAAAAAGGTTTTTTTCTTTGCAATTTTTTTTTTGTTTGCTGGCAAGTGTCTTGGATTAATCATGGACCCTGCCACACATGTATCCCCACCTGATCCCCTCGAGGTGGCCGCAGGACCCTCCAGTGCCCCACTTATGATTGATGCATTATCAGCAGTTTGAGTCTTTGGTATCCCGGGTGGAGGTGGCCTGTCAGGGACTGGGGGCAAGAAAGCGACCCCCGCCTACCCCTATTTCATCTGACACTTCAGATACGGATTCTGAGCTTGTCACTGCAGCTGCAGGTCCCTCTTCTGGGGCTGCTGTCTCGGGTACGGTCTCCTCAGACAGTGAGGAGGATGTTTCGGCATCCACCATAGCACAAGAAGAAGCGTTGGTGGACGCACTAGTTGTGTCTGTCTGGGAAACCTTAAGTCTTGAGGTTACACCGGCAGAGGTAGCTGACACTGAAATTCCTTTTGGTACTAGCAAGCCTACCAAAATGGCAAAGGTTTTTCCCTTGCCCAAATGTTTTGGTAATCTAATTTAAAGAAGAATGGGGTCGTCCGAAACGAACCCCTGCTATTTCCAAACGCATTGCTAGGCGCTATCCGTTTCAGGAATCCTTCCTTAAAAAATGGACGGTACCACCAGTGGTGGACTCACCGATTTCCAGACTAAATAAAGCCACTGTTATCCCGTTGGAGGACGCTCCGTCCTTTAGGGATGCGGTGGATCGAAAAGTGGAAGCGGAATCCCGCTACATTTTTTCCCTGATAGGGTCAACCTTTAGGCCAGTGGTTGCCATTGGTTTAGTTTCACAAACATTGACAGAATGGACCAAATTGTTACGCCGTGACCTAAAGGGGAGAAGTATCCCCCCGGCAGTATCCGATTTGATGGAGCAGATTATACAAGGACTACAGTTCATCTGTGACGCCGCCCTGGATGCCACTCCCTTGTTAGGGCGTGCATCGGTTTCAGCAGTGGTCCTCAGACGCGTGTTGTGGTTAAAGTGCTGGTCTCCCTTTTCAAGGGGATCGCCTGTTTGGGGCCACCTTGGATTAGATTATAAAGGATCTCACTGGGGGCAAGAGCTCTTTTTTGCCACAGACTGCTAAGGGTAAAGGACCTCGTAACAGGCGAGGACCTTCCTTTTCCGCTCATAAAATGTTTGTTCGTTCCGCTGGGGCGGGCGATAAGAGGAAGCCCTCCAAAGCCCCTTCAGGGGGTTTCAAAGGGCGCTGGTCGGGTAAACAAAAGTCCGGCTCAGCCAAACCTGAAGATAAGACCAATACAGCCTGAAGGTGCGCCCCCACCCATCTCTGGGGTGGGGGGACGTCTTCACCGGTTTCCGGATCCATGGCTTTCCAGAATCCCGGACAAAGGGGTTCGCGAGGTCATACGGTCGGGATACAAGATCGAGTTTCGATCACTTCTACCGGTGCGATTCTTCCCTTCCAACATTCGACTATCCCCGGATCGCTTAAAAGCTTTGCGGGGGGCAGTAATGGACTTGATGCAACAAGGAGTGGTAGTTCCCGTTCCTTGAGCAGAACGTTTTCAGGGGTTCTATTCGAACCTATTCACAATACCCAGAAAGGAGGGCAAGGTGCGTCCAATTCTGGACTTAAGAGCACTCAATCATTTTGTCCGGGTACAAGAATTCAAGATGGAGTCCATCTGAACAGGGGTGGCCTCCCTGCATCGGGGATTTCCTGGCGTCCAGAGACAGCAAGGATGCCTAATTTCAGATCCCCATCTTCGCAGGACATCAGCGTTTTCTTCACTTTTCCCAAAGATCATTCCTAGTTCCCACCAGGAGATTGATCTGGGCCTAACTTTGGAGACATCCTTGGCAAGGGTGTGTCTCCTTACGGAGAAGCTCCGGAAGATTCGGATGTTGCGGTCTGTCAACTGGCCTTCCCTTCGGACTTGAATGAGGATCCTGGGACTGATGGTGGCCTTTTTAGAGGCAGTACCGTATGCCCAGTCTCGTACCCGAATTCTCCAAAAGGAGATTCTTTTCAAATGGAATCGGAATCCCGATTCTCTGGACAATCGGATCCGGTTGAGCGAGCGGACCAGGGAGTCTCTGGTCTGGTGGCTTCGGTCTCCGGTGCTCAGCCAGGGGAAGTAATTTCTTCCGATAGAATCCAGGTTACCGAAAAATGTATTGGAACTGAGAACGATCAGACTTTGTCTGATTTACTGGACCGAGCAGCTCCAGGGCAGCCCGGTTCGGATCCAGTTGGACAATGCCACGGCCGTGGCTTATGTCAATCACCAAGGGGGCACCTAGAGTGTCCTGGCGGTCATCGAAGTGGCCAGCATTCTTCGTTGGGCGGAACGTTTTTTTTCCGGCTCTCTCCGCGGTATTCACTCCGGGGGTGGAAAATCGGCAGGCAGATTATCTCAGCCGTCAGATTCTGGATCAAGGGGAATGGCCTCTTCATCCAGAGGTATTTCACCAGCTGGGCCTTCATTGGGGCACCCCGGAGGTGGATCTGTTGGCAGCTCGGCTCAACAGGAAGGTGCGGAGGTTTGTAGCCCGCTCCCGAGATCCTCGAGCGGACGCAGCAGACGCGCTGGTCGCCCCGTGGGGACAGTATCAGCTACTGTATGTCTTCCCTCTCAAGTTGCTGCCGAAATTTCTTCGCAGGATAGAGGTGGAGGGAATTCCAGTCATCCTGGTAGCTCCGGACTGGCCTCGTCAACCCAGGTACGCCGACTTGGTCAGGCTGGTCGCGGACGCTCCTTGGAGACTTCCTCTCAGGGAGGATCTGCGGTCTCAGGGACCGATCTTCCATCCTGCTTTACAATCGCTGGCTTTAACGGCCTGGCTATTGAGACTCAGGTGCTGAAGGACAAGGGATTGTCAACTTCAGTTATTCCTACTTTAATTAAAGCAAGGAAAGCGACTTCCAGAAAAGTCCATCATCGCACATGGAAGTCTTATATTGTGTGGTGTGAATCCCTTGGATTTCCTCCACGTGCCTATTCGGTGACCCGAATCTTGGCTTTTCTGCAACAGGGGGTTGAGTACTGTCAAGGGTCAGGTTTCAGCATTAGCAATTTTCTTTCAGAAACCTTTGGCTACCCATTCCTTGGTGCGGAATTTCATCCAGGGGGTGCGGCACCTGGCTCCGCCAGTGCACGCGCCCTTACCGCCCTGGGATCTTAATTTGGTGTTGTCGGTTCTTCAGAAACCTCCCTTTGAAAATATCAGGGAGATTCCCTTGCTTACGTTATCCCAGAAGGTGGCCTTCTTGGTGGCCATTACTTCTGCACGCAGGGTGTCAGAACTGGCCGCATTATCCTGTCGTTCCCCATATCTGGTG
This sequence comes from Pelophylax lessonae, assembly GCF_965119305.1. Lineage (NCBI taxonomy): Eukaryota > Metazoa > Chordata > Amphibia > Anura > Ranidae > Pelophylax > Pelophylax lessonae. The sequence continues at coordinate 172,787,020 of NC_138769.1, forward strand.
GTTCATTGTATTGTATTTGCTCTCGTGAAGTCTTCTCTTAATTTTAAACTTTGTCAATGATATGCCCAGCTCCTGGAGATAGTCCTTCGCTTGTCTGGATGTTGTGAATGGGTTTACTTTACCATAGAAGGATCCTGCGACCATCCACCACTGTTGTCTTCCATGGACGTCTGGGCCTTTTTATGTTGCTGAGCTCACCAGTGCGTTCTTCTTTCCTCAGAATGTCCCAAACTGTTGATTTGGGCACTACTAATGTTGCTGATATCTCTCTGTTGGATTTGTTTTTGTTTTTGAAGCCTTACAATTGCCTGTTTTACTTGCATGGACAACTCCTTTGAACGCATGATGTAGGTTCACAGCAATAGATTTCAAATGCAAATACCACACTTAGGATCAATTCCAGAACTTTTACCTGCCTAATTAATGAAGAAATAACGAAGGAGTAGCCCATACCTGGCCATGAAACTGCTTTTGATTCAACTGTCCAATTACTTTCTGTCCCTTGAAAAAGGTGGAATGGCTATTTTTAAGAGCTGTAATTCCTAAACCCTTCCTCCAATTTGGATGTACATACCCTCAAATTAAACCTGAGCGTGTGCACTTTCAGCCCATATCCATTATAGAACTATAGCTTGAAAATGTTTTGGTAAATACCTGAAAAAAAAAAACTAAAATTGTGCCTGTGTCCAAATCTATATGGACCTAACTGTATGTATAAAGAAGTTTGAAAAGTAAAAGTTGAGGTGTTGTCCATAGCAACATGTACAGATTCTGGTTATTTTTAACTGCAGTTTTGGAAGTAATATTTGATAACTAAATAGGTGCTATTGGCAGACGTGCACTTATTTGCATCTGATTTCAGTTTTTTACTGCTTTCTGTATCCCTGTTGGGGAGATTCACCTCTCTGTCATGGTGACCAGGTGACCATTGTAAATAGAGGGGGAGGTAAAATGGCGCTGCCTAATATACCAAACACGTTAAATGGAAAAAGGGCCCAATGAAGGGTGTGCATCTATGACATCTCAATACAGTCAGTACATGATATTAAGTTAAGAAAAATGTAAATAAAGTGACCAAGTGCCTAGAAAAAACTCCTGTATATAAATTGGTGAAAAGCAATTTATAAGGTGCTTAAATATGTAAGGTGCTTCAGTGTAAAATGACTAATCCATAAAAAACACAAAGTGACCCAGTGCTGAAAATATATAAGTAGATGTGTCTGAATACAAATAAAAATCAATTCAGTGCAGATTCCAAAACATTCAAAAAAGTGACTTAGTGCTAATGTGGTAGCCAAAATTATAACTACAGTATACAGAAGAGTGTATAAATGCAATCAATTCAGCGCAAAGTACAAATTCCAAATCGCATATGAAGGTGACTCCGTGCTGTAAGAAGTCAGTGCAAATTCCAAAAAGTTAAATCACATATGGAAGTGACTCTGTGCTGTAGACAATCCATAAAAGTGCATGTATAAAATTTCTTGTGACTCTCCAAGTGAAGCCGGTGTGATGGATCACTCGTGCTCCCCTCACTCCCAGGACCGCACTCACCAGAGATCCTAACCCCCACAGGGGTAGTAAGCCTCAAATAGTTGGAGAAATATGGCTCCTATGGACCTCTATTAGTATCTCATGGCTCCTATTGGTATCCTTAAGCCTCGTACACACGCGTCGAAAATCGGCAGGGAATTTTCGTCCGACGACCGATCTGCCGATTTTCGGCTTGTTAGTATGATGCTTCCGACAACCGACTCCGACTTTTCGCCCGAAAAAAATCTGGTGTGCAGGCTATAAAATTTTTGTCCGCCATCAAAACACGGCTGATTTTCGTGCAGTCAGTACAGATTTCGACAGGGAAAAATCGAATGAGCAAGACTGGGCATGCTCAGAGAAGAAAGAACACAAAGAAAGCAAACCTACACATGACATCACTTCTGAAGTAGAATTTTGTCGGGCGAGAAAATTCGTGTGCAGTCTAGGCACATTCCAACCAACAAAACACCACTCTGGACAAAAGACGGACGATCGGTCGGCCGATAATGGTTGCGTGTGTACTAGGCTTTAGAGTCTCCTTCTGCAGTGGCCAGTATGCTACAGGTATATAAGAGGGAAGAAGGGCTCGTATAGTGTAGTACCGTTTAAAATAGAATACATTTTATTGATGATGTACTCCCTTTAAAACGATGAATCACAGGCAGGAAGGTTATACACAAAACTGTGCAGTAAGAATTGAAGGAACTCAGATGCGTTCCAAGCGGCCGGAAGTGCGTTCCATGGAGACGGAAGTAATGCGTTGACTCCTGTTACTGCCTGTGCTCGTTTGGTATATTAGGCAGTGCCATTTTACCTCCCCCTCTATTTCCAATCTACCATATATCCTTCTGGACTATATATAGGAGGTAGGCTGCAGCCAGTATTTGTATATACATTCACCTATCCTAGCGCGGATTTCTTTCCTTCTTTCAGGTGACCATTGTAACAGTAATGGAAAGTGGGGGAAAATCGAAATTGTAGAGTTGTCAGTGGACAGGAAGTTGGGGAAAAATCTCCCCAGTTGGGTCACAGATCTCATCGAGGACGGTCACATGAGAGATAGGCTCCTCCTGCAGGAAACACAAGCACAGATAGATTTAAAAGGCTTCCCACCGGCTGCCCCTCAGTTCTTGTGTTTCCTGTCCTGCAAGCGTGAGCTGAAGATGACATTCATCCCCTGTTTGTTTATTTTTTTTACTTTGCCAAGGCAGGTGTCCTTGGACACCTCCCTCTGCCTGTGTTCAGCTGGTGAGGCTACCAGTATTTAGGCCCTTGAGTGAGGGATGGAGGACTCCCAGGTGTAAGACCTGCGGTTTTCACCAGACCCCCCTCCCCTTTCCTTGATTCCTCTTTGCATTTTCGGCACCAGGGGGTGTTTGAATAATGGCAGGGGAAAGGGGTGGTTGCTCCCTCTGAAGGTTCTTAAGGAGCCCAGGGGTTCTTCCAGCCAGCCGGAGGTCCTGCATGAGGCTGCCCGCCACCCTCTCACCTGGGCTCCAGGAGCTGGGGATCTCGCGTGCAGCATGCCAGCAGGTCGCTTTCCGATCGGCGCAGCGGAAGTGACGTTTTCAAGATGGCGCTGGAAGTAGCTCGACGGACATCTTGAGTAAGGTCAGCGTGGGGGGGGGGTCCCTTTGCTGGGACTCGCTGGTGGCTGAGATTGGTACCGCCTCTACCTTACTACCTCCCCCTTCCTCCTTCCCACATATATTGGGCCGCAAGATGGCGCAAGATTGCGGTGCGGCTTGTCAGTAGGGGTTGGTGTGCTCCCTTCCCTCCAGGCGGCCCTAATGGCGGAGGACCTAGCCCCCATACCAGAGGCTGCTGAACCAGGCCCCAGCCTTTCTATGGTAAGTGGAGGGAAGGAGGTGGCTGGAGTACTGCCTTAGGGGGGCAGCTTCTTCGGGGGGGGGGCTTTCCAGCATGTCTTAAGCTGACTTTTCTCCCCCTGCTTGCTTTTTCTTTTTCTTGCTCCCAGCCCAAGTCACAAGGATCATCAAAAGTGATAGATCTAAAAAGAACTTGGGGCGTTAGGATCCTCCCGGATACCGACAACTTATTATGCCACAGATGCATACAAAAGATTATCAGTGAAGAGACTAAGCCATTATCAAAGGATTTTCTAGATTTCAAGAAGTAACCTCAACTCTAAAATCTCTTCAGGCAACCATTAGTGAGATCAAGAATGCAGACAATCCGTCAACATCGTCAGCTATCCCGAGGAGTGTACACCGAGAAAAGATGGGAAAATCCCCAGCTGTCCCTCTGGCGCAATTGACTTCCTCCAACTCTGAATCGAAAGCAGGGAAGCTCCTTTTTCAAGGCACCTCGGATTCCGATGAACCAGACCGGGCAGTGTCCCAAAAGATACCTAATCACTTATTTTCAGTGGAAGAAATGGAGAAATTCCTTCTAGCTATCTTCATAACAGTAGATCAAGACCACCGACTCCGCCTGTGACGGGTTATTTAGAGGTCTGCAAGAGACCAAAAACATATCCTTTCTGGTCCACCAATCTCTTAAAAGAATAATTAACAAGGAATGGGAATGTCTGGAAAACAAATTGTTCTTTCCTAAGGCTTTAAAGAGCAGATCCTTACTTCCAGACGCAGCCTTCCTTGTAACCCTATACCTGAAGGATACTTGCCTCCATGTCCCGAATTCATCCCAGCCATCAGGGGTTTCTAAGGTTTGCTATCCGTACGGAAGGGCAGATCTGTCCCTTCCAACACCAGGCTCTCTCATTTTGGGATTTCATAAGCTCCTTGCATATTTACAAAAATAGTGGCAGAAGTAATGCATGCGCTTAGATTGAAGAGGGTCCAGATAGACCGTAGATGAGAGTCATTCAGAAATGGTACTAACAAAAGAAGAAGCGTTCACAAACCTTTAAACGACTGAAACTTTCCTCACCTCGCTAGGCTGGAAGATCAACACACAAAAATCAAACAGAACCCCATCCCAGCTGGTGGCATTTTTGGGCTACACCATCAACTCAGTTGCCCAAAGGATTTTCTTGCCAGAAGACAAAGTACCAAAGCTGGCCAACGCGACAAAACAACTGATCTCTGCAACCAGAGCAAACAAGAAAGAACAGAATGGTCCTCATGTCGGCTTCCATTCCAGTAGTTCAATGGGGCCTACTTCACGAGAGCACTGCAGTGCCATGTCTTAGGCCATTGGGATGGAAAGGCATCCTCATTGGAGGAGGAGATCTCCGTTCCCCTTATCAAAGTCCCTGGCTTGGTGGCTAAAGTACATAAAAAACAAAACACAGAGCGCTACGAAGACCTCCAGCATATGAAGGGTGGATGAACAGAACTAATAAGCAGCTGAATCCAGGGAGGGAGGGGAGGGAAGGGAAAAAAAAAAAAAAAAAAACCACAGGCAATAAAAAAGGTTGTAGCTGCAAATAGACATAGGCATAAAATGGTACCATACAATAGGGGACAATGGGATACCATAAATAGGTTGATGATCCTAAAAGGGATAAAGTCCGTGGGCACTGAGCTGCTCTTCCACAGATGAGGAGGAAGAATCTGTATAGACAAAAAGAAGAGGGGAGAAGCGCTCTAAGTGCAGACAATTTATTGCAGATAACAAGGCAGGTGATATACACTCACTAGACATGAAGACTGAAAAGCTGTATGTGTCAAAGCAATCCTGCAGCCATCCTCTGGAGGGTGTCCTCTGGTCACAGGAAGCCGTATGCAGTACTGTCACTGGCGGTGGGAGGGAAGAAAGCCGGCTGTCTCCCACAACATCAGCGGTGAGCGGTCAAGCGGCTCGGATCTGCGGTTCCGTGTTGCGAGTGATGGATGGAGGCACTCTCACCCACAGGGATGGTGGGATCTGTCCGATGTGTTACGGCATGCACGACGCGTTTCTGAGCATGCGCGGGGTCCTCTGCACCCGGCGCGCTCTTTCATCAGGAGGAACCGCAGATCCGAGCCGCTTGACCGCTCACCGCTGATGTTGTGGGAGACAGCCGGCTTTCTTCCCTCCCACCGCCAGTGACAGTACTGCATACGGCTTCCTGTGACCAGAGGACACCCTCCAGAGGATGGCTGCAGGATTGCTTTGACACATACAGCTTTTCAGTCTTCATGTCTAGTGAGTGTATATCACCTGCCTTGTTATCTGCAATAAATTGTCTGCACTTAGAGCGCTTCTCCCCTCTTCTTTTTGGTGGCTAAAGTATTCCCTGACAAAGGGAAAACTCTGGCTTCCACCCATCCCAGGTCAGAGTCACCACGAACGCAATCTCTTTCAGTTGGGGAGCCCACATAGGCCACCACGTGAGACAGGGAGCCTGGTTCCACACAGTTTCTTCCAACTTGAGAGCTTGCAGCTGTACAGGAAGCCCTGCTCGCCTTCCAGAAAGAATAGAGGGGCAGACCTATCCAGGTACTGTCAGACAAGGTCATGAGGGTGGGGTACATCAACCACCAGGGGGGCACGCGCTCAAAACCTCTCATGAGGGTGGCCCACGACATACTATCTTGGACATAAACCGATCTGCTCTCCCTTTCAGCTGTTCACATTAAAGGGACGGTCAACGTTCTGGCAGATCTCCTAAGTCGCAGACAGATGGATCCAAGGGAATGGGAGCTGAACCACCAGATCTTCTCGGCATTCTCTTAAGATGGGGTTCCCCAGAAGTGGACTTGTTCGCCACGGCGAACAACAAGAAAGTAGCAAATTATTTCTCCTTGAAAAGCGAGAAGGATTCTCTAGGGACAGAACAATCCAACTCATTCCAGGGACAATCAGGAAGATCTGGCTGGAAGGGATAAGGGTGATCCTTTTAGCGCCTTACTGGCAGAAGAGGGCATGTTTCACTCCTCTGAAAAAGATGGTGGAAGAGGACCCCTGGAACCTTCGAGCCAAAACGAACTACTATCTCAATCAGGAGCCTATCACCCCCAAATCCAGACCTTGAAACTGGCAGCTTGGATCCTCAACGGTGCTTGCCATGGTAGTAGATACCCTACTTCAAAGTAGAAAACCAGTAACCAGGAAAATTTGCGGCAAAATATGAAAGGTATATACATCCAACATGTGGTCCAGAAATGGAAATCTAAAAAGCATTAGTACCATTTTAGACATCCTCCTGGATGGGGCAGAGGCTGGACTCGCAAGGAGTACCCTCAAAGTCCAGGCAGCAGCCCTATCAGTAATTCTCGACATGCCGGTCAACAATATTCCGTTGGTTAAACGTCTTTTTAAAATCCATCAAGAGGACCCGTCCCAGTAAGTGCCTGCGGGAAACCCCCTGAGACCTCTCCTTAATGCTCAAGGCCCTCACCAAGAACCCTTTTGAACCTCTTGTAGTTACTTCCCTAAAACACCTCACCCTTAAGGTAACGTTACTGGTTTCCATCACTTTGGCAGGCGCGTAAGTGAGTTACAAGCCCTGTCTATAAAGGAATTGTTCCTCACGATCTTACCAAATAAGCTGGTACTCAAAATGACCCCCTGTTCCTCCCTAAGGTCGCATTGGCTTTTCATTGATCACAAGAAGTGGTGCTACCATCTTTTTGCCAGATTCCTTCTAACCAGGGAGAAGAGGTTTTCGATATACTGGACGTCAGGAGGTGCGTCTTGCATTACTTGGAAGTCACTAAACCTTTTAGAAGGGCGTCCAACCTCTTTATATCATTTGGAGGTGCTTACAAGGGAGAAGCAGCATCCAAAAATTCTATAGACAGATGGATCAAGATAGCGATAGAAACAGCCTACTCGACCCAAATCCGGACCAGTCATCCAGATGTGAAGGCGCACCCTACTCGCTCTGTAGCTACTTCCTGGGTGGAAAAGGCTGGGGCGTCCATTGATCAAATTTGCAGAGCAGCCACCTGGTCCAGTGATTCTACCTTTTTGAGACACTACAGGGTTGATCTGGTCTCCACCCAAGATCTGACCTTTGATCGTAAGGTCCTGCAAGCAGTAGTTCCACCCTAGGTATGCATTGTTGGGGTCTCATGTGACTGTCCTGAAGGATGACTTGGGAAAGTCTGAGTTATTACCTGATAAATCATTTTCCAGGAATCCTCCAGGACGGTGGACTCCCACCCTATTTAATGGGAAATTGTTAGCTAGATGTTTCAGGCTGTTAGCCTATGCTGTCCAGGTCATATTTCTACAACTGAGGGGCAGCCAGTGGGCGGCCTTTTAAAATCCATCTGTGCGTGTGTTTCCTGCCGAAGGAGGAGCCTATCTCTTATGTGACCGTCCTGGAGGATTTCTGGAAAGGGAGTCATCAGGTAATCACTTTAAATCTTTCCCAGTCTGCCAAAAACGAAATTATTGCAGATTGTCGGTTTCCCTTGCATCTCCTGCATATGGTGATGTCAACAGACAAAGCTCAGGGGACACATAAGGAAGCATCACTGGGCTTTAATCTGGTCACCAGTGGCTTCCCTGCACAGCTTTCCCATGAAGGATCTGACCCGAACCGCTCCACACAGCACATTCTGCAAGTTTTTATGAGGAAGTAGCCCAAAACCAACTTTTTCTTTTTATTTATAAAAATAATCGCAATGTAATATTTTTCTTTCTATTTGTTTTGTAGCTGTCCGAGAACAACAGATATTAGAAAAGGAAAGAAGAGCAAAACTACAGTATGAGAGACAGATAGAAGAACGATGGAAGAAGCTGGAGGAGCAACGGCTGAGGGAGGAGCAGAAAAGAGCTGCCGTAGAGGAAAAGAGAAAGCTTCGGTTTAGGGAGGAAGAAGTAAGTATCCTTTTTACTGCTTTTGACAATTCCGAATTGAACAGAATTGGAACCCTAACTCTATTTTTAAAACCTACAATAATTATTCTGGGCAATGAAATGGATAAACAAGCAGGCACTTGACGCGCCTAAACACGTTACATGGGTTTACAAGTATCATGCATTTTTTCTGCCAAAACTTTGCTGCCAGGAGGAAAGGAGTCTAAGAGAGTTAGCAAAATGTCCAGTGTGCATGAGGCCTTAGGATTCCTCTGAATTCTGTCCCTTCACAATTGGCTGAGTGGTATCACATGTGATAGGCAGAATTTATCAAAATGTTTGCATTGGCTACCATATTTTAAATATTTGTGAATCTCTATCTCCAGATTATAGGAGTGATGTCATTTATGGCTTTTGGCATTTGAAATACCTCTCCCATATACCATTCTGTACATCCATGACTTCTCCTGTATTCATCCATGTACCTCTAGGAAATCAGTGGGTCTGTGTTAAGATAAGTTGGGCCCCATTGCTTGATAAAAATAAAAAAAAATCTGGTGTGGTGTGGACATGGGTTTCTTTGTGCAAGGGACTTGTAAAAGACCCAGGGCAGTCTTGGGTGCTCCAAGGAGAGAAGTATGTGGTGAACAGTGAGTGTGGTTGACTTGCGTTAACAGTGTAAGGGGGCATAAAGGGGCATGTTTAGATAAACCAAAAGCCTTTTGTACCCAACATGCATAGATTGCTGAGCCACAAGAAAAGTCTCAGACATGTATAAAACTCAGCACAATAATTTTGTGTACACTGACAATAGAGAGCGAACACGTTGCCTGAGACAGAAGAACTTATATAAAAAAGTCAGGGACTGCATAGAAACAGCAGCTGTTGACAACACTTTTGTGAGCAGTATGTAACGGATTCTTCCATCCTCAATTTCCTCTAGGTCAGTCTGCCCCTCTGTGCAATCCTCTCCTCCCAAAGGTCAGTTTGACCCTCAGTGCTTTTCCCACCAGGTCAGTCTCTCCCCCAGTACAATCCCCACCAGGTCACTATGTCCCCTAGTGCAATGCCCCAATGTCAGTCTGTTTGCAGTACCAGGATTGGGCTCAGCAATAAAAGATCTACCCAGGGCTTTTTTTTTTCTCAGAGAATAGGTGCAGGTACTCACCCCCCCCCCCCCCACACACACACACACGCACACACATTGCACAGAATACAGGGTTCAGGAGTCTGCAACACACAGGGCTTAGGAGTCTGCATTACAAAGGCTGCAGGGCTCAGGATTGCATATCACACAGAACACAGGGGTAAGGAGTGTGCACGGCACAGGGCTCAGTTTGATTGTTTGCTGGGCTGAGGAGTGTATGGAGTAGAGGGTTTAAGAGTGTGCTCAGGAGACAGTGCTCTGGAGTGTGCATTGCACAGGGCACAGAGGTAGGTAACACACTGGCCAGAGTACAACAAATCTTGCCCCCTCCCTAGTCCTAGTACAGACTTTTCCCTTAAATGACCCCAATACAGATTTTTCTTCACTCCTGGCTGTCCCTCAATCTGCAGAGATGGTATAGCATACTGTGTTTGGCTTCTTGGACCCCACTGTCTGGTACAAATCCTGTGTTCTGTAAGAGGCGGTGTCAAGTGGACAAGCTGAGTGACTTGCTCATGTGTCAGCCTACTGCTCACTCCTTACAGCCTTCTATATTGGTAGTGATAGATGGCCAAGTCAGGGAGGAGCCAGTGAGGAGCTATGGGTCAAATACATTCACTCTCCCCCTGCCCCCTCCATTCCCAGGCTGCCGTGTGTGCAAAGTTCTAGGAAGCCTGCAGTGTAAACAGACATTCTGTCCTGTTGCTCGCTGCTGCTAACTTATAAAGCACATACCCAGTGGCGGTTCTACATTAAATTGCTCCCCGGGCAAGACTCCCTCCCGGCGCCCCCCCCCCCCCCCAAAAAAAAAAAAAATAACATGAAAACATAACAATAAATGCAGAGTGCCACAGCATTGCCCCCAATAAATGCAGAGTGCCACAGCATTGCCCCCTGTCAATGTAGAGATGCCAGCGTGCCACCTTTCAATGCAGAGCGCCAGCGTCCCCCCCCCCCGCGAGACCCGTCCGTGCACTTACCTTACTTCTCTTCAGTTCAGTCCCCGGATTCCCCGCGTCTCCTCAGTCCTCCTGCGGCGCCTCCTCCTCGGCCAATGGCGTGGGGTTTGCCTTTCGGCCAATCAGGAAGCGGGAGGACCCGCTCCCTGATTGGCCAGGAGGAGGATCAGTGTGACAATAGCGAATTTTCATTTGCTATTGTCACACAATGGGGAACTCGGGGGGGGGGGGGAGAGCAATGCTCTGCGCCTCGGCTGCCACAGTGAAATTATTCAAAGTTCCTCGGGCGGCCCGGTACCATTTGATCCACGGACCGGTACCGGTCCGTGGCCCGGGGGTTTGGTAATACTGTCATGCCGCCCCCCCACGTTTTATGAAAAAATGCCGCCCCAGGCGGCTGCCCTGTTCACCCATGTCTAAAACCGCCACTGCACATACCTTCAATCAATGGGTACAGCAGACGAGGCCTTCCTTTACAGAGTTCATTGCAGATGACAGATGCAGATCACACAGCAGACTCCAACCTCCACTAAGACCTGTGGGAAGGAAGTTGTCCTCTTCTGTACCCAGTCTTCACAAACAGTGCAGGGGGCACTTGGGAGCAGTCACGCTAAAGACTAGCTGCGAGCATATAGCACAGCTCCAGCAGCCAAGCGCCTACTCCTGAAATCTCTCAGCTGCCAGAACTATAATATTAGTATCGGAACATGCGGCTCTGGCTGCCTCCGCCTGGCAGCCAGAAAGTAAAAAAAAAAAAAAGTCCATCAATACTCCCACTTCTTGTGCCCCTCTAAACAAAATCATGTAGCCCAAAGAAATGTTATGGACTGACTTTTGCTTACTCCATGTGTACAGTGTGTGTTAGGGCACAGTGGGTCCTCTTGCCCTGGGGGGCCGTGTGCACTACAAACCCTGCACACATCAATGATACGCCACTGGTAGGCTCACTCAATTTTCTGGAGTGCCATTTATAAACCGCACTGGAGGTGGCTATTGCAGCCTTTGAATGCCTATGATTGAGCTGTCTTTAGACAGTGCAGATCATAAGTAAAATGCACAGAGGCCAATCAGAGTGGCCCTGTGCCTTGTGATGGTTGAGAATTGAATTACAACAATCACAGATGTTAACACAAATGTAAACAGCTCCGCCTTCTGCCTCTGCTGCTGATTTCTTTTCCTTTTGTGAGTTTTATATTGTTCCCACTGACCACCAACAAAAGTGGGGTATACAGAGTAGCAAAGTGACATATTGACCATAAAGGGGAAATACTAACTGTGACGGAACTATATCACACTTCGCTTGAGTGCTTCTGTCAGTATACCGCTTCCTCTAGTCTAAACATAGATATCAGATATTCTAGCTGCCTATTGCAACGAAGAACTAGATGGGACTCGTTTAGCTGCAAAACTGGAACTGTTAACCGGTTGCCGACCGCCGCACGACTATATACGTCGGCAGTCAGCCCCGGCCAGGCAAAGTGACGTGTATATATACGTCACTAGCCTGTCACTTCCTTGTGAGCCAATAGTGGACAAAGCGCGCCCGCGGAGGCGCGCGCCTGCCCCGGCTCGTTCCCTGGGAAGTCAGTGCGTGTGACTGCCGGTCACTCGCAATCGTCCTCCGTGAAGGGAGAAAGGCAGGCAGCTGATGTAAACAAGCCGCCTGTCATTCTCCCCTGTGTAGGAATGGTGATCATACGGTTCTACTATGTAGGACCATTGATAACTGTTCCTACACTAGTAGCCATGTCCAATCACAGTAAAAAGCACGCCCCTAGGGACACACTTCATATAAAAAAAATGTGAAAAATATTGTTGTTTTTGCAAAATTTATGCTCTTTTTTTGTTTATAGCGCAAAAAGTAAAAATCGCACAGGTGATCAAATACCACCAAAAGAAAGCTCTGTTTGTGGGAAAAAAAGGACGTCAAATTTGTTTAGGTACAGCGTCGCACGACCGCGCGATTGTCCGTTAAAGTCACGCAGTAAAAAATCGCAAAAAAAACCCTCGTCAGGAAGGGGGTAAAATCTTCCGGGGCTTAAGTGGTTAATTGAACAAGAATCCAGGCTTTTTATACACTACATACTCACACACATGCAAACGAAACTGTATACAGAAATATAATTAACACTATAAACATGAAGTTAATTAAACAACTAACCACCTGGGTGATCAGGGATCTCATTCCAGGTCAGACTTGCGGGCCTCGAGCTCACAAAGTACAATACACATTATTACAAGTGTAAAAACATCCCCCAATAGTTTGCTAGCAGACAATAGGTGTGTTAGCACAATTACCAAATGGTGGAAGACGGGTGGTTGAGCCCACCTTAGTCTTTAATGGTAATGGGGCAGCTAGGCCCTAAACGGGAACCCTGAGCCTAGAGTCCCAGAGTCTGTGTGTCTTGGGGAGACTTGAATCCAAAGTAACATTACTCCAAGGTTCCCCCTAGTATATACCTCACAAAGAGTAGTGTTCCCTTTAAAAGCCAGGGCCCATAGTCGGTAGGCAAGAGGCTAGCCTGTGTGACAGACCCTCCAAAAGCCTCTGTCCTGGTTGGGTCTGTCACACTTACCATCAATGATAAGGGGAGAAAAAACAACACTGACCACCAAAAGTTTTGGGGCACTCACTGCTGATTTTCAACATTTAGGGGGGCACACTCCATTGACCACCAACATTTAAATTGCCACTTGCCAGCGGTCACCACCAAAAGGGGTCAAGAACCCCTGACTATCGAAATCTGCAAGGTGCACTATGCATTACATAGTCCTGACTGCTGGACTGTATATGATATATCCTAAACTAAACAATTTTTGGAGTGTTTATACTGTTCTGATATTTTAGGGTCCCCACATGAAACATTTATTTATTTTTTTTAAATGTTGAGTTTTTGAAAGTAATAAAAAAACAGTGGTTAAAAACCCCACCAAAGGAAGGCTCAATCTGTCAAAAAAAAAAAAAGACATAAAATTAATTTGGGTACTGGTTTGCACAACTGAGTAAATGTCAAATCACAGCATTGCAAAGTGGCCTGGTAATGAAGTGGTATATACTTTAGTACTTTCAGTGGTTAAAGAACAAGGAAAGGGAGGGCAGTAGAAAGAAGTTATACATACAAAACAACTTGGTGTTCTGGCTGTATTAAAATAGATTATAATATTTATATATGCAGTTATCGTTACATTTTTGATTAGCTTGATTTCTTTATTATTCTGTTGTACAATCTGGTTGCACAAGTAAATCTTTTAGGGTTATATTTTGTCTTCTTAAAAATATTGTGTACACAGAATCTTGGAGGCATAATGGGAAAAATTTCATTTTTTTTCTTGTTGCCTGGAAACTGTAGATCAATGGAATACAATGTCTGTTATTACTCTGTAGACAAATGTAAAGCTTTTCTTGCAATTCATCTAAAGTTTTTAAATGACTGGGCTGTATGGATATTTCAGATGCCTTTTGCTCTGTGGTCCCAGTTCTGATGCTCCTCTGCCCATGGTAATGATTCAGAATGGGCACCGTAACTGGGATGTGGCTGCATAGCCCCATACACAACAAACTGGGATGCCCATTTTTTTTCTGCTTTCAGCGCACCATCTTCAGGGACATCCTGTTCACTTGCTGCAATATGCTGTAATATGTTACACCCACTTTTAGGTGCTGTTATAAGGCAATAACGTTGTTCACTTTAGCTGTCAGTCGTCCTAATATTTTGGCTGATCAGTGTATAGGCTGTCATTGCCACTAGTTGCAGCATTGTCTCTGCTTTCAATATTTCTCAAGGCACTGATTTAGAACAAGTATGCATCCACTTAAGGCAAATTTGCATTTTTTTTTTTGAGTCAAGATTTAGGACTACTTGATCAATATGGTAGACAAGCAATTAACATTTTCTGATTGAGAAGTCACCCATGGGTAGGTTACATATTCCTTCACTGCAGGATTCCCTTATTGTGGGATGATCAGAAATAGGTAATAGTAAAATACATCCATAGATGAAATATATGGCCACTGGTTGTTGTTAATTTAGTGGCTTGTAAACTTCCACTTATTGATAAACCATCATTTTCTGTAAACCTTCAAGAACAACACTGTATTCAATGCTAAAAAGGTGCTACTACTTATCAGCAATAGGTTGACGATAATGAATTGTTTGTCTTTTGTCATACATGCCTTGTATCTCAGTTAAAACCTGGAAATTAAATATTGATTTCCTGGTTAAAGGGATTGCATTTTAAACAGCTTAATGTTATGATGACCTAAAACGGTTTCTTCATGCTCTGGTCCTAAGGTTCCTTTTCTGAAGCGTCTTGGGAGATGACATGTAACTGTACAGAAGGTCCTGTACATACAGATAATTGTTTATGTTCAGAAATTGCTTTCACAGTATTTTCAATCAAACCAATATCTTCAAATTTCACAAACATTTTAGCCATAGTTTAATTTAATAATCTTTTTAGCTCTGAGGAAACCTTGAAATAGATTTCAGGTTTTAGGGAATCTGTGGTAAAAATTATATTGACCAATCATGGTACAATAATGGGATCAAGAAGGTATAGATATAATTTAAAAAATATGGCATTTTTTTAACACCTAAAGCTCTATATCAGTGTTTCTCAACCTTTTTTCAGTCAAGGCACCCCATTCTAAAATGTAAAAAACAATTCTAAAAGTTTCACACAATGCAGCAACATGTAGGGCTCCCAACATTTTAGAGGTGATTTTTTTTCTTCCAAAGCAAATACACTTTTGCACACTGGTATTGACTAGTATTCCAATGTTTCTCTTCTCCCTCAATTTCTCTCCACCAGTCAGCTAATGTGACCCCAATGCTGAGGGAGATAGGCAGAGGAGGGTCAAACAAGGATGCTGTGGAGGCAACAGACATCCTCCTTTGCAACTGATGACATCATTGGTTCTTAGGATACCATTGTCTAGAAAGTCGTAATGGTGTATAATGAAAATCTGTGGCTTTGTGTAACTAAAAGGCAGGCTTGATC
This sequence comes from Pelophylax lessonae, assembly GCF_965119305.1. Taxonomy (NCBI): domain Eukaryota; kingdom Metazoa; phylum Chordata; class Amphibia; order Anura; family Ranidae; genus Pelophylax; species Pelophylax lessonae. Next base: position 172,802,380 of record NC_138769.1, read on the forward strand.
CACCTGCTGGCTTGTATTCAATTTTTAGGCATTTTGCCAAGGCACACCAGGGTGCCTGGGCACCCAGGTTGAAAAAGGCTGCTCTATATAATAAAAAAGTCTCTATATAAAAACATTTTCAGTGACAATCGCACCATTTTAAAATAAAAGGAATTATAATATATCAAACAGAACCATTGGTGGTCAGAGGAGAAATGTCTCTCTTGCCATGGCGGTCAGGGGAGAAATGCCTCTCTACATTGGCGATCAGTGGGGAAATGCCTCTCTTACCTTGGCGGTCAGTGGGGAAATGCCTCTCTTACCTTGGTGGTCATTGGGGAAATGCCTCTCTTACCTTGGTGGTCATTAGGGAAATGCCTCTCTTACCTTGGTGGTCATTAGGGAAATGCCGCTCTTACCTTGGTGGTCAGTGGGGAAATGCCTCTCTTACCTTGGTGGTCATTAGGGAAATGCCGCTCTTACCTTGGTGGTCAGTGGGGAAATGCCTCTCTTACCTTGGTGGTCAGTGGGGAAATGCCTCTCTTACCTTAGTGGTCATTAGGGAAATGCCTCTCTTACCTTGGTGGTCATTAGGGAAATGCCTCTCTTACCTTGGCGGTCAGTGGGGAAATGCCTCTTACCTTGGCGGTCAGTGGGGAAATGCCTCTTACCTTGGCGGTCAGTGGGGAAATGCCTCTTACCTTGGCGGTCAGTGGAGAAATGGCTCTTACCTTGGCAGTCATTTTATTAAGTGCTGGAAAAAGACACCCTTACATTGTGGCCAATTAGAGGAAAAATAGTCCTTACGTGTGTGGTCAGTGAAAAGCATGCTGAAACGATCATTTTATACCATGCGGTTTGTGTTGCCAAGTGATATTTGTCCCCGCGCTATGCAGGTACCATAAGATGGAAGGGCAGTCAGGGAACCTCTAGCAACCTCTGGAGGGAACCCTAATTAAGAACAGTAGCTGTTCTAGTTATTTAACATACACATACATAATGCAATTATCTTTCCCGGCATGATTAAAGTGTTACTAAACCCAGATCCTGCATTCACTATATCTGGTCTCCCACAGTACATAGAACATGGAAATGCAATTATTTTAGTAAATAAAAAAAAAAAAAAAGGATATTTTTATCAGCTGTGTATAGCAATCAGAGCAATCTTGTAACTTGTATCAGTGAGTGCTGTCCGATTTGTAGGAGTTTTAATTTCTCCCACGATTGTCCTATCAAGCTTCAAGACCCTTATTCTCTGTCTGAACATGTCTGGACAGTGCTGATTGGCCCTGTGATGATCACATGTACCCTCCCAAGAAAACTCTCTAGCAATACACACCAAGCTGAGCAGCCTGACTCCATAGACTGTAAATATTTTGTTATTTTTTGAGAAGACAGGATTGAACAGCCTTTTTGCATAATGCAGAGGATTAACACCTTAGGATCCACACCAATGGGTATAACGAGCGTGCTTTAGACTGATTTTACTGTTTTGAGTTTAGTAACACTTAATCATTCACCTGGGGTGGCATCTTTATTATTAACATAGTGTTCTATAATTCAATATGCCCCTTTTCACAGACCACATTACCAGCCACCACACATTTGTGGGAAAGGAGACCCTTGTCCTCAAGATTTGAATAAGCTGCTTTCTCAATGCAGATGTTTGGAAGCTGGCAGTGGGTTATAAGGAGAATGAGGATGACAGGGGGTAGTGTATTAGGAAGGTATCAGTGGGTTGCCAGGTGTGATGAGGATGACTGGGTGGGGTATTGGGTTGCAGGGGGTGCCAGGTGTGATGAGGATGACAGGGGGTAATGTGTTAGCAAGGTCGCAGTGGGGTGCCAGGTGTGAGGATGACAGGGGTTGGGGTGTTGGCAAGGTTGCAGTGGGTTGCCAGGTGTAAGGATGAGGATGACGGGGTAGTGGGTTGCCAGGTGTGATGAAGAGGAGGAGGATGAGGATGACGGGGTGGGATGTTATTGAGGTATCAGTGGTTTGCCAGGTGCAATAGTTGGGGTTTTAGCAATGATGTAGTGGGGTTCCAGGTGTTATGAGGATGACGGGGTGAGGTTTTACAAGGTTGCAGTGGGGTGCCAGGTGTGATGAGGATGATGGGGGTAGGATGTTAGCAAGGTTGCAGTGGGTTGCCAGGTGTGATGGGAAAACAGGGGGTGGGGTTTTACAAGGTTGCAGTGGGGTGCCAGGTGTGATGAGGATGATGGGGGTAGGATGTTAGCAAGGTTGCAGTGGGTTGCCAGGTGTGATGGGAAAACAGGGGGTGGGGTGTTACAAAGTTGCAGTGGGCTGCCAGGTGTGATGAAGGTGACAGGGGGTGTGGTGTTGGCAAGGTTGCAGTGGGTTGCCAGGTGTAAGGATGAGGATGACAGTGGGTGGGGTGTTGGCAAGGTTGCAGTGGGTTGCCAGGTGTGATGAGGAGGATGGCAGGGGGTGGGGTGTTATTGAGGTATGAGTGGTTTGCCAGGTGTGATGAGGATGACAGGGGGTGGGGTGTTAGTGAGGTATCAGTGGGTTTCCAGGTGTGGTGAAGATGGAGGATGACAGGGGGTGGAGTGTTAGTGAGGTATCAGTGGGTTGTCAGGTGTGATGAGGATGACAGAGGGTGGGGTGTTAGTTGCCAGGTGAGATGAGAATGACCGGCGAGAAAGAGAAAGTGGAAAAAAAGGAAAGGCACAGAAGGAGAGAAAGAAGGATCACAAATATAGATTTTAAGAAAAACATGTTTTTGCCACGATCTGTATTTATAAATGTATAAATTGGGAAATGTATATTGAGGTCATAGATATTTCTAAACTTTTAAAAATACATGTCTGCAGACTGTAACTGAAGTTGTTGAGAAGTCAAAAAAGAACACTGCAAAAACATGTACAGTACAGGGGTGGTATCTCCTTTATGGAATCACTGCCTCTTGGAATCCACTATAGTCCTTGTGCTTTTATGGAATCATCCATCAATCAAGATGTGACATCCCACCCACTGTGTTCTTTTTTAGTTACTGAGCATTAAGGAGGAGGGAGGGGCTGGCTGGGATTTAGGATCTGTAATATATATATGTCCATCTCCCCATGTTTTCTGTTTTTTAAAACACTTCAAGAAAGGTTAAGGTACCCTTTTAATACTACTAGAAATCCAGTGAGCTCCTAGGGAACTGAGAATTCTGCCTTGTTGCACTGGAATCTCAATCATGTTGACTGCCTGGCCCATTTTTCCTATGCCGTGCTACAGAACACTTCATTATCTCTTCAGTGAGACTTTGGGGAGGGTTGACCACACTGCTTGGGACTTTGGCGCAACAGATGCAGAGTTGTCCGCTCACTAGGTTTCTGGCAGGATCAACAGGAACTTTTATAATCTGTGGCAAATTAGCATTTGAAGGAGGCGTTTCAAAATAATGCTACACTATTACTACTGTGACAGCAATAGTGAACGTCCATTTAATGCTGCTCCTGGGTTACAGGGAACAATTCTATGTAACACAGTGATCGATGATGACATTAGGCTTAGAGATATATACATTTGTGTATGTAATCTACAATACTGACTTAGACCAAAACTCTGTTCCAGCCCTCCACATCTCATATAAAACTACCTGGTGAACGGTTCTCAAAATCAAGAGGTTCTTACTGGAGCAAAATGTATGGATTTTTTTAGGCGGATCTGATCGGATCCTCCATGCATCCCTATGGGGCAGCGGATGTCAGCGGTAACATGTCCGCTGACACCCGCATCCGATCCTGTCTGCGAAATCCGGACGGATGGAAACCCTATTTTCCATCCGTCCAGGGGATCGGATTAGATGGGATCGGATGAGAGCGGATAAGCGGTCCGTTCTCATCCGATTTCCCCATAGAGATCAGCGGGGCTCTGACACCTCCCTCTCCGCACACAGAGCGGAGAGGGAGGTGTCATCCCCATGCTCAGCGGGGATCAGTGTATCGATCCCCCGCTGAGCAGCACCGAGTCTGCCTACGGAGGCGGACCGTGTGAAAGTACCCTTAGTGTACATCTTTTACTCTGGTACTCTGGAAGTGGCTGATGTTCAAAATGTTTGATTTGTTCAATGCCTTGTTAACGTTAAATTATAACCCTCTAAAAAAAAAAAAAAAAAAAAAAAAAAAAAAGCATATAATGCATAGATTTGTAGCAGGTATAAAAAGTTTTAAACACAAAAATGGTATAAGTATTGCATTTATATAGAATTTATCCCATTTTAGCATGAAAGTGAAAAAAGAAAAAGGACCATGGAAGGGAGAGGTAGCATTTTTTTTTTTTTTTCTTATTATTCTATGTGTTTATTCTTTACTTTTTACTGGCTTCAACTTCTGTTCAAGACTTTGACCAAGACTTTGGCTCTTGTCAAGCGGTCTGGCTACAAAATTGCAATAAAACACGACAGGCAGACAGCATTTTCAGGAAGAAATGTTCACATTGAAAACTTACAGTACTGTGTTTCTCTCAGTATCGGTTCCCTTAAATGATTAACTGGGCCTTCCACGGTCCAAGGTGACTTTCTGCCGCAGGCCCTACACATTGATTATTTGAACGGCAAAAAATAACTGTATGAGTGTAATAAATTAAAGATGTCTTTTTAGCCTGACTTGCTTAGAAAATGACAGCTGAAAATAGACTGATTCCTATGAGTAACAAACACAATTCTTCACTACTTTCCAGTTTTGATTTTTGTCCCTTAATTTTTATTTTTTTAAGGTTAGCGCCAAACTTGTGAATTGTAAAAACAAGTGGTAAAACCTACTGGATGTTTTGTTACAAAGCATGGTACTGTGTGCACTACAGTGCTATTCATCTAAAATGGCACCCCAGCAAACATAAACCTTTATCTTCCAATCTTCATTCACAAAATAGATACCACAAATTGCTCTGTTTGTCTTGGAATTCTGGTATCCCATCTACGTAAGCTATGTGTAAGACTAGGCTCATACATGTGCGGTGCAAATTTTCCCTCTGTTTTCACTGCGAATTTCCTAAGCAACTGTTCAGCGGTTTAACTGCTAATTTAGACGTGGTTTTTGGAGCCAGCGTCTTTAACATTTGCCTGGCATGCCAGCCGCCGCGTCCTTAACAACCAATGACTCCTCATTTGTCCGCTATTTAAGACCGGTCACACCGCGGAGCAGGCAGACGGCGGGAGCATTATTTTATTTATTTTTTGGGGTCAGCGTCGTGATTGACGATGGAATTACACTGGGGGACAGTTTTTTTTTTTTAATTTATAATAAAGGAATTGCCAAAAACTGTCTGTTTTTATTTCTTTTTGACTTTTTTGTTGGGTGAAAGAGTAGGGAGGCAATGTACCCCATACTCATTCACCGGGGGGGGGGGGGGGGGGTGTAGATCTGGGGCCCCTTGTTAAAGGGGGTTTTCAGATTCCGATAGGCCCCCCTACCCGCAGATACCTACAACCACCAGCCAGGGTTGTGGGGAAGAGGCCCTTGTCCCCATAAAATAACCCCCCTCCCCAATGTTGAGGGCCTGTAGCCTGGTATGTAGGTTGATAGAGGAGGAGGTATATTGCGTCAGACTTCCCAGATCCTCCTTCCGCTCTTCCTCATTGAGAGATACTCAAATCACCACTAGTATTGCCATGCTGGCTGGGTTGCTCTTCCGGGTACCCAGAGTGTGTGCTGCTCCAATAGGGGCTGACTCTGACAGTCCAGTGGCGTGTCTGTGACGTACTTGCATAGCTTCATCAGGATAATGTGCCTTCTCTCCCACTCCGAAGTATGCTGCCATACCTGGGGAGGGGGCCATCCTTGCTTATTTCTTAAAGTGACAGATTATCACTCAAGAGTACTTTGTTAAGGAGTCTACCTTTAAAACAAAATAGGTTGGCTGCTTGAATAGGTCTGAAATAAGTCACTACGTTTTTATATAGGAACAATAAAACAGCGCTTGCCTCTATATGAACCTTTATCACTGGGTAGCGCCTTGCAACAGGTAAGAGTGGCAACGTCCTACAGGTGGAATAAGGACTCATCTCACCAAATATAAGCTTTTCTGACCCCCAGACTGAAAAGCTGAGGGTCCATTGTTTCTGGTGAGTGGGGATACAGGAGGGGAGTGATACATCCCGCACTGCCTGATTGGTCTAAAGCACTCCAGCACTTTCCTTACCTTCAAGCACCTATGTACACTTTATGGACCTTTTTGGAGCACCATTGCACGTTGTGTATATTTTGTGGACCATCTAGAGCAATATTGCACTTATATATCATATTATTTTTAGCACTTTATTGTGGTGACCTATTTTTTGCACGTGAACACTTTATTATACTATTTATAATTGTTATAGGTGGAAGCGGTGTTTTATTGTTAGTATGTATTTCTGAGTTTATACTTAGTGGACAGCAGCTGCACCTTTTATCACTTTTTTTATTAGAAGTCTCTATATAGCGCGGGTTTTAATAATAATTTGATTTTAAGTCACTACATTTGCGTCCTGCAATTTTTTTGTTTAGCCCTACGGAGTTGCCTATGAGAGTAGCCACGTTCACGAAACCTAGTATACCGTTCCTTTTCTTCCTGTTTATAGTCTTGTGGTTTTGTACAGTTCCGCTTAATTCGTAAGAAGTGGCCCACAGGAATCCCATTTTTAAGCCATCGTGGATGATAGCTATCTGCTCTAAGAAGTGTATTCGCTGCCGTCAATTTTCGATAAGTACGTGTAACAAGGGTACCATTCACGATCAAGATCAATAGATCTGGAAAGGGAAGTTGTATCTTATCAAATGAGTTGGTTAATCGGATGTTACCAATATTCCTATTGAGTCCTTCGATAAACTAATGTAATGTATCCACATCACCTCTCAGTAGGACCAACACATCATTAATGTACATCGGTGAGGTATATAAAATAGCCCACAAAAGTGAGTACACCCCTCACATTTTTGTAAATATTTTATCAAATCCTTTTTCATGTGATGACACTTTGCTACAAAGTAGTGAGTGTACAGCTTGTATAACAGTGTAAATTCGCTGTCCCCTCAAAAACTCAACACACAACCAATAATGTCTAAACCTCTGGCAACAAAAGTGAGTACACCCCTATGTGAAAAGGTCCAAATTTGGCCCAATTAGCCATTTTCCCTCCCTGGTGTCATGTGACTCATTAGTGTTACAAGGTCTGTGAATGGGGAGCAGGTGTGTTAAATTTGGTGTTATCGCGCTCGCTCTCTCTCTCTCTCTCTCTCTCTCTCTCTCTCATACTGGTCACTGGAAGTTCAACATGGCACCTTGTGGCAAAGGATCTGAAAAAAAGAATTGTTGCTCTACATAAAGATGGCCTAGGCTATAAGAAGAATGCCAAGGTGTAGCCAGGTGTTTTTTGTTCTGCCTAGTCCTATTCCTGGAGGAGGCAATATAACCCAGTATTTGATTCATGGAGCGCTGTGTCCGTCGATGAACAAAAGAGAAATCGTGTTTTTTTTTTTTTTTTTTTTATTTCAAAGTGTAAAAAAGTGCAAAAATACATATCCACTGATGTTTGAGAGCCACAATTGACCTCCTTCGAAAGGCAACAGACACTGTGCACTTTCTGGCACATTTTGCTTTCACTTTTAACATGGAACCTCAAATTGAATTTTTAAGGTTCGCCCAAACAGTGTGCCGGCTTTTTGATGTAAATGAGCAATAAAAACCTGGTAGAGGTTCTAACTTCCACACTACAGGGAAAACATTTTATTACTGTATTCTTGAAAAAAAAAAAATTAATTTTCTGCCTCTAAGACATAGAAGGAAGTAAAATGAATATCTCCACAATGGGGACAGATGGACAAGTGAAAGATGCGATTTAGAAACAACTGACAAATGGCTGGAGTTCCACATTGATTACCGGTATTTTTATAAAGGCTACAGTTATTTCTCTCTCTAAAATGGGGTACAAACTATGAGAAAATTGGAAGAATTATTTCGTACGAGGCACAATTGTTTATTTTCATATAGTGCGTACACGACTTTCGATAACAATTATTCTCCAGAGCAAAGGATAGTTGACCTTTTGAGGAATATACGGGGCCTATGTGTGCTGCAACTCTGGTGGTCCATTATGGGAGTCATGTCCCTAGAGCTATACACAAGCGGTGATCCACACAATTACACAGTCCGGATGTGTGTTATTAGTGACATATTTTAGGGTGGGTAGGGGTAGTTATTGGTGCACAGTATGGCAACAATGAGTGATTTACTGTTGTATTACTATTTTGGAAACAAAATACATGTTTTATCATACCATTAAGTCCAGTGTCTGCCTAAATAACCACTTGGCTATTCTTAGAGGGAGCTGTACTCATTAGGATTTAACCAAACTTTTTTTCTTGAGTATGCGTTGGATTAAAGGGCAGAACACCAACACGGTGATGTAGGCGAATGGTGTGAATTTATCAAATTCCCCAATTTCTTTTGATTTGTAGATTCTTCTGGCCAGTCTGAGAAGTTTTGGCTGGATAAGAGGTGTCAAGACAGTTGGAGCAGGCCTGACCCAGTTCAATGCTCACATGAGCACTTTTTCCCCTCCATTGGTTGGGCCAAGCAGTTGTCGGCTTCCCAATGCAGGGGTCTCTTGGAAATGATGTCTTGCATCCCTATGCTACCCTGGGCACACAGGATTCTTTGGACGTCCAAAGAATTTCCTTTTTGCAATGCAAAAGGCAGCGGATTCAAAGTATTTCTTCCCAGATGTGCAGGAGCTTCTGGTGATGGGTATGTCAGGGGACCCTCACTTGATCCCGTCTGGTAGGTTCATTATCTGGGACCATTGTCACCACTGATGCCAGTACTTGGGTCCCAATAATTTGGGTCTTTTGATCCGAAGATCTTGCCCATAGCACTAAGGTATGGGACCGCCCTCAGCTTAGTATGTTTGCATCACCATCCATTTACAAGGTGCCTCTCTTCCTACTCTCACCTGTTGGTGGATGAAGTGGATGCTCTCACTCACCCAAGAAAGTCACCTAGCAGATGTCTTTCCTCTACTGCCTTTGGTCATGAAGTTCCAGGGAAGACTGTTTGAGGGTCTCACTTTGATACCAAGCATGCCGCTTGGCCCAGAGGCCTTGGGTTTACCCTAGCCATGAAATCTAGGCAGGACCAAGCACTTCAGCTACCAGTGTTTCCATAACTCCTGTCTCATGATGACCTGTGAATGGAGGGGGAATGATTGGAGAACTTGGGCCGTCTTCTGGAAGTTGTTCAATCCTGACAAGGTTCCAGAAAAGATGTTAACAAATCTATTTACTCCAATGTTTAGAACAGCACAGCCTGAGCAGAATTTTGATCCTTGCAACCCGGAGGTTGCTATAATTTCCTCACATGGTTCTGGATTTGTTGCTCAGCCTAGTCCTGTAAGGGCTCACATTTCTGCTTTCACTAGGGAAAATGGGCATGTGAGCTGCCAGGGGAATGCTTCATGAGGTCGGTCCTGAGACTTTGCCCTGAGGAGGAAAACCATTCCTGGTAGGTTTTTATTCTGGTCCTGGTTTTCTTGCCAGGACTGTTTGCATCATCAGAAAGCAGTCCTCAGTGGGACATCACTTGAGAGTCCCTCGATAACTTCAGGCAATAACTTTAAAGCCCCGTACACACAATCAGATTATCGAACGATCTGTCGTCCGTTTTTTGTGGCATGCTAATCTGATGTGGAAAGTGAAGAGGTTATTTTCATATGAATTTTCTCGTACGACAGAATTCTACTTCAGAAGTGATGTCATGTGTTGGATTGCTTTGTATGTGTTCTTTCGTCTCTGAGCATGCCTAGTCTTGCGCTTAAGATTTTTTTTTCCGTCGAAATCTGTACTAATGAGATGAAAATCGGACGTATGTTGACGGAGGACAAAAATTTTATAGCCTGCACATTAGGATTTTGTCAGCCGAAAAGTCTGAGTCGGCTGTCGAAAGCACCATACTAACAATCCGAAAATCGGCAGATCGGTCGTCAGACGAAATTTCCCTTCCGAATTTCTTATCGTGTGTACGGGGCTTAAGGGGCAGAGTATCAGCTCTGCAAGCACTTGGAGCTACAGAGTCCTACACCTTATTCCTTTCGGAGAAGTTGGGACCTATGCTCCTCGAGCACCTTTGTTCCCAAGGTGGCTTCTGTTTTCATGTTACAAAGTGGCGGTTCCATCCTTTCTGGCAGAAACAGTACCCCTAACCTACACTGGATTTTCCAAGTGTCTAAAATGCCTACCTTCAAGAAGCTTCCTAGGTAAAATCCTCCAGAAGGCAGTTTGTGTTTCCATCAGACAAGTTCGGAGGAGGAACCTACAGTAAAACCTTGTCGTCTTGGAGAGTCAAGGTCATCCAGAAAACTTACAGTTCGGCCAGGCAAAAGCCTCTAGAAGTGATACAGGCTCATTCAGCTAGGTCAATTTTTACATCTTTAAATTTGGGCATTTGCCTATAGAGACCTCTGCAAAGCAGCTGGTTGGTGTGGTGCACTTGCCTACAGCGCTACAGGGAAGATCCAGGGGCTTGTACATCAATGGACTTCAACAGAATGATGATCTAGGCTTCCATGTCTATTGTAATAAAATTTGATTATACATTTTAGCCCTCCCTGTGTAGCTTGCTATTTATCATTTGTATGCTGCCATGTTGGCGTCAGGAAAATGGAAAATTGTATCAAACACTTACCGTAATTTTCCTTTCTTGACGCTAATCTAATGGCAGCTTACGAACCCTCCCTTTTTTGATCTTGATATTTTTACGGAGGATGGGGGAGGTTGCTCTTTCAGAGATAGATTTTAAATAAGTCCTGTGGGTGGATATGGGGTGGAGCTATATCATATGTATGCTGCCATGAATTGGCGTCAGGAAAGGAAAATTACAGTAAGTATTTGATACAATTTTCCATCTTACTCCTACAGTACAGGACACATGACTTGTATTGCATTTATTGACCATTATATGCTGCTACCTTTAGGCGATAAAAGCTGGCAAAAACTTTCTCTAGGGCTCTTAGGCTCGATTCACACCAATGCATATTGCTTTTGAGAATTTCTGTAGTGCTTTTTGCTGTGCTTTCCACTTTTTTATACCGCAATTTGAGTTGGTTTTTTTTGCGTTGTTTGGCAGATTTAAAAATGCAAATCGCGGCAAAATCACTTTTCTGCAGCTTTTGTATTGAAGCCTATTGAACCAAAAAAGCACCGTTTTGCGTTTAAAAAAGTCCCTGACCCTTTCTAAAAATAGAGGCACAAAAATGCATTAATGTGAACATGTTCTATAGGAACCTATGTTAAAAAAATGTCCTACATTTCTGCAAAAAGCATGAAAAAACTCATTGGTGTGAATGGGGCCTAAGAGCTAATGCATGCTGGAGCTCAAAAATCTGTTTTTTTTCTCCGCTTGAAACTTTTTTGCTTTTTTTTTTTTTGCGCTTTCTTTTTATTGCGCATCTTTTGAGGTTGTTTTTTTTTTTTTTTCAAGCTTTTGTGAGCATAAGTTGTTTTTTTTTTTTTTTTTTTTCCCACAAACCCTCCCCTCAATTATCCATCTTTTTCTTTTTTTTCTTTTTGTTTTATTTTGCGCTTTTCAGCACGTTTTTGGGTGCTTAGGCGTCTCTTCTGCTCGAAAGCTCCTCTCAAAAATGCAAGTTTGGTGGGGGGTTCAGCCTGTAAGCTCATATGCCTGTAAACTCCTGAAAAAGCCATGGTGTGCGTGGACACCTTGGCTAACAGGGGCTTCCAGGCAGAGAAAAATAAGAGCCCAAAAAAGCTCAAAAGCCTGTAGAAGCAGCTTCTTTGCAATGCAGAGTGCATGAGCCCAAAGTGAGGCTCTAGTTTTTTGGGTGATGGACCTATTCTCCTCTGGAGAATATTTATTTTTCTTTTTTAAACCATTGAATTTTTTTTCTTCTGAAATGGAGCAGAGGCACAAAACCCCATCAGTTTTACACTCCTAAATTGCGAGTACCTCACTGAGAATCCCCTTACTAACAATGGCAGATAATGGGCATAAGGGAGCTGGAACTAAAGGCCAGAATAACCTGTTCTGCTGATGGCCTTCAGGAAACACAGAACACTGCTCATGGTGATCGCTGTTCCCTTGTCCCAGAGCTATGTCCTAATTTGACACAACGTCTTACATCTGACTCAAGCTCCCTCTCAGGCACGTACCATGCGGCCTGTCTGCCAAAAAAAAATTCTGCCACTATATCTGAATTCTTTGGAAAACTCTTAGCTGTTCTAGAACCTTCAATTTCCAGAGACCAAAAATGCTACACATCCTACTTTTCCCCTGACTCTGTTCAGAAATCGGAAGCAGAACCTCCTTTTTATTTGAAGCCAGAAAAGTTGCTGGCTCTGAGGAAGGGGGTTCGCCCCTGAAACGTGTGAGCCCAGCCACAGCAGCCCCATACGGCACACTGCATGCCATTCAGCTTCGTGTGGGACCTTGGCTACCTTGGAGATTTTATGTCCAATGTTGATGTGTGTACATTCACACCTGCTTTGTGAGCATATTGCATACTTTTTAAAATTGTAATAAATGGTTTTAGTGGTAATGCACTAAGTCGGTGCTCCCCTTTTCTTTTGTCTTTTTCTCAGCTGGTTCTGGATACCCTTGATCAGGCCCGGACTGGGACAAAAAATAGGCCCGGGTATTTTGGACTGAGCAGCCCAGGAGGGGGGGGGGGGGGGGTGTGACGCGGGGCGTGGCGTTCGTCGGGATGGTTGATGACAGAATTTAATGTTCCAGGAAGTGTGGATTCGATTACGGTACCTTTTTTAGATTAATCTGATAGATTGGGTCCAATTTTTAGATCAGAGCTGCCATATGATGCTGTTTTTTTTTTTTTTTCTCTTACTTTAAATCCTGTTTTGATGGTTGAGTCTTAAAAATGCAGCACAAAGGGGTTAATTAACTGCCACCGGTCTGTCACTAATGCATCAGTAGCAATACGTTAACCCCCTCATGCTGCATAATACAAATACCACTGGTAATTAACCTCCCCCCCCCCCCCCCACAAAGAGTTAATGATGGCAATCTGCTTACTTGTGGGACAACCTTTTGTTATGTATATAATTGATGGGTAGTGTCAAGGCACACTGGGATGTGTAGTTCTTGCGCAGCTAGAGGAGCAGCATCTTATCCCCCATCATGCTGGTAGTAGACTGAATGAGATGGCTTTTACCTATAGGAACTTATGCTCTGCTATCTGTATAATAACTTTGGAGTAGTGACGGGACCTGCTGGTACTTGTAGTTCTTCTGGAGCAGCCCTATGTACTTCCTTATTAGAGGATGCAGGTTGTAGACTAGAGAGAGAGAGAGATGCTTTTGACTTGGATCTACAAGCAGGTTGTGCTGCTGCAATTAAAAGGGGGTGAGCTCCAATGCCAAGCTGCACTGGCTGTGATTGGAAATTTAATCTTTTTTTTTTTTTTTTTTTTTTTTTTTTTTTTTGAGGAAAAAAAAAAGGGGACAACGTTTTTTATTTTTATTTATTCATACTGGGGATAGGGGTGCTTTATTTATTGCAGCCTTTACATTTAATACCAGTGCTTCTCTGTTATTTGTAGCCTTTGAGGGTTAACCCTTGCTGCCTCCTTTACACCTGTAGGCTGCACTGCACAAGTACATGTATGGCAGAGAGAGAGAAGAAAAACACAGCAGACAGCCACATGCCACATTTACCTTCCTCCGCAGCGTACAGCACATGAAGGAAGGAGGTGGGTGGAGCGATTCAGCAAAAGGCGCAGAGGACGAGATCCTCCTCTGCTGTGCATGCTGGGTCTTCTCCCTGGGATGTCACTGGTTGCTAGATGCCATTCGGCCGGCCATCCTAGCAACCAGTGTAGCTCACAATGAAGCGCCCAGCGCCGGCAGAGGATCAGATCGGAGCGGTCAGCGAAGATACCCGGAGATGACAGAGAAGTGAAGGGCTCAGTTTTTACACATAGTAGCAGTCATACATTTTCGGCATCTTTAACTCCTTATCGGCCGAAATGGGATAGGCTCATTTTCGGCCGAAAATATTGGTTGCCAAAATTTCGGTGCATCTCTACTTACATGGCACATGTTCTAGCAGTGACCGTGTGTAGCTGTTTTGAAAACAGCTACACACACACTGTCACTGGCTGCTGCTAGAAAACATGTGCCATGCGGCATGCCAGTTTGCTTGTTACATGTTGAATGTTGAAGTTGAAAATGTGCACCTGGCTGTCACATCACATGTAACAAGCAAACTGGCATGGCACATGTTTTCTAGCAGCAGCCAGTGACAGTGTGTGTGTAGCTGTTTTGAAAACAGCTACACACGGTCACTGGTAGAACATGTGCCATGTAAGGAAAGGGCACAAAAACAAACACGACAACTCCGCTGGGATTTGTGGTTCTGGCCTCCGGCAGAGCATGGTTCACTTCTGGCTTAGCAGCAGGCAGGCAGGCCGCAGGCGTAAAAAACAGATAACAGTCAGCTACAACACTGTCACTGCTAGAAAACATGTGCCATGCCAGTTTGCTTGTTACATGTGATGTGACAGCCAGGTGCACATTTTCAACTTGAAAATGTGCACCTGGCTGTCACATCACGTGTAACAAGCAAACTGACATGGCACATGTTTTCTAGCAGTGACAGTGTGTAGCTGTTATCTGTTTTTTACGCCTGTGGCCTGCCTGCTGCTAAGCCAGAAGTTCCAGACCAGAACACTGCTCTGCCGGAGGCCACCCAGAACCACAAATCCCAGCGGTGACGGTGGTGTGTGGTCTGTGGTGTTGTGTTTGTAAATTGTGCTGCTGCCCTTCTTTCCTTACCTGTTGAGGCCTTGGCTCCTGTCTTGGTCGTGGGTGGTGTTGTTGTTAATGTTGTCTCCGTCTCACACTTGACTCCAGCGCAGCTCCAGGGCAGGCACTAGTAGTGACACTACTTGACACTCCTCCACACACTGACTCTGACTCACTCAGTCACTGTCTCAGACAGACTGTCAGTGTCTGTCTGCGACTCTGCGGTGCGGCGCCGGCGACTGTTCAGTCTTCCCGCTTCTTCCAGACCAGTGACAACAAGGCAGCATGGGGTCCCCGCCGGCCTCTAGCTCCACCCCCGGCCTTAGTCACCTGACGGTTCACACACGGTCCACCCACCAACTCCACCCCCTCCTGAGCTACACTGGATGCCACTGCGGAGCCGGCTGCCAACTGAGCCAAGTTAGCCAGGAGTGGGGAGTCAGGGACAGCGGCGGGCGGCCAGATTGCGGTAATGCAGGACCCGGGCAGTCGGGGACAGTGGCGGGGCGGGTGGGCGGCCAGATTGCGGTAATGCGGCGGCCCTCAGACTCCGCGGAATCGGCCGCGGAGAGGCCAGCAACGGCCGCACACTTACATTATAATGCACCCGGACTCGGAGCGGAGGCCTCGGCGGCCCACCGGGCATATCCCCGGTGTGCCCTATGGTCAGTCCGGCCCTGCCCTTGATCCTGAGGGGGCAGCAAGACCATAGGCTTTTTCCACCTGAGTCTGAAGTATACCTCTTCCCTCCGTCATATTCTACTCGAGCGCAGGAGATTTGCTTTACTACTTGCTAAAAAAAAGACCTGGGGCTTCATGGAGTGGGTAGGGTGATATAGTTTTGCTCTTGGAGACACTAGCAGTTTTTGCAAGTGTGCAATAAGCTGAAGATAGCAGCATGGCCATGATCTATGAATCCAAGTTCTGTACTGTACTCCAAGATAAGGAATTTACAGGTAAGCCAAAATTCCTATACTTGACAAATGAGGATTTTATTATTTTTTGGTTAATTTTTAATGTACACCTAAAACTAATAATTTTTTTTTTTAATAGAGTAGGAAATGTTCAAAAACCCTATCAGGTTTTCCTGTGATTGGATAAGGGGCAGTTGATTGTCATGATCTCCCCTCCAAACACAGAGCATGTGTGAAAAGAATACAAGGCATTTTATTAATGGAGGACGTGGACTGTGAATATCCTGCTATCCTTCACTGTATGCAATGTGCTAGAGCCAGGAGTCTTATTTTTTAGAGCTGCAAGTTTGTCGCTTGTACTGGTGTCAGAGTAAAAGTTAGTTTACCTAATGTAGCAGCATCCATCAACAGGACACACATCAGGAGAAATTCATTTTTACATAGCAAATGCACAAATAATTTTTCCCTGGAGTTCAAAAACTGTCCACCCAGTCTGTATGATCATTATTTAATCTTTCATATATCTCTATGTGTATATGTATGTATGTATGTATGTATATGTGTGTGTATGTGTGTATGTGTGTGTGTGTGTGTGTGTGTATATATATATATATGTATGTCAGGTACGTGTCAGTCCACTAACTGCACCTGAGCTGTCCACGTCCCCACACCTTCGTCAGCACCGGTGTGAGCGACTAGGTAGAAGAGGACCAAAGTACAGTGTATATATGTATATATATGTGTATATATATATATATATATATATATATATATATATATATATATATATCTCACAGCCATATGAACATACCTGAACAATGTGGTGTTCAGTTGTACAATGTGTAAACAATGTTCAGATGCAACTCATACAAGGCATCATTATTATAGAGGAGAAAGAATGTAGTGGGAAAAGGGAATGAAAACCTAGAGAGGGGGAATGGAAAGAAAATTAACATCAACTTTAACTAACTAGTGTTGGGACGTCTACAGCGGGGTCATGCAGCAGTTGCAAACTTGTCCTTAGACCTTGTACAGGGATTACATTTAGTTTGATCAGAACCTGGGGATCAGGGATTTGGCTGAGTTTAGGAAGTGTGGAGTGATGCTATTTTTATACGATTTGAATGATGAAAGTGCTCAATGAATAAGAAAATGCACAGGAGAGTTTTCTATGGATCTGAGAGTTTTGGGTAATGGCCTCCCAGAAGGTCTTAATCTTGGGGACAAGACCACCACAGGTGAAGAAACATGCCCCGTTGGCTATACCCCCTCCAATAACGAGTGTCTGCTGTTGGAAACATCTGAGCCATTTGGGATGGAGTCCTGTACCATCTAGTAAGAAATGTATAAGATGTTTCTTGGACACAGGAACTAATGGAGGTGGTGTGTGTTAGTCTGATCATCATTTGAATCTATGATTGGGTGAAGTCTTGTCCTAGCTTTCTCTCCCATTCTCTAATGTAAAAGGGGACAGATGTAGATTGTGTGCTAAGCACAAGCTTATACATTTGTGATAGTAGGTGTTTGGATTCTGGGAGATCAACACATAAAGATTTAAAGGTGATAAACATTGAGAGGTCGTAGTCGAGGATGTAATTTATTGAGAAAGTCCACTATTTGGCGATGTCTCCAGGATGCAAAGGGAATAGTCCCGTAGGATGTTTGTAACACTGAGAGGGAGGACAAAGTACCCTGTGGAGCAAATTTGGCACATGCAACCTTCCCATCAGAGCCCCAGAAGCCAAAGAACCCTGGTTCTTCTCCAGGTGGAAACCAGAGATAATAGATAATAAAAACAGTGCAGCACAACTAAAAAGCCCAATAAAATCACAATCCAGAGCCCAAACAGTAAAGTTCTTAGGAGGGTCAAAAGTCCAGAGCCCCAATGGAAAGGGATGCATTAAAGGGACAAACACAACACCCGTGTGTTCGTTCGTGGAATTCCGGATAGCAGCGAGTGATGTCACGGAACATGGCTCCTCCTACCTCCGTGACGTCACCTGCTGCTATCTGGAATTCCACGAGCGGAACACACAGGTGTTTGGCGCTTTGTCGATACCTGCCTTGATGTGCATCATAACAAGAGGATTACTGTATAAGTGTTAACAATAAAGTGTGCGTTTTTACATACAGAGAGTACTTCAATTGTTTCTTTTTTTTTTTTTTTTTTTTCTGCATGCTGTGAAAACTGTGTGATTACCGGAGCAGCCAAGACTTCTTTACAACAGTTATGCCCTATCCTAGGCTAGTGGGAATCTGTGCATTTTGACTTTCCTCTTGTCTCGGGGGTCATTATTTGGAGGTGAGCGAAAAATCTGTGTGTCAGTGGTGGGCTCTTTCCACAGAAGGAAGTTTTGCCGTTCCAGGATCCCTTTCCATTGGGACTCTGGACTACTATCCCTCCTAAGGACTTTTTTCTGTTTGTGCTCTGAATTGTGATTTTAATGTGCTTTTTTAGTTGCGCTGCACTGTTTTTATTATCTATTGTCTTTCTAGGTCTTTGTGAAATTTACGCTTGGTGTTCAGCTTGCATATGATGTATTAGTAATACTAAGGGTTGCGCTAATTATACTTTTTCAATATATATCGGAAACCTGAGAGAGCCTTCTAAGGGTCCTAAAGGAGACATTTGGGAGCATATTGGCCCGCTAACATTGGTTTTAGAATGTATTGTATATATTGTAACCTCTTACAGTATATTATATTTTTATCTTTACAAAAACTGAAATTTACATCAGGCTGATGGTGGCTGTGTTAAAGAAATAGAAGAGGCAGAGTGGTAGCAAAATCATCTGCAGTCCCTGTTAGCTGTTTATCTGAAGGTTTGGCAGTGGCATATGCTAGTGTTAGGGATAAACGAAAAATAAAAAAATGAGGAGCTCACTGTACTAACTATCCGATGTTAGTACATCGATCTCTCCACTGAGCTATGGTGTTCTGACTGTGGGACCCGCAACACCCTCGCCAGAACACACCGGCCAGTGCCATTGGCTAAGAGCCCTGATCAGATGCTGATCGGTGGCAGATTTTTGGTAATCTCCGCTTTGACAGAAGTGGGACAGGCTGCTGTACTCGCGGCCAAATGTCAACCAGTTTCTGTTGAACTGGTCAATATTTGGACCATGTTAATGGGGCAGAAGTTTGGGCTGGTTTATAGTGCAGTCCGAGCTCACACAAATGTGGGAATATAGAAGTTAGATTCAATAGAAATATCTCCAAGAATAGGAGCCTTGGTCAGCAGCCATGTTGTACATGGGACATTTATAGAACCAACAGATAAAAATAAAGGTTTCACAAGTAGAATTTGGCTATTGTACCCACCTCTTCTTTCCTGTATCAGCCTAATTTGTCATTCAGTAGATGTACATAATGTTTCTCTCTTCTCATCAGTATGCGAATGACTCTGCTTTTCAGGGAAGCCTCAACTAAAAGCAACACTACATTCCCAGAGGCCTAGCTGTTCCCTGTAATGCTAGCATTATACTCTCCTGGGACTTTCCTTGCTCTTGCAGCCAACCTTTAAAAAATCATTGATGGTGTGTGAAGCTGTCATGGTAACCTAAGGCTTCTTTGGTCTCCCCGGAAACATCCCATTTAACCTTTCTATGTCTTATTGTCACATGGCAGATTGGGTAGAATATAAAGGGAAATTCAGTATTAAAAACAGAACTTTTCATTGTGATAGATTTTGTGTGCAAAGTAACCTGTAAAAAAATGTATATTTCCTAGGATGCCCATCTTCTGATACAAGAAGAAAATAGATCTGAAAATGATTGATGAGTGTATTCAAAATACATCCATAATTACAATAGTCCATGAAAAAAGTTGTGGGGTATAAAAGCCTAAAGGAAACAAAGGATTTTCTATCTGTAGCACCTTCCTAGGTAGGTGCTAGTGAGAGAGTATAGTTTTGGGCTCTGTCTGCTTACCAGAAGGGCTGCAGGTAAATCTATATTGCGGTTTGCCAACCAGAGAGCAGGATCTGTTAGTGAGGTCTGCTCATTGTGCTCAGTATGCGATTCATTCAGCCTGGAGAGTGTTTCACTCTGGTCCAATAGGGAGGCATGTTGGACAGTGGGAGGAAACCTGACGAATGGGTGCATAGGCTTTTGATACAGTCCTGATGATTGGCAGAGGGCAGGTCGCCTTTGTGCATGCTGGGATACTCTATAAAAGCCAGGAGCACATGTGCTCAGGGTCTTTTGTTGGAGACCAGAGTCCCAGGGGGAGGGTGCGGCTGCCTCCTCCTCTGTAGAGGTGCCATGCGGTCGCAGGAGGTCGTCCTGAGGGCCAGAGGAGCGGTTGAGAGGAGCTGAACCCAGAGGTCCAGGGAAGCTGACTAAGAGGAGAGACACTGGAGACCCTGTGGCTACAATATCGTGAGTACAGGGACTCGTGTCTAGGGGTCTGACCTGAGGGGGGCCACCCTTGCTCATAGGATAGTCAGTGGACGGGTGTCAGCAGAAAGGGGATGCTAGATAAAGTATCCTGAAGATAAGATAATAAATTGTCCACCAAGTCGTCTTGAGAGAAAGCAAGAGACTTAATGCCATTCCTCTAAAGTGGCAGGATGAATTAATAGCCTGGCTGTTCCAAACTTACAAGTGAAGTTGAAGATAGAAGTCCTCAGATATTGTGAATGGTTAAATTGGAGTATTCCACTATTTCTTCTCCTATCCCCATTACAAAATAAACAACAAAAACAACCAAACACCCCTGGACTGTTTAATGAACTAAAGAGCCAAGAGGAATGTAAGAATTGAATTTGCTTATAGCCGTGTACTCGTAACCAGGGGGACCCACAGAGTGGATATTCAGGAGTCCCTACGGGGGCAGTGCTACATATCAATTTAAAGAGGAAGTAAACCCTCCTCAGGAAGTTGTACCTATAGGTAAGCCTATGATAAGGCTTACCTATAGGTACTGTAAATATCTCCTAAACATGTACGGTTTAGGAGATATTTACCTTTAATGCGGCCAGTGACGTCACTGGCGCATGCGCTCTGAAGGAACGGCTGATCGTGCCGTTCCTTCAGAGCCCCGTGCCGTGACCGTCGGCTCCCGCGCGCGTGCGCAGGAGTGACGTCACCGCGGCTCCGGCCAATCAGATGGCCGGATGCCGCGATCCCGGAAGACGGGCGACTGAACATGTCGCTCGTCATACAGGTAAGAGAGCGGCACGGCGGGGGCTCGTTCTAAGGTAAGTATTTCATAATGAGCTAGTATGCGATGCATACTAGCTCATTATGTCTTTCTCTTGCAGGTTGCAAAAGAAAAAAAAAAACTTTTATCGAGTTTACAACCTCTTTAATTTTATATAGTTTTCTCAAGTACAAGGGCAGCATCTGAGAGAGAGGTCTCCTCCCATCTAAACAGGAAACACATCATCCACCACTTTAAAAGGCCGTCACATACCTCAGTTCTTGTGTTTCCTCCGGACCAACAGGAGCTACAAGCAGTTTATTTTCTTCTAGGCTATGTGCTAGTTGCAAGGGCCTCCCTGTCTGACTGCCTGCACAAGCCTCTAGGGACGTTAGGCAGCTTCAGGACAGGGGCAACTAGAGGACCCCCCTCGGGATTACTCCCTCCTTTTTTGCCCAAGGTTTCGCTCCCACTGGGGGGGTAAGCAACCATCCCCCATCTGCAAGCATCGAATCGATAATGCCCTGAGTGTGTCTCACTCATTGCTGCAGGGCCAGGAGGCAGGGGGGCACTTGCTCTTTTTCCCCCCAGGCACTGGCTGCTACCTGCTGTGATCTGGCATGGGGGTTCAGAGCACACGGTGGACCAAGTTGGCAGTGTCTTGCTCGTGGGACATGGTGACCTCACTTCTGACCGGCGCCATCTTGGTGGAGGTATGAGCGGATGTGTGGTACACCACACTTCTGGTTGCGTTACTTGCAGGTACATTCTGATTAGGTGCAGCAAGTGGCATCCCTTCTGGTTTTGCCAAGGTGGAGTTTTTTTGGAACCTGGAACATGCAACCTTAATCTTACAGAGCCAGACACCTTCTGCAGCAGGGAGGACAGAGCACACTATCAGCAGGTATGTGTCCACCCATACTATTGATGGGGGCAGTTGGGGGTGGGGCCAGAGCGGGGGCAGGAAAGCTTTCAAGGAACATATGTTGGATGTTTGCTTTAAGCTGACCATGTTGGATGCTGCACCATCCTGCCCTGCAGATAGGGTTGTCACCTCATCCCTTTAAAAACCAGGACACACATTAATTACACAGGTTCTGTGGCTGATTAAGGTGGTAAATAAACTCACTTAGTGCCTTATGTGTATTATATTAGCCTCAGAACCTGTGTAATTAATATGAGTCCTGGTTTAAAGGGATGAGGTGGCAACTCTGCCTGCAGAGCCTCTGTACTTACCAAACGACTATGCACATGATGCTAGTGGTAGCAGTGATTTTGGCTAAGACCAGCATTCCCTCCCTAAGCATGTGCTTCCTATGAGGGCAAATGGCAGAGAACTGGGCCAAAAAGCTTTGCCAAAAGTGCATAAGCAAACCTGTGGCAAAAGTATCCCTGGGAGTCCTAAAAGGATTAGTCTCCTCTGTAAAAAGTAAAAAGTCAGACAACTTCCTCTCCCATCAGTCTGGGTGCAATCAGGTCTTTGTGCTTGATTTTGGTGTGGATCCTGCTGCATATAATTGACTGGATCTTGGACAAGTCCCTCCAAGTCCCTCTATGCCAGTGTTTTTCAACTCCGGTCCTCAGGGCACACTAACAGGCCAGGTTTGCAAGAAAACTGAAATACATCCCAGGTGATATCATTTGCTGCTCAGTGATTGCAGTATTCTAGTCTGCATCTCCCCAAGGTAATACTTAAAATCTGGCCTGTTAGTATGCCCTGAGGACCGGAGTTGGGAAACACTGCTCTATGCAAGGGCTGCATAGACAAACCTGTGCCTAATATAATAAATGCTCGTTATCACAGGTAGGTGGTGCGCTTCTGGACTGCTCTGGCCACATTTTCAGGCTCAGGATGTCAGCAGCACCAGGCCTTACCAGGTTAAGGCTGGACATGCATGTTATTTTGTGCAATTTTCCTTTGGATTTACCAAAGACCGTGTGATATGAGGTCAAAACTAAAAAACACTTTCAATTGTATCCAGTTAGGGATTGTATAATGTATGGCCAGCCTAAAACCTCAGGAATTTAGACTTTGGTTGCTTCTCACCTGACTGAGATATTCAGGTTTACTTCAGTGTACTTTTCTCTGTGTGACTCATTCCAATTAAAAATTTGGCCATGGTCAGGGAGGAGTGGAAGCTGTACCTATGATTATGGGTTACATATTATCCACTATACACACCACTTGCTGCGCTCACCTTCACACTTTTTACCTAAAGTCCCCCAGTACTTCCACTGGATAGATATATAATGCATTGGTATCCACAGAAAGTTTTTACCTAGGTCTTAGATTCTGCTATCTGCTTGATGGCATAAACCTCAATTGCGTATACATTGCAGACCAGGGGGTATCTCTTAGTTGAATGCACCATGACTATCCTCTTCTGCAGTATGCTAGTATTTTATGTCTATCTTGAACATATACATGAAGTGGATATATTGGGGACAGAATCTCTAGTGGCTCTAGTTCAACTAGATTTCTTTTGTTTTCAAATTAATGCTTCATGTGAAATTCGCTATCTGTGACTATGCATTTCATAAACTATTGCTCCATCTATGCTGTGTTTCTAAAAAGCTTTCTTTTAGAAGCAGGTTTTTTTCCAGAAGTTTCCATATGATTCTTATGGGTTTTATATGACATGGGGGTTCAGTTGTTTCTACTGCATCCCTTTGACTATATTCAGATGGTAATTACACATGAAGGGCCCAAGAGTCTTGGCTGCTAAATCTTCTCTGATGGTTCTACAGTATACTATGTCTCAATAGGTTATTTTGTCTACATTTATGATATTGTTTGGACATTAACACAGACCTGAAGTAGACTATTAGGTACTGGACATCTAGTTGCAAATGTTCAACTAAGTTCTCCTTGTCGCAGATCAAGGCTTTTGCCAATTATCTATGACTGTTTTTATTTGATACTACTGATGTACTTTGTGCATGGGCCTCAGCCGTATATGGGCCATGATTTGGGAAGCTCTTATTATAGGCATATTGCTTTAACTCTGACTATACGCAGTTGGCAATATGTTTGTCTTTATACATAGATGTGTGTGCCTGGTTTGCGGATCAGACCTCTGGACAGGAGCCTGACTAGGGTACCTTTTTTTTTTTTTAATTTTTTTTATTTAGGAGTTCACAACCAGTGACTCTATATATTGGTGGTCTTTCTTCACACCTTCTCTAGGAAATGGGCTTTGTTGCAGCAGTTTCTACATGATTAAGCACTACTGTAGTCAGTTCTTTATGCATGCATCTCTTTGATTATACTCCAGTTGTATCTGTTAATGTATATGGTTTGCCCAGGAGACTTCGCTCCTGAGGCTTGATCCAGCAGACAATCCTATCCCCAGAGGCGTAACTAGAACCTTCAGGGCCCCGATGCAAGAAACCATGAAGGGCCCCCCAGACCCCTGGCCGGGGCCCTTCCCTTCAAGCCCGGGGCTCTTCCCACTAATCCTGGGGCTCTTTACTCTCATTGCATGGCCTTTTATTATGGTCCCGCATCAGGATCCTTTCACAAGTTCTGCAGTGGGCCCCCTTCCTGCAATCTTGGGGCCTCCCCACACTGGTGAAATGCCAGGGCCCGGTCGCAAGTGTGACCTTTGAGATCCTAGAAGTTCACCCACTGGTTTGCTCCCGGGCCCCCTGGAGCATGGGGCCCGGTAGCGATTGCAACCCCTGCAACCCCTGTAGTTACGCCCCTGCCTATCCCACACATTTAGGCATTACTAGACACTTTCCCTGGGCCTGACACTGGTAGCTTATAGGACATGATTCCAGTCCTCTAGCTTCAGGGGAATATGGTATATCACTTATCTCCTCAAAAGCAATTGTGTTTATGCAGGCATCCCCATCCCTACTGTAGAGATGGTCTTCAGGTTATGGCACTATATAAGAGGGTGTGCCTACACAAAGGATGTGGGGCAACTACATTATATCAGTGTCTATGTTCTATACAATAGTATATCCTGGGCTAGGGCTGCAGAGACAGGCAGGTCATACATATGATAATCTGCAGAACATTTTAAGTGCAGTGTTTATGGGCAGTTCAGCCTATCATTATTTGCTATCACTCGGACCTTATACCTGGCTTGAGTTGTTATGGCACTATATTCAAATATATTGAATATTTTTCCTTTTTTATGGCCCCTGAGCAGAAGTGACTCATAAGGCTCTTTTCATACTTGTGTGACTTGGGACTGCAAGTCACATGACAAGTCGTACTCTATTTCCAATGAGTACTGTTCATATCAGTGCGACTTCAAAGTAGTCCCTGCACTACTTTGGCCCAACTTTTATGCATTGTTAGGTCTATAAACCTCAAGATTACACAGGCATTGCTTCAGTCCAGTCAAAATCGCGCGACTTTGAGGTCGCACAAGTGTGAAAGGGGCTTAAAGCAGGACAAATCTCATCGATTTAGGTCTCTAAAAAAGTTACATTCCTGGAATGCGAACTGTCACATGTGCTTGTTGCATCAACCAAACTGTTAAACCATCAAATGGCTGGTGTCATAACACGCTTCGTTTGTACAGCACCATGAGGAATACAGATCAGACAGAAGCAGCTTCCTTGGCAGTAAAGGATAATAGCGTATAATTCTGCTTTAAGGCTCTCAGCAGATTGGTCTACAATCTCGGCAGTGCCTAAAATGCATAAAATGGGGAGCAACTGAGCATGTGCAAAGCAGGATGAGTAATTATTATTATACAGGATTTACAGTCAGGTCCATAAATATTGGGACATCGGCACAATTCAAATTTTTTTGGCTCTATACACCACCACAACGGATTTGAAATGAAACAAACAAGATGTGCTTTAACTGCAGACTTTCAGCTTTAATTTGAGGGTATTTACATCCAAATCAGGTGAACAGTGTAGGAATTACAACAGTTTGTATATGTGCCTCCCAAAGTAATGGGACAGATTAACAATCGTAAATCAAACTTTCACTTTTTAATACTTGGTTGCAAATCCTTTGCAGTCAATTACAGCCTGAAGTCTGGAATGTATAGACCTCACCAGACGCTGGGTTTCATCCCTGGTGATGCTCTGCCAGGCCTTAACTGCAACTGTCTTCAGTTCTTGCTTGTTTTTGGGGCATTTTCCCTTCAGTTTTGTCTTCAGCAAGTGAAATTCATGCTCAATCAGATTCAGGTCAGGTGATTGACTTGGCCATTGCATAACATTCCACTTCTTTCCCTTACAAAACTCTTTGGTTGCTTTCGCAGTATACTTCGAGTCATTGTCCATCTGCACTGTGAAGCGCCGTCCAATGAGTTCTGAAGCATTTGGCTGAATATGAGCAGATAATATTGCCCGAAACACTTCAGAATTCATCCTGCTGCTATTGTCAGCAGTCACATCATTAATAAATACAAGAGAACCAGTTCCATTGGCAGCCATACATGCCCACGCCATGACACTACCACCACCATGCTTCACTGATGAGGTGGTATGCTTTGGATCATGAGCAGTTCCTTTCCTTCTCCATACTCTTCTCTTCCCATCACTCTGGTACAAGTTGATCTTGGTCTCATCTCTTCATAGGATGTTGTTGCAGAACTGTGAAGGCTTTTTTAGATGTTTGGCAAACTCTAATCTGGCCTTCCTGTTTTTGAGGCTCACCAATGGTTTACATCTTGTGGTGAACCCTCTATATTCACTCTGGTGAAGTCTTCTCTTGATTGATGACTTTGACACACATACACCTACCTCCTGGAGAGTGTTCTTGATCTGGCCAACTGTTGTGAAGGGTGTTTTCTTCACCAGGGAAAGAATTCTTCAGTCATCCACCACAGTTGTTTTCTGTCGTCTTCCGGGTCTTTTGGTGTTGCTGAGCTCACCGGTGTATTGTTTCTTTTTAAGGATGTTCCAAACAGTTAATTTGGCCACACCTAATGTTTTTGCTATCTCTCTGATGGGTTTGTTTTTTGTTTTTTTCAGTCTAATGATGGCTTGCTTCACTGATAGTGACAGCTCTATGGATCTTGTATTGAGAGTTGAGAGCAACAGATTTCAAATGCAAATAGCACACTTGAAATGAACTCTGGACCTTTTATCTGCTCCTTGTAAATGGGATAATGAGGAAATAACACACACCTGGCCATAGAACAGCCAATTGTCCCATTACTTTTGGTCCCTTTAAAAAGTGGGAGGCACATATACACAAACTGTAATTCCTACACCTTTCACCTGATTTGGATGTAAATACCCTCAAAGCTGAAAGTCTGCATTTAAAGCACATCTTGTTTGTTTCATTCCAAATCCATTGTAGTGGTGTATAGAGCCAAAAAGATTATAATTTTGTCGATGTCCCAATATTTATGGACCTGACTGTATATAGCGCCAACAGTTTGCGCAGCGCTTTACAACATGAGGGAAGACAATACAGTTAGAAATACAATTCAATACAGGAGGAATTAGAGGGCCCTGCTTGTTAGAGATTACAATCTAGAAAGTTAGTGTATTACTGAATTTTACACAGTAGAGACCCTTATTTTTAGCGTTTTACATAGCTATACCTGCAGAAGGGGCCAGCCTCAGGTAATATAGCAGGACTTTGTTTTCTGACGGCCCTCCTTAACAGAACGTGGTGTAACAATCAATATGAATGGGTTATCCTGTTACTGCTACAGACTCCTCTTCAAGCAGGGATCTACTCTATTCATACCGGTATCACAACTAGAGCCAGTGTCCTTGGGGGGGACTCAGACTTAATACACAGGAAGAACACCTGACGTTTGCATTCAGATGAGGGGACAGTTATATTGCATATGCAAGAATGGTACTGTATGATTGTTCTTACATATTGCTCATATGCGTAGTAACTGATTGGCAGTCTAGCAATTTCTGTGTATTTCTTTTGTGGTCAGAGTGCTTTCCTGGTCACCCCTTTCTACACCAATGGTCAAGGCCGTTTTGTTAGTCTATGCTTCTAGTAGCTATTCACTCATCAAATGGCATCATAGCAATGTTTTTTTTTTTGTTTGTTTTTTTGTGGCTATTTTTTTGGGTGGCATTCTGACCACCGCTGTAGGGGGGTTTTTGGTCCCTATTGTCTCCAGTGAGTGGAGCATTATTCCAATGGCCCACAGAGTAGTTTCAGTATGATTCCTAAAACTGATTTCATTGGGGTTCCCTGCTACTCTTCATAGTTATAGGTAGAACCTCTCAGTGGAGTCAGTGGTCATTTCCCAAATCTTTGACATCAGTATGGACAGAGGAAGGGGTTCGCCTCAATAGCTCCACAGAGCTGGCAGTTAGATCAGACTAGCATCCCTTACATCTACCAATCTCAACCAGATACCACCCTAGGGTATCGCAGCCCATTCTACCAGGTCCTGGCCATCTTTATACGTGGAGAAAGCAGAAGCTACGCCAGACAAGATCTGCCAGGTGGCAACCTGGTCGAGCTTCAGTACCCTTACAAAATATTACAGGATAGATTTCCTGTCCAGCCAAGAC
This sequence comes from Pelophylax lessonae, assembly GCF_965119305.1. Taxonomy (NCBI): domain Eukaryota; kingdom Metazoa; phylum Chordata; class Amphibia; order Anura; family Ranidae; genus Pelophylax; species Pelophylax lessonae. The sequence continues at coordinate 172,830,644 of NC_138769.1, forward strand.
CAATCTTTCAGTGGAAAGGTCTTTCAGGCTGTAGACCCCCCCCCCCCCCCAATTAGTATTACTTGCTAAAACCTCTCAGATGCTGCCCTGGAAAACAACTTGAGAAAAACAGAGTTTAGGTACCTGGTAACTCTTTTTTTTCTAGGAAGTCTTCCAGGGCAGCACTCGTACCCGTCCCTATACTTTTAGGCAGACGTTTTATGGTAGTATAGTGTATATTTGCCTTTTTGTTCCTCAAGGACTTGTATATTGCTGAGGCACTGAGGTATGTGATGGCCCTTTGAAAAGGTGGACGATGGGTTTCCTGTTTTAGGTGGGAGGAGACCTATCTCTCAGATGCTGCGCTGGAAGACTTCCTAGAAAAAGTTACCAGGTACCTGTTTGTTTTTTTTTTTTTAAGTTTTGTTTGCAAGTTTTTATATTGTTTAATTGTTTAGACAATTCACCAATTACTATCAGGTGTCGGCTGCGGAGGTAGCCAGAAAGGTTTAAGGACGTTGGAAAGCTTCAGCTATTTTCAGAATGAGGCAACTAAGGCCTCTATAAGTTATCCAGAGGATGACTACTGATTGCTGCATCCTGAGGCTTTTGCGTTAAGGAGAGCAGTGAGCTGAGAGACTTCTGAACGTGAGGTGGTGGTGACTTTTTCTGTGTGAAAAGAAAAACAAATAGACTATTGGTTTTCTGCTGTATGACCAGCAGTGTCTGCCCAGCAGTAGGTTGTGACAGACTCCATAGGTAGGTTTCTGTGTTGTGAAGGTAGACGCCCCAAGTGGCCAGGGTTTATTTTATGTTTTGTTTGATTAATGCTGTTTGGATGCTTGCACTTGTTTCCATCAAATTGGAAGAAATAAACCAAAGACCGTTGTTTTCAACCACTCCTCAGCTGTCCCTCTGTGTAGCGAACCCACACCCGCTACCGAGCCAACCCCTTACAATAGATAGATAGATAGATATTTTTTTTAATTTTTTTTTTTCTATTTGTTTAAAATTCTTATTGGTAATGTCAGTTTGATTTTGATCCTTCTGGTTTTCCATATACAAACGTAAAGAGGAATTGATCAGTTTTTAAAATATTTAAAAGCTCAGTTGTGCTTTGATTCAGAACTAACTGGACATTTTAAATTAAAGTGTCACTAAACCCATAAATGCTGTATTACATGCTGTTCATGCTCAGTCACTATTAGATTTGTTTTCTGTATTCTGCAAAAAACCTGGTTGATCCTGCTATTCTCCATCTCCACCTTCTGTTCATGTCCCCATTTCAGCTAGGGATTTTGCAGCTGTGGTGACAACTCTGTACATGCTCAGTTTTCAGTGAGTTTTTATGCTGAGAATTTCCTGCCTATCACATCTGAGCAGCCCATGTGACTATAGAGTCACACATGTAGGTGTATACATAGTGGTAAATGACAGCCCATTCCCTCCCCTTCTCCTCCATGCCCACTAACCGGCATCATCTTTTATAGATCTTTCTTCCTCTAGATCTTCTGTCAAGACTCCTCCTGTGTAGGCTTGAGGCAGAAGGAGTTACGGCCATACTAGTGGCTCCAGACTGGCTTTGTTGGTCTTGGTACGCAGATCTGATAGGGTTGCCCATATGGAAGAAAAATATATTTCCAATATTTTTAGTGAACAATTTTTAGAAATATATTGAATATGGCCAAAATTGTAGCATTTCAAATATATTTCCAATATATTTAGGGAAAAAAATTAGAAATATATTGAATATTGCCTAAATTGTAGCATTTCAAATATATTTCCAATATATTTGGGGGAAAAAAATGAATTTTTTAAAAAATATATTTTTCTTCCATGTGGGTGGTCGTCGATGCTCCTTGGAGACTTCCTCTTAGAGGAGATCTGCTGGTTCCTGCTGGCTCGAGAACCAATCTTCCATCTTGCTTTACAGTCGCTGGCTTTAACGGTTCCTCTGTTGGAAGCCAGGTGCTGAAGGCTAGAGGGTTGTCTAAATCGGTGATTCCCATGCTGCTGCAAGCTAGTAGATCTACTTCTAGGTAGATTTATCATTGCGATTGAAGAGCGTACTTTGCGGATGTGAATCTCTTGGGGTTCTCCTTTTTCAGTGACTCAGTTTGGCTTTCCACCATTGAGGTGTGGAGCAGCGTCTAGCCTCGGATACCATAAAGGGCCAGGTTCGGCCTTGGCGGTATTCTTTTATCGTCCTTTAGCTACGCTTTCTGTGGTTCGCACCTTTGTTCGGGGGGTTCGCCACTTTGCTCCCCCAGTGCGGTCTTCATTGCCCTCGTGGGATCTCAACTTGGTGCTGTCGGTTCTTCAGTAACCGCCATTGGTAAATATTTGGGAGATTACTCTGCTTACCTTGCCCCAGAAGATAGCCTTCTTGGTTAATTTTTTTTTCTTCTGCACGTAGGGTGTCGGAGCTGGCAGCTTGTCTTGTCGTTCGCCTTACTTGGTGGTTCACGAAGAAGTGGTGCTACATTCCTGCCAGTCGTGCCTTCCTAAGGTCGTCTCTGGTTTCCATTTAAATTAAGGAATTGTGTTACCTTCCTTGTGTCCTAAGCCTAAGCACCCTAAAGAGATTGCTTTACATTCTTTGGTGCAGGTTTGCAAGGCAGCCCCCTGGTCGTCCGTGCATATTTTGAAAAAAATTTATAAGGTGGATGTGTTGGCATGTGCGGATGCTTCCTTTTGCCGAAAGGGTTTGCAGACCGCTGTTGGAGAGCATTTGGGTGTCTACTTTCTAAAGAGGGGGTTGTTTGGAAGGTGTTTGCTTGGCCCTGGCATTTTTATTTTAACAGGCTATATAAGGAAAACATTTTTTTTTTTTTCAAATGCTTTAGTCTTTGTAAATGATCATATATACAAGATAATACCATGATAATAAATACCACCAAAAGAAAGCTCTATCTGTCTCAAAAAATATGATATAACATTTAGTTGAGCACAGTGTTGTATAATATGGTAATCATCAATTTAATGCCACCAGGTAAAACAGGAGCTCAACCAGGAACAACTGGAGCTCACCTGACAAAAAAGTACACCCTTAAAGAGGGTGTAAAGTTTTGCGAACTTACCACCTGCTGCACTCCAACTCATATGGGATCTCGCTGCTGCCCAAGAGAGGGAGAAAAAGAGAGGTACCCTATGCGCATTGATCTTAATACATCTGCACAAAAAATACAAATGTAAGCAACTTTGCACAAGAAGTATTACATAAACTGTTATAACAAAAACAATATACACTCACCAACTATTATTAATGTAATTTTAGATATGGTGAATCCTTGACAAAGGCACGAGCTGAAACGCGTTGGATTTAGACGCCCTCTGTACATCCATAAATCGCATGGATGACAGATAACGAAATTCTAAAAGTCACCATTATCACACATGTCACCAATTTCTTACTCTTTCACAACTCGCTTATGGGCCTTTAGCCCAAGTGGAGCACCACCTCATGCAAAATCACTAGTAATATATTAATTTGAAATAAATAGGTTTTATATAAAATCGCATGAATCGCAAAAATCGCACTTATAAAAATGTATAAAATTGCCTAAAAAGTCAAATTTTTCGCCTGGTTTGAGGAACCAAAAAGTTTGAAACTATAAACAAGGGATGTTGGCATACCATACTCACTATTAAAAACTAAGGCTACAAAGAGTATCAGAATAAACCCCCATTATTAGTAATACTTGCTTCTCGTAAACTCTTTATGCCGAGGTTATGGCGATGCCGAGGTTATGGCGATGAGAGAGGTTATCTTCAATGTCAAGTCCCATAAGGAAACTGAGTCAGCCGGGTGAAAGGGTAGACGAGAAAGTGCCTCCAGAACTACCGTCAGGTCCCAGGTGGGAAATGTTGGTTCCCTTGGAGGTCTGATTTTCAGGCTCGCCCTCATGAATTGAATGACAATTTTATACCTGTTTTATACCTGTTTTGGCAGATAAGGCAGAAACTTGCACTTTCAGTGTGCTTGAGCTTAAACCTTTCTCTAAACCTGATTGGAGAAAATCCAGGATTTGCGATATTTCTGAAGACCATGGATTACACTCCTTTTCCTGAGCAAAAGAGATTAATCTTTTCCCATATTCTTCCATATATGCTGTTAGTAGTGTTTTTCCTGGCTTGAAGCAAGGTGGATATAACTTCCTGAGAACAGCCTTGTTCTAGGAGTCTATTCCTTTCAAATTGAATGCCATCAAGTGCAGTCTCTCTTGAGCTGGGTGTAGGAATTGGCCTTGAGAGAGAGAAGGTCTGGCTTAACTGGTAGAAGCAATAGGCTCTCTATGCTCAGTTGCAGAAGGGTCATGAACCATGGTCTCCTCGGCCAAAAGAGGATTACTGCAATCACTGTTGATGTCGATCTCCTCAGTCTGGATATGAACCTTGCGATTAGAGGTGTTGGGGGAAAAATGTAGCCCAGCTGGAAATCCCAAGGGTAGTGAAGACAGTCTACTCCCTCGACTGAGGGATAAAAGGCTCTTGCGTGTTATCTCTGACACTTGCCATTTGCAGGTGTTGCTGCCAGGTCAATCTCTGGAGTTCCCCAAATCTTGGTGAGAAGGGAGAAGGCTTGCTGACTCAGGGACCATTCGTTGTTTGGCACAAAGTCCCTGCTCAGGCTGTCGGCTAAAATGTTCTGTGCTCCTGGGACATATATGACTCTCAGATCTGTTAGATGTATTTGAGCCAAATACAGGATGGGACAAACTTCCTTTAGAAGTGTATGACTCCTGGTTCCCTACCTTGTTGTCCATGCGTAACAGAACGTTCTTTTCTCTTAGATAAGGAACAAAAGCCAGAAGTGCCTGGAAGGCTGCTCTGAGTTCCAGTATATTTGAAATAACTCCTTGTAATTGGAATCGCCAATGTCCCTGGCTCGCTTGGTCTTGATAGTGAGCTCCCTATCCTTCCAGACTGGCGTCCAATGTTACTATCTCCGGATGTGGAGGAACTATATGCCGGTGTCTCTTGAGGTTGTGAACATGTCTACCACCATATGGATTGCTTCACCACCCTGTGAATATAAATCTGCTGAAGCATTGATGCTACATCCCACTGCATTAGAAAGGAATTTTGCAGGATCCTCGTGTGCCATTGAGCCCACTGGACTATAGAGAAAGTGGCAGTCATAGAACCCAGTACGGTCATGCAAACTCTGGCTGGTAGAGAATTTGCTGTTTAGCAGTCTGTTTTTTTGAATTATACGGTCTACCTTCTCCTTCTTCTATGTCCAGTTCTGCACCCAGGAAAATCATCTTCTGGGAAGGCTGAAGATTGATTTTCCCTCAATTTATTACCCAACCAAATTGTTGAAGTGTGGTGATCAGTATCTTCCAGTGTCGTATGAGACTTTCCTGACTGTTTGCCCGAAGGAGGATGTCGTCCAAGTAGTGGTGGATTCTTAATCCTCTCTCCCTTACTAAGGCGATAACTGGTAATAGGTTCTTGGAGCAGTGGAGATTCCAAATGACAAGCTTTGAAACTGGAAGTGTTGGTTGTCTACCGCAAAACCTGAGAAATCTCTGTAAGATGCAATGTACAGGAATGTGTAGATAAGCTTTCGATACATTTATGGATCTCATCCAGTCTCCTAAGTTTATTGCAAGTAGGATTGACTGAAGACTCTTCATTTTTAGTGCTTCGACCTGAATCTTTTAGTTGAGATTCTTCAAATCCAGGACTTGTCGAAGGTCTCAATTTATTTATTTTTTCTTACCAGGAATAATGGAGAATAAAATCCCGTCCCTTTCTGGTTCACCGGGACTTCTGATTGCTTGTTTTTGAAGCCGATACAACACATTACAGTAACAATCTTCTTTTTTCCATTATTGTTGGTAATCTGGTTGGTTGGAAATGGTCTTTTGGCAGTCTGCGTTTGAATTTCCACTTGTGACTGAATTGAATGGTGGAAAATGTCCAGGGGGTCTGTTATTTGATCCGCCCAAACCTGTACAAATAGCTTGAGTCTGGCTCCCACCTTTACAGGTTGGACTGGCACGCCTTCAAAAGGACTTCTGCTTGTCCATTGTTGAGGAGGGTTTTGACTTTTAGCAGCCTGAGAACTGGGTATTTCTCCAGTTCCTCTTTAACTCTCTTCCAAGTCTATAGGATTTTGCATCCCTGTATCTTTCTGCAAGGTTGGGTTTGAAAGATGGGTCTCTTTGAGGTTTTTGTCTTCTGTCGGCGGGAATCAGGCTGATTTTCCGCCTGTCACTTTTGATATGGCACAATCTAGTTTTGACCCGAATAGATTGATTCCGTCGTATGGTATGTTACACCAGTTCGTTTTGGACGCTGCATCAGCCATCCAGGGCTTTAGCCACAAGGCCTTCTGGATATTACTGAAGCCATAATGGCCCTAGCAGATGACCAAACGATGTCTACTGGCACTTCTGCCACAAAATTTCCAGCCAGCTTGAGTTCCTGAAGAGGGAATTGCATTTTTCAGGGTCCGCCCCTTCCCGCAGTGACTTTTCAATGCTGGAGGTCCATCCTGAAATCGCTCTACCGACCGCTGCTGAGGGGATGGCTGGTCTGCAGGTGCCACCTGCTGCCGAGTATGCTCTCTTTAAGTCAAGGTCAGTCTTACGGTCGAGTACGTCCACTGCGTCTTCTATGGGCAGAGTTACATGTCTGGCTAATCGCATCAGAGACACATCAGCGACCGGTGCATAAATTAATGGATTCACATTGGGTTCTTTAAGCGGGCATAATTTTGCTAACCTCTTATTGAGGCTAGTCTTTGTGTCTGGTTTTTGCCACACGTCCTTGATGAGGTCCTCTAATTCATCAATAAACGGAAAGGACTCCAGTTTTTTAGGTTCGGGAAGTATTTCCTGATTTTACGTGGTGTGTGTTTTGTCTCCTGCCAGCCAATCGCCTATTTGACCGACACTGCGAATGGTTCGACTAATGTGAAGTCAAATCCTACTGAAAACACTGTGCAGGAGAGAGGGAATCCTACTGGAGGACGACTGCAGAAATGTAAGCCTATTTAAGGCTTGTATGCAACACAGGCGTTTCAAATTCCCCCGAGACCACCAGATTGGGGTTTCTTTTTGGGGTTTCTTTCATTTAGCTCTATTAGAGACTGTACAGGATAGGACTTCCATCCAGGGGAACCTTAACCTGGCTGGGGCGAAGTGTGGTAAGGGGCCTACGCATATCCATCCATCCTGTCAGGTGAGGAAAAAAGAGAATGCTGTGGGGTCTCTCCTTCAAAAATGTATAGATAACCAATCCTATCAGGTTGTGGGGGCAGAGTTGCAACCCAATGTGTGCTGCCATAATGCATCAGGAAAGTTGAGGTTTTGGCTTTCTGAGAATATCTGTGTGCACAATTATTGGGCAACAATTAGTGTGCAGAATAATTACGCAACTAAATGAGAAACAAGAATTTTCCCATCTCGCTTGATTTTTTTTTTTGTCTGTTAAAGTGAGCATAATAACCACTCAAAATTTACAAATAAACATTTCTGACATTTAAAAAAAAAAGTGACCAATACAGCCTTCCTTCTTTTTAATAACAATCATAAGTTTTGGATTGTGGCTGGCATGTGAGACCGAGCAGACGCGTATCACTGGAGCTCCAATCCGGTTACCCATCTACGATCTACCACCACCACCCGGTCCCCTGGTTCCCTCAGCTGCTGTTTGGCTCAGTTTGGATGGGTCCGCCTAAGACCTGCAATACAAAGCCGGTCAGAGTGCTCCCCGCCCCCTCTTCATTGGTGGCCATTTTGACCACGAGATCTCCTGCAGCAGTCATGTCTGCCAGCATGCAGACCTCTGAGGAGCCCGCAGATGCAGCTTCCCCTTCGGATGCTAGCTGCCCTCACGGTTTACAAGGAGACACTGACTGCCAAGATCGACTATGTAGCGACAGACATCAGTTTTACCTGCCAGGACCTCAATAAGTTCCAGTCCTGGGTCTGGGAGGTGGAGGATCGGGTCTCCGTGGTGGAGGCTGTAGTAGGATCTGATTCCAGGGATCTTTGGGCCCTGCAGCTGCAAGTACAGGCGCTGCAAGAGCCTTAGGCAAATAATATCCTTACCCTGGGCTTTCCTGAATGGGCTGAGGGCACTAAGCCTACGTAAATTACAGAGCAGCTTCTGACTAACTTGTTTGGCCTAACCAACATGCTGCACACATTTGTAGTGGAACGAGCCCACAGAGTCCTGACAATTCCACCTAAACATGGGGCTCCACCATGCCCCTGCTTGCTATGCTTACTTAACCACAGGGATCATGATCGCATCCTGGCAGCAGCTCACACAATGCCTCATATAAAGTATGAAAATGCCAAGTTATTCTCCCCAGATTATTCTCAGGAGGTCCAACGACGACGCAAGTCCTTCACAGAAGTGCGCAAGGTATTTGTTTCAAGCCCCCTCTACTCCAGCAGGATGAGGATCATTGATGCAAACAGAACCCTCTTCTTTGATACCCCTGAAGTCGCTTCTGCTTGGTTGGATACCCGCTGAGGCCCCCCTGGCTCTTCCATGCTTCTGGCGCTTGTCATCGCACTTATGACACCAGCTAGTACTGCATCCTTTTGTCTTTCTGTATTCGAACTATGCTGAGGAGCAATGCATCTTCTTTCTAGTTGTTTTTGGGTACAGGCCCTGTCTGTGTTCTCCCAAGTTCTAGGAGATGGTGCCAGACAAGGGCGGGGATGGCACTTCGGTGCCCACAGGGTATTTTTTTCTGTTTTTGTATATTTTTTTTTTTTTCTGTTTGTTTGTACTTTCGGTGCATAAATCCCTGTAGGGATGGCTGGCGTCTGGAGAGCTGGGCAGTTGTGTCCACGGATCTTTCAGGGGGCAAATTGAAATCCCCACACAGGATTAGGGGGCCTTTCTGCACTGAGCGAATTATTTTCATTGTCCGGTTCAAAAACCTGATTTGGTATGTGTTCGGAACATAAAGAACAGCTAAAGTCATTGTAAAGCCTCCTGTGGAGCATACGACAATGAGGTATCTGCCACTGCCATTGGGGTCAGCTATATTAGTAATGAGGTCGAAGTCTATGGATTTATCAATGGCCACCAGGACCCCCTTTCTTTTCTTAGAGCTTGAGGCTGTAAGAACAGTTGTAAAGTCTTTGTAAGCGCATAGTGGCGCATGGGATTCCAGAAAATGAGTCTCCTGCACACAGACAATTTGGGCTGCTTGTTTGACAGCAGTGCGCCACAGTAAAGCACGCTTGGCTGGATGATTTAAGCCATTGGCATTAATTGACAATAGTTTAATGGACATTGGTGGGTGTAGTTCTAAGTGTTGTGAGAGTACTCACGGGTCCAAGAAAATTGGGATAGTAGATCTTGGTCTGCGGGGGGGGGGGGCGCTTCCCGATGAAAGCCTGTAGTTGCATCTGACGGGTGAGGGAGAGGTGGCTCCGGGTACTCGTTGTTGAGGACTGAAGGTGTGGAGATCCAGTACACTGCCTTTGAGGATTATGAGGAATAGTAACCTGCATAGGGGAGAACAACAAACCAAACAAACGGGTAAGAAACACCGGGGAGAAGTCGGGCCTCAATGGCCATCTCCGTATGTAGGGATGAAAAAAGTACATAGCCAAATGGGCTAGGTGGCACCAGGCTGGTAGAGGTGTTACCGGGCAACGTGTCGGGTTTTCATTTAGGCAGAGTTAGATGCAATCAAGTTTCCCTCCTATTGCACTGGTTAACATTCTGCCTTTGCTGGGGCAGTCTGCCTTGGGATGATTTTGCTCCTGCTGGAGTGGCTAGTTCCGGGATAATACCCCATGACTGGATCAATGCTATTCCCCTTTCCAGGGAGGTGATGGAGTGGGAGACACCGTCCTTTTCTAGAACAATTTTCGAGGGGTGCTTCCACTTGTAAGGAAGGTTATGGTTCCGTAAGGCTTTTGTGATGGTGGAAAGTTGCCTCCAGGTCCAGGGTGTGTTTGGACAGGTCAGCGAATATCTGTACATTGGCGTAGGGGTCAGAAAAGCGACCTAGTGATCTCGATTTAGAGAGTATTGCCTTTTTAGTTTGATACAAATGTACTCTTAGTAGGATGTCCTGAGGGGTCTGCTGGGGGAGAAAGGGTGGCTTTGGCACCCTATGGATGTGATCAATTGTGATTTCTAGAGGGGTCGCCCCAGGGAGGAGAGCTGAAAATAGATCCTGGGCAAATTTGTGTAGCTCAGAAGGTTGCACTGATTCAGGAATGCCCCGAATTTTAATGGTATTTCTCCTGGAGCGATCCTCTAGGTCAGCTATCTTTGCTTTTAGCCATTGTCTCTCATTGATGTTTTCTTCATGAGCCTCAACTAGGTCATTGATGGGGGTAATGTCTAACACTGAAGTTTCAACCGCGTGAAGTGGTGAGGGAGACCATGTCTGCTTGCAGGGATGTATGTAGAGAAAGTAGCATTTCCTTCAATGTGGTGTCTAGGATGGGCTGGCCTGCTGTGGGAAAAGCAGCTATGGGTGAGGATCCCAGGGCAATTGGCAGTGTGGGGCTGCAGATGGGGCCTAGTGCTGAGGCCTGGGTAGAGTCCTCTACATCTCATGCAGGATTTCGCAGGGCTGTTGCAGGAGGTGCTGGTGGGCTCCGAATGATGGGGGGGAGAGAGTACCTTCTGTGATGTGTCCCCTGGGGGGTAATTTCTCTGGGAGGTCAGTACAATGCTCCGGGCTGTGCTCCGAGGTGGCAAGGCCCAGGCCACCTGCGCCATCTTGTTACCCACCCCGGGGCGGCGGCAGGAAGAAGGCTGTCAGCTTTTTAGGCCCCCTCTCTTCCTTTCGCTTGCGGGACATCTTAGGGGTGCATCTTGATGATACAGAGCGTGGATGCTGGCTCCTGGCTGCCCGGAGGGTGTAGGATGGCACAGTATTAGCTCGCCTGGTGCCGGAGCTCTAGATCAGGCGTCCATCCTCGTCCCGCGCTGGCCACGCCCCCCTGTTTGTTTGTACTTTCATTTGCCAGGGGAGTGTCTATACTGATTAGTAAATCTCTCTCTTGCACGGTTGAACATGTTCACACCGACCCCCAGGGCAAATATATGATAGTGGTGTTTACCCTATGGGGCCTACATTTTGTTGTAAATTTGTATATTCCCCCTCCCTTCTCACCGGTCCTATATTCTATTCTGGAGAGGATTACCCCATGTTGTCCCACTAAATTATTGCTTATGGGTGACTTTAATGCCATCTTAGCCCCTGACCAATTCCTCCGTAACATCATTTTTCCACTGATCTGCTTACCTGGGCCCAGGCGATGGGAGTCAGAGGTTTGGAGGTAGAAGCATCTCACGACCAGATCCTATTCTTCATTCTCCACCTCGTACAAAACATCTTCCCGAATTGACCTGACCTTTGCCAATTCGGGCATTCTGTCGGATGTGCTAGATGCAATGTACTTAACTAGTGGGCTTTCAGATCATTGCCCTTTAGCCATTACTATTCGTTCTCCCTATTCCCCTACTTATGCTCTTTGGCGCCTAGGTTCCCGCTGGGTCTCCCATCTGACTTTGGCAGATACCATTCCACTATGTCTTACAGACTATTGGGAGCCTAACTCAGAGTCTTCCTCTCCAGAAATTATTTGGGATACCTTTTTAAGGCGTTTACCCATAGACAATATATTTCCCTTTATTGCTGGGATCTGTAGAGATCAGACTGCTGCTACCACTGTCCTTCAAGACGCTGTGAAAACCAGAGTTTTATAAAGTACTTGAAACCCATACTTGAGTAGAAGTACAAGTGCTCGATCAAAAAGTGACTTGAGTAGAAGTGGAAGTGCTCGATCAAAAAGTGACTTGAGTAGAAGTACTAAAGTATTCAACATTTTTTTGTACTTAAGTATTGCAAGTAGTTTTTTTTTTAAATTTTGCTACTCAAGTACTAAAAGTACCAGTAGTTTTGAAAAAAAAAATTGCTACTCAAGTACTGAAAGTACAAGTACTGTGTTATGTAGTTATTAAAGAAAGAAGTCAAAAGTTTAAACATCATATTGTTTTTTATTATTTCAAATGCAGCTTTTATTTATACATACAGTAGCATTTATTTGCTAATGTTCTGATAATACACATGTTTTGAGCTTCATGAAACCTGCCATCTACTGTTCTGGCAGTGGTAATTTTTATAATAGTAACAAGTAACTATGCAGCACAAGAAAAAAATATCAGAGTAGAAGTATTGAAATCATCGAAAAAATGTAGTGAAGTAAAAGTGGAAGTAGGAGAAAAAAAATTATACTCCAGGAAAGTACAGATACCGCCTTTCGGTACAAGTACAGTCGTGAAGTAGTTCTACTTAGTTACTATACATCTCTGGTGAAAACCCACACCGAGATTTATGTTGCAGACCCCACCGATGCTCACTTTGGTTTAGTTTATGCCGCAAAGCGTGAGCATCACCTCCACCTAACCGAGATCACCAGTATATATCTATATCTATATAGATATAGAGATAGATAGATAGATAGACTGATATAGAGAGATATCGATCTCTATAAAAACAAAGGTTTTTTTGAACAGGGGACCTGCAATAGGCGCCCCTGGCAATGTTGGTACAGCATGACAAGCCCCTAACCTTGATACCGGAAATTGTGACCCCCCCATCACGGGGGAGTCAGTCTTTTCTCAGCCAGCCATAGTAGACACTTTTCAACAATCCTATCGCTCTCTTTATGCCTCTGCATTGCCCTTGAATTTCCAGCCGCAGGACCTGGCTGCCTGGCTGGATCCTTTAGCCCTTAGTTGGACCTCGGATGCAGGACGTGATGCTTTGGTGAGACTGATTACCCAAGACGAGGTCTTGGTAGCAATTAGGTCCTTCCCTGCTGGGAAATCCCCCGGTTTGGGCGGCACCAATATTCCAGAACTATTGCCTAAATGATCACCATGTTATGGTTATCCTTGTTTTACGTATTTTCGGACTGTATGTTGTAGCCTAAGCTGTATGTCGACTTAAAGTGGTTGTAAAGTGTCTCCAATCCCCTCTGTTAGATAATGCTATGTTCCCCAGTGTGTGTAATTTAAAAAAAAAAATCAGCTGTGTACCTAATTCCATTGTGCCAATTGGCGCTCACGTGACCGCCAGGCTGACAGCTACTGTAGGAAGGGGCCCAGAACTCCTGCTGATGTCACCCAGGAGTGGAGAGAGCCGGGCGGTCAGGTGGGAGTCGATCGGCGCTATGGGATAAAGGTACACAGTGCTTTAAAAAAAAAAAAAAAAAATCACATACACTGGGGAACATAGCATTATCTAACAGAGGGGATTGGAGAGACTGGACACTGTTATTTTATCATCAGGAGGGGAGCATTGGGGGGCCGACAGGCAGGGAGAGGGCAGAGGAGAGCTGTGGAGAGCTGTGGATGACGGGGCATGTAAATTGACCATAGTGTACGGGCTTAGCAGCCTATTAAACTGTGGTCAGTTTACAGGGGGGGTGGGCAGAACAAGGCCAGGTAATTCAGGTGATACAGGGGGCCAAATTGCACAGCACAAGCACAGGCTTTAAAGGAACAGGATCTATTTATTTATTTTTTTATTTTATTTAGGGTTATAAACACTTTAAGGGAGCCATACCTTCTTTTTCATTGGCAGGACCCTCTTAAACGGTTTAAAACCGCACTTGTAGTTTAACCTGCGAGGGCTACATCATCTTCTTTTACAGTTATTGTGTGTTGCGTGTTTGTGACTTAAAACTCAATAAGAAAGCTTTAAACAAGAATAAAAAACAATCCTTCCATTCATAGTCTGTCAGTTTCTTGATCTGTTGACAGTCAACTTTTTGTGCAACAGCAACCACAGCTTTCCAGGCACTGTTCAGAGAGGTGAACTGTTTTCCTTTACCGTAAATCTCCCATTTAAGAAGGGCCCACAAGTTCTCAATAGGGTTTGGGCCAGGTGAGGAAGGGGACCATGTCATTATTCTTTTATCTTTAAGGCCTTTACTGGCTAGCCATGCAGTGGAGTACTTTGATGCATGTGATGGAGCATTGTCCTGCATAAATATCATGGTCTTCTTGAAAGATGCAGACTTTTTTTCCTGTACCACTGCGTGAAGAACGTGTCTTCTAAAAACAGGCAGTAGGTTTGGGAGTGTATTTTGTGTCCATCTTCAACCTGAAACTAGCTCATCTTTGAAAATACCAGCCTATACCGGCTCCCTACCTCCACCTTGCTGGCATCTGAGTCAAAGTAGAGGTCTGTGCCCGTTTCTGATCCAGCCACAGGCCCATCCATCTGGTCCGTCAAGAATCACTCTCATGTTATCAATCCATAAAGCCTTTGAAATATCCGTTTTTAGATATTTCTAGGTCCAGTCTTGATGTTTAAACTTATGTGTTCAGTGGTGGTCAGGTTTCAGCCTTCATTACCTTGGCCATGTCTCTGAGCACTGAACGCCTTGTACTTCTGGGTACTCCAGGTAGGTTGCAGTTCTGGAATATGACGGCACTAAAGGATAATGGGCTCCTGGTAGCTTCATGTTTGAGTCTTCTCAAATCTTTGGCAGTTAATTTGCGCCTTTTTTTCTCAACCGGTTTCTTGCGAACCCGGTTGTCTATTTGCAACTTAATGTCTGTGGTTACTCCCCAATATCCTAGCAATTTCAACAATAAGTTTTTTACAATTTTTGACTTTTTAGAGTCAGTTAAATCTTTTTTGGCCCATTTTGCTTGAGGAAAATAAGCTGCCTAATAATTATGCTCACCTTGCTATAGGGTGTTGATCTCCTTATGCCACACCCAACCTCATTACATCAATACACATCACCTGGTATACTTAAATCCAATAAGCATTCAAGTTTATACAGTTTGGAGTTGGACTGTATGCATACAAATAAAAATTTGATCAAAATACTCACTTGCCCTAATTGTGCACATAGTGTATGTCTATGTCAGGGTTCTATAAAGAATGGTTCCACTCTCAGTGGTCCATTTCTGGGAGAAATAGGTGGAAGATGTTCCAAATTTGCAGGGAGAGGTTCGGGAGGATATGTGGGTCTACCCGTTTCATTGTCTCACATGTTATAAACTTTCATAGAATTTAACACCTGCCAAACTAGCCGGAATAATTGGATTTTTCCTACAGCTTACCTGTAAAATCCTTTTCTTGGAGTAGGGATGGTACTACCAAAGATACTTGGATAAGTGGCCGGTATCCCGTAATTGTTGAACAACAAAGAAAAAACACCCTAGGAGGTGGGACTTTTAAGGGCACAAAATGGTACAAAGTGTAAAACAATAGAAAAATATTTATTACATATAGATAGAATAAACACAGTAAAAGTCTTATGTTTTAGCATCTGAACAAATCAGTCCAACGGTCGGCTTTTTAATTTCATGCGGTGTGCTATTTGGTTGTACTGTATATTTCTTATGGGTCAGTGTGTGTGTGTGATATGTATGTACCGTATATACTCTAGTATAAGCCGAGATTTTCAGCATGTTTTTTCATGCTGAAAATGCCCACCTCGGCTTATACTCGAGTCACTTTCTTTTTAAAAATGGCGCTGGCCGGCGCCGACGTGTCACCGCGCATGTGCCGCATGCCAGGGAATAACCGATTTGTGTACGGGCTTTCCTGAGCATCAGCGGCGCATTCGCCTTGATGTATTGGCGCTGATCGGCGCGATTTTTAATTCAAAGGCGCCTCACCGAAAGGTAAGGGAGACTCCTCCGCAGCCCCTGCATTTCCTCATGCAGTGATCCCTGTATTTAGCCTCTGGTGATATCCTGTTTATTGATGAAATTTTGATCCTAGCTTATATCTCTGGGTTCAGTGTTCAATGAGCTTAAAATTGCATATTTTGTGATGTTGCCTATTTAATTCCAGCACATTGTATTGCTGTCTGTGCCCCAATTAGGGTGTGTCTCCCTCTCTATTTGTCCTGTTTACCATTATCATTGAAAGTGAAAGTAAGAGAAAATCCCAAATTTTGGGCTGTCACCAGAAAAGTAATATAGGGGAAATCTTCCAATGGGGACACTAGTTCTGGTGACCTGGGGGTCCCAAAGGAACTTCCTTAATTTACAGGGATTTCTGTTCACTTCCTCTTTGGTTATGGGACAGGAAGTGAAGGGAAATATTCACCAGTGGGACACAGATGGCTACAAAAAATAGGACAGTGGGACCCTCCCTTGCTCTATCCAAACTGGGAAAAAAAGTTTTGCCTATAGTTCTACTTTAAATTTTCTGTGTTTTTCGTAGGTTTATTTTTTGTACTCCTGCTGTTTGTTTTTTTTTTTATTCTTTCTTTATGAAAAAAAAGGTCTTGCTATTTACCAGTCCCTCTCTCGGTGTACTTCTAATTTAGAGTAGGACTACATGATGCAGGTGCATTGATTTAGCAGATTCCATGTTTATGTGCAAACGAATGCAAACAAGACCATACTTGGAGCTAAAACCCACTTTTGTGGGGAAACAAATAGAAGATAAAAAAAATTAACATGGCACATACAAGTGATAAACAAGTCATATTGTAATTGAATATTCTTAAAATTACCTTTCCTTTTCAATTTGCAAAATGCAATTCAGTATGGGAACCTGAAGTCATTCTTTACACAGATGGTGTAAAGATATGCCCCCCTGAAATGTAATTTACTGCTTGTGTGATTGGCTTACCGATTTTCCCAGAAGTCTGCACCAAGATGCAAGTCAGATTTTAGGCATCCTCTAAAACAAAAATTTCATTTTTGGGGGGGATATTACCAAATAGCTGATCACTTGTAAAGGGTTTGCGTTTTTTTTTCTCCATTAGAACACTGTAAGTGCAGCAGCTGACTGATAATAAAAAGGCCACTCATTCAGATTCAGAAGAAACATTTTCTTTTTCTTTTTTTTAATTCAAATTATACTTTTTTTTTTTTATCAAATCAATCACGTGACCGCAACATCTTTAATGAACATCCTAAGGTAGGGAAAACCCTACCTGAAGTGACATTTCTAGCTGTGACACAGGATTATTTCTTGCACCTCCTCCAGATCCCACAGTGCAGGGGAGATATCACATGACCACGATATATGATCTTTTCAAAACTGTATTTAGGTCACTTGGTTTGCTGTGTAATATACATTTCATTTCAGTATGGAGAATTGGGATGTTCTATATTTTGTTGGTGCTTGTGGATTTAATAACACGTTAAGCTTTGATGTACAATGCAGTTCTGCACAACTAAAAACAATCAGTTTAGTGTGACAATCCTATGCTATAAAGCAGGCTGTGTGTGGCTGGAATGAGTTAATGCTTTAAAGTATCCTTTGTCAGATTGTGAAGATCATTGGCTGTAATGCCGTAGGGAGCAGATGCTAGAGCCAGTGATGCAACTTATATTATTTACTTCCTACAGCCCCTCTAGTGACAGCCAGTGCTGATGAACAAAAGTAGCCACCCCCTCTTTTTTTTTTTTTCCTTCTGCTGGGTATGAGCTTATTCCCCTCAGACTTTAGCCTGTAAGTCATTTATCAGCAGCATTTGTCACCTTCCAGGCACTTAGAATCCTCGCTTGAATCTACAGCTAGATACAGAGACTACCAAAGCAACTTTCTTTTATTTATTTTTTCTGTATCCTTTCAGGAGCGATTAGAGGCAATGATGCGTCGCTCCCAAGAACGCAACCAGCAGCTGGAACAGAAGCAGAAGAGATGGTCCTGGGGTGGTGCCCTGGTAGCTGGATCTGGAAAAGACGGTGAGTGCTTCCAACCTGCATTGCAGTTCTTATGTCATTTCACATGCAAAAGGATACAGCTATATTGTTTGTGTTGGGGTGACCTATATCTGTATTGGACTAGTATTTTAGTTGGCTAGTATATTCCTCTATTTTATCCTGAAAAGTAGACTAGTACAACATACTATAGACCTAGGTTTTACTAGTGTTCTGTGCGGACTAGTACACCCTGTATGTTTGCAATCCTTGTAAGAATATTTATCAAGGAGTTAAATCCTTACAGCAGAGTCATTGATTCTCCATTAGCAGGCGTGCCTTGCAGTTGATGGGTTAAACTCTTGTGACTCTGCAAAAAAAGATAGAGGTGATGTAATGGAATCACGGTGCACAATCCTTTGATGTGAACAGTGTTAATCTATGGTTACTATTTTCATTATTTTTTTTTTCTTTTTTTCTATTTTCATTATTTAATCATATAAATGGCATCTAGGCTACTATTTTCAACCTCCTTTGTATTACTTTTTAAAAGCTGTAGGTTTAACTAGGCTTTTTATATATCATCTTTGTTACATTTATAACCTTTTATTTGCATATATAGCACAATGTATTTCTGTTTTAATGCAAAATCACGTATTCTTTCCCATTCTTGTCTTGCTCTGGTTTTGTGCTGTGCAGGTGACTCAGAAACCCCCCCACCCCCTGTGCTAGATTTTACTAGCAACACCCCTGACACAGAGCCTGTGACCTCTGCTGCCGCTGATGAGTCTTCCAATGGTATTTTTTGAGAACCCCAGAACCACTGTGTGTCTTTAAGTGTTTGATCACATCAACTTCATCATCAGCCCAGCTGTCTACCCTAAACAGTGTATAGTCTAGTGTTCACACAAGTGTACTGTGTGCCACATTGTACATTATTGTTTCAAATGGATCCAGAACATCATGCATGACATTGCTGTGCTGTGATGCATCCCATATCATGCTGGCCATCATCAATATGTGCTTTATGATTCCATTGCTTATGAAAAAAATCATTGAAAACATGGCTTGTGACATTGGTGACTTCATAGTTTTGACTTCACATTTGTGACTGTATCTACAGTATATTATATTGTTATGTATCAGCCTTTGAAATGAATTATAGTTGGCAACTAGACCTCATCCTTTGTGAAAGTTTGCTGAAACCTAGTCTGGATATTCGATTAACTGAAATATGCCCACCTCTGCAACTGGTGCTATCAGTGTATATATATTCATGACTCTTGACAGGTATAGCTCTCTGACCAAAGCATTATGGCAACAGGTTAGAACAGCCTCCTTGTTCAGGGTTCCTCAAGAGGTTGTGAGGTGTTCCTCAAGCTGTGGTTGATTGACTGCCCATTTTATTTTGTCCAATGTCACTTGACAGAGCCAGCAGCATGACACCAGTGATATTTTTAGCTGTGTGTAAAGGGGCATTCTTGCCCCTGGCCACCACTGCAAGGGAGGGCCTTCTTCCCACTGGCCACCACTATACGGAAGGCATTCTTCCCACTGGCCACTGCTGTAATGGGGACATCACTCCCACTGGCCACCACTGTAAGGGGAGGGAGACATTCTTCCCACTGGCCACCACTGTAAGGAGAGGCATTCTTTCCAGACCACCACTGTAAGGGGGCATTCTGACTGCCGCTGTAAGGGGGACCATTTTCCTGCTGGCCACTACTGTAAGGGAAGCACACCAACTATTGACTACAACTGTAAAGGGGGCATTCTTTTCAAGCCATCACTTTAATAGGGCATTCTTCCCACTGACCTCTGATAAATTGATTGTAGCAGGGGTTTCCAGAGACCTTAACATTATTTCAAGGGTTCCTTTTGAGAGTCTAAAGGTTGGGTATAGAAGGTTTAAGCCATCATTATGTTGCCACATGGTGGTACAAATCTATTTTTGTGTGCAGTGTTGCACTTTCAATGGTGCCTAATATTTTAAAAATTAGACTTTGGTTCTCATTTCTTTTGTTGAGAGTCTTCAGAACGAGGTTCTTCCTAATAGACCCCAGAAGTTAATTAAAGGGCTGTCTGGGAGTCCTGAGCCACAAATTACAGGACAATTAAGGCTTTCTAGATATTGGTTACCCTAGATCAGGGGTCTCCTAATATTTTAAATAAAGGGCCAGTTTATTATCCTTCAGACTTTAGGAGGGCCGGATTGTGGCCCGCAGGGGCAGTAAATGTCCCGGGCTCGGCATCAATGAGAATAAATATGGCCTCAGGTTTGGTGGTCAATAGGAGAAAGGAGCAGTGCCCCTATTAGTAGGGGGAATAGTATCCCATCATTGGTATCGGTGGAAGAATTTTAAGAATAGTGCCTCATATCAGTAGGAGGAATAGTGCCCCGAGGGCCATATAAAGACTAGCAAAGGGCCACATCTGGCCCTCGGGCCGCAGTTTGGATACCCCTGCCCTAGATCATATTTAAAGTGGAATTCCAGTCAAATTTGAACTAAGCCTAAATGTACTCCCACCCCATTCTACAACTATGCTTTTTATCCTGTTTAAAAAAATAAATAAATAAAAGTGCCTATGTTTTGCCTATTCTGAAATCGCTCCCATCCAGTCACATGATCGGCTCCCAGCGCCGACTTCAGGGGTAAAGGAGAGGCGGCGACAACGGCTGCAGAGTCTTGCCGATGATGCCACCCATAGGCTTACTATGGGGCATCCGTTAACGGCTGTCCCTCCTCTACACTAAAGCTGGTGCTCGGACCCGATCATGTGACTAGATTTGAGTTCCTTCAGAACGAGTAAGTATAGGCATCTTTTTTATTTTACAGGGTAGAAAGAATATTCTTATGGGGGTCGGAGTAGGTTTAGGTGTAGTTAGAATTTGACTGGCATTCCAATTAAACTGTACAGAAGCTTTACTTGTTTTATTATTTAGGGAGTGAATCATAGATTACCTTGGCACAAATACTTAGCAGTGTATGCAGTATGTATTTATGTATCACTGTGCATAAATCTGAGTCTCTGCTGTAGGTTTAATTAATTTTCCTTGTCAGGATTTCCTGCCTAGTCATAATCCCTTCCTCCATCCCCCATGACTTCATCTGTTGAATAATGTAAAACACGCCATAATATGTCAGTGGCACAGAATCCAGCAATCCGTCTACAGACATGTTGTCAAACTATGATACGAAAAAGGAAAAAAAAAATCTCCATCTGAGGTTTTAGAGCAATTAATGCATAATGTGGTATGAATGATTTTTGCTTAGAGTGCAGAGATTACCTCCAGCTAAAAAAAATCCTATACTATTTATTTTACCATATTTTACTGCCGTTATTTGGAGCACTATATAGAGAACGAACCAAGCCCAAAAAGATACTTTTTGCTTTCAGGCCCGGTAACACCATGGTGTAGACGTCAGTTTTTCTGCACATGTCCTCCCAAGGGCACAACAAAAACAATGGTTCTCTATGTGCCCTGTTCGCACACCGGGAATTTTTTCTGCACAGGAATCTGCAAAGTGTATGCAGTTATCTGCATGGGCAAAAAACTGACATGACATCAACATTGGTGTGAATAGGGGGGCATATACCTGGCATGCATGAAAACGTATGTCTCTGCAAGTGAAATCTGCGTGGTTTTCCCTTCAGTTCCCATCCGTTTTAATGCACGTATGGTGTGAACAAGCACTTATGGTCCCTGGTACAGTGATGACCTAATTGTGGCTGCAGCATAATAATTATTACAGACTTTTACATGTGCTGACAATTTACATAGCACTTACCATACTATATATACATACTAGGGCCAATTTAGACAGGAGCCAATTGACCTACCAGCATGTCTTTGGAGTGCAGGAGGAAACCAGAGTACCTGGAGGATAAAGACATGATCATGGGTGACACAATTGCATACAGCTTGTGCATTTGGAGCCTCTGTAAATTTTCGGAGTAGCCTTAATGACTCCCACCACCAATGATACTGGTTGTACCATGAAAAGGCTGCTATTTAGTCTTAAGCTTGCCATAGTTTCATTTATTTTTTTCATCCTTCCAGCAGTCAAACAAGGTGGATGGAGGAATCCCCCCCCCCCCCCCCTCCAAGACATTGTATTTTAATAGCAATGTCCACCCCTGTCAGGATATGCTGATCTAGAAATTTTTTCCTACATGTCCCTTCGACATAAGTTGAGCAAATGAGTATATTGTGACTTGGTTTTCCATGTGTCTGCTCATCAATTGGCCTATAACGTGCCATGTTGCTTACTGCTTTGCACTGCTTGGCAAACATTAAATTCTCCTATCTGAACACCATGGAGGCGGCCATCATGTCAGTTTATCTAATCTTCATGAGCATCCAGTCTGTCACTTCACACAGAGGCATTTTGTATCTTTGTGCCCCTGTCTTTGGAGTCAACTTTTAATGTTTTTAAGGTAAACTGAAGTGCTTGATTTCCTATGTATAGAGCTCCTCCTGTGTTTAGTCAATGAATATAATAAATTGCAGTATATAGACCCACAAATCTTGGGTTACCTATATGAGCGCCTCCTACTGATTAGAAAAATCATGATTTAATAGAATGGTAGCTTAGATCTGGATCTCCAAACAACAACCCACAGGCCACATTGGCCCCGCTACAAGATTTAATCCGGCCCGCAGATAGAATCAGGGGCATATCTTCAATGGTGCGCAGATTTGGGCATTCAGGTCATCAGAGGCTGTCTATGTTCTGCCTGCACTGTCCTCATTCCCATCCATGGTTTTTAGGACCATAAGTGTCCTAGCAACTAATAACATGCTTGCTCCAGCATTTACAGGAGGATTGGATTTTCTTTGTCCAGACCTACCCTGCCTCCCACCCTGTTGCTGCAGCCACACTGTTATGCCGGTCATACACTGTTTGAATCTCGGCCGGTCGAGCAGGAACTGGCAAGATTTGAACCATTGATTGGGCAGGCTGAATGTACCAAGTTGATCAATCGATCAACTTTGGTACAACCAGCCTTCCAGATTTTCTTGCGATTATCCTGTCTTCTCGTGTAGGGGGGTGGCTTGCCCCCCCCCCCCCGAGACCAGACAATTGCTCAGCAGGAGGGATTCCCCTGTCAGCACTGTCTGTGTTGATGGGAAATAGTTTCCTTTTGCACCATATATGGCCTGCCTAAGGCCCCTTTCACACTTGTTTGACTTGGGACTGCAAAGTCACATGACAAGTCGTACTGCATGAGTACCGTTCATATCTGTGCGACTTCAAGTAGTCCCTTCACTACTTTGGTCCAACTTTAATGTGTTTGAGGTCCAAAGACCTTAAGAATTACACAAGCATTGCTTCAAATCCAGTCAAAATAGCGGCAAAAGATCAAGTTAATTTTTGTTCGCACAAGTGTGAAAGGGGCCTAAGCCTTTCTTTTGTTATGGGAAATCTGATAGGGACACCGCTGTAAGGGGGAACTTTGGTGGGGACTTTGATGGAGGCACTGATCAATGTAAAGGGGGACACTGATGGAGACCCTGATTTAAGGAGGGGGCTCTGATTGGGACCCTGATGTAAAAGGGGGTTATTCGATTTCTAAAACTGTTTGTTTGTTTTTTTTAACCCACAAATAATTGTAAGATATATGAAGTGGCCCTTGTACTGAAAGGTTTGGAGACCCCCTGGCTTAGATGGTATATGTCTTCTATATCACTTTATATATTGGGCAGTAGACTTCTGCAGCAGGGCTGCTACATGGTAGTATTCTTAAACTTAAAGTTGTCTATGGCATTGCTGCTCAGTAACTCTTAACAGGAATGTAATATGGGCTGTTTAAAAGCAGTGTTTTCATTACATGAGTAATCTCTTACCTGAATGTCTGATACATCTCTCTGCAGCCTGTGACAAAATGTCATCATCTACTATGAGTCTGCAAAGGCCAGTGGACTCGCCAATCAGTAAGAGGCTCTCCGCTTCCACCGCAGCAATCACACATTCCCCTGACCGAGGCAAGTGTATCAGCTGCCCCCTTCTCCCTCCTGCCTATCCATCTGCTTCTTTCTTTTCCATATTTCCCCAGCTTTCCAAACAGTCATGCCTGTATTGCTTCTGGATTCTTTATCCTTCTCCATAAGCTGTCAATAAAAGTTCTGGTGTGCTGCTGTTTTTTCTCAGACACATAAGCAGTACAAACATCCATGAAAAAGTGCAAGCTGCATTAACTCATAGGAGCCAAGCTGTAGAAGTTAAAAGGAAGGATAAAATCTGATTGGTTGCTTTGGGTCAATGCTCTATGACTTGCTTATTAAATAAGCTAGAAAAAGGTAGATTTGTAGTCTGAAGATACAGTGCCTTAAAGTATTCATTCCCCTTGAAATTTTCCACAATGTGTCATGTTACAACCAAAAAGGTAAATCTATTTTATTGGGATTTTCTGTGATAGACCAATACAAAGTGGCACATAATTGTGATGTGGAAGGAAACTGATAAAAGGTTTTCAAATTTTTTTACAAATATCTGAAAAGTGTGGCGTGCATTTGTATTCAGCCCCCTATTACTCTGAAACCCTTAAGGCCCCTTTCACACTTGTGGACCGTTCAGATCCGCCTGTCAGTTTTTCAGGCGGTTCTGAACGGATGCCCCATGCATCTCTATGGATGCCCTATGCATCTCTATGGGGCATCGGATGTCAGCGGAGACATGTCCGCTGACATCCAATCCGATCCGGTCCGTCAAATCCGGACAGATGGAAACCCTATTTTCCATCCGTCTGGCGAATCGGATCGGATGAGAACGGACAGGCGGTCCGTTCTCATCCGATTCCCCCATAAAAGAGAGCGGGGATCTGACACCTCCATCTCCACACACAGAGCAGAGACGGAGCTGTCACCTGCCTGCTCAGCGGGGATCGGCAGATCGATCCCCCCCTGCTGAGCAGCACGGCTCTGTCGACGGAACGGAGCCATGTTAAAGGGGCCTTACTAAAATCTAGTGGAACCAATTGCCTTTAGAAGTCCTCTAATTAGTAAATAGAGTCCACCTGTGTGTAATTTAATCTCAGTATAAATACATCTGTTCTGTGAGGTTTGTTAGAGAACCTAAAGGCTAGCCATACAGTATACAATTTTCTGTACAATTTTCTTTAAATTTTCCTTCAACTACTTAGAACAAAGGCCTGCCTAATTGGATACAATTGAAAGTTTTTTGTTTTAGTATTGACCTCATATTATATGATTTTTGGTAAATCTAACAGAAAATTGTACAAGAGAATTGAACATGTATGGCCAGGCTAAGTGAACAAACCGCAACATAAAATCCAAGGAACACACCGGACAGGTCAGGGATAAAGTTGTGAAGAAGTTTAAAGCAGGGTTAGGTTATTACAAAATATCCCAAACTTTGAACATCTTACAGAGCACTGTTCAATCCATCATCCGAAAATGGAAAGATTATGGCACAACTGCAAACCTACCAAGATATGGCCGTCCACCTAAACTAACAGGCCGGGCAAGGAGAGTATTAATCAGAGAAGCAGCCAAGAGGCCAGGCCCATGGTTACTCTGGAGGACCTGCAGAGATCAGCAGGACAACAATTAGTTGTGTACTCCACAAACCTGGTCTTTTTGCAAGAGTGACAAGAAGAAAGCCATTGTTGAAAGAAAGCCATAAGAAGTCCATTTTGGAGAAGCCATGTGGGGGACACAGCATACATGTGGAAGAAGGTGCTCCGGACATATGAGACCAAAATTGTACTTTTTGGCCTAAAATCAAAACGCTATGTGTGGCGGAAAACTAGCACTACACATCACCCTGGAAACACCATCATGTTGTGGGGATGCTTTCCTTCAGCAGGGGCAGGGAAGATAGTCAGAGTTGATGGAAGATGGATGGAGCCAAATACAGGGCAATCTTAGAAGAAAACCTGTTAGAGTCTGCAAAAGACTTGACTAGGGCGGAGGTTCACCTTCCAGCAGCACAACAACCCTAAACATACAGCCAGAGCTACAATGGAATGGTTTAGATCAAAGCATATCCATTTGTTAGAATGGCCCAGTCAAAGTCCAGACCTAAATCCAATTGAGAATCCATGGCAAGACTTGAAAATTGCTGTTTGTAGAAAGGGGGTTCTACAAAGTATTGACTCAGGGTGACTGAATACAAATGCATGCCACACTTTTCAGATATTTGTAAAAAGTTTGTAAACCATTTATCATTTTCCTTCCACTTCCACTTCACAATTACGTGCCAGTTTGTGTTGGTCTGTCACATAAAATTTCCCAAAAAATACATTTGTTTTTGGTTGTAACATGACAAAATGTGGAAAATTTAAAGGTGTAAGAATACTTATTCAAGGTACTGTACATCCTATAATCCCAAAGACTTAAATGTTGTGTTGTGTTTATTTTTTTTCTTGTGCTTTTCTGGTCTGAATGTTATTTTTACTTAAGTCTTCCACATATGGTATCCTAATATGTCATGAATCTGTAGCTAGAAAACAAAAAAAAAAAAAACACATTTATTTATTTTTTTATGAATTTAGGAGAATTCTTTTATTAAACATCAGAAAGTTGAAGTTGCAGAATATTTATTGAAAATTAATTGAGTGTTTTTTTAAAGAGACAATAGAAATTAGACAAGTTTTAAGGGAAAAACATTTTAACGTTTATTGTCCTCATCAGGTAATGTAGTGTTCATGTTGTCTCATACTTACTCCAATGTTAGGTGCAATCTAACTGATTTCATGAGATCTCCTCTGCCTGCTATTTTAATTAAATCATCATTGGAGTACCGTCATCTGTATTTTTTATGCCTCAGTAGCAAGCTAGATTTGCACCGACCTAGAGTGGTAATACTTGAGTAAGTTGGCATTAGGGATTCTGGTAAGGCATCGGTGTACGTTGTTGCTTCAAAGGTAAAAAACAGGCAAAGAGTTATTTGTTTAATCTGGAAGTGACCTGGCTAGGCAGCTTCTAATGTACATCTTTTTTTGAGTAGGTACACTGGCTATTACAAGAAGCGTTTTTTCCTTTCTTCATTCGATTTTTAAGAAGTCACAGGCTGAGTTTATTATCATGGAGGCTCCTAAACATGTTCTGTTCTTAGAGTAAAGTGTATTTGTATTTTTCAGTTCTAGATAGGGAATTCAGTTTAAAGTGGGGTATGGATGATAAAACATTTTGTCAATTTTTGTATTGCAGTCTGTTATCTATTGGGGAGATTTCCCTTAACAACTTGTTCTGGGGACACAACATGACATCAGTTAAAATCACCAAAAAGTTAAGCGAAATACCCTTTGAAGCTATTGCCATGACAACAGGTAATCAAAAGATATGGGAAAGATATATCATCACTCTGACCTCTCCCGCAACACAGTGCTTGCTAAATATAAAAGTACTCTCAGTAATCCAAGTATAGATGACTCCCCACAAATGGGGACTTAAATATAGGTAGCAAACAAATACTAGTGGAAGTGCAGTGCTGTAAACATAAAAAAAGGGTTAAGTCAAGAAAAATATTCCAAAGGACTTGCAAGCACCTCTGAATAAAGTGCAAAGTGCTACAATATAAATAAAATACCAAAACTATATATGATAAATATATACATAAAGTATTCAAAAAATTGTGTCGCCACTAGAGGGCTTAACTAGAGTGCATTATTACAAAAAAGAGATTTACATACAAAGAGTGGGTGAATCTATACAGTCAATAAATTGGTGATTAAACAAATAAAAAGTCCAGATCGAAATAAATATTTTCAGTATAGACTGTGTACTGCAAATATTTAGATCAGGACTTTTGTTTTGTTTGTTTAATCACTGATTTATTATTATTATTATTTCAGGTACTTGTATAGCGCTGCCAATTTACGCAGTGCTTTATATATACATTACACTTTCACATCAGTCCCCGCCCTCAAGGAGCTTACAATCTATGGTCCCTAACTCACATTCATACATACATAGTAGGACCAATTTTATACAGGATCCAATGAACCTACCAGCATGTCTTTGGAGTGTGGGAGGAAACCGGAGTACCCGGAGGAAAGCCACGCAGGCACAGGGAGAACATGCAAACTCAAGGCAGGTAGTGTCGTGGTTGGAATTCGAACCAGCGACCCTCTTGCTGCTAGGTGCTAACCATTACACCACTGTGCCGTTATTGACTGTATAGATTCATTCACACTTTGTATGTAAATCTCTTTTTTGTAATAATAATAATTTATAATATAGTTCTTGTATTTTATTTATATTGTAGCACATTATTCAGAGGTGTTTGCAAGTCCTTTGGAATATTTTTCTTGACTTAACCCTTTCTTTGTTTACAGCACTGCACTTTCACTAGTATTTGTTTGCTACCTATATTTCAGTCCCCATGTGTGAGGAGTCATCTACATTCAGATTATTGAGAATACTTTTATATTTAGCAAGCGATGTGTTGCGGGAGAGGTCAGAGTGATATCTTTCCCATATCTTTTGATTACCATTTGGCTTTAGCAGGTTGGGCCACAGCAGCTGCTTTTAAAAAAATAAAAACTTAAAATAAATTGGTCACATTTTAAGTTTTTTTTAGTTTACTTATTCACAGTTTATTTCTTGCCGCGGGTGATTTACCATATCTTTCATAACAGGTGTCTCTAGAATAAGTTTTCCCTTTACCTCCTGTTGAACTTACAGCTGTAAATGTTGGAGTTTATTTTCTGTTCTGGTGTCAGTGGTCTCAAGGAGTAAAAGAGGGCGAATCTCCCTAAAGGAAAAACAGACAGCAATAAAAGCTTAACAGGGGTTCTAACCACTCCCAATTCTATACAACATAACAGCATTAAAGTGACCCTAAACTCTGATTTAAAAAGAAAAATCCTTTTTTAAAAAGTATTAACTCACAAAAGCGTATTCTATTGTTCTCAGCCTCCTCCAAATTCCTTTTTTTCTTTTGAGCTGGTGTGATCTAACTGTTAGAGGGAGGCTATGTTGGCTCCCCATGGCCCCACTGTATGTAAGAACATGGGAACGTAACCAACCTCTATTGCTTGCTTCCAATATGGGCTAGGAACTATGGATTATCGAATTTGTCGTGTGCATAGACTGCAACTATTGTGTACTGCTCGTTCCAAACAAAGTGCAAAAGCGCAGAAAAAGTGTTTTGGGAAATCAGAAGGTATTACAAAGAATCAGAAAGCACAGTAAGGACCAGCTTCATGAAAAATAGATTAGAGGGCCATTAAGTAGTAAATGCGTATTGATTATTTTTGGAGAATAAAGAAACTGGTAGTGTAGTTTAACTTGTGAGGTTTGATTCAAGATGTTGTTCAAAGTTCTGTCACTAGGTGGCACTCTGACATAGTTAGAATTCTTTGTGCAGTTTATACCAAAATTTTAGCAATGTGTTGGAAGCAGAGACCCAGTATATGGCCCTTTTTTATATATAGCATATTCTATTGATAATCGAACTATTGACCCTTTTGTAGGTCATGAAAAAATGACAAGACATCTACCCTTGCTGTATGTGTTTCCTATACATAGTAATTTTGTCTCGATTACTGCCTTATAAACATGTAAGCTGTGTACATGTAAGTTTTCTTGTATAAGGGCATGCCGACTGTGTGGACTTTAGCACTAGATAATAAAGAAACAGGCGTTAGAGGCAGTTCTCTAAAGAATAGCCATATATGTAATAAAAATAATATTGCTAAACACCATTTAGTGTATAGTCATAATTTATTTATTTAAGGGTAAAGTAAAATCACAGTTTAATTTTCTAAGAGACTCCAGTGATGAGATCTTGGATATGGACCGGTGCAACTGCAGTTAAAGGCTCACCTTGTTATATTTTGAATTAATTTATTTGAGGGTGCTAGCATAGGAATGTGAACACTCCTGTTGTAGTGGGAGAGGGCAAAAAGTGAAAACCAAGATTAGGACAATTTCGCTGCTGCCCCAAGATATACCAGACACCAGCGGGAAACCTATACTACCAGACTCTAGTTATAGAAGTATTACCTTGGAGTGGATTCTCCTAATTATCAGCATAAAAAACAATGATGATGTAAAAAGTGTGATAACCCATCACGGATGTTCAGCAATTGATGGATCTGACTATAAAAAGTCTACATGCAGTTGCATACGGTCTAGTTGCTTTGTATGTTATGAGTGCATATTGCACTGGCTAAGCCCTCCATAGACAATTCGACCCATGTATGGACAGGCTGAATGTACCCAAGTTGATTACGGTCTTACTGACGAGGATGCAGTGGCGTACCGTGGGGGGTGCAGGGGGGGGGGGCGGCCGCTCCGGGTGCAACATCTGGGGGGGCGCATCAAGCAGTGTCACTCTGTCTGACATTATACACAGTATCACACACTGTCTGCGGTTGCCGCCATCTTTAGGCTGGGAGATGTCCAGGGGGCGCCCTATGGATGAAAATGGCGGAGCTGGACTGTGCCTCACCTGTCCATTGGCATAGGGTGGGGTGCGGCGCATGTGGAAATGTTACAAGCCAATCCCCGCCTGTGCCGCCTCTCCTCACAATCGGCTGCATGTTCAGAAGAGCTCAGTCAGCTCAGCGAGTCAGCAGCCTGGCACTGTCACAGAGTCAGTAATCATTCATCTATCTATCTTTCCCTGTTGTCGTGACACTCATCCAGCCGTTGTGAGAGGTGAGGTGAGACCGTTGTTTCTGGAGTGATACACCAGGCATCTGGGGGGTGGGAGCAGCCTGGACTGGAGAACACTGACTGCAGACTGGCAGGAATGGAGGGAAGAGGAGGGGGAGGGGAGCAGCCTGGACTGGAGTGGAGAGCCCTGACTATGTATAAAGTAGTGCAGTGTGTAGTGTAGTGCAGTGGACAGTGTAGTGCAGTGGGCAGTGTAGTGTAATGGACAGTGTAGTGTGTAGTGCAGTGCAGTGGGTAGTGGACAGTGTAGTGCAGTGGGCAGTGTAGTGTAATGGACAGTGTATTGGGCAGTGTAGTGTAGTGGGCAGTGTAGTGGTCAGGTAGAAATCAGGTAGGTCAGTGTAAGGGTCAGGGCCGTGGACAGGTAGGTCAGTTTAGAGGTCAGTGTAGTGGCCAGTATAGGAATCAGGTAGGTTAGCGTAGTGGACAGGTAGGTCAGTATAGGAATCAGGCTGGTCAGTACTATTGTAGGAAGGGACTCGGGGAGTGCTAAAAGTCCGCAGGTTTTGGGGCGCAAATTACTTGCCTTGCCCCGGGCGCTGACAACCCACGCTACGCCACTGCGAGGATGGCTTTCCCCACCCCACCTCGCCAGGAGAATACATTGGCTTGGTGGGAGGAATTTCCCTGTCATCACGGTCTGTGTTGATGGGGGAATTGAATGGGAACCTGCAGTTGAAGGAAAGAAATTCACTCCATATATGGCCTGCCTATGGCTAACAATAGAGGGACTATATTTGGGATCTGGCATGTAAGTACAATTGGCTTATTTTACAGCTTTTTGTTCCATGTATGGGCAGGGAGTTTTTAGAGGAGGTGATCTACTGATTTACTTCTCTACAACCACTCTGATGGGTTTTCCTCGCTCAATCACTGCAGGCTATAGCCAGCACCACCGCTCCGTGTATTTTGATGGTGGGGAAATCTCCCCATTGTTAGAATAAAATAGCTCAGTGAGGGGGATGCTCCCATCTACCATGGATGGGGTAATTGAGGAGTTGTCCCTTTTTTTTTTTTTTTCTTTTTCAAACTCCCAGGTTGGAAAAAAATGAGTCCTCTATGGGCAGCTCTAGAGTGCTCCATGAAGTTGTAAGGTCAGCTCTGTAAATACTGACATTTCTCCAGAATGTCAGAAAATGTGCTTCCAGCTATCAGGGCAATTGTAATGAATAAGTCAAATTGAAATATTTTCATTAAGCATATACCATATTTTCCAAATTGATTTTCTGCCTTAGATATCAGTTTAATAAATGATCTACATTCTCTTTGTGCTAAATAGCATTCCTCTTTACTCGGAACAAGTAGAGTACCAGACCTAAATTCAAAGAAATACTAAATTGGCTTCTGTTTTTGTAGCGTAAGTATCTTTGGCACGAGACAGGTGACCTTGCAGTACAGAGTAGACACGTCTCCCTTACTTAGGTGTGTCAAAGTGCTTATTGTTGTTTGGTGCTGTGCAGCAGACTGGAATGAATGTTGGACTCAGACAGCTTGCACAGGAGCCAAAACTGCAGTGCATTTTTCTAGACCGATTAAAGATCTGCTGTGCTATGAATTGCAGCCATACTGAAAGTATTATTTCACTGTAAAAGTGATGGTCTCCTGTATAGCCATTATTGTATATTACAGAAATCTATGGATACAGAATCCCTACTCCTAGTGCACCCTGTATTTGAGAAAAAAAGAATACATCAACTTTTTCTTTTTTTTTTGCAATATATGCCGTACTGGCGAGTTTCCCTTCACTTCCTGTCCACTAGCCATGACAGGAAGAGAGAAGAAATCCCTCTAAAGTAAGGGAAATACCTGGTTGTCACCAGAACTAGTGATTTCCCATCTATTCCTGTCCTGACGACCTAAAATTTGGGAATTTATTACTTTTGCAGGATGTGAAATCCGCAATGGCAGCCTCCATGGTTTCCCCTAGGATAGGTTTCTTTAATTATGTACTGTGAACCGGCGGTATGGCAGGTATGTAAGGTGAAGGCTAAGCGCTTTAACTAATGAATATACAGTTGGGAAAATTATTTTTTGATCCCCTGCAGATTTTGTAAGTGTGCCCACTTACAAAGGAAAAAAGGGTCTATAATTTTTATCATAGGATGTTTTTTAAATGATAGAGACAAAATATTAACCAAAAATCCTGAAAAATCACATGATACAAATGTTATGAATTGTGTTAGAGTTCAGTGAGTAAAATAAGTATTTGATCCCCTACCAACCAACAATAATTCTGGCTCCCACAGACTGGCTACAGGTGCACAGATTAGTCCTGCCAATTTAAGAAGGTGCTCCTAACGACAACTTATGTGTATAAAAGACACCTGTCCACAGAATCTCTTCTATTCAAACATCACAGTCATGGGCAAGACCAAAGAGCTGTCAAAGGATGTCCGGAACAAGATTGTAGACCTGCACAAGGTTGAAATGGGCTACAAGATCGTCAGCAAAAAGCTCAGTGAGAAGGAGACAACTGTTGGATCGATTTTTCGCAAATGGAAGAAATACAAAATAACCATCAATCTCCCTTGGTCTGGAGCTCCAGGCAGGATTTTGCCTCATGGAGAAAGGATGATCATGAGAAAAGTGATGGATCAGCCCAGAACTACTTGAGAGGAGCTTGTGAATGATCTCAAGGCAGTTAGGACCACATAAATGCAGTGAAAAAACTATCAGCGCAAAGCCAGGTGATAAATAAATGTGCGTGTAAATACAATATCCAACAAATCAATGTGCATAAATAAACAAATAAATCCGGCTGCATACACTAATCGTGTCCACACCTCGCAATCAAAAGCCTAAAAAATCAAAACGTGATGCGCCAGATGTGCACAAAATAGGTGATCTCATGAAAACAATATGATAGGTGATCTCATGAAAACAATATAGTGTCCATATAAATAGGTGCTACAAAATAGTGAATGATGTATCCAAGTGTCCAAAGGTAAAGCCTCAATCCCGTGAGAGTTGATAAGGAAACACCAGGTGTGTCAAATCCCTTCACCAGTAAAATTGGCCTCTCACCTTAACATCAGACCCAAACGGGCCAGCATAAGCATATAAGGGGATAAAAGACTCCACAGATGACTCTCCAGCCTTCACCTCCGGAGGTCGCCAGGACATAAAATAAAGATACAAGGCAGAAATCTAGAAATCATATACAAACAGAGAGCACTAGATTTCTGCCTTGTATCTTTATTTTATGTCCCGGCGACCTCCGGAGGTGAAGGCTGGAGAGTCATCTGTGGAGTCTTTTATCCCCTTATATGCTTATGCTGGCCCGTTTGGGTCTGATGTTAAGGTGAGAGGCCAATTTTACTGGTGAAGGGATTTGACACACCTGGTGTTTCCTTATCAACTCTCACGGGATTGAGGCTTTACCTTTGGACACTTGGATACATCATTCACTATTTTGTAGCACCTATTTATATGGACACTATATTGTTTTCATGAGATCACCTATCATATTGTTTTCATGAGATCACCTATCTATTTTGTGCACATGTGGCGCATCACATTTTGATTTTTTACAGTTAGGACCACAGTCCCCAAAAAAACCATTGGTAACACAATTCTCTGCCATGGACTGAAATCCTGCAGCGCCCGCAAGGTCCCCCTCAAGAAGGCACATCTAAAGGCTCGTCTGAAGTTTGCCAATGAACATCTAAATGGTTCAGAAAAGGATTGGGAGAAAGTGATGTGATCAGATGAGACCAGAATTGAGCTCTTTGACATTAACTGGACTCACCATGTTTGGAGGAAGAAAAATGCTGACTATGACCCCAAGAGCACCATCCCTACAGTCAAGCATGGAGGTGGAAACAATATGCTTTGGGGCCGTTTCTCTGCTAAAGGTACAGGCCGACTTTGCTGCATTGAGGGGCCATGTATTGTAAAATCTTGGATGAGAGCCTTCTTGTCTCAGCTAGAACCCTGAAGATGGGTCGTGGATGGGTCATGGATGGGTCTTCCAGCATGACAATGACCGAAAACATACCGCCAAAGCAACAAAGTGGCTCAAGAAGAAGCACACTAAAGTCTGGGAGTGGCCTAGCCAGTCTCCAGACCTTAATTCTATAGAAAATTTATGGAGGGAGCTGAAATTTCAAGTTGGCAAGCGACAGCCAAGAAACCTTAAGGACCTAGAGAAGATCTGTAAAGAAGAGTGGACCAAAATCTCCCTCCTGAGATGTGTGTAAACCTGGTAACCAACTACAAGAAACATTTTACCTCTGTGCTTGCCACCAAGGGTTTCTCCGCAATCATGTTTTGCTTGGAGATCAAATACTACTTTTACTCTGAACTGCAATTCAATTTATAACATTTTTTTCATGTGTTTTTTTACAGGATTTTTGGTTGATATTCTGTCTCTGATTTAAAATACACCTATTCTAAAAAATGTAGACCCTTCATTTTGTTGTAAGTGGCAAACTTACAAAATCTGCAGGGGATCAAATGATTTTTTTCCCCATTGCATATCCCCTAGGTACATTAGTTGGAGCACTTGTCCTTCATATAGGAAGTAAATTTATTTGTAAAATTGAATTTTGAAAATGTAGCCAACTAACACATAGCATTACTGAAATTGATTGCCCTTTCATTTATATGTATAGATCATCCTTCTTTTCTGTTTATTTTCATCAGTTGATTTTGTTTGCCATTGTCTCATTTCATTTTTTTTGTTTTTGCTTTGTTTTCTTTTTTTTTCGTTTTTAACGTTCATTTGCTTCCATCCTTCAGCCCATCGTTTGTATCTTAGTCCCATGGAAAATTTCATTGTTACTCGACTGCTGACTCCAACGCACTCTTCCTTATCCAGGAGCAGGAGTGCAGCCGTGCTAAACGAGTCATGTCATTCCATGTCAGGTAATGTGCGAAAGAAAATTGAAGTGATTAGGTGAACAGCCATGAGATCATAACCTTTAAAGTAAATGTGGGAGACATGTATGCTCTCTAGGTCATTCCAAACATTCAGTCTCGTTACTCCTTAAAGCGCATCAACCATGGTGGTGGCTGCATTATTTTTCTTTTTTTACTTTTTCACCTAGTGAATTTGCCAATTTCAGTCCTACAATGACAACACACTCTCCCTTCTGTTTTAGGAGAGCAGAAACCTGAAACGACTATGAAGCCCCGCCCCTCTTTTATTGTCAATAACTTAGGAGGTTGTGGTTCTGTAGTTCTCAGAGAACAATGTAATTAAGAACAGTCAGCATAGGCAGAGAACACTGGAATTTCTTAATGGACACAATTTCTGGCAAGATCAGCAAGTATTTTTTGGACTCCTTAGGCAGATATATCAAAACACTTTTAATTATATATTTAACAGACTAAAAGGGACCAAATAAGTTAAGTTTGAGAGGGTTTATATACACTTTAACAGTGTTTTGAGCAAGGCATTCATTTCCTATATAGATTTATCTGCCAACTTGTACAGGCAAAAAAGTGTGTCTTGAGAAACCCCAAAACCATGGCATGCTAACGCTTATGGTCTTGAAGTGCATTGGGCTTAAAAACTAGCTTCACCAATCTACTTAGCATTGCCATTAACTGTTCATATGATTTTTAGTTTCCATTGGCACAATGGCTAAGCGATTGTATGATTGCTTCTCACACAAGGCCATAATTAAAGGAGTCTTGCTTCTGCCACAAGATTCCTTGCCATAGCTGGATCAAAATTTGGCTGATTCAGCAGGTACTGGATACATTTTGATTGTCTCCTGCCATTTCCGCTCTACACAAGTCTGTCTCATGATCTAATTTTGTTCATTATCAGATGCAGCCAGTCGAGGGAGTCACTACAATGGCACAGCTGGAAGGATTCCACAATGCACTTTTCTTGTGTGGATGGGGGAATCTGTTCGTTTTTTTTTTTTCAGCTAGGTTAAGCTATGGGCAGCTTTAGACTACAGTCACGAAGATCTGAATGGCAACAGTAGTTAGGCTAAACTCTTTTAGAAAGGAATCCAAGGGAAATTCAAAGCACAAGAATGTGAATCAACTTGCCTAAAACCACACAACTATTACAAATATCAAATTTTAAAGTAGCCAGACTTCACTAAATGAACAATGTATAGTGAACAACTAAACAATAAAAGTTGCACTGTCCCTTTTAATGCAAAAACCTCAATAAATAGATATAAATAATAAAATAATAAAAGTAATTCATAAATGCATCAAATTTTAACTAATTCATAAAGAGCTTTTCAGAAATAAAGTGCTTTTCAAAAATACATAAATATACACAATTTATAATAATTATGGTGCGTATAAATGAAAAGTCCCAATGAATGAAAATTCAGTTTCCCAACAAAGTGATCAGCTTCTGGATGGACATATGGAGAAAAAGGTACCACCGGGGATAAATTGCATGCCACAGGACCACTCCACCAGAAAGGGTTAATAAGCTCCCTACCTAATGGATAGATTCCACACAGAGATAGATTCTACACATTAAGCGCCTTGCTGCTCTGCACCAACTTGTGCTCTGGTCTCAAAAATGGCCAACCCTGCAGTCTCTGATGCACATGCTCCATATAAAATAAAGTATAGAAGGGACCAACATAGTGCAATATGTATGGCAAATGGTTTACTAAAATAGGGAAGTACACTTACATCAAGCTTCAGGCAAAAACCACATGATCATGAATGGCATAGCACACACACCACCGGAGTATCCTCCCGGTGTGCGTAATGACATCACGTGTGCATCCCTTTCCAACGCGTTTCTCCATCAGGGCGAGCGTCAGGGTAACAGTCAGCTCTGTTCCCTTGACGCTTGTTATAGAGACACATGTTGGGTGGGGCCGCACACGTGAAGTCATTCTGCACCCTGGGAGGATACTTATTAATCTTAGGAGCTTATTAATCCTTTCTGGTTGAGTAGTCCTGTGGCACGTCTTTTATCCCTGAGGTTACCTTTTTCTCCATATGTCCTTCCAGAACAAAATGCCAAGTTTCATAAATCCTAACTGTGTTCCTTCGTAAAATCATACCTCTTTGTATGACCTATTTTAGGTGACAATATACAACTGATTATAAAACATAAATTCAATTAAGACTAAACTTGACATTAATTTGTTTAATGATTTTAATTAAAAGATTACTGCACAGTGTGTTTGACAGAAGTAGGATGATTTTGTAACTATTACTCTTTCTGCATTCCAGTTTCTCAAACACACTGTTCCAAAGCACCCTGCTTCTCTGTCTTGTCTTCCAGAGTCTCCTGTCAGGGTAACCGAGAATTTCCTTAGATTCTATAGGTCAACTTCTTATCATTGTCAGAGGAAGTTGAAGATCAGTGGGAAAGGAGAAGGGCTTGTGTTTAATTTAATGGCATAACTTAGGAGTGCCACGTTTTTACAACAGTCTTTTTTTTATTTTATTTTTTCATCCCTAATTAACCTTCCCAAATAGTCCCTAACATACCAAATCTTTGCTTTTTGAGTTCAGATCCACTTTAAGATGGAGGGTAAGCTACATATGCAGTTGATTTATTCAATTTTCCCATTTATTGCTTTCATTTCACTTTCCAACCCATCATTTTCATTATTTGTTGTAACTTATTCATATATTTATTAACATTTCTAAAAGGGCCAGTAGAACTAATCATTTCTTTCCCAGCATGAAAATTAAATTTCATACAAAATTGTAATTTGTTTGTAAAAGTAGCAATATACCAGCAAGGTATTTAACATTTAGGTTTATTTAGTCAAGAAACAAGTGCAGTAATGCAGAACAACCAATCAAAATGTACCTTTGTTCCTTAACTATATATTTTATTGTATATTGTTTTTTTTTCTTTTCCTGATTGATTGCTTTATTCAGATCATGGTAACACTGTCTTACGAAGTATAGCTTAAAACTGGGTTAATGGCAGAAATTTATTGGAGTGTTGGAAAATATTTCCCCTTACAATCAGATCTTAAATTACCATATTTTTTTTATTAGATTTTTGGTTAGCTGGGTTTACTGGCCCTTTAGCTTTTCCGTGCCTACTATTAAGCAATCCATGCAGAAAAAAATTGCGTCTAGGAGTCCTCAAAAATGGCTCTTTGGGAGATGTAGTTAGATTTAATTTTAAGTGTCCAGAAAAAAGCATCTCAAGTATTATTTTCAGTTGTATTAGTATGCAGTGCTGAGGACATTTTATGAATTAAAAGAAAGAAAACTTAACATTGTCCATCCGTAATTGCTGTACATTATTTCCTTTTTTTGTCCTTCTGGCGTTCTGTTAGTAAAAGCTGTTAGGTTACTTTATTTGCATCCAAAATCAGTATCATGGAAGCATAGGTTTACTAGTAAAATATGCAATATACATATGTTTCTAAAAGTTATTTGTCTGTAGGACCTTCTTCTGGTGGATAGTGACCCTATGTTATACGGTATAGGAATTTAACATATTCTTGTATTTCCCCTTTCTTCTTCTGCTGTAATTTTCCCACTTTACCATCTTGTGTTCCTTGCCTTTACACTGTAACTCTTTAGTCTATCATGTGTGTCCTCGT
The DNA here is from genome assembly GCF_965119305.1 of Pelophylax lessonae. Classification (NCBI taxonomy): domain Eukaryota; kingdom Metazoa; phylum Chordata; class Amphibia; order Anura; family Ranidae; genus Pelophylax; species Pelophylax lessonae. Next base: position 172,869,419 of record NC_138769.1, read on the forward strand.
GTAGCCCCTGCTAGTCCTCTTAAATCTCCCTACAAGTCTTCCCCTTCACGGAGTACTGAGCGGAAGAAGACCCTGCCATCCCCTAGCGCAACAGATGGAGCAAAGACACCAACTACCCCAGAGTCACAGGTGAACCATTTTCTATTTGCTACTTTCATTTCACCCTGAAACATCTAACTTCTATATGTCAGAACACTGCAAGTTCAAACATTACTTTTCAACACGCTGTCGCAGCTTGTCCAGTTGTCTTGTTTGGGCCACAGCAGAAGTGCTATGTGTACTTGTGAACATCCCAGCTGCTTTTCCAGCTGAAAATAAATGCATCACCTAAAGCTATATAGCAGGCATGTCCAACCTGCGGCCCGGTACCTCAGGCAATGCGGCCCACTGCCCCCTGACAATTTTTTTTTTGCTGGGGAGGAAGGAAGTCCGGTCGGGGGCACGGCCACATCAGCTGCCAACTAACGGTAGGCAGAGGCTGCCTCAGAGGGAAGGGGAGGGGGGGGGGAGCGGAGCATGTGCAGTGTTTCTGACTCCTAACACCATGACCACTTCAAATCACTGAAGTGGTCATGGTGGTTAGAGTGTTCCTTTATTATCGCTCAGAAGAAGTAAACCTCTGTATACTGATTCCATTTCATTTGATCATCCTCTAGTTGTGTAAAATTAGTGTGAGGGGCGTGGCGGCGCGGGAAGGGAGCAGCTGCATTTTATTACTTATATACCTTAACTATAGAACATATTTTAGATGCGGCCCGAGAAAATTTCTCGACACTCAATGTGGCCCAGAGAAGCCAAAAGGTTGGACACTCATGCTTTATAGCATAATGGTACCTAGAGAAAATTATTGCAGGTAAAATAATTTTTTAAATTATTTTATCCACTGAAAATTAACAGACATGGTCTCCTCTTAAATTTATACTTTAATTTATTTTATCATATATGGTATAAAAATATGGTTTCTTGACTTCAAGCCTGATTTCAATTGTCTGCCAATATCTGTAATATGTTCAGTTCGGGCAGATCAGTGGAAATGGTTCAGGGTGTTGTCTTAATTGTGTGATTCTTTTATAATGGCTATGCTATGAGGTTAGGCATGCCTATTTGCTGTTTTCATGAGCATGGCAACAAGGTTTACCACTATTTCCACCATCTGATTTTCATAGTGAGTTGACAGCCAGTCAGTACCATGCCCTGTTATCTGTGACTCACCCAACCAGCTCATGTATAGAATTATTAGATTACAGTTTTGTCAGCTCATCTGACTCTTCTCACATCTGGTCTTTTTATCAAATGTAATCAAAGCAAGGACCAAAGGGCTTAATGAATCTATTTGCTTTATCTTGGGTTTAGAAATTTGGTCAATTTTAAATGTTTAGTTTATGGTTTGTACTAAGATGAAGAGTAAGGTTGGGTTTAAGAACTATGTTTTATAAAGTTTTATTTTAAAGTTGTAGGCCAGGTCCGAGTAATTGATGAGTTACCCAGGTTTATAATTTTGTGTGCTATATAATTTTGTTTTATTTATTTTTGGGGGGTAGGTGTGATCACCATTTTGCACGATATATGCTCTTGAATTGATAAAAAGGAGGCTTGTGGCAGGAATTAATTTTATACATGTCCCTGTATAGTGGCTATGTGAAGTTTTTGATTGGTAGTTCAGCCAGCAGCCTGTCTACATGTGTGCTTTCTTGAATATTCTGATCGGCAGTAAGTGGTGTTTCTGAATGCCCTAATATAGATTTACTACGATGAGCATTTTTGGTCTTTTTTTTTAGGAGTACTTAGTGTAGTAGCTAAGAGCAACCAAGTAAAAATTAATCTTGTCTGAGTTAGACTCTGAGAAGAGTGATTTCTTATTAGTCCGTATGGTGTACTGCGTTTTCAGGAAAAATCTGCATTTCATGGTCTCTCTCACCTGAGCAAATAGAGCAGAACCTTATATTCGGCTTAGAGCATGTTTTAGCTAAAAAAAATTGTAAATCATTAAGGCTTTCCGATTGTAGTATCATAAAAAACAGAATATAGAAATAGTTTATTATTTTCGACCTAACATTCACTTCATAATCGTTCATTAGTAGACATTTCCTGTTTTTGCCCTTTTACCATATTTTCCTTATTGGAATTTAGACAGTTATAAATTTTAGTGCACTTTTACTTCCTCCATATAAGATTATATGGCTGTCTGTCTGAGCAAACATGTCAACTGTCACCTGATCCAGGGAAGATCAGGCGGCTGCATCTGTGGATTTTTACTCCCTATCCAGGTGAGAGATTACCATATATTTACTGTGAAAAGATGTTCAACCTGTGTGATTATGCTAAAATGTAATTTTACATTTTATTGCGTGGTTAATTTTCAACTGTAATCTTGACCAGTTTGGGATTTATGGTTTTAGATTAACTGTTCTTTTCCCAAGTGCTCCAGATTTAGTTTGGTTTTCTAATTTTATAGCCTGAAAAGGTAAAGAAAGAAAAACGGGCTACAACTCCTGTACAAGCCAGTACCCTGGGTTCTCCTCTTAGAAGATCTGAATCCCCTGCAACCCTGTCCAAAAGGTCATCTTCTCCAGCAACACCAAAGTATGATTTCAGATAGAACACTATGGATGTATTCTGTTCTTCTCTGCTAGACCTTATATAAACCTTTCTAGAGATTTAAATAGAAAAAAATGCTTCTTACAACATTCAATGAATGGGAATATTCACTTTAGTCATCAGCTACTTGAGAAGCCAACTCTGGGCAAGTTGGATAGAGTGAAGAAAAGTTGCCAAGTCACTTTTGTACTTTCACCTCTTTGTCACACCATAACACACAAGGTGTCACCAGGAGAGGAAATTACTTGAAACCTTCTCAATGCAGACACACATCAATAAGCATTTGACAGGGGTTCTAACTCTACTCTTTAAACATTACTATTAATGTCTCCATTAAAGAGAGACTTTACTTCCTGTTCCAGTTAAAAAAATAGACCTGATGAAGGGCATTTATGAAGCTGTGGTGTGGCTTCAACATGGTCATATTGCTGCTTTAATGAAAGTATATAATATACACTATACATTTACAAAGGTGCTTATTGCCCTGCTGCCTTTAGGACAAGCTGGTGGAGTGCTAATCAAATGGAGTTTGTAGGAAAAAAGAGAAGAGCACTGTAACAGTTTCTCCTCCAATCAGAGTCTGCAGTGTAAAGCAGAGGGAACTCTGTAGGATACCATCGGTTCAATACTGCTGCATGCGTTTTGTTAATGGGTGGCAAAATGCAGATTGTGGTTATGAGTGTTACTGTGGAGTATAGTGATATCTCCATTATTAAAATCTGCAGAGTAAAATGAAGAGGGGGCTTATTCCAGCACATTGGAAAATTGAAATGCTAACATAGGCTGAAAATAGTGCTAGACATTTAATAATTTCCCCAGAATCGCCGCTGAATACTGTAAAAAGGAGCAGGACATGAAACAGATGGATGCATCATGGTTAAACATGGGTTTTGATTAAAGGGATGTGGAGTTTAAAAAGGTACCCAGGGTGGAGGTAGAGCCTACAGCAGTTAAATATATGCTTTGTTTCTAACCTATATTAAAAAAAAAAAAGAAAAAGAAAAGCTATGTTAGAATCTTAGTTATTGCTTCTATTAAATTCCAGGTTATCACTGTAAACTTGCATGTTTTTGTTTTTTGGGGGTTTTTTCGACTAATTTACAATGTTTGTTGTTTGGATTGTAGCAGAATTCATTGCTTGTACATATATTTTTATTTGCAGATCACTTTCAAAGTCGTATGCACAGTCTCCAGTGAAAAACAACAAACCGTTCCCAGCATCTCCTATGAAAACCCGATCTAGCCCAAATAACAGCCAAGATGCACCTAAAAAGAGATCTGAGAAACCCAAAACAAGTCCTGAAACAGAGGAACATCATGTGGAAGTGAAAACAGAATCATCCAAACCAGAGAAAAATCTCTCCACTAGTGAGAAGAAAGATGCTAATGAAAGTGAGTAATATTTTATATTATAACATATATGTTATAACGCTCTAGAGTTGCTGCATACTTCTAGGACCATGATTGTGAACCCATGGCATGCAGAACCCTCTGTGGGCACACAAGCTATAGTCTTCTGAGCAGCTCAGGGCACACAAAGGATCCTTACACTTCACTAGTGGGACAAAGCGTCCAATGTCCCGGCACTGTCCCAGCACTGCCTGCCTCCTCCGGATTACACACAGCACTTTGACTCACAACTCTTTGGAGAATATGCTGCAGGGCCACCTCACGGACCGGCAGGAAAGGCAGCCAATCACCTCCCTCTGTCAGGGAATATACAGTCAATCGACTGTCGCGGGAGGAGAAGTGGGCGTTTGTTTGCCTGCGGGTTGCCTGAGTGCAGCTGCTTTGTTCTATTGGGGGGGGGGGGGGAAGCCCAGAGATGAGGCCGGAGCTGCCAGTGATGGGCCGCGCCACGTGACCCTGTTCTGTGCTATGGTGATAGGAGAGATGTGTGTGGGCAGAGGGAGCATGACTGGCTGTAACAATACAAACATCTTCCAGGAAGAGGTCTCTGTTACAGGAAAACTTCACAAATCATCTTTATTACTGTAGCTGGCAATTACACTGTAATGATTGCAATTGCGGCACCACTGTTCTACCACAGCATAGGGGGTGCTGAGCTGCAGAGGGGGGAACCAGATGTGCGATGTGCTGTATTTCAATGCGTGATCCCCATGTACTACATGGCGATGTGCTGCATGGTGATGGATGTTGGTTTTGTGTTGCAGTTTGGGCACTTGGGCTCAAAAAGGTTCGCCATCACTGTTCTAGGATCTCTCACAAGAGACCTAAAGGTGTACACACTGGGGTTAGTTTGCTCAAACTGGAGAGTGCAAAATCTGGTGCAGCTCTGCATGGAAACAAATCCCCTTCCGGTTTTTTTTTTTTTTTGTTAAAGCTTAATTGAACAAGCTTATGTTAGAAGCGGATTGGCTACCATGCACAGCTGCACCAGATATTGCACTCTCCAGTTTTAGTAAATCAACCCCAATGTGTCCCCTACCAAAATAACTGGTAGAGCAAAGGCATCATTTTCCACAACTCAGACCCCAGTGGAGAAGTGAGGTATAATCCTGCCAAGTAACAGTAGGAGGGTTTTTGGTATAATACAGTTAAGTCAGGGCTTGACAAATGTGCTTGAAATCTAGGAGCCAGCTAAAAAATGTAAGGAGCCAGTTTGTTTGTTTTTTTGCGCATGCTTAATGCCCGGCTTCTGTCGGACTGGCTGCCATACACACGGGCCCAATGGCGGCCAGTTTTTATTGAACCGGTTAATGTTGCCCGGCATTCGACCCATGTGTACTTGGTTTACTTCTTCTGAGAGATATTAAAGGAACACTCCAACCACCATGACCACTTCAGTGATTTGAATTTGTCATGGTGGTAGGAGTCCGAAACCGTGCACATGCTGGGATATTTACAATTATGTGCTGGGGGCTAGTTGCACCCCTAGCACATGTTACTTACTGCTGACTGTTACTGTTGGCGGTGTTATACTGCTGACGGGTACTGCTGGTGGGAAATGCAGGCAGAGAGTGTGAGGAGCGGCGCTGGAGGAAGCATGCATAGCCGATTCTTCCTGTATCTTTCCTCTCACAGGCGGAGTGCATTTGACTTCACTCCGCCTGTGACAGGACGGAGCCTGAACTATACAGGAAGCATCGGCTCTGTTCTGTCACAGCTGACACAGACAGCCGGGACATTGCGCGGCACTTGCGGGTGACTTGGCATGTCTGGCGACAAGACACCTGCCGCAGTGTAGCCCAGGTGCCAGGCCGCTAATTTTAGTCGCCAATGCGACCTGGCCCCTGGGGTTTGTCGAGCCCTGAGTTAAGTGAGTATATGTACCTATAATATAATAGTTCCATCACTCATCATATAAGGTATTGCATGTGCTCAGTTATATGTGCAAAGGGAGCCTTTGCTCTCCAATTATAGAAGAACTGTAGGCAACCCTTTTTTTTTTTTCATTTTGGATAGAGTAAGGGAGGGTTATAACCCGTCTGACTTTTTTTTTTTTATCGCCCTTTGTGTCCCATTGTAGATATTTCCCTTAAATTCCTACCCCATAGCCAAACAGGAAGTGAATAGATGTTCATGCAAATTGACGGAATTCCATGGGGACCTCCAGGTCACCAAAACTAGTGTCCCCATTGGAAGTCTTCCCCTCTATTACTTCTCTGGGGACAAACCAAAATTTGGGATTTTCTTTTACTTTCACTTACAAAGATAATGGTAAACAGGACAAATAGGGTGAATCTACTTAATTGGGGGCACAGACAGCAGTAAAAAAAGACAAAAAAGTTTTGCCTTTTAGTTATACTTTAAGATTCCTGGTGAGGAATGGCTGAAGGAGATCAGACACAAGATATTCTGTACATCAGCAGATATATTAAAGCTAAATTAATAAAATTTTTTTTTTTTTTACTATTTGCATACTTGTACACTAGTAGATAAGGAGCCTCTGTGACTTTTTACATATTTTCATAAAAATGTTAAAGAAGCCGGTTCAGCACTGTGGACAGCGCCAGCCTTACAAAAACTGCTGCTGCACTTTCCCCAACAGCACATTCCCTATCAACAGGGGTTTGGAGGGACTTTCTACATTGTCTGCAATTTATATTCATTTTCTGTTCCAGGTTCTGGAAAGATCACAGCAGGGACAACTGATGCTGATGAGGCTTCAAAGATACTGGCAGAGAAGAGGCGTCAGGCACGACTCCAGAAAGAACAAGAAGAGCAAGAAAGACGTGAGCGCGAGGAGGCAGAGAGGTGGGTCAGGTTGATGCTCAAAAGGCAAACTATAATAAGGACGTATAGTATAAGCTTACAAATGAATATATCAAGTTGTAATAATTTGGATAACCGTAGATGGGCATGCGCACAAACAGTGATTGCTAATTCCTTCCTAATACATCAGAGGTTTTATTACACACCCAGCAGAGTTAAAATCGATAGTTATACACACAAATACACAATCTTTCTGTGCAGATCTGGTAAATCTTTATTTACAGCTGAGCTTAACTACTTGCGCCCGTAGGATGTCCATGGATGTCAGTGGTCATACTGGGATGATTATCCCTGTATGAAAATTTTCAGCTGGCAGTTCCCTTTCTAGCAGAAGTTATTTGAGCAGCTAAAAAGCCACTCGATCACTTCTGCGTGTGGCGAAAGGAGGTCCCACCCCCCTTCCACCACTGCCTTTCTCCGGCTCTACCATCTGAGCGCAGAGCCCAGGAGCGATACAGCAACAGCTGCACAGAACAGAGAGAGAGAAACTGACATTGTTTGTTTCCTGGGTCATAGAGAGACGAAGAGGATGTCGTCTCTTCCGATTCTGCCTCTTTGTTTACCTTGCTGTTAGCGGCCAGGAAAGCAGCTGGTCAGACCGATCTGTGTCTGCATTGGAGGCCAGAGGAGAGATTTGGGGTATAAAGGCCCCTTGATCTCTCTATAAAGTGGACCTGTCACGGGCCATGATGTCACAAGGGATGTTGTTCATCCCTTGTGAAAGCAATAAAGTTAATCCTAAAAAATAAAAGTGTAAAAAATAAAGTTTTTTATTAAATAAATAATAATAATAAAAAAAATGTAAAGCACCCTGGTCCCCCGTGCTTACGTGCGAATGCAAACACATTTGTTAGTTTTGAACACATATGTAAATGGTGATTGCACCACACATGTGAGGTATTTTTGCAAACGTCAGAGCGAGAGCAATAGTTCCTCCGGACCTCCTGTGTAACTGGTAACCTGTGTAACTGGTAACCTGTACAGTCCTCCAGACTCTGGGACCTTGATTTCCAAATGAAATGCCAAATTTAGTTTCATTCAAAAAGAGGACTTTGGACCACTGAGCAGCAGTCCAGTCCTTTTTCTCCTTAGCCCAGGTAAGATGCTTCTGACGTTGTCTCTGGTTTAGGAGAGGCTTGACACAAGGAATGCGACAGTTGTAGCCCATGTCCTGGATACATCTGTGTGTGGTGTCTCTTGAACTACTGACACCAGCTTTTGTCCACTCCTGAATCTTCCCCCAAATTCTTGAATGGCCTTTGCTTTACAATCCTCCCAAGGCTGCGGTTATCCCTGTTGCTTGTGCACCTTTTTCTACCACACCTTTTCCTTCCACTCAACTTCTTGTTAATATGCTTGGATACAGCATTCTGTGAACAGCCATCTTCTGACCTTTTGTGACTTGCCCTCTTTGTGGAGGGTGTCAATGTCGGTCTTCTTGACAACTGTCAAGTCAGCAGTCTTCCCCATGATTGTCTAACCTACTGAACCAGACTGAGAGACCATGTAATGGCCCAGGAAACCTTTACAGGTGTTTTGAGGTAATTAGCTGATTCGGAGTGTGACACCATGAGTCTAGAATATTGAACTTTCACAATATTCAAACTTTCTGAGATACTGATTTTTGGGTTTTCGCTAGCTGTAAGCCATAATCCTCAAAATTAAAAGAAAGAAATTCTTGAAATATATCACTCTCTGTGTAATGAATCTTTATAATATACAAGTTTCACTTTTTGAATTGAATTACTGAAATTAACTTTTTGATATTCTCATTTTTTTGAGATGCACATGTATATAGATCAATGAATAGTTTGTATAAGGAGATATTGATAATATTTTGCCCACACATGCTTTCTACCAAACACAGCAAACTGGAATTGAAAAATGAGCTAGTGTTAAAAATGATAGCTATTCTAGTAACTGGGATTTTGAATTAAAATGTATAGCTTGCCACATTTTTGCCTGTGTTTTGTTTATGCTCTCAATTTAGTCTTTTGTTTTATTATCCAGTTGTGAGGGAAAGGAGTATCCATTTGCTTCTTTTAAAGATGCTCCAGTTGTTACACTATGTAAATAATATCCCTTTGCCGTCTCTCCTCTGCGTCTCCAAATATGCTAGATGCACCTCTGACACTGGAGGAGCTGCTGGTGGCAACCGGTCTGTTCCCTAATTCAAATGCATCGGGGGGAGGACAGGTTGCCAATTGAAGTGTACAAAACCTATGGGGCTGAGATACTACCCCAGTTACTCCAGGTGTCCAATGATGCAAGGGCCAATCAATGTCTTCCCCAGCCTATGACTAAAGCTACTATTATCCTTTTGTTTAAGCCCAGGAAGGATCCAGGGTCCTATAGACCCATTTTGCTTTTACATAGTGACATTAAAATAATTGCAAAAACCCTGGCTCTTAAGCTAAACAAGGTTAAAGCATCCATTATACACGCCGATCAAACCGGCTTCATGCCCCAAAAATCTAAATCTATAAACCTATTTAGGTTATTCCTTAATTTACAATCTCCAGGGTATAATGTTGGAGATAGGGCATTGTTGTCACTTGAAGCCCACAAAGTTTTTGATAGCATTGAATGGACATACTTGTGGACAGTAATGCGTAAATTTGGCTTTGGAGAGGGTTTCATTTCCTGGGTCCAGTTACTTTATCAAGCCCCATAGGTGGTCATTAGGGAAGCAGGTAGGATCTCATCCAGTTTTGATCTACACAGGGGAACCAGACCAGGCTGCCCCTTATCCCCACTCCTACTCGCCCTTGCTATTGAGCCCATGGCTGCACTTAATCCAATGCGAATATTTGTAACTTCAATATGAGAAAATAATGTTATATGCAGACGATACCATGCTCATGTTGGGTGATACCGCATCTTCTCTTACAGAGGTAATAACTGAATTTGGCGCATACTCAGGCCTACTTATGAACTGGTCTAAGTCCTCCCTAATGCCTCTGAATGAAGGGCCAGACTTACTTTCCTGGGTTACGGCCAATATACCTATCTCCTCTGCATTAAAATACCTGGATATTCATGTGATACCTCGGCCCTTAGACTAAATAGGCCTAAACTTAACACCTTTACTATCCCTTTCCCTTTACGATCTAAGTTCAGGGACAGAATTAGGATATGGGTAAAACTCTAAATGTCTCTGGTTGGTCGCTCCAACCTTATAAAAATGATGCTTATGCCCCAACTTTTAGATGTCCTCCACAATTCCCCAGTGGTCATCAACAAATGTGGAAAACAAATGCCATCTTTACATCCCTCCTTTGGCTGCCCCAAAACTCAAGGGTGAATTTGGAGCAATTTCAGAGACCCAAAGATGCTGAAGGTCTGGTTCCCCCCAACCCCTGGCTCTATTATTTGGCTTCCCAAATGCAGCACATCCCATGCTCCATGCACTCCACTAATGGGATAGATGAGCAAGAGAGAGAGAGGGGGACCCCTCCTCTAGACTATTTACACATACAGTTGGGTTGGAAAGAATCGAAAGTGGATTAGAGGGGCTTGCCTTCTGCAAATCAAAAAAGTTGTACCCCACATACGCCCTAATGCAAAAAACCTGGTATATGAATAAAAGGAAAGGTTTGGGACTTTGAGTGAGGTGGAGACCAGAACGCTGGGAGACATGGGTAATGAAAACATTTTATTACTGTATACCATCAATAGACAAAGTACAACATGTAAAATAGCAATTCATGTATAAACAGCATATTACAAACATATCGGTCAGTCTGATGCATTTGCAGGTACACAAAATATGCATAAAGACTATACTATGGCACTTCATATTGGCCACACAGTCCAAAGTTGCTACATTATTGCCATACTGTAGGCGGTCTGCATGGACCTACTATATATCATGTGTTGAATCACACAGAAATGCAATAAACGTTCAATAGGTAAGTAACCGTTTAAATTGATTGAGTAGCGATTAATTCCTGTATAGTAGAAAAATTGATGACATCCTTGTAGCTCTACGCGTTTCATGGCTAAATACCACTCTTCAGGAGCGGATGCCAAAAACTCTGTAAAAAAGTATAAATGTTACTGTTGATCGACTAAAATCGCATACATGAGAATGAGGAGGGAGGAAAGGGTTATCCAATCCTATGGTTACTTACAAGATGGCTGTCATTAACAAAGTGCGGCTCTGTGGGCGCAGGGCATCGCATGCGCCTCCCCCGGGAGCTGTGGTGGTCATCCCCGCAGTCCCGCACAAAGCACCACACATATCACCATAAAAACGAAGTGCAGAGTAATGAAAAAAGGTGAGTTGCGGCTGTGTTGCTATGAAAAAGCAAAAAAAACTACTAAGAGTCTGAAATAACAAAAGTATGGAAAAAATGGCATGTGTAGAAGTAGTGGACCAAAAAAGGAACTCTCCACAGCCCAAAAGAAGAAAAAAAATAAATAAAAAAAAGAAGTAGCGATAGGAAATACTCCAAGAGAATCAGTCAAAATAACCAAGTAGTAAGTAAGTAGGAAAAAACCTGGTATAAGGCTAGACAATTGCAACAGATTGCGGGGTTCATGAGATTTAGCCCCATCTGGTGCAATGCATACTTTCCAGGACTGGTGAAGTTGAGCTATGGTGCGAGGTGGACACTCAGGGTTACCCATCTGCGACATATCTTTGCTAATGGCAGATTTTGCTCCTTCCCGGATTTACAGGAAAGGTTTAGACTCTCTGATTTGATGCTAGTCTATTAATATGCAGCTTCACCATGCGATAAAAACACCAGGCGGGCCTGATACGTGCGTACAATCACCAGCTCCAATATTCAATTACATGTCTGAGGTGGACTCCTATAAAGGATTCATATCCCAATTTTACTTAATGCTGTTAAACAGTTTCCTACGGGAGCATCCCATGAGCGTGGAATCGAAGTGGGGAAAAAAGATGTAGGAGAATTTGAGGAGGAGCAATGGGAAGAGGCTCTTTTGGGGGTCAAACAATGTTCCCTGAATTTGGCACAGAGCCTCTCGCGGTTGTATCTACTCCTGTGGGTCAACTACAGGCCAGTGAGGCTGTTTCACATGGGCAGGAGGGAAACCCCCACATGTACTAGATGCAGCAGGGACCGGGAAGACTTGATCCATCTATGTGGCGCTGCCCAAAGCTGCATAGATATTGGAAGGGTGTTACTACCATTAACTAGGTGTTTCATGTACAAATACCCGAGGAACCAAAACAATGCTTATTGGGGATTCTGTGCGATCTCTCGATAGATGAAAGGCCTAAACAGGCCATAGCGAGCACAAGGTTTCAAGCCTGGAAGTTAAAACTTCGACACTGTATCTCTACTGACCCACCCACTCTGAATGAATAGATAGCCCAAATAAGAGATACCCTCTGACTAGAAAAGTATATTTTTCAACAGGGGCAGTTTTGGAAAATTTGATAAACTGTGGGCTCCTTGGTAGACACACCAGGCCTGGGGCCTGTTGACCTTATTTTAGACCGCCTTATAATTGGCAGGGGGTGATAATGATTCTGATATGATGGTATCCTTGGGCAATGAATGAGTTAAATGTATACATGATTTACTAAGTATCCTATTTTTTCATTTACATTTTAAGCTCATTACAAGTTGACTGTTGTACTATAACATTTACTGCTGAGATGCATTTATCCTTTTAAAACTGTGCGTTCTACTGTAATGTATTTGATATGTATTCTGTATTGCTGGCAAGATCTGTTTAATAAAACTTTATTCTAGAAAAAAAAGACGCTCACTTACTGGCTATTGATACTTCTGTGTCACTGGCCTGACGCATGCAGCAAATAAGTTACCTCTTCATATTTTATTACTTGTTCCATGCCAGTGATTTCAACGTATTTAAGACAAAGTATCTGCATGTTGCCAGGTATTTACAGATGTAAAAAGCAGCCTCCTCATTTTTCATGGTCACCTTAAGGAGACTAGTTTGTAGTTTAGAAATGAGCCGATCCAGTAATATTGGTGTCAGGGTAACCAATTCCATTTTATCAATGTGACACAAGAAGTTTCATCCTATTCCTCCCCGGTAAAACAATCTAATTTTACTGTATTGTACTGTGTGCTTCCAGGTTGAGGAAGGAAGAGGAAAAGCGGAAGGCAGAGGAGGAGAGGCAACGTCAGCAAGCAGAAGCGGCTTTGCTGGCAGAGAAGAAAAAGCGAGAAGAGGAGGAAGCCAAAAGGAAAGCAGAAGAAGAAGCAATCAAAAAAGCAGAGGAAGAAAGACTCCTGAAGGAAAAACAAGAAAAGGAATTGCAGGCATATCTGGAGAAGCAGGTACATGATATAATAGCATCTTTATAGGTAACTGATTTATTGTTGGTAAAGTTATTGTGTGTGTGCAAACACAAATTTACGCATTTTGGACATTGAAAAGAGAAAGGACTTTGCCTAATGCCTGTATGTAACCACTGATATGTTTGCCAAAAGTTGCAGCTCATGGGCAAGGCATTTAAAGGATAAATACAGGCAAAGTTTTTTTTTGACAGATTCGAGTGTGTGTCCCTGTTAGGTCCCTTTCACACGGGCGATCCGACCCGCCTGTCAGTTTTTCAGGTGGACTGGATCAGATGCTCCATGCATCCCTATGGGTCAGCGGAGACATCTCCGCTGACACCCGCTGCATTCGATTCCGACCCTGTCCATAAAAAACTGGACGGATAAAAACCCTATTTCTCTTACGTCCTCCGACAGTCGCCGCCTCTTCATATTCGTCACATATGGGGTATTAGACTTTGCTCCGAAGGAGTAGCTAGGCAACAGAATATGTTAACATTAAAGCTTTTAACATATCCCACCCTCAAGGGGTGGTCCCCTCAGTCAATACCCTCCTACTTCCTGCAACCATATCTCAGTTTCAATGTCTAGCTTGTCAGGAGTGGCTGGCTCTCTCTGTGCTGGGGCTTTGTGCCCCAGACTCTTTCTTCTTTTTTGATTTTTTGTTTGAGTTTTCTCTCTACCTTTACTTAGCTGTTCTTTTTGTCAGCGTTAGTTAGTTCTTCGGATGAAGAGGATCATGCGGGCTGGTCCCCCCTGGTCGCAGGTCGTGGGTCAGTGGCTTCCCAGCCTGCCATCGAGCGTTCAGCCAGGTAACGCTCCTGGCACAGTGAACGACCCATCCCTGTTCGGTGCAGGGATGATTGGTGAGGTGGCTACCTCACTGGACGCTGTGCGGTTTCTTAACCCCCATTCTGTGCATCTTGTATGCGACTCTCCCTGCCTCATGTGCAGCGGCTTGTTCGCCTGTGCGGGTCCCCCACGCCATTGTGAGGTAAGTGTATCTATGTGGGGACCTGTCTGTCTGGGGGGGTGTCAGTCTGGGACTGTGTAACCTGCCTCTGTTCACACTGTTTGTCTCCCTATCACTCGGCTGCATGCTGTGGGCTGCAAGGGGGGGGGGAGCTGTGTGACACTGTGTGTGTCAGCCTTGTCAGTGTGAGAAGCTGTGTGCTGTGGGGCATGTTTTGGGCATGTTTGGGCACTATACAGCGATCGCTGCGGCGATCTGACATGTTTTTTTATACATGGATGACATGTGTGCTTTACTGTACTGTGGAGCGGCGGTTTCGGCGCCAAACGGCGCCATTTTGCCTACACTCGCTCCGGCCGCATGTTCTACATGCATGGCGGCCATTTTCTTGTAGCCTCCCATAGGCTTTCATAGAGCGCCCTGGCAGCATCACTTCCTCTTCTCCAGGAACACCGATCGAGGCAGCAGCAGCGGCGAGGGTCTCCTCAGGTTATATCCTTCTTATCCATTGCCTGTGTCAGTTTTATTGTCCCTGTGGGGGTCTCATTGTGCTTGTGTGTGGTGCGGTGGGCTGCGCTCGCCGCGCTTGTTAAAGGGGCAGTTAACCCTTTATTATCCGGCATTTGTAATAGGGGCAATGGATTCTCAGGAGGGCAAATTTCCTACCGCCTTGGTGGAAAGCCAGGGGACCGCTGTTTCCCCCCAAGGGGGGGATTTAGCCACTATTGTGGCTGGCCTTGCTGCTCAGGTGCAGATGCTGGTGGCTGCTCAATCTACTAAAAGACCCAGAGTTTCTCTTTCCTCGGATTCTGAGGGTGAAGGTGATGGGGCTGTTATGGCGGGGGCCTCCTTATCGGGGTCCCGCTCCTCCCTGGATCTAGTGGGGTCCGAGGTGGAGGCTGAAGTTGAAGGGGTTGATAATTCTCCCCCTGGCTCGCCTGAAGAGCTTGCAATCATGGATGAATTGATTGCTTCCATAAAACAAGCGCTGCGTTTGCAGGATGAAGTGTGTCCCCCCGCTGCCTTGGCGGCTTATGGGACGCAGAGAGAACGCAGGACGCCGCAGGTTTTTCCCTGCAATAATGATTTTCAGCGCGCTGTTAAGGAACAGTGGCGCAATCTGCGCAAACCTTTTGCTGTACCAAGTAGGTTCAGGCTGCGTTATCCTTTCTCGCCTTCCACTGATGAAAGGTGGTGTGTGCCACCCCCAGTGGATCACGCAATTGCGGTTTTAAACAAATCCACTGCGATTCCTGCAGAGGATTCCCCTGTGTTCCGTGATGCCACGGATAGGAGATTGGAGTCTCTTGCCCGTCATACTTATTCTGTTACGGGTTCTATGCTTAAGGCTCTGTTTGCCTCTCTCATGGCGGCCCAGGCGGTCGCAAGTTGGACGCAGATGCTTAGGCGCGTCCTAGTGGCCGATTCGGCCTCGCCGGCGACCCTGGATATGGTGGATCAATTCCACCAGGGTGTCATGTATCTGTGTGATGCGGACTTGGACCTAGTCCCGTTGGCTGCACGTGTGCACAGCGTGGCGGTGTTGTCTCGCCGCCTGGTTTGGTTGAAATGTTGGTCGGTGGACCAATCTTCACGTAAGACCTTAGCCAATCTACCTTATGATGGGTCTCGCCTTTTTGGGGAGTCCTTGGATGTGTTGATTAAGGGGATCACCGGAGGTAAGAGCACTCTCTTGCCCCATTTCCCCAAGGCTAAGGGGGCTTCTGGGAAGAAGCATGCTAATTTTCGGCCCCCTCAGGGGTCCTTTCGTGCCTTTCGGTCGCACTACAAGGGCAAACCGTTCAAAGGTCAAGGCTCTCAGAAGAAGCCCTGGTCTGGTAAACAGAAGTCCGGTCAATCCGGATCCGCAGCCCATAACAGTGCGGCCTGAAGGGGCGCCCTCACCCAGTTTTGGGGTGGGGGGACTCTTGCTCGGTTTTCTTCAGCCCTGGTTGGCCCGCGTGCGGGACAGATGGGTTCAGGAGATCGTTCGATCTGGTTACAAGATCGAGTTTCTCTCTCGACCGGAGAGCAGATTTTTTCCCTCAAATCTTCAACTGTCTCCAGAGCGTTTACGGGACCTGCACCTGGCGGTGCGGGACCTGAGGGCTCAGGGAGTGGTAGTTCCGGTGCCTCATCGGGACAGATTTTGGGGGTTTTATTCCAATCTGTTCACCGTGCCCAGAAAGGAGGGCAAGGTTCGTCCAATTCTGGACTTGAAGGCTCTGAACCGCTCTGTGCGGGTTCGCAAGTTCCGCATGGAATCCCTGCGGTTGGTGGTGGCTGCCCTGGTTCCGGGGGAATTCATGGCCTCCATTGATTTGAAGGATGCGTATCTTCACATCCCCATTTTCGAGGGTCACCAGAGGTACCTTCGATTTGCCATTGCGGAGGATCACTACCAGTTCGTGGCATTGCCTTTTGGCCTCGCCTCGGCTCCGCGGGTCTTCACCAAGGTGCTTGCACCGGTTCTGGCATTATTGAGGGCCCAGGGCATTTCTGTCCTGGGGTATCTGGACGACATTCTGGTTCGGTCTGCGACCAGCCAGGGTCTGGAGATGGACCTGTCTGTCACGATGCAAACTCTGCAGGAGTTTGGTTGGACGATAAATTTTCCAAAGTCGACACTGAGTCCGTCGGTTCGCCTTCCCTACCTGGGAATGATTCTGGACTCGGTGCAGGCGAAGGTCTTCCTGCCAGAAGACAAACTCAGAACTCTTCAGGAGGAAGTCAGGTCCCTCAGGGACGTTCCGCACTCGTCTCTGCGGACGTGCATGAGATGTCTGGGATTGATGGTCTCGGCCTTCGAGGCGATTCCCTTCGCCCAGTTTCACACGCGGGGTCTCCAAGCGGAGATCCTGTCCATGTGGGACGGGCGACCTCAATCTCTGGATCTTCAAATCTCGTTGAGTCATCGCACCAGAAGAGACCTTCTGTGGTGGCTCCAGTCCCCGATGGTGTCCGGGGGCAAGTCGTTTCGTCCTATCTCGTGGACGGTAATCACCACGGATGCCAGCCTGTCGGGCTGGGGTGGTGTTCTGGGCGTTCTGTCCGCCCAGGGGACTTGGTCGGAGGGGGAGTCCTCTCTTCCGATCAACATTCTGGAATTGCGTGCGATAAATCTCTGTCTTCATCGCTGGACGGACCGGCTGCAGGGCTGCCTGGTTCGGGTGCAGACGGACAATGCCACGGCGGTGGCCTACATCAACCACCAAGGGGGCACCAGGAGTACCTGAGCGGCTCGAGAAGTGGCCGACATTCTGTCTTGGGCCGAGACTCATGTCCCGGCGATAACGGCGATTCACATTCCGGGGGTGGAGAACTGGCAGGCGGACTATCTGAGTCGCCAGACCCTGGATCAGGGGGAATGGTCTCTCCACCCGGCTGTCTTCCAGATGTTGTGCGCAAAGTGGGGTCTTCCAGATGTGGACCTGTTCGCGTCTCATCTCAACAACAAGGTGAGAAGGTTCGTGGCAAGGACGCGCGACCCTCGGGCAGACGCGTCGGACGCGTTAGTGGCCCCGTGGCATCAGTACAGGCTGATGTACGCGTTTCCACCGATTCAGTTGCTGTCCAGGTTCCTTCGCAGGTTACACTTGGAACGCAGCACGGTGATTCTTGTGGCACCGGACTGGCCTCGCCGGTCCTGGTACGCAGACCTCGTGAATCTGGCGGTCGACGCCCCGTGGCGTCTGCCTCTTCGAGACGATCTCCTGTCTCAAGGACCGATATACCATCCTGCTTTACAGTCGCTGGCTTTGACGGCCTGGCTGTTGAGACCGAGGTCCTGAAGGAGAAGGGTCTCTCCCCAGAGGTCGTTCATACCTTGATCAACGCGAGGAAGTCTTCCTCGGGGAAGGTTTATTACCGTACTTGGAAGGCCTATTTTGCCTGGTGTGAGTCCAGGGGGTTTTCACCCCACACGTACTCGGTTTCCCGAGTGCTGTCCTTCCTTCAAACGGGTGTCGATCAGCGTTTGGCGCTGGCTACGATAAAGGGTCAGGTGTCTGCGCTGGCCGTTCTGTTTCAACGTCCCGTGGCTTCCAACTCCTTGGTTGGCACTTTTGTTCAGGGAGTGCGGCATCTGGTACCTCCTAGGAGGGATCCTCTGCCCCCTTGGGACTTGAATCTTGTTCTATCTGTGTTACAACGTGCCCCTTTTGAACAGATCAGGGAGATCTCGTTGTCTATGTTGTCCAAAAAGGTCGCCTTTTTGGTTGCGATTACTTCGGATCGCAGAGTGTCGGAGCTGGCGGCTTTGTCCTGCAAGTCTCCGTATCTGGTTGTTCATTTGGATAAGGTGGTCTTGCGACCTAATCCTTCTTTTCTTCCGAAGCGAGTTTCGGAATTCCATCTTAATGAGGATATTGTCTTGCCTTCGCTGTGCGCGAAGCCTAAACATCCAAAGGAGGTGAGATTGCATTCTTTGGATGTTGTTCGGGCGATAAGGGTTTACCTTAAATCGACTGAGTCTTTTCGAAAGACGGACTCCTTGTTTGTTCTTCCAGAGGGTCCTCGGAAGGGCATGGCGGCGTCGGCCTCTACCATAGCCAAATGGATCAGGCAGACCATTGAACAGGCCTATGCTTTGCAGGGGAAGGTTCCCCCTGTGCCTGTGAAGGCGCACTCTACTAGATCTTTGAGTACGTCTTGGGCCTGTCGTCATGGGGCTTCTGTAGCCCAGGTGTGTAAGGCGGCGACCTGGTCGACCGTGCATACTTTCACAAAATTCTACAAAGTAGATGTTCAGGCATCGGCGGATGCTTCCTTTGGCCGCAAGGTTCTTAGTGCGGCAATTCCCTAGGGTCCCTTGTTGGGGACCTCTGGCTGTTGGGATAAGTTTTTATCCCCTGGTTATTTGTCTTTTCCTGGGTTGTTGCTCCTGTTGAGCACTTGTTTTTCCTGTAGCCCAGCTGGTTTCCTTCCTTTGGTAAGGTTCTTTTCTTTGATGCGGAGACTGCGTTGCCTTTCGGCGCGGATGCGTTTCCCACCCCTCATGTTTGCACTGCTTTGGGACGTCCCCATATGTGACGAATATGAAGAGGCGGCGACTGTCGGAGGACGTAAGAGAAAACAGAATTTTTGTAAAATCTTACCTGTAAAATTCCTTTCTCTGAGTCCTCCGACAGTCGCCGCCCCCGCCCCTCTTTTGGGGTTTGGTTGTATACTCTACTGCTATTCCACTGAAACTGAGATATGGTTGCAGGAAGTAGGAGGGTATTGACTGAGGGGACCACCCCTTGAGGGTGGGATATGTTAAAAGCTTTAATGTTAACATATTCTGTTGCCTAGCTACTCCTTCGGAGCAAAGTCTAATACCCCATATGTGACGTATATGAAGAGGCGGCGACTGTCGGGAGGACTCAGAGAAAGGAATTTTACAGGTAAGATTTTACAAAAATTCAGTTTTTCCATCCGTCTGGAGGATCGGATCGGATGAGAACGGACAGGCGGTCCGTTCTCATCCGATCTCCCCATAGAGGACAGCAGGGATCAGACAGCTCCGTCTCTGAACACAGAGCGGAAATGGAGCTGTCATCCGCCTGCTCAGCGGGAATAGGCAGATCGATCCCCCGCTGAGCAGAACGAACTCTGTCAGGCGGTACGCCCGTGTGAAAGGGGCCTTGGGGAGATTTACCCTCTCTATTTGTCCTGTTTACCATTATCATTTAAAGTGAGAGTAAAAAGAAATCCCAAATTTAGAGATGTCCTCAGAAAAGTAAAAGAGGGGAACTGGTGTCCTGGGGCAGCCCCTAGGGATTCCCTTAATATGCAGGGATATGCTCCCACTTCCTGTTTTAGCTTTGGGACATGAAATTAAGGTAATTCATCCCAATGAAAAAAGATGGGAACAAAAAAAAAAAACAGATGGGTTTTAACCCTCCTTTATTCTATCCAAAATTAAATAAAAAGTTTTGAGGCCCTGCAAGAATGAGCCCAGCAATGCACACGAAGTATGATGTTCCACCAATGACTGCAGCAAGTTCCATTACTGTGCAGAGCTCTTTTCTATTCTTCTAGCAACAACATCTTTTCATAAGCTCTAACGAGCAGGGCCCTCTAGTTCCTCCTGTTTTGAATTGTATTGTAACTGTATTGTCTTCCCTCACATTGTAAAGCGCTGCACAAACTGTTGGCGCTATATAAATCCTGTATAATAATAATAATTAGTAATCCTTGCACCTTCTTCCATACCAGCTTTTATAGTTTTAGGCCTTCTCCCCTTCTCAATAATAACCTGCTACAAGCTAGTGCCAGTGCTTAGACACTGCATTCCTGCCTACAGAACCTTTAGTGGATAATTTATGCTATTTTGTGGGGAAGGAGATCAGGTAGTGCCAAATTACTATTGAATGCTGGCACAGCACCAGCCGCAAACAACATTCTGACACCTATTGTGTGTTCAAAGCCCAAGGGTTTACCCGTGTGCTCGTTTGTCTAGGGGGTATTAAAAGAGCTTTTACTTACTGTGATGGAACCGTCCAGTAGCCCACTTGGGTGCTTCCATCAAGATATAGCTTGCTTCAATCAGAAATCGGGTAATATAGTGGCTTTTTGCACCCAAGATACTGCACTAGGCGGCACTAGCTTCGGTACCAACTAGAACTCTTTATTGAAAACTCACACAGAATTTATATACCACACAATCGGGTGAGGGTTTGATCATATTACCCTAACAAGTACAAACTGTAAACAGGGATATAATTAACATAGCTAAGGAACAGCCAACATACACTATAAACATTAAGCTAATTAAAAAACTCACCACCTAGATGTCTCAGTGCCCACCCAGACAGTGTTGTGATTATTCAGAGAACCCACTCCAGCTTACACTGCCCGACACCAAGCTCACAACAAAGTACTTTACACATTATCACAAGTAAAAACCTAACACCTTAATAAACAGACAATAGCTGGAGACCCTAGTAACAGACCGCCCGGCTCCTACATTGGAGTACATGGAACAGAGGTCAATGTGCCCAGCTCAATGAACTTGTATAATTAAAAATTAAACAAATGAGGAATAGTCTTCAGGAAAAATACGAGAAAACCGTCCCTCAAAAATTTTAACAGAGAGAGAAATATGGGAATAACAAAGTGAATGTGGTTAGCAAAGGTCCCTGCAGCCAATGTCTGTGACATTTACCTGATCCCCCCCCCCCCACTTCCCTGGCAAGTGGCTCTCCCCTACACTCCAGCGGTGGACTGTCCCTCATGCCCCATGCAAGGTGCTGGTCCTGAGTGCAGGAGAAAAGAGGCTGCGGGGGCCAATCTAGCAGTGTGCTGGATCACATAAGTAAAACTGCTTTACTCTGTCCCTGATTTTGTCATTTCTAGACCAGATCCAAATCTTACAGGAAAAACAGCCATGAACTGGCTTCTCTATTTCTTTTTTTAACAATGATTTGTTTGTGTATTACAAAAATTATAGAAAATTAAAAAAAAAAAAAAAATTACTTGGGATCAATGTGGTGGTATTTTAATATGATGTATACACTACGTCAGAACATGTTTCTGTTTTAACACTTTGGATACATAATTAAAATTCAACCACAAAGACCTCTACTAAACTATTGTAAAGCACAGAGGAACTGAGTGTCTCCTAGTCTTGCTCCCATTATAGCCAGGCTATTCTCATTTTCTGTAAGCATTTCTTTCATTACATGATAACTTTAATGGCACGTGAAAGCTTAGTACACCCCTGTATATGAAAATCTGGCCTGTGCACTGTGCTTATTGCCTACGTGTTTTTATTTTCAAATTGTGTGTGTGTGTGTGTGTGGATAGTATTTTTTTTGAAAGTATGTATAGGTAATAAACGTTTTAAAAAAAAAAAAAAAAAATTATATATTATAAAATGTACCTTTCAGCCTTAATTTTACTAGAGATGGCAGGTATTCTGAAATATTCAGTTCCTTATTTTACCTAAATGCCATCCTCAATCTAAAAAATATGATACAGTAGTCTTCATAAGTCACATAACATAATAGATCTTGTTAAAACTAGTGTTATGTTTGTGACTCACTTTCTGTGTCACTCTTAGAAAGAAGAGGCTGAAACAAGGGCCCGAGAAGCAGCAGAAGCCATGAGAGTAGAGAGAGAACAGATCATACAGCAGATTGAACAAGAACGACTGGAGAGAAAGAAGGTAAGCCTTTTATTTACTGAATATGTATTGGCAGAACATGCTTTCATCAGCATTATCATGTGCTTTCACAGAGTAAGATTACATCTGTCCATGGTGATCAATATGATGTCGAATAGGGATGAACAACGTGATATTGGCAAATTTACTGATTTTACCATTAATGAAATTTCACCTAAGTGGAAGCTTTCATATTCGCATTTCACATTGATCTGCTAATGAAAATTAGATTGGGGAAAAAAAAAAGTTTGTTTTTCTTTATTTTATTTAGAGGCGCCGGTTTGTTAGGTGAATATTAGTTTAGTTTTTAGCTCATTTCATTTAGTTGTATTTGTTCCCTTTTTTTTTTTTTTAATATGAATTTGGTCTTTAATTTGACCATGGCTTTCAAATTTTCCAAAGGAGACATATCACACTCTTAAAAACCATCCTCTCCTTCCACATTGACTTCAGTGCATCTTTGAAAATGTTATTATTTCCCCAAAAATTTACTACATTTTGCCCAAACTGAGAAAATAAAAACTTTGAAAATTTGGCTCATCCCTTAGGTTGCCGCAATGCATGTGGGAGCCAAATAACAATAAGAGCCTGTATTTTAGCGCTGTTTTTACCTTTGTTGCTTTTTAGCCCAGATCAGGTTGATTTTAAAGCCTAACTCCAGGTATACTATGACTTTAAATATTTTGTTTGGACCAAGCTGGCTAATTCCTTTTGTAATCAAATCAGTGGCTGTTAACACTATATGTTACATCAGCAAAATACAGTATACAACTGTGTGTTTTGGCAGCAATACGGGATTTCTCAAATTGTCTTCCAGGACAGCCCATGAGATATAGCACCTCCTCACCCAGGAACAGGAAATGCATCACATTAAAGTACACTTTAAAAGGAAGTCCCTCTGCTGAACTGGTCAGTTTTTGTGTTTCCTCCGGTGGGAGGAGATGCATCACCTGGATTCTGGGTGAGGGAGGCATCTGTTTTTCTGGTTATCCTTTTTCTTCCACCCATGACTTTACCTACCTGGCTCCAGTTGGAGCACCTAGTAGGTTTTCCTGCAAGATTGCCCTCCAGGACCACTCCTCGGTATAGGAATGAGTTAGCTTGGTTCCCTTTCTCCCTCGGTGCCTAGGGAAGGCCATGTCTGGAAGTTGCGTACATCCTTGACAGGGACTGGCACAAGCAGCATGAGTTCCCAGTCCAGGTGCCTGGCTGCATGCGCTGTAGGGAACTTTTTAGCGGGGGCTTGTGCAGTAGCTGCATTGGGTTTGTGACTTGTCTGTGTTCCTGCTTGACCAGATGATGCAGGGGCATTAATCCCAGTAGGGGTTAAGTCCTTTCCAGGCACCTGAGGCTCTGGTCCCAAGCCTTCTTGTCGGCAGGTGGAGGAGCTAATAATGCATTTTGGATTCTTCAATGCAAACTATAGCTCAGGCGGATACAGGCGCCATTGGCACCAACAGGACACAGGTAAGATGGAAGTTACTGTACCTACCTACTTTCACTTCTGTTTGCTCCTAGGTTTTCATCTACCCTGTAATGTCATCTGGCTGAGTGTGTCATCTGGGCTCGCCATCCCCCTTCCCTGTCCCTGGGCTAATCCGAAAAAGGGGCGGACGCCCATTACCCAGCTGGAAGGGCTCCTGATAGGGAGCTGGGGCTAGATATGGGACCCCTGCCCAATCTGACCAGCGCCAAGATCCCCTACCCCTGTGCGGTTGGCTTTAGAGGCTCCTCAGAAGATGGATCTTGTGGGTGATTTACTGACCCCACTACTACTCCTTCTCAGCTGGATTCATGTAGTGGGTCCAGCAAAAGGAAATCTTAGTCTAATAAGGAGAGGATGATGATTCGTTCTGTATTTGCTAATTCCCTGGCAGTAAGGTGCACAGAAGATTAAATCTTCAGGGATTATTGTCCCTAGAAGATGTGTTTGACATTCAGGGAAAAGTGTCTGTTTTTTGCATGCTACTACTACTTACCAGTCTGTTTGCATAGTAGCATGTGTTTAGAGCTTAAAGCATTTGTAACACTAAAAAAATAAATGTACACATAGCTTGTTCCTTTAAAGCATAATAAACAGCACAGTGCTTGTGCTGTGTAATTTGTCCCTTTTGTATATTGTAATATACCTGGCTGATCCTGCCTGTTCCTGTGTCACCCTGTCTCTGCTGAACACTCTAATCATGATTTCTGGTCTATGATTCAGTGGTCAGCATACGGGCCTCTGACATCACACTGTCTTCTCTCTGCTCTCCCTCCCTCCCTGCTTCCCTCCCTCCCTGCTTGTCAGTTCCGATGCCTGTGTGTGAGAGCGATTCCCCCTCCCCCCCTCCTACTCATCTTCACTGTCACTTGAAATACCTTTTTAAAAGTAGCTTGCATCCCCTCTATTTTATCGGGATCTAAACTACTAGATGTCCGTTTTTTTAAAATGCTAATTTTAAATGCCTTATCTCAGAGGTCACATGACATTGCTGGCCAGCTGATGTCAGAGGGTTATCTCAGCCCCTCCCTCCGCATTCCTTACATGGGGGAACCAGAGGAATGTCACTGACATCAAGTTATTGCTGAGATAAGGTACTTACAATTAGAATTTTTTAAAAATGGACACATAGTGATATACACCTTGATTAACCACCTCTGGACTGGAAGGTTTTACCCCCTTAATGACCAGGCCATTTTTTGCAATTTGGCACTGCGTGACTTTAACTGGTAACTGCGCAGTCATGCAATGCTGTACCCAAACAAAATGTTTTCCCCCCACAAATAGAGCTTTCTTTTGGTGGTATTTGATCATCTCTGCAGTTTTTTTTTTTTTTTCTTTTCTTTTTTTGGGGTTTTTTTTGCGATCTAAATGAAAAAGAATTAATTACATTTTTCTACTTTTTCTTCTAAAAAAAAATATCCAATAAACTAAATTTTTGTCATACATTTAGGCCAAAATGTATTTAGCTACATGTCTTTGATAAAAAAAAAATCTCAATAAGCATATATTTATTGGTTTGCGCAAAAGTTATAGCGGCTACAAACTATAGTGTATGTACTAGAAATTTACGCAGCTTTTACTTTCTGACTGCCTATCTCATTTCTTGAAGTGCTAACATGGCAGGGCAGTACAACCCCCCCCCCCCCAAAATTACCCCCCTTTTGGAAAGTAGACACCCCAAGTAATTTCCTGAGAGGCATGTTGAGCCCATTGAATATTTTTTTTTTTTGAAAAATGACAAAATAATTTTTTTTTTTTTTTTTTTTAAATTTTACACAGTTGCCATTGAAATGATAAATTGCTCACACATGCCATGGGTATATGTGTAATTACACCCCAAAATATATTTTGTTGCTTCTCCTGCACATGGGGATACCCCATGTGTGGGACTTTTTGGCAGTCTAGCCGCGTACAGGTCCCCGAAAACAAACTACTGCCTTCAGGCTTTCTAGGGGTATAAATTGTTGTTTTCACTCCTTACTACCTATCAGTTTCGGAGGCCATGAAATGCCAAGATAGCACAAAACCCCACCAAATGACCCCTTTTCAGAAAGTAAACACCCTAAGCTATTTGCTGAGAGGCATTTTGAGTATTTTGGAGATCTCGCTTTTTGTCGCAAAGTTTTGAAATAAGAAAAAAAATGTTTTTTTCTTTTTTTTTTCTTCATTTTCCAAAACAAATGAGCTGCAAAATATTCCCCATGCCTATTAGCAAATACCTTGTGGTGTCTACTTTCCGAAAAGGGGTAATTTGGGGGGGTTTTGTGCTATCTTGGCATTTCATGGCCTCCGAAACTATGATGGATAGTGAGGAAGTAAAATAAGCAATTTATGCCCCTAGAAAACCAAAGGATTGCTTTTACATGAAATCCGGCCGCTGGCTGTAAAAAACGAAAAAAAGAACATAGCAGATTCCTCCATTCTCATCGATCAATGTGGATAATGAAATCTCTGCCAAGAAAAGTGTTAAAAAATATGTGGCGACGCATAGGGGAGATACGCACTGTGTCCACCCCATCCCCTATGCTTCGCAATATATGTTCTTTTTTTTTTTAAACTGCAGTGGTGAAATCACCTTCTACAAGGCTGCAATCATTGATTTACGTATATGCTGAGCGCAAAGGCTGTTGCTGTCAGAATAAACACATCAGTGCTCCAGCTGATGGGAATACCTGCAAAGCAAACCATGGTTAACAATAAGATACAGTAACAATAAAACATAACAATATAATAGTATACAGTGCAGTGAAAAAGTAGAATGGTGGTATCTGCAAAGAAAACTATAGTTGGCAATGAAAAACGCAGCAACAATAAAACATTACATTATAATGGCATACGGTACAGTAGAATGGTGGTATCTGCAAAGCAAACTATGGTTGGCAATGAAAAACCGTAGCAATAAAACATTTCAGTATAACAATATATCATAAAATACAGTAAAAGACTAAGAACAGAAAGTTAACTCAATGAAACGACAACTATTTTTGGCTTTATTTTTAAATTTTTTCTAAAAAAAATTTCTGTATCTTTTTTACACTTTTTTTGTAACTAAAAATACTTTAAACGTTCCAGGCTAGGGTCTCTCAAAATGCAATGGCAATCTAACATTTTTCGAGACCCTGTGTGAAAATGTGTCCTAGACTGTGCCATGCTGTACCCTATACTAATACTCTACTAGTGTGTGGTAGCAACGGAAACAGTCCCCGATACAGAGACTAGGTTGGCCAGGACAGGAGGGACAGAAATAACAGGTGTCATGCCTATATCTGCGTTTTCTACAGACGCGACCTCTTATTTTGGGTGCTCTTTGGGTAGGGGGTACCAGGGAGGACATCTGGAAAATGCCTCTTGCAGCTGGCTCACTGCATCTGGATTGTGAATTTGGGCCACAGCACCTTCTGGACACAGAAGGGCTGTGATGATCTCTTTCTGGAATTTTAGGAAGGATCCACTTCTTCCTGACACTTTGTATAGCACATAAGCGTTCAGCAGAGGCAATTGGAATAAGTATACAGACACTTTTTTTGTACCAGAGTCTGGCCTTATGGGCAATTATGGGCATTCATATGGATGTTGAAGTCCACCCCTCCCATAGTAAGGTTGTATTCATGGACACAGAGGGGCTTCTCAACAACACCAGTCGCCGTTGCAATTTGGACTGTTGTATCTGCGTGAATGGAGGACAGAACAAAAACATTCTGTGTATCCCTCAAATTCACTGCATGCAATGTATTACACTTCAAGCAGGCTCTCTCCCCCGTCTAAATCGGGAATCTACAAGCCGTTGGGGGAAGCCCCGACAATTAGATTGCAAAGGTGACTAAAAAGTGGCACGCTTGTGTAATAATTGTCCATGTATAAATGGTACCCCTTTCTGAATAAGGGTGACACCAAGTCTCAAACAATCTTGCCGCTGCTCCCCATGTAGTCTGGGCAGTTGGGGGGCTTTTTCCTTGTAAATATAGAAACTACATGTATAGCATGTTGCCCTGTCAGAGCTTGTACATCGCGGCCCCATATCTGGCATGCCTGCTGGGTAGAAACTGTTTGAAAGCAAGGCGGCCAGAAAATGTAATCAGGGACTCATCAAAGCAGAGAGCTTTTTGGGGCGTATACAAGGCTGTAAACCTTTGGTTGAAGTGGTTTACGAGGGGCTGGTCATATCCAGGGTCACCCCGAGGACGACAGAATTCATTGTCACTGAAGTGCATGAACGGCAAGATTTGCTTGTGTCTAGTCCTGGCCATGGCAGCAGAGAACACAGGTATATGATGAATTGGGTCAGTTGATGAATTGGGTCAGTGGACCAATATGACCGCAACTCACTCTTTTTTGTAATGCCCATGAGGAGGGATAGGCCCAGAAAGGTTTTAAATTCGGAATCAGTGATAGATTTCCAAGCAAATTCTCTGGCAAGGATCAAATTTGGATTTGCGGCGATTAATTGATCTGCATCTAAATTGCTTTGGTCCACAATAGATCTGTACAAAAAACGGCTCATAAAAACCAAGGGGAGTAAAATTGTCTGTTTCCACCTGAATTCCGGGTTGACCAATGAATGGGGGGGGGGGGGAAGTACGGGCACTGCAGAAGTAGGGGGCTCCCAATCAGGATTAGCAGGTGCATCAGAAAGGACACTATGGGCTCTACGGGCCTGCCTTCGAATTATTGGTGGCTGCCTGAACTGCACTTATGGGAACCGCCTCATCACCAAATGTTACTGCAGTGCTGGTTTGACTATGACCAGGATGTACTAGGCCGCTGGTACTTGCCAGTTCACCAGAAGGTTGATTGGCACTAGTACCGACACTCTGCTGCATATGAGAACCCTATGATTGTTGCAACTCAACAGCAACAGAAGAACTGGGTCGGGTACGCCTGACCTTAGCAGGGACCACTACTCCGTTGGCAGAGCTATCTGTCAGGTTGCTGCTGCTCTCTACAAGTTCGAATACTAGGGGCTGGCTGTTTTCCATGTACTTTTTAGTCCTCTTTTTCTTCAGTTTTTTTTATGTATAAGGATGGAGATGCTAAGCATTACCTGCTTGTGCCTCATTTAAAGTCCCAAACTGCCTATATTTTTCAAGTTTGAATACTGAGCCTGATTCTGACAGTGAGGCTTCCCCATCGCTCTCATCTGTCATGCTTAGCATTGTGTAGGCCTCTTCAATGTTTGGACATTTTGGCCAAAAAATGTATAGGTACCTCGTTTGACTCACAGGTAAAAAAAGCACCTGGTTGTCCATGACTGTTTGAACCGCTACCAAAAAATGTAGCTGCTAGTTCTAACAGAGATCAGTCCTGACTCTGCAAATGCTGTGGTTTAGTGTGCTGTGTATTGGAAGTGACCAAATTCTGCTAATACTGCACTTCTTGGGGATGAGTGGAGGGTCCAAAAGGCAGGTGCTGGCAGGTGTCTGGGCTGATCCTGCGGACACTGCATTTTGGGAACACTATACTAAACTATTGGGGATGCTAATATAGTTCTGATCAGATCAAAGATATTGATCTGTTCAGATACTGTAGTAGTAATGGAGGTGTTTTAGTGTGTGTGTCACTGGCAATCAAAGGGTTAAAATGTATTACTAATTATGCTGCGGGCAATCTGATGCTATCTTGTATTGATGCTAACTAACGTTAACGCTAACTGATGTTACCTGTGACACAGTGATCATAAAAAATATCTGCACACTATAATAGTGACACTGTGACCGGGCAATGAAGAGGTTAACTGGGGGTGATGAGGGGGTTAAATCCTTCAGGGGGTGTAGGTTTAGGGTACCCGCCATATCTGGGACAGACACGAACTACCAATAACTGTCTCTCACACTAACTGAAGTCACAAGTGACACTAATACAGTGATCAGTAAATTCTCTTTATACTGTATATAGTGTCACTGTGACAGGGAGTGAATGGGTTAACTGGGGGGTGATCAGGGCGTTAAATGTGTGCCTATGTGTACTGGTGTCAGTGTAGTGCTTGTGTACTCACTGTCTGATGCTCTCTTCTCTCACGCTGGAACCAAAAAGGGCTCCAGGAGAGAAGATTGCATTTATGTAATGTAAACACAGGCACAGGCAGTTCTGCAATTGATCAGAACCGATCACCAGATCCAGGCCAAAAATCATGGGCCTGGACATGACTAATTGGTTCTGAACCAAATCAGCACATCACGGGGACAACGGGCGCACGCACACCCCCTAGCCCTGCGTGCGACCGACGTACAGTTACGTTGGTATATATCATAGGTAAAAAGGCGCTGGTAATCTTAATATATCACGTGTTATAAAAATTAATAGGTGATTTAAAGTGTAATATATGTGATTAAAAATTGCTACAAATATATATATGATCTACTATTGGTGCAATTAGCAAAGAAAAGTGCATACCAGTGCAATTTCAATTCAGAAGTGTTTGTGCTTCTCAAAGTAAATTAATCCACAAAGGTGTGGATCAGTGAACCAATAAATAGATATATAAAGAATTCCATACAAAAATCACATAAGAATATATAAAAATATAAATATATAAATGTGCTCCAAGTAGTGTTTAAAAGTCCAGGCAATAGCATGCAATCAAAATTGTGCTTGGTGGATTCTTATTAATCCCTTCACAGTGCTCCAGGTGCTGGGATGTGACAACCGTCAATTAAGAAGTGCTTGTGCTTCTCAAAGTAAATTAATCCACAAAGGTGTGGATCAGTGAACCAATAAATAAATATATAAAGAATTCCATACAAAAATCACATAAGGATATATAAAAAAAAATCACATAAGAATATATAAAAAAGTATAAATATATAAATGTGCTCCAAGTAGTGTTTAAAAGTCCAAGCAATAGCATGCAATCAAAATTGTGCTTGGTGAATTCTTATTAATCCATTCACAGTGCTCCAGGTGCTGGGATGTGACAACCGTGGCCTCTTACCAGCTAGCAGCAGGTCACAAGGACCCCCAACGCCTGTGATCCCTTTATTGGGTGGATCAGACCTCTCCTCGATTGCTTGGATCTCTGGCTCCTATATTACTCGAGTTGGACCATGTAGTCCCCCCATACACATAAAGATATAGAAGAACAAATAGCCTCCAATAGTGAAATACTGTTTTATTCTCCAAAAAACATACACTATAAGGTGACAATTAGCCTCTTACTATTTGTTGTGCCCTCCTGGCACTGGGCAATTCGGCAGTACAAAATCGTTTTTTTGGGTCTTAGGAAGATATTGTCCGGGGATCTGCAGCACCCTGTATCTCCTTTCCCCCTTTCTTTGTATTGCGGCGGTGGATGTGTATCCCAGCCTCTGTTCCGAATGCCTCTGTGTGTTACTTCCGGGTTAGCATTGACCACAATGCATTTCGCTTAACGAGCGTCCTCAGGCAGTCATAGTACAGTTACGTTGGTTTGCGCACCCAAGCCACCTTGCTGCAGTAAATCTGCGGTGGGTGGTCGACAACTGGATAAACAGAGGGGATGGCAGTGTTTTATTATCCTGACTTTACAACTTTGAGAGAGACGTTTTTCCAATCCACTCTAGGCTCACCAATCACAATAATTTCTTCCATTTGTTACCTTGGTGTGGCTGCCTCACTGGTCCTACACACAGTACAATCTGCAGTCTGATAAAACAACTCAGCTGGCAGACGTTTTATCTCCACCTGTCTCACAGAACCTTCTATTCCCACTAGTGCAAAACTGGAGAGGATGAATTGTAAAGCCCCCAGCTCTTGACGGAGGACTGGTTACTTTTTATACTTTGTCCTCACTCACTTGGAATTTGACTATAGAAAGCCTCAGTGGAGAGGTCTGTCTCTGGGTAAATTTACAGCCAGCACAAGTCTGTCTTTTCAGTCTAAGGTTTTATATTGTACATTGCATATTGGGTCTGATGCAGAGGCGGCTCTAGGCTTTGTGAGGCCTTAGGCAAAATTTAGACATGAGGCCTCATTCACCCCCTTTGCAGGGGTTAAGGAAGAACCCCGAGGCCGAGCATCTTATTACTGCTGCTGCTTGTGTGGGTGGGATCTGCACTGTGGCAATCACATGGGATTAATAGGAGAGGAGAGTTAGCCGTTTGGTGCAGTATACATCCCAACCACACAAGCAGCAGCAGTAATAGAATGCTCTGCCTCAGGGTTCTTCCTTAGCACCTAAATAAATGGGGGTGGGGATGAGGGATGGGACTGGGAACCATGGGGTAGGGGAAGAGGAGGAGGGGGTATAAAGGGGGGAGTGGGTAGATGATGAGGAATGGGTAGAGGAGAACTGGTGTGAAACTGGGGGATCCTGGTCTGTACAGTAATAAAAAAAAAAAAAAAAAATTTGTGCTTGCATGAGTGAAAGAAGGTGGGGGGGGGGGGGGGGCGGGGAGGGAGAAGGAACGAAAGGGGAGGAAAAAAGAAAGGAAGAGGGTGCCCCTTACATCAGAGTACTCACTTGGAAGCAGAAGAGAAAAGGGAGGGAGTGGATGGAAGGGATGAATGGAATTGGGCTCCATCTTTCCTCTTCTGGTTGCTGGTCTTCAATCCTCCCGCCCACATATCATCTTTTCTGAGGCAGAACACTGTCAGGGAGTGTGGGTGGGGCAAGCACAGGAGGAGAGGGCAGGAGGAGGAGCAGAAGCAGCTCTCTCTCCTCTCCCGTCTGGTCAGCGCAGCGGCTCTAGTATATGGCTGTGATCTGTGGCTGTCAGTGAGCTCCCATCTCCCAGTGAGCTGCTCCTAATCACCGCCCCGAATCGTAGCGGATTGTACCACTTACAGACCGGCCAGGACTCGGGACTGTGCTGATGGCAGGGAGATCCCTACTGCCAGCCTCAGAGGCGGCTCTTTAACTAGGTAAAGTAGGTGGTCGCGAGGCCTTAGGCGACCGCCTAATTTGCCTTATTAAAGAGCCGCCTCTTGTCTGATGTGTAGTAATAATTATATGCTACTGGGTTTGCATGCGGAGTTGCATTATTATCGGTTACCTGGGTGTGGCTGCCTCACAGGTGTTTGGCTTGCCCTCCTACACACGGTACAGTCTGCAGTCTGTTAATTTAGGTGGCAGAAATTTAAGCTCTACCTGTCTCACAGAGATTCCCACTAGAGCAGAGCTGGGAAGGATGATGTGTAAACTCCTCTGCTCTTGTAGGACTGGTTACCTGGTATACGTTGTTCTCACTCACTTGGGATTTGACTATGAAAGCCTCAGTAGTTATGCAGGGCTCATCTTTGCCTTAAACATTCTCTGTGTTAGAGGTCTGTCTTAATTGTAAATTGACATCCTTGGCACAAGTCTGCATGTTGGGCCTAAGATTTTATGTTGTACTTTGCATCTTTGGCCTGATGTGTGGTAATCATTTTTGTGCTACCAGTTGTGGAGTCACATTATGTTTGCATGGGACTCTTATGCTTAGACTCTGACTAGGACCTTAAGTTGACCAGGTCCAGGGTTTATTTATACATCCTGCTGCTGTATTTCACCCCTGCTTACTGCCACATGTAACCTCTAGTGGTACACCAAAGGTTGGATGTT
This sequence comes from Pelophylax lessonae, assembly GCF_965119305.1. Lineage (NCBI taxonomy): Eukaryota > Metazoa > Chordata > Amphibia > Anura > Ranidae > Pelophylax > Pelophylax lessonae. The sequence goes on from NC_138769.1 coordinate 172,902,659, forward strand.
ACTCTGGATAATCTGTTATAGCTAAGGCCTCTCATGGGTTTTTTTTTTCATGGCCTCCAAATTGGAGAATTCGCATTCCTTTTCCACTTGTGGATGAGACCTCCAGATTCCTTGATCTTACACCTAGGATTTTTTCAGCTGGGTGATTGTATTTACTGTCTACACCAGTGGTCCTCAACTCCGGTCCTCAGGGCCCACTAACAGGCCAGATTTTCAGTATTACCTTGGGGAGATGCAGACTAGAGTACTGCAATCACTGAGCAGCAAATTATATCACCTGGAATGTATTTCAGTTACCTTGCAAACCCGGCCTGTTAGTGGGCCCTGAGGACCAGGGTTGAGGACCACTGGTCTACACCACTTCTTTTTTTAGTGGATGTTTTTTCTGTTACTATGAGAGGGTCCCTATTAGACTGTTTCACGCATTTGTCAGGGACCTTATGTATTGTTTCTTTATAAATAACAATATAAATAATTTACTGCTTGTGGCAATGTAGCAGGAGAGGCTTCGGTCTTCAATAGAACAGCAGCAGGGGTCTCCTGCATAACATTTATACATCAGCAGAAGATATTTAACTTTTACTTTTTGCATGGCTTTGCTTTTACACATATTGTGGTGGGATTATCTTTTACCACAATGTTAACCTCTGTCTGTATATACAGTGCATCTGGAAAGTATTCACAGCGCTTCCCTTTTTCCACATTTTGTTATATTACAGCCTTATTCCAAAATGTAATTGATCAATATTCTACAAACAATACCCCATAATGACAATGTGAAATAAGTTTGTTTGAAATCTTTGCAAATTTATTAAAAAGAAAAAAAAAAAAGAAAAAAAAAATCCCATGTATTCACAGCCTTTGCTCAATACGTTGTTGAATACTTTGCCCCAATTAGCAGATAAATATTCCTGAAGTACTGTAGTCATGTTGACCTTTTAGGCCAACACCCTACTGTTTAGTCTTTTCAGGTGACAGTAGGTGCACAGTAGCTTAGGGTATCGGCATTGTCACCATATTGCAAAGTTTTTCTATATAGCTGGTTATTCTTACACAGTGGAGATTAACATGGGTTTCTGAAGGATAAAGCGTGTCTCAAGGCACTGGGCTTTGTCACATTCCTTTACAAGGATGGTAGGTGCTGGAAAGTCACCAGACTTATGCTTTTGTAGAAGATCCTCATGTGCTTATATTCTATATAAGGTGGTGTTTTTATATCTCCACCATAAAGTCAGACCTAGTCATTCCATATAGAGTCTGTTGGGGCTAGTCTTTTTCCACTTTGCGGTCAAGTCTTTGGCCACAGTGTTCTTCAATTACCCTGTTTCTTTGGCCACACAGGCTTTAGGGGCTTTCACATGTCCTTAAATTACCAGGGACGCACAAGAGCAGACTCTTTTATTACGGATACTGATTTTTTGGAAACAGTCCTGTGTAACTTTGAGCTCCTATTTGCTGATATGGATTCTAGTTTTCCTTGCAACTAGGTCCCCTACCTTGGTTTTTCTCTCTATTGAGAACTGTGTCCACTATATCTATGATATTTATTGTAATCCTGAGGGTGGTAAAGGTCTTTGGGCTTTTAATGACCCTCCCTAATCTAGTTAGTTCTTGCTTATCTCATGAGCTGTCCTGGAAGACACTTAGGGAAAACCAGAGTTAGACGTACCGGTAACTCTGTTTCCTTGAGTTTTTCAGGACAGCCGGATTCCCATCCTTTATTTATGATGCTTTGTTTAGGGTTCATCCTTTAATTATTGTTTTAAAACTGACCAGTTCAGCAGAGGGACTTCCTTTTTAAAGTGTACTTGGTGATGCATTTCCTGTTCCTGTTGGAGGAGGTGCTCTACCTCATGGGCTGTCCTGGAAGACTCATGAAAACAGAGTTATCCGTAAGTCTTACCCTGGTTTATAGCACTGTTTTTACCTTAGCTGCTTTTTGGGCCAGATCACGTTGATTTTTAAAGCCTAACCCCAGGTATACTATGACTTTAATATTTTGTTTGGACCAAGCTGGCTATTTCCTTTAGTAATTGATGCAGTGGTTGTTAGCACTGTATGTTGCATCAGCGAAATACAGTATACAGCGCTGTTTCAGCAGTGATGTGGCGACTTCCCATTTCATTCTTATTTTCATACTAAGTTAAGTCAGGTTGAGAGCTGCTCAGCCATTCACAAGCAGCTTTGTATTATTGAGTCCAAATCTTTCTGTGGTTGGCTGAGGTGGAGATTGACCTCATCTGCCTACCTCTTCATATTCTGATGTTTGTGTTTTTTTTTTTTTATTTACAGAGAATTGATGAGATCATGAAAAGGACAAGGAGGAGTGACATTCAAGAAACAAAGGTATGCTTCCCTGTGATGGCTTCTGGGTTTTCTTATTAACTTTGAACTGCTATATAAAAACATTGAAAACGGATCTGCCATTGATCCACCACCCCTCCAATTGCAGGCTGTGTGCTGAGTGTTTTTATCACAGTCCTTCCTACAGTGCATCCATAAAGTATTCACAGGGCTTCACTTTTCCCACATTTTGTTATTTCAAAATGAATTAAATTCATTATGTTCTTCAAAATTCTACAAACGATAAAGCATGATGACAACATGAAAGAAATTTGTTTTGAAATCTTTGCAAACTTAATAAAAAAAAGAATCGTAGAAAAGTGACAGCAGAAAAAGACTGAGTAGCCCATCGAGTCTGCCCATTTTTTTTTTGTTTGGGGGGGGCTGGGTTTTTTTATTTATTTTTTATTGTTTTGCTCGCTAACTTTGTTGTCTGACTATAGATCTATGTTTATCCCAAGCGTGTTTCAAGCCATTTACTGTTGACTGCCTTACTATCTCTGCTGATAGTTTATTCCAAGCAATAACTAGCCTTTCAGTAAAATAATACTTTCTAAGATTAGTTTTGTACTTTCCTCCAGTTAGTTGTTTTGGTTTCATATTGAAAAAACTGCCCTCCTGAGCCTTATTCACCCTCTTGATGTATTTAAAGGTTTTAACCACTTACAGCATACTGACGTACCCGTACGTCGGGTAACTTTGCGGGGTTATACCGGGATGATGCCTCTAGCTAGAGGCATCATCCCGGTACCGTGGTTTAAAGCTGACGGTCGGCTTTCCGTCGGTAACGACCGATGCGGCTCGGGAGCTGCTCGATCGTTACCCGGGTGAGCGGGAGGGGACGTCCCCCTCCCGCTGCCTTCCGTGGCTTTGCTCGGGGCTTCCGTCCCACCGGGAGCCCCGAGCACCCAGCCGGCACGTCCGCCGGCTGGATGGAGTCCCGATGGATGCTGGAAACGGCATTGATCGGGTCTCCGATGACGTAACCCGGAGGCGGCGTCCATGACGTCACTTCCGTGTTACTGTGCTGCAAAAGGCGGCAAATTTAAAAAACGGCTTTATGCAAAAACGCAGTTTTCGGCGTTTTGCATACATGGAAGTGTAGTGGAGGGGTCTAGGGTCTTTTAGACCCTCGATCCCTCCACAAAGTGTACCTGTCACTACATATTGGTGTCACAAGGGATGTTTACATTTTTTTTTTTTTTAAAACCTGTAATAAAGTTAAAAAAAAAGAAAAAATAAATAGGAAAAAAAATTAATTTAGCCTCCCCCGTCACCGTTAGCTCGCGCACAAAAAAAAAGTATACGCAAGTTGAGCCGCGAATGAAATCGCTGTTCAAACCACACATGTGAGGTATCGCCGCGATCGCCAGAGCGTGGGCAATTATTTGATACATTTAAAGTGTCGCAGATTGAGATATCTATTGACCGTAGTTTGTCGCCATCCCACGGGGGGGGGGGGGGCGCAATTTTAAACCGTAACATGTTGGGTATCTATTTACTCGGCGTGACATCATCTTTCACAATATACAAAAAATGGGCTAACTTTACTGTTTAGTATTTTTTAAATGCAGTGAAATGTGATTTTTCAATTTTTTTCCAAAAAAATGGCGTTTTAAAGACCGCTGCGCAAATACCACATGACAAAAAATTTTGCAATGACCGACATTTTATTCTCCAGAGTCTTTGCTAAAAAAATATATATAATGTTTGGGGGTTCTAAGTAGTTTTCTAGGAAAAAATACTGGTTTTAACTTTTAAACAAAAAGTGTCCGAAATAGGGCTGGGGCTTAAGTGGTTAAGTTCCTGAAGTCGCTCTCGATATGTTCAATCCCATAAACCTTTCACTGTTTTTGTTACTCGTCTCTGGACTCTTTCTATCTTATTAATATCTTTTTGTAAGTGAGGTCTCTAGAACTGGATTCAGTTAGTACAGAAGTATTCACAGCCTTTGCTAAAACACCTTTAGCACCAATTACAGCCTCAAGTCTTTTTGAGTTGGATGCTACAAGCTTGGCACACCTATTTTTGGCAATTTCTCCTATTCTTCTTAGCAGGACCTCTCAAGCTTCATCAGGTTTGATGGTTTGATGGGGAGCGTCCGTGCACAGCCATTTTCAGATCTCTCCAGAGATGTTCAATTGGGTTCAAGTCTGGGCTCTGGCTGTGCCACTCAAGGACATTCACAGAGTTGTCCTGTAGCCACTCCATTGTTATCTTGGCTGTGTGCTTAGGGTCGTTGTCTTGTTGGAAGGTAAACCTTTCTCCCCAGTCTGAGGTCCAGAGCACTCTGGAGCAGGTTTTCATCAGGGATGTCTCTGTACATTGCTGCATTCATCTTTCCCTCAATCCTTACTAGTCTCTCAGTTTATGCCACTGAAAAACATCCCCACAGCGTGATGCTGCCACCACTATGCTTCACTGTAGGGATGGTATTGGCCAGGGGATGAGCGGTGCCTGGTTTCCTCAAGACATGATGCTTGCTATTCAGGCCAAAGAGTTCAATCTTTGTTTTATCAGACCAGAGAATTTTGTTTCTCATGGTCTAAGAGTCCTTCAGGTCCTTTTTGGCAAATTCCAGGTGGGCTGTCATGTGCCTTTTACTGAGGAGTGGCTTCCGTCTGGAAACTCTACCATACAGGCCTGATTTGGTGGAGTGCTGCATAGATGGTGGTTCTTCTAAAATGTTCTCCTCTCTCCACAAAGAAATGCTGGAGCTCTGTCAGAGTGAATATTTATGTACATATGTTTTTTTTTTTTTTCATTTATTAAAAACATTTGCAAAGATTTTAAACAAACTTCTTTCACGTTGTCATAATGGGGTATTGTTTTGTATAATTTTGAGAAAAATAATGAATTTAATTTATTTTGGAATAAGGCTGTAATATAACAAAATGTTGGAAAAGTGAAGCGCTGTGAATACTTTCCAGATGCACTGTATGCCCAAGCTGGTAGATTTTTGCTAGCTCAGTTTAAAATCTGCTAGTTGACTATAAAATGATTGTGAAGGTGTATGTAAGGTTGTTAGTATTTTCATTTATGAGCTTTCATTTTTTTTCACCTTACATGTATTGATTATATTTAAATGCCTGAGATAAAAAAAAAAAAACATACAACTAACCAATATATCACATATGGTTAAAGCTTTGTTTGCCCAATTCCACTTCTTTATAATTTTTCAATTGTCAGTTTTAGTTTATTTTTTTTAATTTACCTTTTTCAGAAAGATGATCCAAAAGCAGAGGTTCAGTCATCTTTAAATTCTGAAAATGGTCCAAAGGATAATGAAACAGGTGGGTAATTTAGATGAAGAAAACAGTCTAGCATTAGGTAGTATACCATGGAATAGGAAATTAATGTATGACCTAAAACTGTTTTGGAGAGACACAGGCTACTGCAGTATAAGTAATTGTCATATTTTACGTTTTTGTTGGCTTTTGTGATTTCCTTTGTGCTCAGAGGGAAAGTCCACACAACAGTTTTATTTGTTAGATATTGGTTTCTTACAACTGCTAAGGACTCTGGTGGCAAGATCTCTGTCCTTGAGATTCACATTTGCTGTTACGATTACAAAAAGTTGTCCTACTCACCTTGTTACAGTTTTATCTATTTATTATATAATATGAAGAATGCCTTAGGATGAGTGGGAACACCCTAAATGCAAAGGTGGATGAGAAGCATTCCAGAAACTATGGTAGAAAAATGACTGAAGTCCTTAAGAAATGTAATAAGGCAGAAGGGAATACAGCCCCACATAGTTCAAATACATTTGACGTTTGAACCCCACCCAATTCGCATTGACATGTGAATCGGCAGCCTTCTCTATAAAGCCGGTTCACATATCTCACATATCTGCGGGCCAGCCGCAGTCCATTTTTGGCCCCTTTCATGCGTGTGCAACTTGTCTTGCGACTTGGGACTGCAAAGTTGCATGACAAGTCGTACCCTAGGATTTCCAATGAGTACCGTTAATATCTGTGTGACTTCAAAGTAGTCCCTGCACTACTTTGGTCTGACTTTGATACGACTTGAGGTCCATAGATCTCAAGATTACACAGGCATTGCATTACATTGGCATTGCTGCAAGTCACGTGACATTCAGGTTGCACAAGTGTGAAAGGGGCACAAAGAAGCAAAAAATACTATTTGCAAACCCTAATATTTTACTGATACATGTTAACAGGGTGGAGTTATATTGCAACCTGTTTCCCCAATTAAACTGGAGATCTTTTCCTTGGTGCTGTATGAGGGCCGGGATTAATATTTCTATTTAAGTACTTCACTATGCTTCCATTAACAATCATACAGACACCTTCCGGCATAATGAGAAATATTCTCCCATGTACGGTCTCAGAAGGCCTTCCCTTCAGTAGAGTGGGGTGTGTTGTTTATAAATGCAATTCATTGGTGCTCAATTTTTTTTTTTCCCCTGATGCTGGTATTTTAGTGCACATCAATGGGTTATCCTCTCATACAGAAGATACGAAACCTGCTGTTGCAATCATTGAAACCAAGCCTAAAGAATTGTTCTCCAGTGGCCTGAAAACAAATGTTAGCCTTATCCAACTTGATGCATTTGAAGGGAAATGTAACAGTCTGGATGATTCCACGGATGAAGTTCAGTCAATGGATGTGAGGTACTTAATTAGTTAAAAGGCAGCAACATATTACACTGCATGTCAACCAAATGTCACTCCTTTAGATTGCAGGCAATGATGGATGAGGGCCTTTCCTTTACAAGCTTATCAAAGGGATGATGTAAGGGAGACACTATACCATTTAAGGATAGGAAATGGCAGTGATATAAGATAGTGAGACTTACACAATAAAAATTGGTTAGGTTAAAAGGCAAATATGTCCAAATGGGTTAAGTATGGTAGAACAGAGAAGAATAGGGAGTTCTGAGGAATAGGGTCTGACCTATAGATGCCATCTTTGTGAATTACATTGTAAGAGGGGAAAACTGAGAGACTTAGGGCTCTTTCACACGGGCGTTCCGTATGTCCGTTTTTCATCCCATCCGTTTGCGGATGAAAAACGGACATAATGTATCTCTATGTAAATACGGATGTCATCGGATGATCATCCTCGGACATCCGTTTTTTGTCAGTTCAGTTCAGTTCAGTTTTTTTGAACGGAGGAGAACCCTATTTTTTCTTCCTTTCAAAAAACGGAACTGAAGCAAAAACGGATGTCAGTGGTGTCATCCGCAGACATCCGTATTTACATAGACATGCATTATGTCAGTTTTTCATCCGCAAACGGATGGGATGAAAAACGGACATACGGACCGGATGACACAAGTGTCATCCGTGTCCGTTACAAAAAAAAAAAAAGGACCTGATCGGGCAAAAAAAAAGGAACGCCCGTGTGAAAGAGCCCCCGTGTGCCTTGTGAAATTCTAGAACTAGCACAAAAGGAATCTGTTTCTCTTAAACGATCCCCTAGAGACTTCTTATTTTGAGGAACTAATGTGCTTGTTCTCCTGCAATTCATAAAAGCACCAAACCAAAAGCTCAGATATTCACGTAAAGTGTATAGGGGGAAAAAATTTAAAGTTGGAAAATGTGTACAGGGGGGTAAAATTGACATCCAGCTTCTCACCAAGGGAAATGGGGATTACACTAGTCTTTGCTTTGAGTGGTGTAAATTCTAAGTGAAATAAATGTGTCCTCTTTAGGGACACTATTTACATAATACTATATTTTCACATGCAGAAATATGCTAAAAATTAATAGATAAGTTGCTAACAGATTTATACAAGGAAGATTTTCCATACTTAAAAACTGGCAAAATATAATACAATGTAAAATGCATAACTATGTATGTGGTATACCTGGCTGATCTCCATGGAAGCTGGAAATGACTATAATAGGCACCACTACTACAGTGATCGCCTCTAGCTTTTGGACCCCATGCCAGGTTGCTCTGCTGCTTAATATACATAGGACATTGCTTGTATGGGCACGGGCCAAATTCCAAGAACACATTTTCAGAACATGCATTTTCTCAATTAATGTAAAGCGTGGAGGTCGAGGCACTGTCATGTTCTCTCCTTGATCCATTCAGAGAACACCAGAAGATATCCAAATGGTGTCTGAACCACGCAGCAGTTATCCGAATGGTGTCTGAACCACGCAAGAGACCTCCCGTTTTCACTAGGCAGCTGGGCAGTGCCTGTAATGGGACTTGGACTTTAGCAGCAATCACTGTAGTAGTGGTGCCTACTACAGTGATTTTCAGCTTCCATCAGGCTTAGCGAAGTATGGCATGTATATTTACATTGGTTCAAGCTGGCTCCATAAAGTAGCCAAGCTGGACCAATGTATGCAAAATAGGTCATACCTAACTTCAGCTTTAACATTCAACAAATTATTTTACATGCTTAGCATTGTTTCTCTATAATTTATTATTATTTAAAAAAAAAAGGCTGTTCTAATAACTGTCAGAATAGTATCTGCTTTTTTATAGGTAAGCCCTAAAATATAAGGATTTGTTTTATTACAGCATCATGTGAAATGTGAACGCTTTTGTGTTGGTAAAAGTGAGGGCAGAACCCCTAAAATGGACCATGTATGGAAAAACCATGAAAGAAACCTTTGCTGCTTATAGTATTCAGACAGTTTGCAAATGTCTTATTTCCATTGCAAGTTTAAAAATAGAAGGGTCTGTGAAAGAGCTCCTTGTGTAACCTAAATTGAATTTACACATGCGATCAGAAATAAAGGTTGGGGCATGTATTGTGCATATGCATGGTTTTGGAGTCCTGTGGTAGTGTCCTTCAGAATCTTTAGAGTACTTCACTTCATTAGGATAGAGTGGAGTTAACAGGCAGTTTTGTTATGAAAATATATCTGAAAAAATATGAGCAAGAGACAAGGACAGCTCCAGATGGTCCAAACAAATGTTCCTGTCAGCCTTCCAGGCAGTTTATGGGCCTGGAACAAGCATACAGGTATGAAATCCTGGTTTCCTGTATTTATTTAATGCCAGGTTTACTTAAATAGTTTACCAAGTATGGGATGTGGACCTGATTGGTATGGGATACAAGGTTTCATTTCCTTTTAGTATATCATAAAACCCCATATAATTAAAGAATGCAGTTGCCTACCTTTCTTTCCCTTTTCTTTTGTATGAAACATTCACTTTCATTTTGTACCATGATTATCTCTAGAAGTAATTGTCAATATTTTCTCGCAGTCCAGTATCTAAAGAAGAGCTCATATCCATCCCGGAATTTTCACCGCTGAATGACCTCAATCCAAGTGTTTCTTTGGAGAATGGGACTAATAATTCCAGAGCCTTGGAAGATCTTCTGGATTTCACTGGTCAGGCCACTTACTCCAAGATCTCGAGCGAAAGTATACACATTGATGACTGTAATAGAAACCTTATTGATGGATTTAACAGTCCAGGACAAGAACCCAAACTTAACACAATCTGCTGATTTTACACAGCACACTGTAATATGGGTAATGTTTCATTTAGTGTACTTATGCATGTAGAGAAAAGACAAAACCCACTTAGGAAAATACATTCATCTTGTGATCGTTGTCTTCCAAGTATAGCACAATGTTAATAACATTAATGTTATTTAAAAAAAAAAAATTCTAAGACGTCTATGGCATCACTAGAGGTTCTAAATGAACAACAAGGAATAAAGTTTACCATGTTAGAATTGGGTTGCAAAACTGACCTAAATGGTTAATCACGAATGCGCTTCTTTTTGGTACGCTTAATATATAATTTAAAGCATTTGGTTACATCTGTTTGATAAATGCAAAAAAAAACTGTTGATCCTACTAGAAATCTTGTCAGCTAATAACCACCTGTGCTGCACTTTCATCTGGTACATTAGTCCCAGCTACCTCTGATGCTAAAGAACCCCTCAGCTCTGTTATGAAGCAGTGTAGAAGGGAAGGTGTTTGTAGTCCTGTCCTATGGTGACAATGCTGCTTCTCTATAGATAAAGTACAGTGTGTGAGAATTGTCACCCTTTGACAGAAAGTGTTACTGGCATGATCACCAGTTGAAAATAAAGGGAAAAAACTGAACTATGAACCTAATACAAGAAGGTGATTTGCACTTTGCAATTCTGGTATTTTATTCAGCGAACAGTCAAATAGCTACATACATATAGTTTCCACCCAAAAAGACCACTCTCCTTAAAAAGCGTTTCACTCCAATGGGCTTGCTCACAAGGATAGAGTAGGTGGCCTAATTGCAAAGTGCGAATCTTATCTTACATTTTTATGTTGGCGTGAAGACGGGCTACAGGAGTTGACACCAGGCTGGTCCGTGATCACGAAGGTGTGGATTTGGGTATGTTTTTACTGTACAGAAAATAATGCAGTCACGACACCTAAGGAATGGTAAGTTGCAATATATTACATTTTCATTCTTGGGTTTAGATGTTCTTTAAAGAGGAACTGAACTCTGGAAGCTGTGCCCAGGAAAAGTCAGAAAAAGGACAAATGACCAGTCACCAGTATTGCCTGTGGTCTGCCTGCAGCTGTTCTTTCCCCATTACTGATTTGCCATGCTTTGTTCTGCTTTGTCTGTGTGGAGGTTGACCATATTGGTAGAGGCAGCATTTTTACTTTCTATGTGCCTTGAGCAACTAAACAGTACAGCAATGGCATCACTAAATCTCACCCCTATTCTTCTGAGACTAGCAGTTCGAAGCAGCAGTGCCTTCTATCTCACTCTGTAGATATAGGCAAACTCTCATACTAAGGCTGGCCATACACTATACAATTTTCTTGTTCAACTTTCCTTTAGATTTACCAAAACCATGTAATATAGGGTCAAACCTAAACACTTTCAATTTGTATGCAGTCAGGCAGGCCCATGCACTACTTAGTTTAAGGTAAATCTAAAGGAAATTGAATAAGAAAATTGTATAGTGTATGGCCAGCCTAAGAATTGCACTGTTATTTCTCTCTCATTCGTTGACGGACACAGCTCCTGACCTGCTTAACCATTGGCTTATACTGTCCCCCTACAGGAGTAGGACACTAGGCAGAAAAAAAGTTTGGCTACACCTATGGGCAGTCCCAGGGGGTATACTCCCTCTCTCTGCTATCGGTACTCAGTTTTTTTTTTCTGCCTAATCAGGAGTAAAGACCTAGTTCCTTGCTGGGATCTTTGGTCCTGCCAATTTTTTCTTTTTTGATAGAATCTTTTCTACTGTTTTTTTCCTGTGAGATCTACAATCTACTGCTGGACTGGGCGACTGGCTCGGTAATCTGGATCTAGTGGTCACCCCAGTTTGGCCAGCGAGGGTACGCAGACCTCCGCTACACGTTAGGTCAGCCTCAACATGGACCCCCCCGGACAGGGGCTGGCCTGCAGGTTAAACTCCTCGCTAGGTCGCATATGACCGTGTCTCGGCCCGAGTCGCAGTGTTCCTCCTGGCTGCCAGCCCCCCTTCCATTTTGATGTAAAGGAGGTGCTGTCTGGAGCAGTGCCCGTCCGGTTCCTGGTATGGTAGGTGACTGTCCCCCCTCTCCCCCTGGGGGGTTTTCGGGGGGGAGGGGGCCCCTCCATGGGATGTCAGACCCCTGGGTTTCCCTCCTTCCTGTTAGGCACTCCCTTCATCAGTGTAGTGGTCCCTGTGGGCCATATGGCCCCCCTACCTCCTTTTACTGACGCTAGGGCTGTGGGGTGGCCTTGTCCACCACCTGGGGTGGGGGCAGGGTGCTGTCCTTGCGATCGGGGGGGGGTGCGCAGCCGGCGATCGGCTATTGGGGTGGCTGTACCTGGTGGGGGCTCTTGCCAGGGGCCCCCCTTCCTGCCTATTCCATTTTCTGAGGTCTAAGTATCCCTCCTGGGTCCCTGGGAGCCTTGTGGTGCCACGCAGGGCCACTATTTCAGGGTGGTGAGTCTGGTGGGGTCATCTCCCTCTCTACTAATGATCGATTGGTGCTCTGTGGCTGACAAAAGGGTTGGCTGCCAGAGTGGTGGGGGTTGTCCCTTAACAGTGTTTTACACTTTTGTGGGGTCCCCCTGGTGATTTATGGAGTCTTTGGAGTATATCTCCCCACCTGATACCCTCTCTGAGGCTGCATGGCCCTCCGGGTCCCATCCATCTCTCCATCGATGCACTGACGGCAGTTCAGGAGTTTTTGGTGTCCCGGGTGGGGGTGGCTTTTGGGAGACGGGCTGGCGAAAAGCACCCGCCGCTTTCCCCTGCCTCATCTTTCTCATCAGATCCTGAATCTGATTCGGGTGAACCATGGACGTGGGTCATCCAGCTTGGTCTGCAACTGCAACCACGTGCACTGAATCCTCAGATAGTGAGGCCACTTCTGCAACCACATATGAAAAGTTCGCTTGTGAACGCACTGATTGTAGCTCTGCGTGAGACCTTAAAGGTGGAGGATGCAGCTGAAGGTGCTGCAGTGGCGCAGGTTCCCTTTGGCATTCACAAGCTATCCAGAGCGGAAAAGGTGTTTACTTTCCCCTCCTATTTTGACAGAATTATGACTAAATGGTTGGGACGACCAAAGCCTCCCCTTGAGGTCCCTAAGCGATTTTGCTAGGCGATACCGCTGAGGAGTCCCTTAAGAAGTGGACTGTTCCGCTGATGGTGGACCCTCCAGTTTTCAGGTTAAACAAGGCAATCATGATTCCGGTTTAAGAGTCCCCAGCTGACAGGAAGGGCTGTGGCCCGCAATATGTATACCCTGGCTAGTTCGGCACTGAGGCCGATATTCACAATTGCCCTGGTGTCGCAGACTCTGACTGTATGTGCTAGGCTTTTGCGCCGTGACCTGTAGGGCTAGTAGCTTCCCCCTACCTTTACTGAGCTGGCGCACCAGCTGGTCCAGGGGCTGCAGTTTATCTGTGATGTCTCTTTGGATGCGGCTCCCCTAGTGGCTCGGCTCTCTGTTTTGGCAGTGGTCCTTCGGCGTGTTTTTTGGCTCAAATGCTGGTCTGTGGACCAGATTTCTAAAAAGGCCTTGACTGATCTTCCCTTTCAAGGAGATTGCCTGTTTGGTGCTACCCTGGATGACATCATTAAAGCTCTCGCAGGGGGGAAGAGTACCTTTCTTCCGCAGGCTATTAAGGGCAAGGACCCTCATCATAGATGTGGGCCCTCCTTCTCGCCTCATAAGTTTTTTTCGTCCCTCAGGGTAAAGGGATCGGAGCCCTTCGGGGGCCTCCTCTGGAGGATCCAAGTGAACTTGGTCTGGCAGGTCAAGAGCGGGCTTCTCCAGACCCACGAACAAGGTCCCTTTATCATGATGGTGCACCCTCACCTGTATCTAGGGCGTCTTCGCTTGTTCCTGGACCCGTGGACTCCCCTGGTACAAGTCAGGTGGGTCCACAAGGTGATTCGGGCCGGCTACAAGATTGAGTTTCGTTCTCCGGTAAGATTCTTCCTCCCAATGTGCGACTGCCCCCGGTCCGCTTACAACCTCTTTTTGGGGCGGTGCAAGACCTTTTACTTTAAAGTGTGATGGTCCCGGTTCTGACTTCGTAACGTTTTTTCATGGGTTTTTACTCAAACCTGTTTACAGTCTCCAGGAAGGAAGGCAAGGTGCATCCAGTTCTGGACCTCAAGGCGCTGAACTGCTTTGTGCGAGTACAGAAGTTCAGAATGGATTCCGTTCGCACGGTGGTGGTTTCCCTGCATCTGGGATTTTTCTTGCCTCCATCGATATCAAGGACGCTTACCTTCACATTCCAATATATGTCAGTCTCCAGCGCTTCCTCTGCTTTGCCGTGGGAGAGGAGCATTATCAGTTTGTGGTGTTACCCTTTGGTCTCGCTTCTGCTCCTCAAGTCTTCACGAAAGTGTTGGCCCTAGTGCTAGCATTGTTACGCCAATAGGGGATCGCGGTCCTGGGCTACTTGGATGACCTCCTTCTGTGAGCGGAGTCTCCGACTGCTCTGGTAGAAAACCTGAAAATCACCATACAAACTCTGAGGGAGTTTGGCAGGATTCTGAATTTTCAGAAGTCTTCTCTGGTTCCATCCACAAAGCTGGACTATCTGGGTCTGACTCTGGAGTCTGCCAGAATGCTCCTTCCTCTGGACAAACTCCAGAAGCTGCAGGCTGTAATTCTTCTCCTGCTGTCCAGCAGATGGTAATCCCTCCGGACTTGCATGCGGGTGCTGGGCTTGATGGTGTCTACCTTTTGAGGCAGTTCTGTTTGCACAGTTCCATACGAGGTCCCTGCCAGGGTGATTCTGGCCAAATGGGACAAGAATCTACAATTAGACCCGGCTGAGCCAGGGAACGAGTCCCTGATATGGTGGCTTTGTTCTTCGACGCTTCGGCTTGGCAAATCTTTCCTCCTCATGTATTGGACAATGGTCACCATGGATGCCAGCCTGTCCAGCTGGAGAGGCGGCCTCGGTAAAATTTCTGCTCAGGGGGTCTGGACACTGGAACTACCAATCAATGTCTTGTTACTCAGAGTGATCAGACTGTGCCTGGAACATTGGACGGATCGTCTTCAGGGATGTCCTGTGCGCATTCAATCGGGCAATGCCATGGCCGTGGCTTATGTCAATCACCAGGGGGGCACAGGAAGTGTCCTGGCCGGCCTTCTAAGGTTGGCAGAATGGTTCATTCCAGCCCTCTACCCTGTACACATTCTCGGGGTGGAAAACTGGCAGGCAGATTACCTCAGTCGGCAGGCGTTGGACCAATTGGAGTAGTCCCTTCATCCGGTGGTGTTTCATCAGTTGTGTCTTCGGTGGGGCATCCCTGCGGTGGATCTGTTGGCTTCCCGGCTCAACAGAAAGGTGCAGAGGTTTGTGGCTCGGTCACGGGATCCTCTGGCGGACACCACGGATACGCTGGTGGCCCCGTGGGGTCAGTATCATTTGACTTACGCCTTCCTTCCTCTCAAGCTTCTGTCAAGACTTCTATGCAGGATCAAGGCAGAAGGGATTCCGGTCAACTTAGTGGCCCCGGGCTTAATACGCCGATCTGGTGTGGCTGGTCACCGACATTCTTTGGAAGCTTCCTCTTAGGGAGGATCTGCTGTCCCAAGGACCAATCTTCCATCCTGCTTTACAGTGGCTGGTTTTGACTGCTTGGCTGTTGAATGCCAGGTGATGATGGATAGAGGTTTCCAATGCTGTTAAAAGCTAGGAAATCTACTTCTAGGGAGATCTATCATCGTACGTGGAAGACGTAAATTGCGTGGTGCGAGTCTCTTGGGGTTCATCATCACTCTTTTTTCAGTTGCTTGGATCTGGACCTTCCTTCAACGGGGGGGGGTTAAGCAGAAACTGGCCTTGAGTACTATTGAGGGTCAGGTGTCGGCCTTAGCGGTCTTCTTTCAACGACCCTTGGCCACAAACTCCTTGGTGCATACTTTTCTTTTCAGGGAGTTAGGCACTTGACCACTCCAGTGCAGTCTCTGATGCCGCCTTGGGACCTCAATTTGGTGCTCTCAGTCCTCCAGAAGGCTCCTTTTGAGAATCTTCAGGAGATTCCCCTGCTTATGCTGTCCCAGAAGGTGGATTTTTGGGTGGCTTTCACCTCTGCGCACAGGGTGTCGGAATTGGCGGCGTTACCCTGTCGCTCACCTTACTTGATGGTTTACAATGATAAGATGGTTCTTCGCCCCGTCCGTCATTCCTTCCTAAAGTTGTCTCTGATTTTCATTTAAATGAAGACATTTTGTTGTCTTCCCTGTGTCCCGTGTCCCAGGCCAAAACAAGGAAAATTGTTTTGCATGTCTTGGATGTGGTCCGGGCGATTAGGATGTAACTGCAGCTATGGAGTCTTTTAGGAAATCAGACTCACTATTTGTACTTATATTATTTGTCCGTTTCCTCTGCAGCCATTTCCAGATGGATCAGACAGATGGTGATTCATGCCTATTCCATCAAAGGTCAGGTTCCTCCTTTCCCTGTCAAGGCGCACTCTAGTCAGGTTTGCAAGACGGCCACCTGGTCCTCTGTGCATACTTTCACAAAGTTCTATAAAGTGGATGTAGTGGCATCTGTGGAGGTTTCCTTTGGCCGCAAGGTTTTGGAGGCTGCTGTTTTAGAGGACCTGGTTCTCTTTGATGGTGTATTGTTTTTTTTCAGGTGAGCTCCAGTTGTTTTGGTTCGGCTCCTGTTTACCAGGTTGGCTATAGTTAGCCTTGGGAAATTCTTTTTCGCTGTTCCCACGCCTCATGTTTAACACTGCTTTAGGACGTCCCAGTGGTTAAGAAGATCAGGAGCTGTGTCCGTCAATGAACGAAAGAGAAAATAGGATTTTTGACTTACCGTAAAATCCATTTCTCTGATGTTCATTGACAGACACAGCACCCACCCCTCTGTGGAGTTTGCTTTCTTCTGACACTGCTTGTAACAAAACTGAGTACCTATAGCAGAGAGAGGGGGAGTATACCCCCTGGGACTGCCCAATAGTCGTAGCCAAACTTTTCTTCTGCCTAGTGCCCTACTCCTGTAGGGGGCAGTATTACCCAATGGTTAAGAAGACCAGGAACTGTATCCGTCAATGAACAAGCAATGGATTTTACGGTAATTCAAAAATCCCATTTTTATAGGGGCAAATTCAGACAAAAGGTAGATCCTTCAGAGTACAGTGAGTCCCCTACAAATGAAAATTTGACTTGCTAACTTTAAAGTATGCGAACATATGTTCACATGTCAAATCCTGTAAAGCTGGTTACACACACGTTTTGTTTGTTAAACCCAGCGGACGGAACAGAAAAAAATTGACCGATGTACCAACACAAGCAATGTTGGTGCAGTGATCTCCCGCGCTGTGCCTTTGTGTTCTGAGAGGGGGACTCCCCCCCCCCCCCCACACCAGAACACACTGGTCAGCATTCGCAGCCTTTGTCTGCAAGTGCTGATCTTTGTTGGACTTATGAACAAATTGGACTTACGAACGAGCTCCCGGAGCGGAACTTGTTCATAAGTAGGGAACTTACTGTATTGCTTAGGCACAACTAACCTTTCTAAAACGTCACTTATAGCACAGTCAACTTGCACCACTGTCTAACATGGCTCACTTTATTCCCAGTCACTTTCATTTTAGTACCCCTGGTAATGTCATGCATAATTTTTATAGAAAAAAAAACTTTTGACAACAGGGGAAAGAAAGAAAAATGAATGGTTACTAACCACTTGATCTCCAGGTTTTACCCCCTCATGACCAGGCCATTTTTGTGCTATTCATCACCGCGCTACTTTATCTGGTAATTGCACGGGCATGCAACCTTGTATGCAAATGAAACTTCTATAATATTTTTCACACAAATAGAGCTTTCTTTTGGAGTTGTTTGATTGCACTGGGTTTTTTATTTTTAAATTATATAATTGAAAAAAAGAGAAAATTGTGAAAAAAAAAAAACATTTTCAATTTTCTGTTTTAAAACCTATCCAACAAAATCTAATTTTTCATACATTTAGACCAAAATGTATTCTGATACATGTCTTATACTATCCCATTAGTGTATATTGGTTTGTGTGAAAGTATGAGTCTTCAAACTATGGTGTATATATAGTTGAAAATTTATAATTTCTGATGTACTGACGGCCAGTCTCATTTCTTGAGGCCCTTTAAAATGCCACAACAGTACAAATTACCCCCAAATGCCCCCTTTTTTGAAAATTACTCAGTCTAAGGTATTTAGTAATAGGCATGGTGAGTTTTTTTTTTGTCACAATTTTTTGGAAAATTAAGAAATTGAAGAAAAAAATGTGCAGTACAGCGTTTTTAATAATGTGGGAAAGATAATATTTGGCAGGATATTTTTTTCTGCTGAGATTTCCCTACTTTCCTGTCTGTGACACCTGTACAGGTAAGGTTGTAAATGAAACAGAAGACATGGACACCTGCTTAAATTGTTTACTGGTCTGTAAAGGTTGGAGCGCAGAGTGTCCCTACCCTTCCTCCCCCTCTTCATTGTTCCCTCTAAACCCCCCCCCCCCTTTTCCCCTTTTTGTTTTCCCTTTTTTCCTTTTTTCCCTTTTCTTTTTTTTCCTTAATCTTTTTCTGGGCCTTCTAGCTTCTCGTCTCTATTGGTAACTACACTTTCTCCTTTTGACAACTCGGGGAACATGCTTGTTCTAGGGGTTCACATAATGCGATTGTCCCCCCCCCCCCCCCACGAAGGGGGCCGCCAGCTGTTTTGCGCATGTGACGAGTGTACTACAGGTCTAAACTAGTGAACACATCTTACTAAAATAGAATTAGGTTTAAGCAACATGTTTTTGCTTAGCATTTTGAGGGTTGCTTGCGGGCCGATATGTGCTACATCAAAAATTGGAAATGTACCCTTTTTACATGAGTGAGAATATGATTCCTTATGTCGAATCTAGATTTTGGTATACTCCGCTCAATTTTACAATTAACAGTACCTGGATACTCTCCTCTATGGTTTAGGTTTGTTTGATCTGTTGTGTTCTCCTAATACATATGTTTTGTGCAATGGAGGTTCCACTTAATTGCCAATTTCTCTTTTGTTCATCGACGGACACAGGGCTCCATAAATCATAACTAAAATATTGCCTCTTCCAGGAGTAGGACTAGGCAGAATAAAAAACACCTGGCTAAGCCCATGAGCCATCCTCAGCTGGTATATAACCCCCCTCTCTGCTCTATGTAATCTGTTTTAATCGGTCTAGTCAGGAATAAGGACCTAAGCTCCCTGATGGCATCCCCTTCACGGCGATTTACTATTCGGGCCTCACACAGTTTTAGACAGAACCACAGCCAAAAATAAGGGTTTCCTTAATCCAAAAAGAGCCAGGGGGAAACGCCCTTTCGTCAGTCCAGGAGATATATTAAGGCGGGACCAAAGAAACACTGGACACAAATAAACCAAAATAAACCAAAAAGGCAACAGAGATTTTTTCTCAAGCATATTGCTCTAAAGTACACAAAAAGCAATGACGGTCTCCAGAAAATCTACCTCTAGGAAGATCTACCATCGTACTTGGAAGACGTACATTGCGTCGTATGAGTCTCTTGGGGTTCACCCTCGCTCCTTTTCAGTGGCTCAAATATTGGCTTTCCTCCAACGGGGGGTTGAACAGCGCCTGGCCTTGAGTACCATCAAGGTCCAGGTTTCAGCCTTAGCGGGTTTTCTTTCAACGTCCATTGGCCACACATTCCTTGGTGCGTACCTTTCTCAAGGGAGTTCGACACTTGGCTCCTCCATTGCCACCACGGGACCTCCATTTGGGGCGGTCAGTTCTTCAGAAACTCCTTTCGATAGTCTTCAGAGGTTCCCCTGCTTACGTTGTCCCAGAAGGTGGCCTTTTTGGTGGCTACTACTTCTGTGTGCAGGTTGTCAGAGCTGAAGGCGTCGTCTTGTGGTTCACAGAGATATGGTGGTTCTTCATCCCTGCCTGTCGTTCCTTCCAAAGGTCGTCTGATTTCCATTTGCATGAAGTCGTTGTGTTGCCTTCCCTATGTTCCAGGCCTAAACATCCTAAGGAAATTGCCTTGCATTCCCTGGATATGCTTCAGGCAATCAGGGTATGCCTGGCAGCTACGGAGTCTTTTAGGAAGTCAGTTACTATTTGTACTCAGATGTACCTCGAAAAAGGTTGGCTGCTTTTGCTGTGACCATTTCCAGATAGATCAGACAGACAGTGATTCAGGCCTATTCAATTAAGGGTCAGGTTCCTCCTTTCCCCGTTAAGGCGCACTCTACTCGGGCGCTTAGTGCTTCTTGGGCCTTCTGTCATCAGGCATCAGTGATGCAGGTTTGCAAGGGGGCCACCTGGTCGTCTGCGTACACTTTCACAAAGTTTTATAAGGTGGATGTGTTGGCATCTGCGGATGCTTATTTAGGTCGCAAGGTTTTTCAGGCTGCTGTTTGGAGGACCTGGTCTTCTTTGAGGGTGTATTGTTTTTTTTCAGGTGAACTCCAGTTGTTTATGGTTGAGCTCCTTGTTAACTGGTTGGCTACGGTTTAGCCTTGGGAATTTAATTCTTGCTGTTCTCACCCCTCACTTTTGACACTGCTTTAGGACGTCCCAATGGTCAAGAAGATTAGGAGCTGTGTCTGTCAATGAACGAAAGAGAAAATGGGATTTTTGACTTGCCATAAAATCCACTTCTCAATGTTCATTGAGGGACACAGCAACCACCCCTCTGTGGAGTTGGCTTTCTTTGACACTGCTTGTAATAAAACATGCGTATAGCTGAGTGTGGGTGTATACCCCCTGGGACTGCCCATAGGCGTAGTCAAGCTTTTTCCTGCCTAGTGTTTTACTCCTGTAGGGGGCAGTATAACCTAGTGGTCAAGAAGATAAGGAGCTGTGTCCATCAATGAACATCAGAGAAATGGATTTTACGGTAAGTTAAAAATCCCATTTTTTTTTTCTGCCTAGTCAGGAGTAACAACCTATTTCCTTGCTTGGATCTTTGGTCCTTGCAAAATTGTTTAGATCATTTTTTTTTCTCCTGGATTTTTTCCTGTGAGATCTACAATCAACTGCTGGACTGGGTGACGGGCTGGATAATCTAGATCCAGTGGTCACCCATCTGGCCAGTGAGTGCACGCAGACCTCAGCTCCGCACTAGGTCGGCCACGACATAGCCCCACTGGACAGGGGTTGGCCTGCGAGTTAAATGCCTCACGAGGTCACAGGACTGGTTCTCAGCCCAAGTCGCAGCATTCCTTCTGGCCAACAGCCCCCCCCCCATTTCGATGGAGAGGGATTCTGTCTGGAGCGGTGCCCATCTAGTTCCTGGTATGGTGAGTAGCTGTCCCCCCCCTCCCCCAGGAGGGTTTTGGGATGGACGTGGGCCCCCCCTTGGGATGGTCGGACCCCCGGATTCCCCTCCTTCCCACAGGCACCCCTCCTTGCCAAGTCCCTCATCCTACCCTCCACCTCCATGCTGGGGCTGTTTAGGTGGTCTGGGGGCAAGGCACCAACTAGCGATGGGGGCCGGGGGGGGGCGCTGCCATTGACCGGACAATCAACTGTACCGGGGGGGGCTCATGCCAGGGCCCCCCATCCTGCCTGGATCTGTCCTTGAGGCCTGGACTCCCTCCTGGATCCCTGTATGCCTTGTGGTACTGCGCGGGGCAGCCATTATGTTGTAGCCTGTGTGTTTCCATACACGGCCGCCATGTTTGTCTAGTCCTGTTTCCATTTTGTTGTGGTTTGCTATTGGAAATAGCAGAAGCCATGACAGTGGAGCCCTATGGGCGGCGATTTACGTGGTGGAAGCCCCACCTCATCCCCTGGTGCTGACTCCTGGATCATTTTACTTCCTGATCGCCACACGTATAGTACAGTGACGGCAGGTGCCTGTTTCTGTGGGTGATGAGTCTGGTGGGGTCCTCTCCTGCTCTGCTGGTGACTCATGGAGTCTTTGGAGCACGTTTCCCCACCTGATCCCCTCTCTAAAGCTACGGGGCCCTCTGGGTCCCAACTATCCATCCACACACTGAAGTGACTAGTACTGGAGTCCCTTGTGTCCTGGGTGGAGGTGGCTTGCAGGTTACGGGCTAGCAAAAAGCACCCCCTGCCTTCCCCTGCCTCATGAGATCCTGAATCTGATTCGGCCACCGCGGACGTGGGTCACCCTGCTGGGTCTGCAACCATACACCTGGAATCCTCTGATAGTGAGGATGATTCCTCCACGTCTGCAACCGCGCACGAAAAGGGGCTGGTGGATGCACTGATTGTATCTGTGCATTAGACCCTGAAGATGGAGAACGCAGCTGAAGCTGTGGCGGAGTCGCAGGTGCCCATTGGTACTCACAAGCCATCCAAAGCGGCAAAAGTGTTTCCTTTCCCTGCCTATTTTGACAGAATTGTCACTAAAGAGTTAGGATGACCAAAGTGTCCCCCGTGGGGTCCCTAAGCGCTTTACTAGGCGTTACCCCTATGAGGAGTCCCTTCTAAAGAAGTGGACTGTGCCTCCGGTGGTGGACCCTCAGGTTTCCAGATTGAACAAGGCAACCATGATTCCGGTTAAAGAGTCTCCGGCCTTTAGGGATCCGGCTGACTGGAAGGCGGAGGCTGTGGCCCACACTATGTACACTCTGGCTGGTTCACCATTGCCCTAATGTCGCGAACTCTGACCGAGTGGGCTAAGCTCCTGCACCATGGCCTGGAGGGGGAACCACTACCCAGTCTTTGCCGAGTTGGCAGACCAGCTAGTCCAGGGGCTGCAGTTTATCTATGATGCCTCTTTGAATGCGGCTCCCCTGATGGCTCGTCCCTCTGTTTTGGCAATGGTCCTTCGTGTGTCTTTTGGCTCAAGTGCTGGTCTGCGGATCAGATTTTAAAAAAGGCTTTGACTGATCTTCCTTTTCAAGGAGATCGCCTGTTTGGAGCTACCCTGGATGACATCATTAAAGGTCTCATGGGGGGGGGGGAAGAGAGTACTTTTCTTCTGCAGGCTTGTAAGGGCAAGGAACCTCGTCGTAGACGTGGGTCTTGCTTCGCAGCTCATAGGAAGTTTTTTCATCCCTCAGGGTTGACTGACAAGGGCTCGAAGCCTTTCAGGGCCTCTTCTGGAGGATCCAAACGAACCTGGTCTGGCAAGTCAAGATCGTGCTTCTCCAGACCCATGAAAAAGGCTCCTTCTGCATGAAGGTGTGCCCTCACCTGTATCGGGGATGGGGGGGACATCTTTGCTGGTTTCTGGACCTGTGGACTTCCCGGGTGCAAGACAAGTGGGTCCACAAAGTTATTCGGTCCGGCTACAAAATTGAGTTTCACTCTTGTCCCCCCGCAAGGTTTTTTCCTTCCAACTTGTGCCTGTCCCCAGGCAGTACAAGACCTGTTCCTTCAAGGGGTGATTGTCCTGGTTCCGACCTTGGAACGTTTTCAGAGTTTTTTCTCAAACCTGTTCACAGATCCCAGGCAGAGTATGTCCAATCCTGGACCTCAAGGTGCTAAACTGCTTTATGCGGGTACAGAAGTTCAGAATGGGGTCCATTTGAATGGTGCTGGCATCCCTGCATCAGGGGGGATTTCCTCGCCTCTATCGATATTAAGGATGCCTACCTTCACAATCCAATATGTGCCATTTACCAGTGTTTTCTCCGCTTTGCTGTGGGAGAGGAACATTATCAGTTTGTGGCGTTACCCTTTGGTCTCACATCTGCCCCTCGGGTCTTCACAAAAGTGTCAGCCCCAGTGCTAGCTTTGCTAAGCCAACGGGGGATCGCGGTACTGGGCTACTTGGACGATCTCCTTCTGAGAGCAGAGTCTCCCTCAGCTCTGGTGGAGATCCTGGAGATCACAATACGAACTCTGCGGGAGTTCAGCTGGATTCTGAATTTTCAGAAGCCTGCTCTGGTTCTGTCCACAAAGCTGGACTATCTGGGCCTGACTCTGGACTCGGCCTTAGCCAGAGTGCTCCTTCCTCTGGACACACCCCAGAAATTGCAGGCTGCAATTCTCCTCCTGCTGTCCAACAAATGGTCATCCCTCCGGACTTGCATGCGGGTGCTGGGCCTGATGGTGTCTACCTTCGAGGCGGTTCCATTTGCAGAGTTCCATACGAGGTCCCTGCAAAGGGAAATTCTGGCCAAATGGGACAAGACTCCGCAGTCTCTGAACAATCTGATCCGGCTGAGTCGGGGCACAAAGGAGTCTCTGATATGGTGGCTTCGATCCCTGGCACTTCGACTGGGCAAATCCTTCCTCCCCTTGTATTGGACAGTGGTCACCATGGATGCCAGCCTGTCTGGCTGGGGAGGAATCCTCGGTAAGCATTCTGCTCAGGGAATCTGGACGCTGGAAGAGTCTAGACTCCCTATCAATGTCTTGGAGTTTGAGTGATCAAACTGTGTCTGGATCATTGGACGGATCGTCTTCAGGGTTGTCCAGTGCGCATTGAATTGGACAATACTACGGCCATGGCTTATGTCAATCACCAAGTAGTGTCCTGGCGACTCTGGAGATAGCTGGAAATCTAAGGTGGGCAGAAACGTTTGTTCCAGCCCTCTTCGCTGTACACGTTCCCGGGGTGAAAAATTGGCAGGCGGAATACCTCAGTCGGCAGGCGTTGGACCACGGGGAGTGGTCCCTTCATCCGGAGGTGTTTCATCAGCTGTGTCTCCAGTGGGGCAATTTGAGGTGGATCTGTTGGCATCTCGGCTCAACAGAAAGGTGTAGAGGTTAGTGGCTCGGTAAAGGGATCCTCTGGCGCACGTCACAGATGCGCTGGTGGCAGTATTGTCTGATTTTAGGCCTTCCCTCCTCTCAAGCTTCTGACCAGACTTCTATGCTGGATTGAGGCAGAAGGGATTCTGGTCATCTTAGAGCTCTGGACTGGCCTCACCGGGCTTGATGCGCAGATCGCGCGGCTGGTCACCAAGGTTCCTTGACAGCTTCCTCTCCGGGAGGATCTGCTATCCCAATGACCGATCTTCCATCCTGCTTTAGTCGCTGGCTTTGACGGCTTGGCTGTTGAGCACCAGGTGCTGAAGGATAGGGGTTTATCTGAGTCTGTGATTCCTACACTGTTCAAAGCTAGGAAATCTACCTTTTAGGAAGATCTATCATCGTACATTGCGTGGTGTGAGTCTCTTGGAGTTCTTCCTCGCTCTTTCTTGGTGACTCTGATCTTGACCTTCCTTCAACGGGGGGTTCAACAGAAATTGGCCTTGAGTACCATCAAGGGCCAGATGTTGGCTTTGATGGTCTTCTTCCAACGACCTTTGGCCACACACTCCCTGGTGCGTACCTTTCTTCAGGGTGTCTGACATTTGGTTCCTCCAGTGCGGCTCCATTGGCACCTTGGGATCTTAATTTGGTGCTTTCAGCTCTACAGAAGCCTACCTTTGAAAATATTCGGGAGATTCTCCTGCTTAACGCTGTCCCAGAAGGTGGCCTTTTTAGTAGATATCAGCTCTGCGCGCAGGTTGTTGGAACTGTCAGTGTTATCCTTTCATTCATCTTGCCTGGTTATTCACAGGGATAAGGGGGTTCTTCACCCTTGTCTGTTGTTCCTTCCAAAGGTTGTCTCTGATTTCCATTTGAATGAGGACATTGTGTTGCCTGCCATGTGTCCCAAGCCAGCTCATCCCAAGGAATTTTCCTTGTATACCTTGGATATGGTGCGAGCGATTCAGGTGTATGTGGTAGCCACGAAGTCCTTTTCGGAGGTTAGACTCGCTTTTTGTGGTTACAGACAGACCCAGAAAAGAGCTGGCCTTGTATTTGGCTACCATCTCCAGATGGATCAGACAGAGGGTGACTCAGGCCTATTCTCTTAAAGGTCAGGTTCCTCCTTTCCCTGTCACGGCACATTCTACTCGGGCGCTGAGTACTTCTTGGGCCTTCAATCATTAAGCATCAATATCGCAAGTTTGCAAGGCGGCCACTTGGTTGTTGGTGCATACCTTCACAAAATTCTACAAAGTAGATACTTTAGCATCTGCGAATGCTTCTTTTGGCCGCAAAGTTTGGCAGGCTGCTGGGTGTTTTCCTGTAAAAATTTTATTTCAGATGGGGCTCCTGTGACCCGGTTAAGGCTTCTGTGTCCTTTGTTAGGGCTCTTATGTTTAGCCCTGTGTTATTTTCCCCACCCCCTCATTTTCCTTTTGGCACTGCTTTTGGACATCCCAGAAGTTATGATTTATGGAGGACTGTGTCCGTCGATGAACGGAAGAGAAAAGTTGGATGCATGTACTTAAAATCTATTTCTTTAATGTAATGTTAATGGAAAGCTGTTTTATTTTTGCAAAATAAGTACATTATTGCTATATTGGTACATAGGGGGCTGGAATTAAAAAAAAAAAAAATATATATAGTCAAGCCTCCCCTTTGCTGTTCATTCACAGAAGTCTTTTTATTTTGTGAACGAGTTTACATTAAAATCCAAAGCTCTCTGTGATTGGGCAGGGGGAGGGGGAGGGGTTGGCACAGCGGCTGCATGCAACTTTGCAGCTACAGAAGCTAAAACCAGAAGGTTCAGTGTTGGAGCACTGTAAATTAAAAAGAGAATTCCATGAGGTAACCTGAACCTCATTAAACTTCCTCCCTAGTAATCTAGCACATTTTAGGTGGCTGAATTCCTGAAATTTAGCTTTAATGTTACGTTATGTTGGAAAAAAATGGTTCTCAAAAGTTCCCTTAGATGCTATATATAATTATTGCGATGGTTGGGATATAGGTACTTGTGTACAAAACACTAAAACATGAATTTCTTTTTTGAAAGGGAAATAATAGAAATTCAAAAATTTAAATATAGTTCAACTTTGTATTTAGTGATGTGCTTGTAGTTATTTTTTTTAACGTTGAATTTCAGGCTAAAACCAACTAGTCTTAAAAATGCTTCCTCACGTGACTGGACTGGTACAGCCTGAAAATGCGTAAGTATATACAGTGCCTTGCGAAAGTATTCGGCCCCCTTGAACTTTGCGACCTTTTGACACATTTCAGGCTTCAAACATAAAGATATAAAACTAATTTTTTGTGAAGAATCAACAACAAGTGGGACACAATCATGAAGTGGAACGAAATTTATTGGATATTTCAAACTTTTTTAACAACTAAAAAACTGAAAAATTGGGCGTGCAAAATTATTCAGCCACTTTTACTTTCAGTGCAGCAAACTCTCTCCAGAAGTTCAGTGAGGATCTCTGAATGATCCAATGTTGACCTAAATGACTAATGATGATAAATAGAATCCACCTGTGTGTAATCAAGTCTCCGTATAAATTCACCTGCACTGTGATAGACTCAGAGGTCAGTTTAAAGCGCAGAGAGCATCACGAAGAACAAGGAACACACCAGGCAGGTCCGAGATACTGTTGTGGAGAAGTTTAAAGCCGGATTTGGATACAAAAAGATTTCCCAAGCTTTAAACATCCCAAGGAGCACCGTGCAAGCGATAATATTGAAATGGAAGGAGTATCAGACCACTGCAAATCTACAAAGACCTGGCCATCCCTCTAAACTTTCAGCTCATACAAGGAGAAGACTGATCAGAGATGTAGTCAAGAGGCCCATGATCACTCTGGATGAACTGCAGAGATCTACAGCTGAGGTGGGAGACTCTGTCCATAGGACAACAATCAGTCGTATACTGCACAAATCTGGCCTTTATGGAAGAGTGGCAAGAAGAAAGCCATTTCTTAAAGATATCCATAAAAAGTGTCATTTAAAGTTTGCCACAAGCCACCTGGGAGACACTTCACCTGGGAGACACACCAAACGTGGAAGAAGGTGCTCTGGTCAGATGAAACCAAAATCAAACTTTTTGGCAACAATGCAAAACGTTATGTTTGGCATAAAAGCAACACAGCTCATCGCCCTGAACACACCATCCCCAATGTCAAACATGGTGGTGGCAGCATCATGGTTTGGGCCTGCTTTTCTTCAGCAGGGACAGGGAAGATGGTTAAAATTGATGGGAAGATGGATGGAGCCAAATACAGGACCATTCTGGAAGAAAACCTGATGGAGCCTGCAAAAGACCTGAGACTGGGACGGAGATTTGTCTTCCAACAAGACAATGATCCAAAACCTAAAGCAAAATCTACAATGGAATGGTTCACAAATAAACATATCCAGGTGTTAGAATGGCCAAGTCAAAGTCCAGACCTGAATCCAATCGAGAATCTTTGGAAAGAACTGAAAACTGCTGTTCACAAACGCTCTCCATCCAACCTCACTGAGCTTGAGCTGTTTTGCAAGGAGGAATGGGCAAAAATTTCAGTCTCTCGGTGTGCAAAACTGATAGAGACCTACCCCAAGCGACTTACAGCTGTAATCGCAGCAAAAGGGGGCATTACAAAGTATTAACTTAAGGGGGCTGAATAATTTTGCACACCCAATTTTTCTGTTTTGTATTTGTTAAAAAAGTTTGAAATATCCAATAAATTTTGTTCCACTTCATGATTGTGTCCCACTTGTTGATTCTTCAAAAAAAATTAGTTTTTATATCATTATGTTTGAAGCCTGAAATGTGGCAAAAGTTCGCAAGTTCAAGGGGACCGAATACTTTCGCAAGGTACTGTACATCTTTCTTACACAGGTTAGTCAGCATAGGTGTTATGAGGAAGAGGGGGAACATTTTTAAGACTCATTATGTTTAGCTTGGAATTCTACTTTAAAGTCTATTTTGGCAAACAAAAAGTATAATGGATCATGCCTGTAACTTGCATCAAATGGGTGTATAGGATATTTTTAATGAGAAGTTCTCTTCAAAATGACATTGTTTGCTAATAGACTGGAGTTCTTCCTTTGCTTTCAGCACTACTTTAGAATGTTAAACCTGTCCTGGCAAATTGGAAGATGTATATATGAATCTAACCTCCTTTGTCTCTTTCTGACAGATTGGCAGAATAATTCAGCAAACAAGCTTTGAAGCATCAAACGCTGCTGGCAGTAAAACACCAAGCTAGAGCTGAAACTGTATTTGCTCCAGAGCCAACTATAACCTGCAAGTCTTTATCTATACCATAACAAATGTTTGCATCGGCGAAGGACCAAGCCGAACAGTTTTCTGGAGTATTACCGTTGATATTGGATTGTGAACACGGCTCATCATGTTTGAGGATAACTTTTCACCGGATCAATTTTCTCCTGTATTGGACTTTTGGTTGACTTGTTCTGTGGAGGAAAAGTAAAAATCATGTGTATTAATAATAATACAAAACAGAGCGCTGACTTCTGCAAAGAAATTGATAAAATAGATTGATCATTGAAACAAACTGATGTAAGCATTATGATTGAACAGGACTTTACCACCATTCTTTTACCCAGCCAGTAGAAGATGGATATCGCAGTCAAACAATCCCTGAAGGGCCACTATTGAATTATTTAAGTTGAAGGTCTACTATACGTTTTATGTTCTATGGCATTGTCGTTTTTAGAATATGGACTGTTTTAAAGTTTCAATTATGCTTTTGGTGCAGTTCTGATGCTTAGGTGGTGCGAATGTTAATAACCAAACCTTCCAGAGATAGTACCATATTCATGGCTATGTTGAGAGTTCAAACCTCATATTTTAGAGAGTGCTACATTGGTGATTCTCAGTCACTAAACTGCAAGACTAAAAATTGGCTTTTTAATGTAAATGTAGACCAGTGTAACCTTTTACTTTTGTTTCAGATGCTGCAGGACAGTAGCAGTGGTTTATGGTAGCACCGTTGAGAACACCATAGGATATATGATGGCAGGTCACAAACCAAATCATTATATGGAATAAAAAAGCTTTCCTAAATGGCCCAGGAGCTTAAATGTGCAAACATCAATCTTTACAAATATTGTCTGTCAGTGGCCTGCCCCTCCCAACTCCCTTATCTTTTTATTGGTAATTAAGGGTGTCAGTTACCTTGGGGAACCAATAGGGAGATGTGTAATCGGATTGAGGCTGACTTTTTTTTCCAAAAGTCGAGATTTGCATACAATGTAGCACTCAAATAGCTGTATGAAGGTACGATTTTTTAATGCCCGTTCAAATGTTTTAAATTACTAACCGGTTAAGTTTGTGGACCCAATCAAGCTTTTTTCATTACACGATTGGTATAAAGTAATGTGCACCATTCTATAGCAACTGTTATTCAGTGATAAAAAGTAACAGGGCTTTTCATGTAGGGATCAGAGAACTTTGCATTGTTTACGAAGCCCACACAGGTTAAAAATATGGAGTAAACTAATAATTTAGTAATCCACAGCAGTCATCTTAATGTGGAGATCATTAGCTGAGCTGACATCTGGATATTCTAGTATAATACTGCACTGTTGTTATGACTTTAAATAAACCAGTCCGTGTCCATAAAGTGTGTATTTTAATAATGATATAGTCAAATGTCATGTAAACCGTAACAGTAGGTTCAGCCCCTTGGTAGATAGGTAGGAACATTCTACCGGGTACAGATATGGCAGTTCTAGGTAGATGCTGGAGAGTATCGAACTGTCTTAGCTGGGATCCTCCTAGAGTTTTTTGTTATTACTGCCATGAAGTATCATTCCTCTTGATGCATTCTGGATGATGTAAAAGTAAGAACATCTAGTTGCGTTGGATAAGGAGGCACTTTTTATTATCAAATGGAGATTTCCCTCATAAGCTTGGTGTATGTAAATCCAAAATCTCTTTTTCAATATGTGTGGCATCATGCCTAACTGTTTGTTTTTTTTTTTTTTTTTTTTTAAGAAAATAATTTTTTCATTTTATATAAATGTTGCATTGTTTCTCAACTGGCGATTCTGCCAACTGGCAAACTGACAACACTAAAGCCCGTACACACGGGCCAAATGCCGGACGACGTTGACCGGTTCAATAAAAACATTTGGCCTGTGTGTATGCCAGCCGGTCCAACAGCAGCCGGCTTCGGTCAGATGAGCATCCTGGAAAACTAGCCACCGGCCGACTCCGGATCAGCGCTCTAAGAGCATTGATCGGAGTGTTCTTGCAGGGGGATCGTCCCCCTGTCAGAACACAACAGCTCAGCAGGGGGGATTGCTGTACTAAGTTTGCATCGTTAGTACAGTGGCTCCGACCTGTGCTGACTGGTTTTACAGCTAACTAAAAGAGCGCATGCGGCAGTCTGACAACGATATTGTTAATGTTGAGTCAGTGTCTAAGTTATCAACCTACAACAGGAAGTGCAGGATCTCCAGTTAAACTCTGCAATATTGTCTCACAAAATATATTTATTTAAGAAAATGTGTACTGTGGCGCATATATGATTTTACATACACTTCAAGTCTGTTGCTGATTTGACACACCAGAATTTACAAAAAATCAGAAATGTTTAAAGTACCCCTTAATGCCTGGAACTCCAGCCAAAGCCCTTTTTAGTTTTGAATAGTGGGGTTTGAACCACTGTCACATTTTCATTGCTATTTGTTATCCTGTTGGGGACATCTCCTTTCTCCATGACTATTTCTACCAGGTTGGAAAGTGAGGGGAAACCTCTGATGGGCACACAGCAAAAAAAACTAGACAGAGATCTTTCCCCACACAATCTGACATAAGTTATTTTACAGATAAGCATTTACAAATTAAACCATGAATTAAAGGTTTTGTCTGCAGCTTCACTTTAGTAAATATATTCACAAAACAACTCCACTCAGACACAAACCCTTCTCCTTTTAGGTTTTACATTAAAGTACAAGAATATCCTTCCTATTCAAAAATGGACCTAATATACTATACTAATCCTCAGAAATGATTAACTGGCAAATATACAGTTAGTATGCCAATGACATTTTAAATAAATACTTTAGAAAAAGTACAAATTGGCTGTAAAAAGTGGGGAAATTATTTAACCAGCAACACAAGACAGTAAATTATTTCACTGCCTATTAAATTAATGTATAGATCTAATATAATAAGAATGTATACTGTATAAAGATGAAGTGCCATAAGATGTAAATGTAATTTTGTTTCTGTAAGCTGGTTACTTCATTAAGCTGTATATATTATATTATTATTTGTTTATGTCAATCGAAACCACAGCATATTTACCTCAGTGAAGATAAATGTGTTCTAGCTAGATGGTGCAAATCTTTGAAAGCAGTTTAAATTGGCTATACAGGGTAAATGTACACCACAGAACAGACCATGTATTGATACAAAGGGTCACTCCGTCCAATAACTTTTTTTTTTTTTTTTTCTAATCGCAGCAGGTTTACGTTTTGACTTAACCATTGATGGCAAAAGGCTTTGTGATGCCACCTTTTCCCAAACCGCAATATGACTAGGGCTTTGCCATTGCATACAGGGCTGTAATTGGAGAACAGGTCTCCAGCACGTAATGGACTTTAGTTTAACCTCTTATGTACATATATACATACTGTATGATGTAATCAATGTCCACTACAATGTAGCACATCTATTCACAAAGAAGCAGGGACCTGACCAAGGCACATAATGTTCCTAGGTCATACAAATTTAGTGAACTACATTCTAATGAGCATTACAATAAACCTGTATCAATATATCTGTGAAGGTGCTCATTTATCCAGGTCATGATATATTTAGTAGCCACATTCAACTGGATTTGTTCAGTAATTTTGAAGACATTTTGTAGCTTTTCCAGGCCACTGCAGTCCTGGTGAGTGTCAAGAAAAAACCCCAGCATTATACAGGTGGCAAAGACACCCTAATCTAGTCAACCAGATGTTAATTATCCAAGGAAGTTTGAAAGTTGTGGAACCACCCTATTATAGTTAAATAATCACACCCTTGGTATCAAGAAGTCTGCATAGATGTTATGGTATCTCTTTGACATGGCAGAGAGTAACATTTTTTTTTTTACAACTTTTTACGTTTCCCATCTTATTGGACAATCACCGCTGTCTTCCCATGGTGTCTGTTCTACCTGTGTAAATAAGAATTCTGGGGCATATTTCCAACTCATTGAAACTAAAGAAGTGGCTTGAACAAGCTATGAAACATCTTCAACGTTACAAAGGAAATCCAATTGCATTTGACTAATTACTACTAGTTAGACCTGTCACAAGTCATAATGTCATTTTTCTATGAACTGTGATAGTTGCCACACAGAGGTTTATAAATATCCCTTTGCTTCTCTGAAATACTGTCTGTGCACACTCACCAGGACCTTCTATCATGCATTGTATACAAATCAGAAACCTTGATGGATTTGAGGGCTTCAGCTCATGTGCTGCTCCATACTGCAAAATGGGCAAATGCTGCATACAGTATGGCTGTGAATACACCATTGTACACACAGCCTAGATGGAATGGAAGCAGGGAAGTTTGGCAGCAATAGGGCAGAACAACTGAAATATAGATGTTCCACTTGTAGTATGTGCCAGGAACTGCAGAAAGAAGGTATGTTCTTACACACATGGGTTACTGCTAGCATGTCTTGCAATACATTTTAAGATTTTTTTTTTTTTTATTTACATTTTTTTTATTATTGACAGGCTTGCTATGAGCCCTTAAAATTGTTGACGTGCAATAGGATTTCAATGGTAAAAAAGCAAGGAAGCAAAAATTGTAATGCACTCTTGGTCATAATAATCCCATGTAGAGAGCAATGTTCTGTAATCCATCACAACCGGTCAGATTGTAATGAAACTGGAAAAATCTGAGCTGATTATTTCTCTATTGTGTTTTTTTTTTTGCCTTTGGAGTTGGCAGTCACCACTCTGCAAACACAAGGCAAATGCTTAAAAACGAAGAATGACTGTAATGATAATGATAAGTGAAGTTGAAACTGTGTCATGGTTAATTACAGCAATGTAAATATTGCAAAACTGCACCAGATTCAAATGTAAGCAATGGCTCTGTCTGAGTAACACATCTCTATGTAAAACAGCCAGCATTCTGATATACCCATGCTGTTGGTAACAATCTTGCTGAATGTGCTGTAAAGCTTAAGCATGTTCCTGTAAGTGGATATTGAAAATAAAACACTCAATGTTTATATGTGTTATACTGTACTTTAAAAATTGTCTGTTATGTGATGGTTTATCATACATTGTTGATTCACAGTTGCCATGGTGTGTATGGCATGTATAAATCAGAGTGGAATTTACGTTCTTTAGCAAATGGCTAAAACAAAAATGAAATACATATGAGACCTGTTATACCTGCCAAAGGTTTTGTATTCCTACACTTCTCTGTAAGGTAGCACTGTCCTGGGGAGCTGATTTTTCTCGGCTGTAACTTCACTATAATTTACAAGTCTTCTCTGCAACAGGACAGTAAAAGAAGAAGCAGGAGTCTGATGAGCTCATCTCTCCCACGCTGCTCTCTCCATCATCATGAAGAGATAACACAGGCTAGTCAAAGTCCACGATTCAAGGTGGGTGTTGAACCTCGGCTCGCCACCAGGAGAAGCATGAAAGACGAAAATGGTCGCACAACATTGCGACCATCACTTTATTCACATAAGTGATATAAGGCTTGTTCGCTCAGTGAAGTACGTAGCAGTCGTGTGAAACGCGTCTACTGTCCTACCCTGCTGTACCTTGTACCACTTATGTGAATAAAGAACTTTTCTTCATTCATGCCTCTCCATCATCCTTTGCACTGCAGCTCAACTGACTAGCTCTCCCAGTCTGTGCTTTGCTGTATAGGAACTGCAAAGGGCTGACACCAAGTCAAATTCAGGTAGCTGCAATGCTTGCTTAAAAAATTAATTTAATGATCATAGAACTGCAATTGTTTGTGTTTTTGTGTATCTGCCTACAGTTTCTGGCATAAACTTGGCCCCACACTCCAACAACATTCAAGCATGAGTCATTTATGGAACAGGGCCTTTTTATGCCCGATCACTGTCATACATATTTATACTTGTGAGATATAGTAGATGCATTTAAAGGTAATGCAATTAACCTACTAGATGGATAAAAAAAACTAAATCAAATCAGTATTTGGTGTGTTCCCTCTGTCGCTTAAAATAGCATCAATTCTTCTAGGTACACTTGCAGGCCTTTATTTGATAAAACTTGGCAGGGAGGTTGTTTCAAAACATTTCGAAGAACTAACCATAGACCACCTGTGAATTTAGGTTGCTTCTGTCTTCCCATGAAATTCCAAACAGACATGATGCTGAGATCAGTGGCCCTCTCTTCTAGGACTCCCTTGTTTTTCTTTCTGTTGAAGATCTTTCCTAATGACTTTGGCTGCCTGGGGTCACTGTTTTGCTAGAACAGTGGTTCCCAATCGAAGTCCTCATGTTTCCTCAATGAGGCCATGTTTTGTAAATTTTTCCATAAATAAAATAGTGGTGTAACCCAGAATAAGAACCACCTGAGAGGAAGATAGACCTTTGAAAATTTAGCGGCCAGATTAACTTCTGCAGATATTTCTTAGTGAAGAGAAAACCTGCTGTCAGTTGCTGCCTGGAGTTGAGGTCGTATACACTCACTGGCTACTTTATAAAGGTATATCTTGCTAGTATCGGGTTTGACCACCCTTTTGCCTTCAGAACTGCCTTAATTCTTTGTGACATAAATTAACCAAGGTGTTGGAAACATTCCTCAAAGATTTTGGTCCAAATTTACATGATAGCATCACACAGTTGCTGCAGTTTTGTCGACATTACATCCATGATGTGAATCTCCCTTTACACCACATCCCAAAGGTGCTCTATAAGATTGAGATCTGGTGACTATGGAGGCCATTGGAGTACAGTGAAATCATTGTTATGTTCAAGAAACCAGTTTGAGATCATTTGAGCTTTGTGACATGGTGCATTATCCTGCTGGAAGGAGACATCAGAAGATGGATACACTGTAGTCACAAAGTGAAGGACATTGTCAGCAACAATACCCTGGTGTGCTGTGGCATTTAAACGATGCTTAATTGGTACTAGGGGGCCCAAAGTGTGCCAAGAAAATATCCCCACACTATTACACCACCACCAGCCTGAACTGTTGATACAAGGCAAGATGTATCCATGCTTTCATTTTGTTTACGCCAAATTTAGACCCTACCATCTGAATGTCGTAGCTGAAATCTAGACTATCAGAACAGGCAACATTTTTCCAATCTTTTATTGTCCAATTTTGTTGAGCCTGTGTGAATTGTAGCCTCAGTTTCCTGTTTTTAGCTGACAGGAGTGGCACCCGGTGTGGTCTTCTGCTTCTGTAGCCCATCTGCTTCAAGGTTTCATGTGTTGTGCATTCAGAGATGGTATTATGCATACCTTGGTTGCAAAGAGTGGTTATTTGAGTTATTGTTGCCATTCTATCATCTCGAACCAATCTGCCCATTCACCTCTGACATCAACAAGGCTTTTGCGCCCACACAACTGCTACTCACTGGATATTGTCTTTTTCAGATCATTCTCTGTAAACCCTAGAGATGGTTGTACGTGAAAATCCCAGTAGATAAGCAGTTTTTGAAATACTCAGACCAGCTTGTCTGGCACCAACAACCATGCCGTGTTCAAAGTCACCTAAATTCTCTTTCTTCCTCATTCTGATGCTTGGTTTAAACTTCAGCAAGCCATCTTCACCATGTCTAGATGCCTAAATTAGTTGCTGCCATGTATGTGATTGGCTGATTAGCAATTTGTGTTACCAAACAATTGAACAGGTGTACCTAATAAAGTGGCCGGTGAGTGCAGATCTACAACTACCAACATTTCCTTCAACTGCAAAGAGCCCAAAGCCTCTGCTATCACCTTGGCAAAGTTCCTCAGCACAGAAGAAAGTCTGAAAGGATGAGCTTTGAACAGAACGAGAGAGATACTTTTTTCCAATCAGACTACTTAGCATAGATGCTTTTGTGAATCCTGGCAAAAATAAGAGTGTGCAGGTAAGCATCCCTCAGAAACTATTTGAAATAAGAATAATCCTGACAAAATAAAATCTATATAAAATGTATTGTACATAATTGCATTGTTCAGATACTTCAGGTTTCGAATCAGCCAGGATATTCCTGAAAAAGCGCGGAGCGCGAAACATGTCGTCATGGTAACGGGACCGTTGGCTCTCTTACTGTAGGAGTCGTAGGCTTCCCTATTCCTGTCTCTTGCCTGCACAGTAGAGTTACGTCCTCTCCCGCGCCGCCGCTGCATCTTCCAGCCGTCCGGCGCAAGGGCTCTCCCCTTCGGGGGTTTGTACATCTAGCTGTCCAGCGCAAGATCTCCCTGCCTTACCGACTGTTCCTCCAGATTCTCAGTCAACCCATCCATCCATCATCCAGGTGACAGCGCGGATGCCAGCTGGCTGTGTCGTCTGGCTGGAGACTCAGCCTAGCAGTGCATCAGCAGTGGGGGCAAGTACATGGGCTCAGCCTGACATCCTATCAGCTGATGTTTTATCCCGTTGTTTTTAATAAACTATGTGACTTTGGAAATTCCCCTTTGGAAGTGGAGCCTTATTTATTTTACCTGTTGCTTTTATACACAGCCATAACCAGAAGCGCTCTTTTCTCAAAGTCGTCTTCCAGGACAGCCCATGAGACGTTAGGCTCCTCCCCCAGGGACAGGAAACACATTCCAAAATTAAAATAAAAGGCGGTCCCTTAGTCCTCACCTTCAGTATTTAGTGTTTCCTCCGGACAGGGGGTAACATGTTCCTGGAACTGAAGCTCCCGGTCTCCTGGACTGTCCATGGAAAGACTTGGAAAGATGCATCTCCTCGGCCCATAGCGGTACCCCTTAGTGCCGCAATAGGGGCTGACCGCTGTCTCCTGCTCTCCTAGCCTCTCGGCAGGACTACGGATGCTGTCTGGTGGAGCGTTGGGGAGTCCACTCCGTTGGTCGGCTGGTTCCTTGGAGCAGCAGTGCTGTGTACCCGTGAACCGCTAACTTCGGAAGAAAATCTTGAAGTTGGCGCCAAAAACGGAGGGGGCGGAACTCAGCATATCCACTCTGGCCTCACGGGAAGTGACAGTGTCACTTCCGGCGCAGTGACGGCTTCCGCGGGCGCCGGAAACCCTCGTTCCAGTTTCCGAAGGCGCGAACAGAGAGTTCAAATGGGCGACCGATGTTAGGGGAAACAGCAGTTGCTGGGACCACCATACAGAGCGATGGACACCACGGCAGTAACCGCACAGGCAGCGGAAGTCGGCTCTGGCATCGGCACCTCTCAGGTAAGCAAGGGGGAACGACACCCTATTTGCAGGTACCTGTTTGGAACTCCGTTCCCCTTCCCCCTCTCTTTTCTATCGTTAGGGGCAGGGGTTAAGCAGCACCGCTCCCTCTTTTCTATCCACAAGGTGGAGGGGGAAAAGCGGGAGGTGGGAGGAGGACAAGTATCCCCAATTATAATTCCCTTGTCTTTTATCTTCCAGGCCAAGGCTCAGGACAATAACCCACCTCAGCCCCCCAAAAAGAAATGTGCTGTATGCGGAGAAAAATTGAGTTCCTCTTGGAACAAAGCAGTGTGCCGGGCATGCATAGCTAAACTGGTCAGAGACGATCCTGCAGTCTCTACCCAGAAAATGCTGTCCTCAGTGAGAGATGAGCTAAAAAGTACGTTTAGTTCATTCAGGACTCTCATTGAAAAGATGCAGGCACCAGCCCAACCTTCCACCCCAGCTCAGGCTCCACCATCCCTAATTGACCCATTGGTTTTGGAGGAGGAAGTTTCTTCTTCCCACTCTTCTGCAGAGGGATCAGGATCAGGAGAGGAACCAAAAAGCAACGTTTCCCATGATAGCTCCAACTTTAAACTGAGCCTGGAGGACGTAGATGAACTACTCAAAGCGGTTTATACCACTCTATTGAGGATTGAGATTGAGGAGGAAGAAGTGCATCTCTCTAAGCATGACTTAATGTACGCTAGTCATAAAAAGCATGCTAGAGTGTTCCCTGTGCATAGCTCACTATTGGATGTGATTAAACAGGAATGGAATTCTCCTGATAAAAAGCCTTTTTTTCCAAGAAACTTAAAAAGAAGGTATCCATTTGACGACAGTGGGGAACAGCCCTGGAACAAAATCCCTAAGCTGGATGCCTCTCTTGCCAGAATCTCCAAGGGAACTGACTTGGCATTTGAGGATTCAGGGGCACTAAAAGACCCTATGGATAAGAGAACCGATATCTCTTTGCGTAGGGTCTGGGAAGCCTCCATTATGAGCTTAAAGCCAGCCCTGGCATCCACCTGCATAGCCAGACACCTGGAGCTGTGGCTATCTCCAATCCAAACACACTTGACTGCAGGAACATCGAGGGAACAGATTAATAAATCATTTCCACTCTTATTCCAGGCAATTGGATTCCTGGCGGATTCTTCAGCTGAAGCTGTAAGAATGGCAGCAAGGACCTCAGCTTTGGCTAATACGGCCAGAAGAAGCCTATGGCTCAAGACATGGTCGGGAGATGTTACTTCTAAATCTCGCCTTTGTGGTCTTCCCTTCACAGGCGACCACCTTTTTGGCCCAGGCCTAACAGAAGCCCTGGAGTGTACAGCGGATAAAAAGAAGGGATTCCCAGATAAGAAAAAGTTCCCCTATGCTCAGAAGAATTTTCGTGGCAGGGGCAAACAGCAGAAGTCTTTTGAAACTCAGCAAAATTTCAAAAAACATTGGACGGGGCATAAAGGAAAGGGGAGGGGTAACATCCTGTTTAACCCTCCTCAACGCCCCAACCAGCCCCAATGACTCCCTTCTCAGAGTGGGAGGAAGATTAGGGGCCTTCCTCCCACTGTGGAAGAAGATTACTTCCAGCCCTTTTATTCTGGACCTAGTAGGCCAAGGACACAGGCTGGAGTTCTGTCTTCAACCTCCAGAAAGGATCCTGATCACAAATCTTCCCAGGGATCCAGTCAAGGCCTCCGCCTTGAGTCTTCAGTTAGGGGACCTATTAGATCAAAAAGTAATTATCCCAGTCCCCAGAGAAGAACAAGGAACAGGGTTTTATTCTCACATCTTTGTGATTCAAAAACCCTCAGGAAGTCATCGACTGATCCTGAACTTACGCAATCTGAACCTTTCAATAGCATACAAACGCTTTCGCATGGAATCAATATACTCCATAGGGAACCTATTGTTCCCAGGGTGTTTCATGGCAACCCTAGATTTGAAAGATGCGTATTTTCACATCCCAATACACAAATCCTATCAGAAATTCCTAAGGCTAGCAGTAAAGATAGGACCGGAAGTCAAGCACTTCAAATTCAGGGCACTGCCCTTCGGGCTGTCCTCAGCCCCACGGATTTTTACCAAAGTCCTAGGGGAAGCACTAGCCCCTCTAAGGCTAAAAGCTATCATGATCACCCCCTACCTGGACGACATTTTG
Source organism: Pelophylax lessonae (assembly GCF_965119305.1). Taxonomy (NCBI): domain Eukaryota; kingdom Metazoa; phylum Chordata; class Amphibia; order Anura; family Ranidae; genus Pelophylax; species Pelophylax lessonae. The sequence goes on from NC_138769.1 coordinate 172,942,597, forward strand.
GTAGTGGCAGAATCATACCAGAAACTGGAAGCCGACCTCCTCATAGTTCAGGAATTCTTAACTTCCCTAGGCTGGATAATCAACAGACAAAAGTCTTGCCTGGTACCCTCACAAAGAGTGACCTACCTGGGTTACGAAATCTCCTCACGGGATCAGATGATCTTCCTCCCTCAGTGCAAGATGGAGAAAATGAACCTGATGGTTGCCTCTTTACAGACCAACTTATGGGTCTCTCTGAGGGATGTCACAAGGGTGATAGGCTTGATGACCCCCTGTTTCCCAGCAGTCCCCTGGGCAAGGTTCCAACAACGTCCACTCCAAAAATTCTTTCTACAGAATTGGGATGGGCAGTCAAGTTCCTTGGAACAAAAAGTAAGGATTCCCACCAAGATAAAAAGGACTCTTTGGTGGTGGAGATCCTCTCTTCACCTATCAAGAGGGCTAAGCTGGACCATCCAGGTATCACAGAGGATCACCACGGATGCAAGCGCTTCCGGATGGGGAGCATATCTGCAGGACAGATGGGCGCAGGGTACATGGTCCCCAGCACAGAGGAAGTCTTCATCAAACCAAAAAGAACTTATGGCGGTCCAAAAGGCCTTGGAGTTTTTTCAGGTAGAGGTAGAAGGGAGCCATCTACAGATCAGGTCAGACAATATAGCAACGGTAGCGTACCTGAACAAGCAGGGAGGTACTCGAAGTCTGGGCCTACAAACCATTGCACAGAAAATCTTTGTCTGGGCCGAGCGGAACCTAACATCCATTTCGGCCATTCACCTGAAAGGGACGCAGAATTATCTGGCAGACCATCTCAGCCGCCACCAGATGAACCAGGACAATTGGTCCCTCAACCCAGAGGTGTTTCTCAAAATCACAACCTCATGGGGCCTACCGGTAGTGGATCTATTTGCCTCCCAGGCAAACAGGAAAACAGAAAAATTCTTTTCCATAACTCAAGGGGATCAGACGTTAGGCATAGACGCCTTCGCCCACCCCTGGAAAGTCAGACTCTGTTACGCATTTCCTCCGATCAGATTGATCCCACAGGTTCTTCAGAAATTCATCCTAGAAGACACAGAGATGATCCTGATAACCCCATACTGGCCCAAAAGGCCATGGTTTGCACGCCTTCAGGCGTTGGCAGCGCAACCTCCAATGACCTTACCTTGGAGACCAGATCTCTTAACACAAGGTCCGGTGGTCCATCCATTTCTCAGGACCCTAAACCTGACGGCCTGGTATCTGAGGAACAAATACTAGGCTCTCAGGGGTTCTCAGACAGAGTCATCAAAACATTGACCAGCTGTCGAAAGCCGGTCACTAGGAAAATGTATGCTAAAATCTGGAAGAAATTTCATTTTTGGATGATGGAGAATCAGAGACATTCCCCAGATATACCAACTATCTTGGATTTTTTTCAGGAAGGCATAGACAAAGGTCTCTCCTTAGGGACTTTAAAGGTACAGGCTGCCGCCCTTAGTGTCTTTCTTCAGTTTTCCCTTAGAGAAGACCCAAATGTGAATGCCTTTTTCAGAGCAATTGCCCGGACAAAGCCAACCGTGCTTAAAACGTGTCCAGCTTGGAATCTATCCCTGGTACTCCAGGCCTTGGTTACCAGTCCGTTTGAACCCTTGGTAGACCTGTCAGTAAAAATGCTCACCCTAAAAACTTTATTTTTAGTAGCTATAACTTCAGCTAGAAGAGTTAGCGAATTACAGGCTCTCTCAATCAGAGAACCTTTTCTTTTGATTTTTGTCGACAGGATTGTGCTAAAAACAGATCCAGGATTTTTGCCCAAAAGGGTCTCTTCTTTTCATAGGACTCAGGACATAGTCCTTCCTTCCTTTTGCAATTTCCCGAACAACAATAAAGAAAAAGAATTTAGTTGTTTGGATGTCAGAAGAGCCCTCCTGAGATACCTGGAGGTGACTAAAACTTTCAGGAAGACTGATACTTTGTTTTTACAATTTTCCGGCTCCCATAAAGGGGAAAAAGCTTCTAAGGCAACCTTAGCTAGATGGATCAAACAGGCTATCACAGAAGCCTATATAGTGAACAAGGTGGCTCCACCTTTCATTACTGCACACTCTACTAGAGCATTGTCCACGTCTTGGGCTGAAAGGGCCGGTGCCTCACCAGACCAAATCTGTAAGGCAGCTACCTGGTCTAACTTTTCGACCTTTGTTAGACATTATCGCCTGGACCTCCTCTCTTCTCAGGAACAGGCGTTTGGTCGAAAGGTGCTCCAGGCAGTAGTCCCTCCCTAGACTGGTAAGTGCTTGCTCATCGTCTCATGGGCTGTCCTGGAAGACGACTTTGAGAAAAGCTGGGTTATACTTACTGATAACTCCTTTTCTAATAGTCTTCCAGGACAGCCGGATTCCCACCCGAACTATCTGGTATTATGTATAATGTATGATATGTGTCTATATATCTATGTATATGTTTTACAGGGTGTCCTGTGGTTCTCATGAAATACTGAAGGTGAGGACTAAGGGACCGCCTTTTATTTTAATTTTGGAATGTGTTTCCTGTCCCTGGGGGAGGAGCCTAACGTCTCATGGGCTGTCCTGGAAGACTATTAGAAAAGGAGTTATCAGTAAGTATAACCCAGCTTTTTACCTCTTTTCAGTTTTCTAGGATATTCCTGAAGGCTTTTTCATGAGCAAATTAGGAGTATAAAATCCCTGTTGTCCCTCTTCCTGAGGTACCAGAATAACTACTGTTGCATAAATTCCTCTAGTAGAGATATCCTAGCAAAAAGATTTTTCCTGGTCACTTGGAGTCCAGATACCTCAGTGGGGAAGGTTTTGAAAATTCAAAGCCTGTAATAACATCTGATGAACCCCTGCATTAACAAACTGGAGGTATGTACATGCTGTGGAACAAAGGCCCCCCATTTTGCCCCCACTGGCGGGATGCTGGTACTGTGTCTTTTAGGACTGTTCTAGAGGGTGGAACAAAACCCCTCCCTTTCCTTACCAAGGGAGCCTAAATATGGACGTTTTTGGCAGTTTAAAGCAGAACTTTAGTCTCTCCATAACAAAAATATGTGATGCATCACTTTACAACAGCCATTGCATTTACAGGTTATTCTTAGCCCCCTGTTGACTTCCATATACACCTAAAGAGCCTGCCAGTGAAGTCCAGAAAATGCAGCTTCCTGTGATGGTGTGACACTCCTACTGTACCTCAGAGCAGAGCAGAGTTGCCACTCACATATAGGCTATGCCTGCTTGAACTATAGTGGTATGGGATGTTGCAGGGGATATGGCTATCAGCATTGATTGATAATTCACAGGGTTATAGTTTGGCAATAAGCATTTAGCCACACCTAGATCTGCTCACTGCTTTCTGGATTGACAGCACTGCATCCGTTACTGAAACCCCCCTACTATCAAATGCAGTGTCTGGGAGGGGGAACATGTGAGACACGAATGAAGTAGGATTTGGCTTAGTGCAGATGAGGACAATTTGGGGAATAGAAGTACCATACCTTGGTTGTAAGGAGTGGTTTTCTGAGTTACAGTTGCCTTTCTATCATCCCGAACCAATCTGCCCATTCTCCTCTGACATCAACAAGGCATTTTCATCCACACAGCTGCCACTCACTGGATATTTTCTCTTTTTCTGACCATTCTCTGTAAACCTGAGAGATGGTTGTGCGACTGGCACTAACAACCAATGCCACGTTGAAAGTCACTTAAATCCCCTTTCTCCCCTATTCTGATGCTCACTTTGAACTTTAGCAAGTCAACTTCATCACGTCTAGAGGCCTAAATGCAATCCATTTAATTGGCTGATTAGCAATTCGTGTTACCAAGCAATTAAACAGGTGTACCTAATAAAGTGGCCAGTGTGTGTGTGTGAGTATATGTATGTGTGTGTGTGTGTGTATGTGTATATAATATGAGAGATATTAACATTTTTTTTGGGACACTATACTACAAAATACTCCCACAAATGCGGGCCATTGATTGCAACCAAAATTTGTTGATTAGCTCACACAAAGTATTTTTCCTTTCAAATTCAAGACCATGTTACAAATATGAATACACCCTGATGAAAGTCTTAGGCGCAAAGCTTAATTTTAGACAACAAAATCCTAATTAACAAGAATTCAGTATACATCCAGTAGACCGTTGATTATAAAAGTATGTTACTTATTTCCCATTTTCCCATCTCCCATTTTGTTGTCGGCAATGGCACCACATATAAAGAGAAATTTCACAAGGCCTGAGAGAGAAAATAATTTCTTTACACAAGAAAGGTGAAGGCTACAAGTAGATCAGCAAAGCTTTACTTATCTGTCAGAATACTGTTGTAAAAAGTGATATGAAAATTTAACAAAAGATTGAATTAATAAAAGAAAATGACCAGCGCTATGGACTAAAGTGCATATGAGGGGGGGAGGAGAAAGGTATTATAAATAGAAGGTGTAAGCTGCCACCAATCAACCCTTAGATATAAGGGCAAAAGTGCAATGAAAGAATGTGATAATTGGTATCGGCGCTACCTTATTAGTGTGAAGTGAATACCACAAATATCAAAGTGTCACCAATGTTATAGTGAATAGACTCCTAAATAAAATAAAATATTACATAACCAATGTGTTTAATAAAGTACAAAATTAAAACAACCAATACAGTGATAAGTGTACCATATACAATAATAGTGAACATAAAAGAAAAAAAGAAAAGAGAAAGAAAAAAGAGAAGGGGAGTAAACCCCTAACCACAAATGTGTTTATCAGGTATGAATTTCCTGATATATGTGCCCCATATGTGATGTAAAAATGGATATAAATACTTGCTGCTGAGTAAAAATATACTTGTCCACTAGGTGGCGTTTCCGTTAATAGCTCATGCAGCAGTATATGATATAAGAGAAAATGAGTGCTGCTAGAAAGATACGTAGAAAAAAGCCACTAGGTGGCGTTGTGTAATACAACCTGTGCAGCAGATATGGATGGGGGTCTCTTCTCCGCGATAAAGGAGCAGCTCCGAGCCGGCACTTATGCCCTAAATGCTCACAACAAGAGAAGGCCCCATAATGAATAGTAAATCCATGCAATATATAAAGAAAGCGCAGTACACTCACTGGTAGATTAGCGATGATCGAGATCAGAATGCAGTCGGTGCGCGCCGGGATGCTTCCGCGTTCCACGGCCGACAACCGGAAGTGACGTGGTACGTAGCAAACTCCGCCCTACGCGTTTCGTCAGAGGGACGTCAACTGGAGCGGCGTCAACTAGGCGTACTCCCGGACTTATTATAGCCGCCCGTATCCAGGTAACGGAGGGGATGGGTCAGCGCTGCCATCTTTTTACTCCCACTCCGGAAGCCATATTGCTCCTCTACTGGCTTCAATTCAGGATGTGCAAGGGAACGGCCATATTATCATCATATCCGATCAAATTAATGTGACTGAGTGTAATGCGATCCTTTATTTAATATTTCTTTTAAAAATTATATTTTATTCAAAAAAGGTCAACCTCGATTAAAAATAGAGGTTGATAAAAATTAAAATATAAAAGGACAGATTGAAAAAATTAAAAAAGAGGTTAAAAATGTATAAAAATATTTTGATTACATAAAAACTCCATATGGGAAGAAATTTAATATATAAAAGGTTAGGGTATTTTGTGTAGCTGTCATACTTAAATTTCATATATATACCAGGAAGAAATTATTAACATAACTCACTGTGAGCCTGTTCGTTAAATGGCGGACCAACCGATAATAGGTCTAAAAAATGATGAACAAACATTGGGTGATTTTTAACGGTGTTTGGGGAGTGATGCTGGATGAGAAGGATGAAGTAAAAAGAGGTATTTATTCTAAAAGGGAAGATTATAACCTTGTGCAAGTGATTATATCGTAAGTGGGTTGTATCACTTTTAGGCCTAAAACGATGCTGGATGAGAAGGGCAAACCAAAATATAAGATTTAGTGAAAAAAATTTTTTTTAAAATTCTGTGATGTGACCTAGTGCAAGTGGTTTATATTATAAGTGGGTTATGTCACTCTTAGGCCTATCTGATGCTGGATGAAAAGGACAAACCAAGATACCAAGATACCAAACTTAGTGAACAGCCAAAATATATATAAAGATCTATGAAAAAATGTCAATACTTAACATAAATAATGTGCCAAAACATATAAAAATATGTTAAAGTAATAATAATAAATAAGTGGTGGAAAGATTGTGACGCCAGTTGGCGTAGATATTGTCAACACCATATCAAACAATTAGATAAGGAGGTGTAAAGTGCAAGAAGTGAGGAGGATTTTTTAGAGAATTGTTTTAATGCCAAGACAGATTAAAACAAACTAATAATAGATGAGAAGGATGGATGAAAAATTCCCCAAAAAAACAAAAAAACAAAACAAAAATATATAAACATAAGGTGAAAACAGCAAAGAAAATATATATATAAGTGGTCGAAGAATATATATATATAAATGACTAAAAGGAAGTATAAAAGGAAAGGCAAAAGATAAAAACCAAAACATATGGTTTTTATATATATATATATATATATATACCGGGATTATTAAAACAAAAACTGATGCTGGATGAGAAGGATAGGACAAAAAAAAATTTAAGAGTTTCCATACATATATGTATGTAATAAAACCAAAGGTAATTGGTAAAAACAAGGTAATTGGTAAAGAATTGAAAAAGGGGAGGGAAAAAACCCCCATCTTGAAAACCATATTACCTAAAAAAATTTTTTTAAAAAATCTAAAAATACTGAAAAATTTTTTTAAAAATCATGGAAAACCTTAAAAAATGGGTTATAAAAAGGCCGGTTTAAAAAATAACGGAACTTGAACGTTTAAGTGTCTGTAATAAAACAGTTCAGATCTATATCCGTATTTAACCCTTCTGGACGGAGAGATCTCATCATATAGATCCACTTGGTCTCGTTGCGTGAAACCATTCTACGTTTGTTACTTCCTCTCCAATCTCCTTTTATCTTATCTATTGCATAAAAAGTTAGACCGGAAGGATTCTGGGCATGCACTTCTTTAAAATGTCTCGAAAGGGTATGTTTTTCAAAACCCTTTTTAATGTTCTTGATGTGCTCACGTATTCTCACATATAGTTGTCGAGTGGTTCTTCCAATATACTGTAAATGACAAGGACATTCAATAACATATGTTACGTAGGAACTAGTGCATGTAATTGTGTCCTTGATCCTGAACTCTTCTCCTGTACTGTTTGACTTAAAATGGGTAATTTTTCTTGGTTGGTTTCTGTTTGTTCTACATGGTAGACACTTTTTACATCTAAAAAAACCATTAATATTAGTGGGAAGCGTGATCTGTTTGGGTGGGTTGATTACATTTTTTACCAGCTTGTCTCTTAGTGTGGGAGCTCTTCTGTATATAAAAGATGGTTTTTTTGGCAGAATCTTCTTGAGTGTTTTGTCCGCTGTCAGGATAGGCCAATGCTTTTTAATTATTTTCTCGACCTCCTTATGCTGCCTATTAAAACCAGTGATAAAGGCGAATTCGTAGTTACTTTTCCTTTCTTTCTTCTCTTTGTCTTTAATGAGTTCTTCTCTATTCATGTTCCTAACTATTTCCTTGAGGTTTCTCAGTTCTTTTTTATTGTACCCCTTTTCTACGAATCTTTCAATGAGGAGATCAGCCTGTATATCATAATCTCGAGCATTGCTGCAGTTTCTGCGGACACGTAACAATTGTCCCTTAGGGATATTCCCCAACCATTGGGGATGGTGGCAGCTTCTTTTGGGAATGTAACCGTTCTTGTCCGTTTTCTTGAAGTAAGTTTTACTAAATATTTTTCCATCTTGTTTGAAAAGCTCCAAGTCCAAGTAGGATATTTTCTGTTTGTCCCAATTTCCAGTGAAAGTTATTCCATACCTATTTCCGCTGATCTCGTCGAAAAAAGTTTGTAGGCTTTCTTCATCCCCTCGCCATACTAGGATGATGTCATCTATATATCTTTTGTAATACTTCAGATTGGGTCTCTCCACACTAAAGACCTGTTCCTCTTCCCATTTTTGCATGAAGATATTGGCGACGCTCGGTGCATATTTGGCTCCCATTGCGACGCCTTTTATCTGTTCATAATATTTACCCTTATACCAGAAATAGTTGGAGTTCATTGCCATCTTAAGGCCTTCCAAAATAAAGTGCATTTGTGCTTGTTTGAGGTCAGTATATTTATGTAACGCCCAGTCAATACTGTCTAACCCATCACTCTGTATGATGTTTGTATACAGAGAATTTACGTCTATTGTTACCATGATATCTTCTTCCGTGACATTTAGATTTTGTATCTCCTGTAATAGCTGTTTGCTGTCTCTAAGGTACGATCTCCCTCTTGGTACTAGGGGTTGCAAGAATTTGTCCAAATATTCCCCCAGACGCGAATGTACCGAATTTATACCACTTACTATTGGACGTCCTGGGGGCTTTTTTTCATCTTTGTGGATCTTAGGTAAAAAATAAATAATCGGTGTTCTAGCTGCTTCCAATTGGAGATATTCCGCCTCTTTAGTGTTTAAAATTCCCATCCTTCTTCCTTTTTCAATAAAATCTTTTAAAACCCTTTGTAACTTCATCTTGGGATCACCCGGTAATTTTTTGTATGTATCTTCGGCATTTATCAATCTTTCAAGCTCTTCTTCATAATCCTTCTGTTTCAAAATGACCAGACCACCCCCTTTATCCGCTGGTCGAATTACAATCCCTTTTTTCTTTTCCAATTTCCTTATGGTGTCCCATATATTCTGCTCCTTCCTTCTTTGGATTCTCAAGTTCCTAATTTCGTCCTCTACCATTCTTTTAAACACTTCCAAATTCTCATTTTGTGGATTTTTTGGATTAAACGTGGATTTGTTTTTTAAAAGGGTGTGTTTGAACTTAGTTGTTGTTGGGGGGTTGTTTTTATTCTTCTTAATCTCAAAAAATTTTTTTATATTAATTTTTCTTATATATTTTTGCAGATCAATGTATGCCTCAAACTTGTCTAGATTCTTATCAGGGGCATATTTTAGGCCCAAATCCAACAATTTAAGTTCCTCCTCATCAAATATCATTCCGCTGAGGTTAAATATTCCTTTGCCTAGTATACCCTTCTTCTTTTTCTTTGTCCCTCCACGTTTTCCCCTTGGTTTCCGTTTCTTCCGTACTCGAAATATCTCGGTGGTTCTTCCCTCCTGCTGAAATTGTACCCTTCTGCTCTCGACGTTTCTCCACGATCCATTTGAGGTCTTGGTCCTCTTCGGTCTTCTCTCCAAGGAGTGTGTTGACCATTGGGTGGTCTCTGGTATCCTCTCTGTCCTCCTCGTTGCATCTCTCGTCTCCAAGGCTGTTGCCACCCGTTGTTTCTTCCACGATCTTGTTGCCATCCGTTGTGTCTTCCTTGATTTCGTTGCCAACCGTTGTTCCTCCACTCGTTGTGGTATCTCGGTGGGGGTCCTCCTCTTGGGGGTCTTCCCCTGTTGCCTCGTGGAAAAAAACCCCTATCTCTAGGGGGACCTTGGTCCTCATATCTGACTTCCTGCTGATAGCCCAATGGGGAAAATCTATTGAATGTGTTAATGTGTGTGGGGTTATAGGCAGGAGTTCTGTTTCCTCTAGTGTTGGCATGTGTGTTATTCCTTGGTTGAGAGGAGGAAGGTTCTTGTTCCCAGTCTGTGTCCATATTTTCCTCAATTTCTATTCCTGGTGTTCTGGGTGTTCTTGGAGTTCCAATTTCTAACCAAGGATTATTTTCATCGTCTCCCATCTCAGAAGATTCTCTGGATGTTAGATTGATGGGATCCACACTGCTTCCTTGTCCATTATATAATTCATCCAATTGCCACTTATAAACGTTTTGATTTCTATAATCCAATATGTCCCTTTTATATTTCTTTTGTTTTTTGGCTTGGATGGTCTTATCATATTTAAGTATAGATTCCTGTACACTCTTTTCCTTATTTTTGTATTCGGTTGTTTCGGCATAGGGGGCTAGTTGTTCCTTCAACTGAGTAATGGTGGTTTCAATTTTCTTTAATTTATGTTGTCTCCTTTTTATAATGATACCCAATAACTCTTTCTCACATCTGTTAAAGAAATGATACCATTCCTCCAGCAAGGTGGTATCTGTTATATGGTCATTAGGAGATATATCCCACCTGAGTCTTCTAGGTGTTATGCCTTCCCGGCTATATTTTTCTAGGGCATAAGTGCCGGCTCGGAGCTGCTCCTTTATCGCGGAGAAGAGACCCCCATCCATATCTGCTGCACAGGTTGTATTACACAACGCCACCTAGTGGCTTTTTCTACGTATCTTTCTAGCAGCACTCATTTTCTCTTATATCATATACCGCTGCATGAGCTATTAACGGAAACGCCACCTAGTGGACAAGTATATTTTTACTCAGCAGCAAGTATTTATATCCATTTTTACATCACATATGGGGCACATATATCAGGAAATTCATACCTGATAAACACATTTGTGGTTAGGGGTTTACTCCCCTTCTCTTTTTTCTTTCTCTTTTCTTTTTTTCTTTTATGTTCACTATTATTGTATATGGTACACTTATCACTGTATTGGTTGTTTTAATTTTGTACTTTATTAAACACATTGGTTATGTAATATTTTATTTAGGAGTCTATTCACTATAACATTGGTGACACTTTGATATTTGTGGTATTCACTTCACACTAATAAGGTAGCGCCGATACCAATTATCACATTCTTTCATTGCTCAAAAGATTGAATTGCAACCATCTCACAGAGACATCCAGGCCATCCACGGAAGTTAACACCTCGACAGGAGTGTCTTCTGATGAGAAAGGTTGAAGAAGAAAATTGCCATGTAAGTTTACTGCAGTTAGTTAAAGCAGTAGAAAGCCAAACTGGGGTGATTGTTTCCCGTGACACAAAATGGCATACACTGCAGAGGAATGGCATGCATGGGAGTAGTCCACGAAGAAGGCCTCTCCTAAAGCCCATGCACAAAAAAGCCCACCTAGAATTCGCCAGGGCCCATGCTGAAAAAGACGACTACTAGGACTCTGTATTCTGGAGTGAAGAGACCAAGATAAATGTTTTTGGAACTGATGGCTTCAAAACTGTAAGGCGTTGCAAAGGTGAAGAGTACAAAGCAAAATCCATGGTGCCTACAGTTAAACATGGTTATGGTAGTGTTCTTCTGTGGGGCTGCATAAGTGCTGCTGGTGTCGGGAAACTGCATTTCATTGTTGATATCATGAATTCACAGATGTACTGCTCTATATTGAAAGCGAAGATGCTACCATCACTCTGTGCCCTTGGTCGTTGTGCATGTTTCCAACATAACAATGATCCAAAACATACATCTAAGGCCAATGTTTGCATTTCTGAAGAACAGGGTGAAAGTGATTCAGTGGCCAAGTATATTTCCTGATCTGAACCCAATCAAACACCTATGGGGAATTCTGAAGAGACAAGTTGAGCATCATTCTCCATCCAGCATCCAGGCTCTAAAATAGGTCGTTCCTGAAGAATGACAAAAAAGATAGATGTTGCAATATGTTGCCAAATTGTTCATTCAATGACTAGAAGACTTGATGTTGTCGTTCCCCGCAATCCGTCAGGGGGATAATCGTGGCAAAATCGTGCTGCCTTTGGGGTGCCATGGGAAGGTGACGGTAATCGCAAAGGCCTCCCACGATTTGCCGTTATTCAGGGTTGCGGGCAGAATCGTGGCAATTCTGCTGGCGATCCGGGACACCAATATGTGAACGGAGTCTAACAAATCATGGAGGGCATACAAAATACTAGATGTAGTCATTTTTGTTGTGGGGTGTATACATTTTTGCATCAACTAATTTGATTAAAACCTGAAGATTTTGTAATCCAAGTTATATTATTAACTTTACTTTCATGTAATGAGCTCAACAAATATTCTATAAAACTCAGTTTTGTCCAAATTTTGGAAATTGTTCTTGTGTTCATTGAGATATTGATTACAATCTTACTTTTTGAAGGGGTGTACTCCTTTTATGCTGAGCACTATGTGTGTGTGTATGTATATATATACAGTATCTCACAAAAGTGAGTACACCCCTCACATTTTTGTAAATATTTTATTATATCTTTCCATGTGACAACACTGAAGAAATGACACTTTGCTACCATGTAAAGTAGTGAGTGTACAGCTTGTATAACAGTGTAAATTTGCTGTCCCCTCAAAATAACTCAACACACAGCCATTAATGTCTAAACTGCTGGCAACAAAAGTGAGTACACCTCTAAGTGGAAATGTCCAAATTGGGCCCAAAGTGTCAATATTTTGTGTGGTCACCATTATTTTCTAGCACTGCCTTAATACTCTTGGGCATGGAGTTCACCAGAGCTTCACAGGTTGCCACTGGAGTCCTTTTCCACTCCTCCATGAGGACATCACGGAGCTGGTGAATGTTAGAAACCTTGTGCTCCTCCACCTTCCATTTGAGGATGCCCCACAGATGCACAATGGGGTTTAGGTCTAGAGACATGCTTGGTCAGTCCATCACCTTTACCCGCAGCTTCATTAGCAAGGCAGTGGTCCTCATGGAGGTGTGTTTGGGGTTGGTATCATGTTGGAATACTGCCCTGCAGCCCAGTCTCTGAAGGGAGGGGATCATGCTTTGCTTCAGTATGTCACAGTACATGTTGGCATTCATGGTTCCCTTAATGAACTGTAGCTCCTTCGTGTCGGCAGCACTCATGCAGCCCCAGACCATGACACTCCCACCACCGTGCTTGACTGTAGGCAAGACACTTGTCTTTGTACTCCTCACCTGGTTGCCGCTACACACACTTGACACCATCTGAACCAGATAAGTTTATCTTGGTCTCATCAGACCACAGGACATGATTCCAGTAATCCATGTCCTTAGTCTGCTCGTCTTCAGCAAACTGTTTGCGGGTTTTCTTGTGCATCATCTTTAGAAGAGGCTTTCTTCTGGGACGACAGCCATGCAGACCAATTCTATACAGTGTGTGGCGTATGGCCTGAGCACTGACAGGCTTACCCCCCACCCCTTCAATCTCTTCAGCAATGCTGGCGACTCATACTCAAACACTCATATGTCTAGTTCCCAAAGACAACCTCTGGATATGACACTGAGCGCGAGCACTTATCTTCTTTGGTCAACCATGGCGAGGTCTGTTCTGAGTGGAACCTGTCCTGTTAAACCGCTGTCTGGTCTTGGCCACAGCTCAGTTTCAGGGTCTTGGCAATCTTCTTATAGTCTAGGCCATCTTTATGTAGAGCAACATTTTTTTTTTTCCAGATCCTAAGAGTTCTTTGCCATGAGGTGGCATGTTGTACTTCCAGTGACCAATATGAGAGAGTGGGAGCAATAACACCAAATTTAACACACCTGCTCCTCATTCACACCTGAGACCTTGTAACCCTAATGAGTCACATGACAGCAGGGAGGGAAAAATGGCTAATTGGGACCAATTTTGACATTTTTACTTAGGGGTGTACGTACTTTTGTTGCCAACAGTTTAGACATTAATGGCTGTGTTGAGGTATTTTGAGAGGACAGCAAATTTACTCTGTTAAACAAGCTGCACACTCACTACTTTAGGGCTCTTTCACACAGTGGAGTCTGTCGGACGGACTCCGTTTTTTCTCAGCGGGGGAATCGATCCGCCGATCCCCCGCTGAGCAGGAGGATGACAGCTGTTCTCCGTGCTGTGTGCAGAGACAGAGCTGTGAGGTCCCCATGCATCTCTATGGGGAAATCGGATGGGAACGGACTGTCTGTCCCTTCTCATCCGATCCGCTGGACCGATGGAAAATGGGGTTTCCATCCGTCCAGATTTGACGGATCGGATGTCAGCGGACATGTCTCTGCTGACATCCGATGCCCCATAGAGATGCATGGGATGACCGTTCAGATCCACCAAAAAAACTGACAGGCGCATCTGAACGCTCCGGCTGTGTGAAAGGGGCCTTACATTGTAGCAAGGTGTCATTTCTTCAGTGTTGTCACATGAAAGATATAATAAAATATTTACAAAAATATGGGGAGTGTACTCACTTTTGTGAAATACTGTATGTTTACATTTTTTTTATTCCTTTAGATTTTCCTACTTTAACATTCTGCTAAAACTGTGTATTAGTACTGCTTGGACCTTGAAGAAAGGGGTACACCCCTAAAGCTTGTCCTGAAAAATTGTATGTTGGTGCAAATAAAAAAAAGTGTCATGGACAGTACCTAATGGTTTCTGACTACTGGGCCAGTAAACAATTCTTTTTGGCTTTATAAACAAAGACGTTTTGAAAAAAAAAAAAGTGGTGGTGCAGGAGAAGGCCCTCTTCTATTTTACTGATGATTTTTGCTTATAATACATCAGTAAAAGTGTAATAAATGTGCAGATATAATATGATCTTGGCATTTTCTTTTTATTTCTGCAACATCAACGAAATCTGACACTTGGTTTCGGTGTTCAGCCAACATACTGGCACTGAAGGTAGGTTATGAAATATTGGTACCGAATGAAGTTTTAAAATCATCCAAATAAAAATGTCCTTATTGACAAAAGATTAGAAAGACTTGGTTTTATGTATTACAACGCAAGCATATAGGATGCCTACATATACAGCTGTATTATTCATGCCTTAAATCTAATGCTTGACTTTGGCAGATGGCTAGGAGTCAGATTATTTTTAACTGGCTTGGCTCTTCTAAAAATACTTCTGGCAAAAGCAGTGATGCAGAGATGGATTTCACAAGAGACTATTGTCAACCAATGCCTATGATGCAATAACCTGTTTTTAGTTATGTTTTGTGTTGTACTGTAAATTGATATGTAGAGGATTGCCCGAATTGTGGTCCTTTCCAGCTTCCATGTGAAGGTCACTGCAATTTGAATTGGGTGTTTTAGACAGTATAAGTCCACTAAGCTGCATGATTATTCACAGCATTATCGGGTGAAAATAAAGGGGAGAAAGCCTAAAAAAAAAAAAAAAATTCAACATCCACATCTAGGGACTGGTAAGCATTGATATATTTTTGTTTTTGGGGTCAAACACGCTTTAAACTTATCAGGCAATCAGAATGGCTGCCCTGCCTGTTTGTGATCTGGTTACGAGTAAAAAAAAAAAAATTGTGGGGGGGGGGGGGGGTTTCTTTCAGGAAATAAGAATTGGTGGTGGGCATTGTCTGTATAAGTGTTGTATACAATGTGATTCAGTGGAGAAAAATCTCTGCTGACGTTCCATAAACTGATGATTTTAGGGTATGGATGTAAAGGGGGGGGGGGGGGGGTTGTATGTACATCTAAACAGCAAGAAGAAATACACACAGGGGAGGATTAAACATTTATGAGCATTATTGCCACACAGGGTAGGGGGTGGTTGGGGTGGTGTTGATTTTCTCTTTTAAGGTTGAATATATTTTTATGGAAGAAGAAACAAACACAGCAAATCGGATCTAAGATAAGATAGGAGGCTCACAAATCCATAAATGATATCACGTACCAAAGTACATATTAAGGTGGCACTACATATGAAAACAGTCATAAGGAGGGCAAAGCAACATGAATCATTTATTAAAAAGAGCCAAAAGACTAAAGCCTCATACACACGATCAGATTATCGAACGATCTGTCGTCCGTTTTTTGTTGCATGCTAGTCTCATGTCGAAAGTGAAGAGGTTACTTTCATACGAAAATTCCCGTACGACAGAATTCAACTTCAAAAGTGATGTCGTGTTGAATTGTTTTGTATGTGTTCTTTCGTTTCTGAGCATGCCTAGTCTTGCTCTTACGATTTTTTAAGACGAAAACTGTACTATTAAAAGGAAAATCGGACGTTGTGTTGACGTACAATAAAAATTTTATAGCCTGCACATTCAGTTTTTGTCTTCTGAAAATTCGTAATCGGTTGTCGAAAGCACTATACTAACAATCTGAAAATCGGCAGATCGTTCATCGGACAAAATTTTCCTTGCGATTTTCGTATTGTGGGTATGGGCCTTTATGCTGATAAACATATGCTACCATAGCGCGGAATACAAAACGTATACGCTGTAGTCGTAAATGAGCCTCACAATTTCTCATATATAAACTGATAAGACGGATAAGATAAAGGGAGAATTGGGAGAAAGAGCAAAAAGAGATTTATGTGTAAAGAAGAGGAAGGCTTTATGCCAGTCCTCGGAGGAGAGTGAAGTGCCCAATTCTTTGTTCCAAGCAGACATAAAAGATAAGGTATCCTACAAGTGGGAGAGTTGGAAGTCATTTATAGATTTTAGCTGGTAGAGGCCTATGCTCTATGATTTACATTTACCTGAAGCTAAAATTACACTCGCAGCTGAATAAGTCAAAAGCATGACTTTTTTCCCTTCCCCTGTATGGCTTCATAAGGATTTGCAATTAGAGACAGTCACTGCTTCGTGCTCCTCCTTAAGGCCCGTACACACATACCGACCGTCGGCATACAAACGTCGGCGGACGAAAGATCTGCCGATTGTACGCTTGTTAGTATGGTGCCTCCGACAGCTGTCTGCGCACATTCTGCGGACAATAGTCTTTATTGCAAACATAAGAATTTTTGTATGCCGACACCAGAACGGACGATTGTTCGCCAGTCAGTACAGAATTCTGCCGACAGACCGCAGATTTGCAAGACTGGGCATGCTCAGAAAAGAAAAAACACAGGGAAAGTTAACCATCACATGACATCACTTCTGCAGTCGGCTGTAGTCGGCGGACAAAATTCTTGGGCAGTCTTTGCACTTTTCAACAGACATCGACATCCCGGGGACAAAAGACGAACGTTTGTATGACGACGATCGGTACGTGTGTACGGGGCTTTAGAGCATCTATGCCTCTCTGCAAAACCAGTATCCTAGATATATCTTTTTTTTTTAATAAACATTGGTTTGTAAAATATTAAAAGCTTGTAAACTTAAACACCCAAACAAAAGCTAAAAAAAAAAAAAAGCTAAAGCCATATACTATTCTTCCCCTATTTTCATGCTGCTGCAAACTGTCCACTCCATTGGAGTACTCTCACGAGTAAACACTAATGAACCGTGTGTGAGAGACGGTGCTCCCCTTCAAGGTTGAAGACTGGAGAGGTTCTCTTTGCAGTATGGAATATTTCCTATTACTGCAAACTTACAAGAAAAAGCCTACTGAAAGATCCACAACCTCCTTTTATCATGCTCTTGCTTCATAGAGTAGAAGAGTAGAATACGATGGTGTAGCTTGTGCTTTCTGCTCAAAACAAACACGAGTTGTACTCCAAAACCTGGCTTCACTGGAACATGTTTCTATACTGGGAGGAGGTTAAAACATTCTTTGATACTGGCTTAGTGAAAAATGACTTTCTATTTTTGCTTCCGCCCTACTAGGTCATTGTTATTTTGTGTTTTCTCCTATCTCTGGCCTTTTGGCCCCCCCTCCCCCCTTTCACCCTTACCCCCCCCCTTTTTTTTTTATGCTTTCACCCATCCGTCCCTGTCATTTCCTCCATCCCTTTCATTCCCTTGTCCCTTCTTTAGCTCCTTCATCACTCCTTACCCCTTTAATTAAAAGAATTAAAAGAAAAAATGCAGTGTTCCACTTTTCCACGTTCGTGACCTTGAGATGTGTTAATTATGCACCGTTTCATAAATGGGAATAGGGATCAGAGGGAAACTATGCTGTTTTCAGATTAAATTTATACTTACTTTATTATGCAGGTTTCTACCTGGTTCATGTATTAGTTTTTTACTGTATTGTTTTCACCTCTATACGGGTTCGGTTTATACTGTTATTAGACAGTGGCTATGTATATCAGACTGTATGATTTTGTGCTGCTGTTATTCATATGGCATATTTGATACTGTACTTCCCGAATAAAGAATATACATCAAAAAAAGCTGTTGTACTATTCTTTTCTATTTCAATAACTTATATTTCAAAATTTAACCTAATGCAAAAATACAAACAGTATCAAGTATATGTCAAAAAGTGGATGCACCCTCCAATAAGCTAGAGGATCAGATTATAATAGTCGAAATACATGAAATCAAGAGGACCTAGCCTGACAAGCAGACTCTACCAAATACATTATACTATTCTTTTAACAAAACACTGACGTCATAGGCGTGTGCAGGGGGTGTACCTAGGCACACCCTAATCACTAGGTGCAGTGCTGATTCCCCCTGCTGCCCGGGCTTCCCCTGGGTTGGCCCTCCCGCTCCGCAATGCATCTGGATTCCCTCCTCTCCCCCCAGCTGCTGCAGGGGATGTTTCAGGATGGAGATTGAGAGTGGGGGGCCTTCCTTTTCTAAATTAACACAGTGATCTTGCTCACTCACTGTGTTCATTCATAACTGAAGTATAGTAAACTGTGTTTATTATGCTTCGGTTTGTGAATAAACAATAAGCGGCTTGGCAGCAGAGAAAGGCATGTGTGTTTGAGCTTTGGGGTGCACACCCTAATGCAATAGGCTTGCGCACACCTATGACTGACGTGTTGACAAAAGATCCTTCTTAAAGTTAATATTCAATTAAATTGCCAGAGTTATTTTAAGAAAAGCTAGGTCAAATAAAAGTATTCTAGCCCCTACCTGTCTCCCAAAGGCAAAAGCTAGAATAAATTCAGAGATCTACACAATAGCAGAAAAGTGTACTTCTACAAATGTAATCATCCCAAATATCTGACTTTTATATACGTTTCATAGACAATCTGACCCTTCCAGTCTTATGTCACTAAGGACATTTTTAAATTAAAGATTTTATCAGCAGTGATTATTAATTATTTAATTTACTTTATTGCATCCAATACACAGACCACGCGTCACCAAAGCTGCCCTTGATATTCGGCATTAGTTACTGAAATATAAAAAAGGGGCTCATCATTAAACCTCACCATTGACATAGTTGGGGATTTCACTAACTCTTCTGAAGCCAATCAGAACTTTTCAAGCATGAATAAACTCCTAACATGTCATAGTTTGGGGACATGCACTAATGCAAAAAATAAAACAAAATTAAGATCTCTTTTTAAACATAATTGTGAACTCTCAATAACATTTCCAGCACACACTGATGGTATTACTGTGAGCTCACCTTTTTACAGCAAGGGGACCAGGTTACCCATTCCTTCAATGTATTGGCTGTTGTGACAAGAAGAAAAGGCTATGCACTGCCTTTATAATTAAAAATGGTTCCTTTTTTTCTGAAGGCTAACCATTGAACCTTTTGGCCAAAAGTTTGAGATTTGCAGGTTTTTGCTGTGAATCCATTGTAGCAGTGAACCTGAACTTCATTCCTATTCATGTTAGACCTGCGCTTATAATCAAACCAAAACTCTTTTATGCATAAGTGCTATTTAGTATTGTCTGGTATTCTCATTTAAAGAAACTTAGATCGCTTTTGTAGATCTGAAATGCCTTTTTGGACCCTTTTCGGCCACTAGAGGGAGGTATAGTATAGGAAACAGGGGGCTACCCAATCTCTCTTATATAGGAGCTAGCTTGTCAGGAATTCATTTTCACATTAATTATTTTTGTAAAACAGCAAACATTGTAATAGCCAGCTTTGTGATAGCAACCATGTCAGAAGCTTGGACTAAATATAGCCAACAGTTTAATATTTACTAATTTTTCTTAGAAGCAAATCTTGCCATTTCCCCATTTTTTTTCAATCAAATTCAATAAAATTCCCCAAAACAGTATATAGTTAAAGTATATGTAATCCCAATCACTAAAACTCTAAAATTTTAACATTTTAATGCAATTAGTCATTTTAAAGCCCAATCGGAAGACATTTTATTTTTTTTCATTTGTTATGCAGTCAGTCTGTTTTTTTGTGTACGTTGTGTTGTGCTTAACAACCTACTAAATTGTTAAGTGGTCTGGGTTTTTAGCTTTTGAACATGTCCCTTCCCTGAGCTGTTGATTGGAGTTCAGCAGGTGTATCAAACCACTGAAGACTACTGGCCTGTGTATGAGAGCTGTGGTCTGTCTCTCCAGCAAATGACTGACAGACAATTTTGTACATTGTTAAGCACAAACACATTGTTAAATAAATAAATCTAAATTTTTTTTCTTGTGCAGTCTTACTGTGCAAGAGGCAAAAAAGAACTTTAATTAAGCTCAAAGACCGTATCAGGGGGGACATGGGTGTGCTGAAGCCCGCCATAAATTCTTCTTAGCACCCATATAGCATCCCTAGCCGCACCTGCCAATGGCATTAGCACAATGATAATCCGCTACATTTGTAATGGGGCCCACTGAGCAATAGTGATGGGCTTTATGTTCAAGTCGACTGTATGTTCGACTCGAACATCAGGTGCTCATGTGTTTGCCGAACACACGAAAAATGGGGCGCATGGCAGGAAGTTCGCCTGCCAATGAGCACCTCATAATGCGCTGCGCGATTGCAGTGCATTAAGTGCTTGTGATTGGCCAAAGCATGCACCTGACCTGTATGCTTCAGGCCAATCACAGCACAATGTCCTGTCAGAGCCATAATTGGCAAAAGGCGGGGTGCCTTTAGCCGATCATAGCTCAGGGGTTAAGTCCATGCCCCACACTATAGAAGGCTGCTTACACAGCAGCCCTGTGTAGTGTGTAGATTAGGCAGGGTAGTTAGTGGATTGTGCTTTGATGTTTAATGCAGTCAGTGCAGTGTAGTGTAGGGCTGATTCATCTTGTGTAACACAGTGTACTGCAGTCAGTTTAGTGTGTAGTACTGTGCTGATTCTTGTGTAACAAAGTGCAGTCAGTGTAGTGTAGTGTAGTGCTGTGCTGATTCAACTTGTGTAACACAGTGTAATGCAGTCAGTTTAGAGTAGTACTGTGCTGATTCCTGTGTAATGCAGTCAGTGTAGTGCTGTGCTGTAATTCTTGTGTAACACAGTGTAGTGGGGCCACTGAAGTGTTGGTGTATACAACACAACTGTGTCACCCCACTGATCCCATTTTTTTTTTCTTTTCAATTTTTTTTTTGCAACATAAGGTTCTGTTTCTGCAATATTAGTTCTCCCCTTCTGTGTTGCAGGTGCTATTACTTCTGCATCAGCAGTATTTTTTTTTGTGGCGCAGCAGCACTAATTTTATTTAGGGCATAATTGCTGCCCCCCCTTTTGTATCGTAGGAGCTATTCCTTCTGCGTCAGCAGTGAGTATTATTATTTTTTTTCTCGTGGCACAGTAGGGCTAATAATATTTAGGGCATAATTGCTCTCCCCCCTTCCGCATTGCAGGTGCTATTCCTTTTGAGTCAGTGCAGTGTAGTGTAGGGCTGATTCATCTTGTGTAACACAGTGTACTGCAGTCAGTTTAGTGTGTAGTACTGTGCTGATTCTTGTGTAACAAAGTGCAGTCAGTGTAGTGTAGTGTAGTGCTGTGCTGATTCAACTTGTGTAACACAGTGTAATGCAGTCAGTTTAGAGTAGTACTGTGCTGATTCCTGTGTAATGCAGTCAGTGTAGTGCTGTGCTGTAATTCTTGTGTAACACAGTGTAGTGGGGCCACTGAAGTGTTGGTGTATACAACACAACTGTGTCACCCCACTGATCCCATTTTTTTTTTCTTTTCAATTTTTTTTTTGCAACATAAGGTTCTGTTTCTGCAATATTAGTTCTCCCCTTCTGTGTTGCAGGTGCTATTACTTCTGCATCAGCAGTAATTTTTTTTGTGGCGCAGCAGCACTAATTTTATTTAGGGCATAATTGCTGTCCCCCCTTTTGTATCGTAGGAGCTATTCCTTCTGCGTCAGCAGTGAGTATTATTATTTTTTTTTTCGTGGCACAGTAGGGCTAATAATATTTAGGGCATAATTGCTCTCCCCCCTTCCGCATTGCAGGTGCTATTCCTTTTGCGTCAGCAGTGGGTTTTTTATTATTTTCCTTTTTTTTTTTTTTTTTGGTTGCACAGCAGCACTATTAATATTAAGGGCATAATTGCTGTTCCCACTTCCCCACCTATGCATCGCAGGTGCTATTCCTTTTGCGTTAGCAATGGGTTTTTTATTTTGTAAAAGGTAACTGATGCTAAAAAACGTCAACCACCCGCCCGGCGCTAAAATATATATATAAATCAGTGTAAGGTATAAAGAAATAAATATATCTACTCAAATCATGAATAAATAGTAAATAAAATCATGTAGATAAAATCATGTAAAACATGTCACTCTGTGCATCCTTTTAATGCACTAGCTGCCACTGTAAACGTAAAACTTGCAAAATCAAATGTATAATAATAGCCCAATCTGTGCGTCTCAGTTCGTTATATCATACATTCAGCGGCGCTTCAGCACACACAATGTATGTGTGCAAGTATATTAGTCAGTTCCTGCAGTGCTTCAGAGCCTGCAATTGCAAACTAGTCCCAACTCCACAGGATGAGCAGTCACAGCCAGCAAAAAGATTTCTCCTCTGATGTTCAGCACCAGTGATTGTACACACAGTATCACTAATCCTTCACCACACCGACTGTGCACCCCTATGAAGTGGCCACTCACCAAATTGCCCTTGAAATATCGCCTTTATGCATAAGCTGCATGAGCCCTTGCTTCTGGTCGGTCTGTCGTCTCTTGAGCACGTCCAGATCCTATCCGTCCACCAGGGGTCACTATCAGGCTGTATATCTCCTCAGTGCAATTTGTAAGCAAACGACATGAAGCAAGAGAGTAGTGTAATACTGTTTCGACTTTATTAATTAAATAACACTTCCCTCCCCTTCAGCGTATATGCTTACATTTCAATCACCCTTTGCACGCATATCATAGACACAGAGGCTTTAAAAGGTACCCCCGCTCGCCGACCGCGAGCTAGTCCCTGCTGTGGATTACAGCGCTCCTGCGGCTAACAGGCGAGATCCAGAACAACAGCGGTATCCTCCCTTCGTCTCCTCAGCAGCAGCGTACGTGCATCCTGACCGGTTTCGTCTGGTAGACTTCAACAGAGTCCAGCAGAGGGACATCAATGAGTACCTATGTGAGTATGGCACAAGGACAGGCTGAGGGGAGCTTGGCTTCTTCTCGCCACGCCAGTGGCTGCTGATAAAGGATGCATGCACTATCCTGTCACCATTTGAGAAGGCCACAAGGATGGTGAGCCATGGCAATGCATGCATCAGTGACATTGTCCCTCTAGTCTTCCTACTGGAGCACACGCTTTCTGGAATCATGGACAGGCTATTTGAGGCAGAACATCGGGAGAAAGAGGAGAACTTCCATTCCTCACAGGGCCCCCTTTATGCAGATAACATTCCTGTGGGGCTACAAAACACAGGAGGAAGAGGAGGAGAAGGGTTGTGGCAGCATGGGTGTATAGGATAACATACACCAGTCTTCAAGGGATGGTTTTGATTCCCCAGAAACCCCAGGAGATATACGTGGCTGGGGAGAGGTTGCCCCTGATAATGTCATCTTTAGTGACCCAGAGGACTCAGAATCTCATGCCTCCTCAAACTTATGCTGCATGGGCTCCCTGATGTTGCAAAGTCTGCAAAAGGACCTGAGGATTTGTGGTATCAAGTAGAGACATCATTACTGGTTAGCAATACTTCCTGATCCATGATACAAGGGTAAAGTTGCAGAGCTCCTCCTGCTTTTGCAGAGGAAGCAGAGAATAAAACCTCTTGAGAACGCCTTGAAAAAAAATTTGTGTAACACCTTTCCAGACACCGGGAGGTTACCATTTCTTGGACAACGTGTTTCTGAGGCTTTGTTCGGTCAGAGGAGGAGAGGTGGAGAAGGCGGCCAGCTGCCCAATGCCTTTAAACAATTTTTTAGTCCTCAACACCCAGAGCTTTTAGATTTAAGCAACCATCGGCAGCGTCTGCAGCATAAGGTGCAGGATTATCAAGGGGTAAGAGCAGACTTGGGGACCTTTCCAACTGAGCATCCCTTGAAGACTGCCTATGCTGTCTATCCTATTCCTGAATCTTGATTATGCTAGCTTCCAACAATGTTTTTGGTTTACAGCACCACCAACACCCAAGGCCCAATTTTTCTGCACCTGTATCACAGGTGCATGTAATTTAAATTTTTGTTTCTAATTTTTAACAGCAGGGCCCATTTCTGTGCCCAGCAAGAGTAACTGTGAGGGGTTACAGTGTTCAGGCACCACCAACACCCAAGGGCCAATTTTTCTGCACCTGCATGACAAGTATATGTAATTTCAATTTTTGTTTCTAATTTTTAACAGTGGGCCGCTTCCTGCACCCAGCAAGAGTAACTGCGAGGGGTTACAGTGTTCGGGCACCACTAGGGATGGGTGAACAGTTTGGGCCGAGCATAGGTTTGGCCTAAACATCGCCCATTCTGGTACTCGCCTAACACCTGAACTTTCTTGGCACTTAGCTCCCGCGGAGCGCACAGTCAATAGGTTATTAAGGCTTCCCTGCTGAGAGCTGAATTTAAAAAGATAATTGTAAAAGGAAAATGTAAATTAAAAAAAATTGGGGTACAAACAGCTTGGAGGACTCTTTGGGTCTTGCATGGCTTTTAATGGGAACCCCATGACAGAATTAAGAAAAAAAAAACGGCATGGGGCCCCCCCCCCAAAATAAATACATTTTTTTTTTTTAATCTGTATTCCCAGGACCTGACAATACATGACAGCGGCGAGCAAGTTTAAATGATATTTTTTCCATTAGAAATGTCAGTATTGCTGCAGCAAGATCTATACATTGTACAAATGTGCAATTTTTCAGACACAATAAGGGGACTCCCCAGGCACGATATTTAAAGGAATTTTTCATTTTTATTGTTTCACTTTAAGCATTATTAAAACCACTGCTTCTTTACAAACGATCATTTTAAAAACATTGTTTTGCATTGATGCATGTCCCCCGAGGCAGTACCCGGGTCCTCATACCCTTTTTATGGCAATAACTTGCTTATAAGCCTTTAAAATGAGGACTTTTGATTTTTCATGTTCGTGTCCCCTAGACTTTAATAGAGTTTGAATGTCCGCTAGAACTTTTCCCCTGTTCGACAGGTTCAGGGGAGTGTTGGGCCCATCACTACTGAGCAACTAATGTTGTATAGTTATGATCGCCACACTCATTTTGTAATACTTGAGGGGTGGTTAATTATTTTGCAATGTTGGGCATTGGATATTGTGCAGTTTTGGGGGTTAATTATTGCGCAATGTTGGGAAATAATAATTTTGCATTTCTGGAGATTAATTGTTATGCAGTGCTGGGGATAAATTGTTGTGCAACGTTGGAGGTTAATTTTTATGCAATTGCAGCCGGTGCCTCTCATCTCCTGCGCCATGCCAAGCTGACCGAGGCTCTCACTGGGACATAGAATGCCTATCTGCTCCTGTGGAAGATTTCTCCCCCCTCCATCTCCTCACTGACATGGACTCTGTTCATTCTGCTCCCTCCCCTGCATCCTGATTGGGAGAGGGAAGAGAGCCAATCAGCAGCAATCAGCAAAACATTCTGGTGCATGTAGCCCCACCAAAAATGGCTCCATAGACTTATATGAGGACAGAAATACAGAGCCCAGCTTTCTCTGGCAAGAGGAGGAGAAGGGGCATACATTTTGTCTGCTAAGCAGTTCAGTTCACCATGAGGCAGGGGAAGAGACTGGATGCAGAGAGGGGTGCTATCCTCCCAGTCAGCCCACTGCGTTGTTCCAGACATCCAGCCTGAGAGAGGGGGATCCCAGGTGCATATCCAGGCGCACCTACATTGGCTGTGTAAAGCGCTCCATGGTGAGGTGACCAGTGGGGTTACCTGAAGAGCCTGCCTGTTCCAGGACATTCGTTTGGGCCTTGACTGCAAAATTGGTGAGAGGGCACCTGCTCAATCCTCCCTAAGCCAGAACATTGAACTGCTGTTGTTGCTCTGCCTCCCTTGATTAGGAGAATCTGTGACGCTGTTACACTCGGTTTGGCAGTGATAGTACCTGCCTGATTTAACTAAAGATTACCCACACCATTCGAGTCCCTTCCATGTACCAAGTCCTCTTTAGATGTACTCTGTTCTCTCCACACAAGAAAACCAGCAAGTGCACCACCATAAGTCATCTAAAGTCTGAAGGGCCCTGTCTACGTATGGGACTCTAGTCATTATATGCGCAAGTTCAAGTGGGTTAATTCAGTGCACTGAATCGGGTACTGTGTTCAAGTTGGTCATCTGGGACTGTGATGCTGGGGTGAAGAAGGGAGAGAACCGACAAAGAAAGCAAGGTGATTCCTCTGCCCTCCTCCTGCCTGGACTTATATAGCCCAATCCAACTAGAATTTGCAGCTAATTCACTGAATTTATATCCACCAAATCATTTGTTGCTTTTGTGTGTTTACCTCTGCTCTCTAGGTTATTTCACCATAAGGAGTTCCCTGAAAGCAGACGGAGTTGATCTTTAAGATTTTTCTGTTAGCCTTCATTCCTTTTGCTTCACCCATACATATCTGTGTGCTATTCAATATTATCGTTACTATTGTTTCTTTTCCCCCTTAAGCAAGTTCACAGCAAAGATAACTTCTGTGTTCACTACAACCTGTGTCCATTTTCTTCTGTAATTACACTAACATTTTGGCAGCTGTGCCAGTGGGGTTTGAGCCTGTTCTTGGGTTTGAAAAGGCAGAGTAAGGAACCAACAACATTCAAGGGGGTCCTGCGGGGGTAGCGCTACACAATGTTGGAAGGAGTTGTGCTGTGCTGGGGGCTTATTGCTGACCCTGACACATGCTGGGAGTTATCATTGCTTGCCAATACACTAGCTGGGGCTCATTATTGCTGGCCCCAATAGGGTTTATTTTACTTCCACAATATTTTCCGTGCACCTCCAGGCCCTATCTTTTCTCTGTCATACATGGTGAAAAAACAACCACCTCTTGCCCATGACCACTTTTTGGACATACCCACAAGTGCATGGCAGATGACACACTGCATGTTCCTCATGAGCTCTCCCCCTTATGCTCCCAGACCCAGCACAACATCCTTCAAAAACTGTCTAAATCCACCGCTGATTAAGCTTTTAAGTTCTTTTTTTTTTTTTTTTTTTTAATCTGCAGCTTTTCAATTAAAATAATACCAAGTGGTCTTATAAAGGTCTGTGTTCAGGCAAGTGACTGCAAATGGGCTGCATGGTCAGCAATAAAAGCATAAGACGAGTATTTTCTGCCATGAATACTGCATTCTCGGAGAAGGGGTGGTCCCTGAACAGAGCGAGCTTCTGGCTTCAAGACTCTTTGCATGGCTGCATATTTTATTTCTCTCCTCAGCCAGCTGGGTAGTTGCAAGCTGCTGTCACCAGGACTTTGTAAATATGAATATACACCTGTTGGCGGCCTAAACTTGCAGGGTTTGGTCTACATGGGGGACCGACCTTCAGAACAGGGATTAGTCACCAGTGGCATCCCTCCGATGCTCTGATTTCCCACTCCCAGCCTTAATATTTCATAGCCATCCTCATCCTTGGACCCCCTGGTGTACATTTTGAAAGGTTTTGTGGGAAATGTAGAATGTACTTTTTTGCTACGAGGAAGGCTGCTACCGAAACATGTTCGAAGATATGGATTCTGTCATTGCTGTTGTGCGTCAATAAAAGTTTGTTAAGGAAGAAGCACCAAGTGGCCGGCTTTTTGTTGGATTACAATTTATGGTGGACACCTTAGCCTGAGCATCTGTACTCTACTCACACATTCCTTATATAGCAGTAGAGCTTGGGTGAGTTTTGTATGTGTACTTTTTCTGAACCATTGCCAAGTTAGAAACATCTGCTTCCCCTTCTGTTCTCTCTGAGGATGAAAACTCGTAGGTAGCAAGCACAGTATCAACCTGTAACACAAGATCAGCCTCAAGCTCAGGGGGTGGATACAAAGTGTCCACATGAACTTTACTCCAGGAGAAGAAGCTGCTGGAAGAGCTAGTTAAGCTGGCAAACGATGCATTTAAAATAGTGAATTCTCCCGCCCCAACGTTTGACATACCAGCATCTTTTACAATGCCTAAGCCAAACTGTTCTCTTGATGTACAGGTGCAGTTGGACAACACAACTGCAGTGACATATATATATATATATATAAAACATGGGGGGGGGGGGCACCAAGAATGTAGAAGCATTGCTTGCCTAAATTGGGCAAAAAGTTACATGCTGGCTTTGTCTGCAGTACTCATACCAGGGGTAGAAAACTGGCAAGCCTACTATCTCAGTCAAAAAGGCCTGAACCAGGGAGAGTGGACCCTTCATTTGGAAGTCTTCCAACAAATCAGCCAGCGACAGGTAACACAAGATGTCAATCTTCTGGTGTCATGCCTCAATCAAAATGTTGGCAACCTAATAGCAATATCAAAACAGAATAGTGCAGCTCTAATCACAGAGAGATGATAAATGTAACAATACAAAAAAGTCCATATATAAATGGTCAAATCCGGGAGGAAATAGTAGATGACACCAATGTTCCCAGAGAAGGTCACACACAGATAGAGAGGTGACTGGAAATTTCAGAAGAGGGATGTGCACCGGATGTGATAAGGTAAACCCCTTACCAGATCTGAATGACCAATAGATTATAGGTGGTCAGAACCGTCACAGCAACAATCAGAAGACCCAGGGCAATACTGCATCCAAGAACCATTACCATCTGGCAGGACAGGGTAACCACTCAGTCATAAGGTATAGGCTTCATGGGAAACATCCCCCTCGGTATTCATGGGAATAAAAATAAAACGCTCCCATAGTGCATTAAAAGATACATTTTAATACATGTAAAGCATATACTGAATGTTCTACTTTGAATGCCAGATTTTATTGCATTACATGTGAGTGCTTTACTTCTTTACATTTATTAAAGTTTATCTTTTAATGCACTATGGGAGCGTTTTTTTTGTATTCCCATGAAAACCCATGAATATCATCTCTTTGTGATTAGAGCTGCATTATTCTGTTTTGATATTTTATTTTGGAAACGTGTATTATTATTCCAAACGCTGGCAGCTTTCCTCATAGCGCAATGTTTATTTTGTTTTTTATAACCTAATAGCAAGGTCAAAGAACCCTTGTGGACGCATTGTTGATTGGTGGCTCAATGGGAATGCCAACTTTGATATAAGCTTATCCACTGGTAAACCTTTTTGCTCTGACTATTACGCTTTATAAAAGTGAAGGAGATTCTAGTGATCCTGGTGGCACAACCACTTCAGAGGAGGCATTGCATGCGTGAATGGAAGGGACTGGAAACAGAACAACTATATTGGCAATATATAATGGGTTGAAAACCCTTCTCAAAAGACATTAAAGCCCATCTCAATTTTTTTTTCCCATGCAGTGAGGCTATGTCTGCACTGCATGGTAACTGCCTGTTTTGTCTATGGCTGAACACAAAGTTTATACTCATCCAGTCCTTCAATCCTCTGGCAAATGGCGCTCCCCCTCGTCCAGCGGTGGAATTCCTGGTATATTCAGCCTGCTCTGGGCATGATGACACCAGGAACAGTCCAATATTTAAAGGAGTTGTAAAGGCAGAAGATTTAATGCATTCTATGCATTAAGATAAAAAGCCTTCTGTGTGTAGCAGCCTTCCTAGCACCCCGTAATGCTTACCTGAGCCCCATCTCACTCCAGCGATGTCCATGAGTCCTTTGGCCATCCAAGACTCTCCCTCCTGATTGGCTGAAACTGTTGTTAATCAAAGTCAGTTAGCCAATCAGGAGAGAGAGGGGGAGGGGCAAAATAGCAGCTCCATGTCTGAATGGAGACACGGAGCTGCACATTGTTTCGGGTGCCTCAATGGCAAGCTACTTGCTGTGGAGGCACTCGACAGGAGGGAGGGACCAGGAGCAGCAA
Source organism: Pelophylax lessonae (assembly GCF_965119305.1). Lineage (NCBI taxonomy): Eukaryota > Metazoa > Chordata > Amphibia > Anura > Ranidae > Pelophylax > Pelophylax lessonae. Next base: position 172,972,362 of record NC_138769.1, read on the forward strand.
AGACATACCTGAGAAGAACAGGATCCAGGCCACTCTGTGCAAAACGAACTGCACAGAGGAGGAAAGAATAACATGTTTGTTTGTTTTTTTTTTTAAACATCCACGAGACTTTACAATCAGTTTAAGACTGCTGGAGCTTGGGGTGCCAGATCAGTCTTGTGCTGGAAGGATTAGTTAAGTATATTTCCGCTCTCCTCTCCCCTAGACAAAAACAAGCGGTAGCTGAGCATTACATCATTGCTGAGGCCATTAGGAGTTGTTGGAGCCCAGAAGAGTGGGGCCAATGACCAGAAGTGTCAGCACACAGGCTGAAAAGGTAGGAGCCACCATGCAAGAATAATGGGACCGTAGGCAGAACTTCCTTCAACTTATAAAAGCTCTATTAATAGAACCAGGGCAGCTGTTAGAAATCACGGGGCCCCGTACAGTCTATCTGATGGGGCCCCCAAAAGCCCGCCCCTTACCCCACCCATGACCCCGCCCACCTGCCTTAAAAAATGCAGCTTTGTCTTCCAGGGATAGTTATCTTCGAAACAAAGTCGGAAGCTGACGGTCAGGCCCCCCTGATAAGTAACTCTACAGGAGGCCCAATGGTACCCCCTTTATTGGCAACCCTGGGTGGACCCAATCAGACCCTCAATTTACCTCTATGGAGCAGCGGATGTAAACCTACTTGTGTCTGTTTAAACTTGCCTACCTCTGATCTGGTCCGATAAAAAAACCCTAAGGGGGTCTGTCCTGCTCCATCTAGGTGGTCGGGTGTAAATAGACAATGGAGTCCATTTACACCCCACTGCCCATAGAGTAGAGTGGGCTCTGTCCATGTCTGCTCTGCATAAACTGAGTGGACATGGACCTGTCATCTGCCCAGTCTGCTCTGATCAGTAGAGAGATCCTCCGCTGAACAAAGCGGAGTCCATCCAATGTGATAGGGGCCTAACGCAGGCCATAGATAATGCGATTTTATTTCCTGCAACCATAGTCAGGAGAAAACAATGATTCTGCCACCTGGTCCCCTTTAGGAGAACACAATGATTACTTGCTAGCTGCTAGCAATAATTGCATGTGAAATCTGACAGGCTGGTTGTATGCAAGTCTATCAAGTGGATCAACTTGGGTACAATCTGCCTGTCCATAGATGGTTTGAATCTCGGCTGGTTCCTGCTGAACCTGCTGGGATTCGAACCATATATGGCCGGCTGGACCATTTTGGTCTTTCATTAAGCATTGTTGTCATGGATAAATGGATCTCTCTTCTTTCTTTCTTTTGTTTGTATTTGTCTGAGCTGCGCCTCGGTGCACTGCCCTGTTTTGCAAGCTTAGTTTTACCACTTACTAAGTCCCGGTTCACATTATTGCGGCTGCGGAGATCGCATGTAATTTGGAGCGCACTGCTCCTTCATTACATGCGATCTCCTGTGCGGATGCGAGTTCAGCCATACACTTTGTATGGCTGAATTCGCACTGTATCCACACCAAACTCGCACAGGACCCTTTTTTTCAGCCGCATCAGGATTGGGTCACACAGTGGTTCACACTTGTGCGATCCGATTCTGTGCGTACTGTCAGATCGCACTGCGATATGCGATCAAACTGGGGGTGTCGTTAACATTTAATTGACACCCCTAGCGTATCGCATATGGCAGTGTGAACTGCCTCTTGTGCGGATGCGATGCGGGAACAGGCTGCATATTTGCAGCCTTCCCGCATCGCACAAGTGTGAACCGAGCCTGAGTGTTTGTTGTTGCTGCAATGTCTACAAAAGTTTAATAAACATACCCTTTAAAAAAAAATAAAAAAAAAAATCTATGCATTTCACTGTTCTTTCTTCAATGATGATCTTCATTATCATCATGATAATCACACAGTACAGGCTCTGTGGCTCAAAGCACCTGTACTGTGTGAGTGTGACTGTCATCATGATGATAATGATGACCATATTTGGCTGCTCCCTGCTATATAAATATATATAATATAATATATATATTAAAATAGGCAATAAACCAGGGCATGGGGAAAGGTGTGTGCTGTGTCATGTCATGAGACTGTACCTTTCCTGTGTGACTTATGCCAGATCCCTCTGTGTCTGCACTGCTGGACAAGCTGCTGAGTGGAGATCACACAAGGACTCATCTGTGTGCCTGCCCTGCACGGATCGTTTCCAGTTCCAGGCTCCAGCTAGCTGCCCCTAGCCTGCCAGCACTCTTCTGCCTGATTCCCTCAGCACTTACTGGCTAAAGAAGTCAGGCAGTGTGCAGGCCAGCAGCGGGGACTTACAGAGCCGGGACTTCCACATTACAAGAAAGTGTGTGCAAGTCCGTGGGGACGCCCGAAATGAAAAAAATAGTCCCCAGAGGCTGCAGCGATCTCTCTGCTCTAGAGGGGAACAGATGGGGCCCCCCCACAGCCCAGCAGGGAATATGAATACCCAGGACTCTGGCAGGGAACAGTATATTATGTACACTAACTGACTGTACACAGTCACATTCTACATGAAGTCTGAAGCTGCCGGCCGGGCCCCCCTGATAAGTGACAGGGCCAGGGCCCCCTACAGAAGGACCGGTGGTCCCCCCCTATCAGCGGCCCTGAATAGAACAGACACAACACAATTTTGGATTTGAAATGGCCGCGGCCCTTTTATTGGTCTTTAATTATAAAAACCAACTGTATAGATAATATAACGCCAAAAACTCACCAAATACATTTTTACACTTATAATTCAGCCATTACAACTTGAGTTATATCAAAAACCTGGCCAATATATATGAATAACTGTCCCAAACACCAAGGTTCATGAAACAGCCTGGCACCCCACCCGAACAGCGGCCAATTCAATACAATTTTGCATATCCAAATGAAAAATATCTAAAGCCAGATGAACTGCGCCACAACTGTATAGACCCATCACACCGCCTTCAAGATCTACATGGCGGTCAGAAAGACTAAATTTGGCAACATTAATAGAAAGCATAAATTTGGCGACAGCCCGATTGATTTGTTTACGAATTTTATTACAGACCTAGGATCTCTCCAAAAAGAAGACCTGTCATCCCTTATTTCTATTACGAGGGATGTTTACATTCCTTGTAATAGGAATAAAAGTGATAAAAAAATTCAAAGGGACAGTGAAAAATAAAAGATAAAATGGAAAAAAAAAGTTTATAGCGCCCCCATCCCTCTGTGCTCACGCGCAGAAGCGAATGCATACATAAGTAGCGCATGCGCGTAAACTGTGTTCGCACCACACATGTGAGGTATCACCGCGAACATTAGAGCAAAAGCAATAATTCTAGCACTAGACCTCCTCTGTAACTCTCAATCGTTAACCTGTAAAAAATTTAAATTGCCTATGGAGCTTTTTCAGTATCACAGTTTTTTGCCATTCCACAAGCGTGAGCAATTTTAAAGCATGACATGTTAGATATACATTTACTCGGTGTAACGTCACCTTTTGTATTTTACCAAAAAATTGGTTAATATATATATTTTTGGGGGGTTTTTTTTTGCAAAAAAATTCTTTAATCACTTGCCTACTGAGCACTTTTACCTCCTTCGTGCCTAGGCCAATTTTCAGATTTCAGCGCTGTTACAATTTGAATGACATTACTGATGTGCGCTGATGCGGCTGCACTGATGGGCAGCACTGGTGGGCACTGTTGGGACTGCACTGATAATCAGGACACTGATAATCAGTGCCCTAATTATCAGTGTAGATGTCCCTTTTACACATGCTGGTTATCGGCTCTCCTCTCCTCATGCTGACAGCATAAGGAAAGAAATGCTGATAACCGGCTTGTGCTTACATCGTAATCAGCTGTGATTAGACACAGCTGATCATGTGGTTTAGAGACGCTGATTGGCTCTTTACTTTGATCTGTGATCAGCTTTTCCCCCGAGGACAGAGTAATCACAGAGTGGGCTGCAGCAGGCGCGATGACGGGAGAACGTCATATGACGCTCTCCCAGAAATCGCCAGCCATGCTGCAGCCGTCATTCAGCTATAGCATGGTCGGTAAGTGATTAAAGCGGAGTTCCACCCAAAAGTGGAACTTCCGCTTTAAAGACTCCTGATCCCCTGACATGCCACAGTAAAAGTTCTCCTCTCCCCCCAACTCCCTGCAATCTTCTGGGACACGTCACAGGTCCCAGAAGATTGCCCGACCATTCACCACGTGCAGCGCGACTCGCATATGTGCAGTGAAGCCACAAGCTGTCATAGCCAGGTGCCCACACTAGTGATGTCGGCGCCGGGGAGAGCCGAGGGAGAGAACTGAGGCTTTGGCCGGCCGCATAGCTGGATCCTGGGACAGGTGAGTGTGTATATTAAAAGTCAGCAGATACACTTTTTGTAGCTGCTGACTTTTAACAAACACAAAAATGTCTGGAACTCCACTTTAGAGTGTATTTTTTCCAAATGAATTGCGTTTGAAAAACCACTGCACAACAGTGTGACATAAAAAATTGCACTGATCACCATTTTATCTTGTAGGGTCTCTGCTAAAAAAAATATATAATGTTTGGGGGTAAGTAATGGTAAAAGGTTTCTTTGCATAAAATACTGATTTCTACTTGTAAACAAAGTACCAGAAAAGACTTGGTCTTCAAGTGGTTTTTAATCCATCATTTGTTATTTCTTCCTTATTTATCTAGTTGTTGATAGCCTATTGTCACTGATATACCTACATTTTTATCAAGCTCTTTTTGTAATTTAGATTGTTTTGTCCAGAGGCCCTTTAAGGCCAGTCATACATGGGTTCGAATTACAAACAAATTTGTGATCCAATGATGCCACCATTGATTTTGAAATTCAAACAATCAAGCCTTCAATTTCACCTCATGTTGCTACAGAAAAGAATTTTCATGGCCGGGAATTTTCCTTTCTTTCCGGGAATTGTCTTTTCTACATGTTTCACGCCATGCGCTTTCTCAAGTCTTGGACTTGAGAAAGCGCATGGCGCAAAACATGTAGTCATGGCAACACTATAGTTTGCGTTCCACCCTGGTTCCTAGTTGTTTCCCCACAAGTGGTGCCTGTCTGGCTGACATCACCATACCGGAACTACAGCGGAGTGATTCCCTCCCTGTGCAGGCTGGTTTACGGCTTTGCATACACACCGCTTGGCGGTCCGCGGAGATTGACCTCTCATCATCCTTGTCGCTCGCTGCCAGTGCCCTTGTCTACTCCAGTCCAGGGTGTTGTAGGCAATTCATGTACTTCTTTCCTTACCAATAAACTGTTAACCATTCTTTTTAACTGGATGTCCACCTGGCTTTTGAATCCTTTGCATCCCGATATGTTTATGCGCTGCCATGTCTCTCATGTACTCGTATCTGTAGCAGCACTCTTCCCATGCTTGTTGGCTGGCAGCTAAACAATTGCTGGGGAGCCTCACAGGCTTGTTTTCACCCTCCATCCTATAGGCACCCTTAGGAGCTCCTGGAATGTGTTTATTGCTTTGTTTTCTACATAAAGATGGCCTAGCCTATAAAAAGCTTGCCAAGACCCTGAAACTGAGCTGCAGCAAAGTGGTCAAGGCCATACAGCGGTTTAACAGGACAGGTTTTCACTTAAAACAGGCCTCACCATGGTTGACCAAAGCAGTTGAGTGCAGTTGAGTGCATGGCCAGAGGTTATGCATGTGCTCAGCGTCATAGCCAGAGGTTGTCTTTGAGAAATAGACATATAAGTGCTGCCAGCATTGCTGCAGAAGTTGAAGGGGTGGGGGGTCAGCCTGTCAGTGCCCAGACCATACGCCACACACTGCATCAAATTGGTATGCATGGCTGTCATCCCAGAAGGAAGCCTCTTCTAAAGATGCTGCACAAGAAAGCCTGCAAACAGTTTGCTGAAGACAAACACACTAAGGACATGGATTACTGGAATCATATCCTGTGGTCTGATGAGACCAAGATAAACTTATTTGGTTCAGATGGTGTCAAGCGTGTGTGGCAGCAGCCAGGTGAGGAGTACAAAGACAAGTGTGTCTTGCCTACAGTCAAGCATGGTGGTGGGAGGGCTATGGTCTGGGGCTGCATGAGTGCTGCCGAGTGCCGGCACTGGGGAGCTACAGTTCATTGAGGGAATCATGAATGCCAAAATGTACTGTGACATACTGAAGCAGGGCATGATCCCCTCCCTTCACAGACTGGGCCGCAGGGCAATATTTCAACATAATAATGACCCCAAACACACCTCCAAGACGACCACTGCCTTGCCTAGAAGTTGAGGGTAAAGGTCATGGACTGGCCAAGCATGTCTCCAGACCTAGACCCTATTGAGCGTCTGTAGGTCATCCTCAAATGGAAGGTGGAGGAACACAAGGTCTCTAACATCCACCAGCTCCGTGATGTCATCATGGAAGAATTGTAGAGGACTCCAGTGGCAACCTGTGAAGCTCTGGTGAACTCCATGCCCAAGAGGGTTAAGGCAGTGCTGGAAAATAATGGTGGACACACAAAATATTGACACTTTGGGCCCAATTTGGACATTTTGACTTAGGGGTGTACTTACTTTTGTTGTCAGCATTTTAGACATTAATGGCTGTGTGTTGAGTTATTTTGAGGGGACAGAAAATTTACACTGTTATACAAGCTTTACAGTCACTACTTTACTTTGTAGCTAAGCGTCATTTCTTCAGTGTTGTCATATGAAAAGATATAATAAAATATTTACAAAAATGTGAGGGGTGTACTCACTTTTGTGAGATACTGTGTGTGTGTACACACACACACACACACACACACACACACACCTGATTCTGCACTTCTGGGTTTTGGGTGCAAGTGCATGCCGCCACTGGGGAGCTCCAGCTGTGATCATACACAGTGGGTCCCATAGACCCGATGTCCTCCGGCGCCTGCTGATCATTTGGTACACTGACAGAATGTTAGTCTGCCAATGTGAACAGGGCAGATAGTCATTCTGTCAATATAGAAGACATGGATCCTCTGTTTCTGTAAAGCAGAAACACCAATCCATGTCTTCCACTAGTAAAAGCCCCTCCCCCACTACACTGAAACATTAGCGAGGCACACAGTTAACCCTTTCATCGCCCCTGATGTTAACCCCTTTCTCTGCCAGTGTCATTAGTACAGTGACAGTGCATATTTTTAGCGCTGAGCACTGTAATAATGTCACTGGTCCCCTAAAAAAGTGTCAGATTTGTTCCTCGCAATATCGCAGTCCTGCTATAAGTCACTGATTGCTGCCATTACTAGTAATAAAAAATAAATAAATAACAATATCCCATAGTTTGTAGCTGCTATAACCTTTGCACAAACCAACCAATATACACTTATTGGGATTTATTTCCCAAAATATGTAGCAGAATACATATTGGCCTAAATTTATGAAGAAATTTGATTTTTTACATTTTTTTTAACCGCTTGCTGACTGCTCACAGTATATTTACTGCGGCAGTCAGCCCCTCACAGGCAGAGCGACGTAGGTCTACGTCGCTAGCCTGTGAGGCTCTGGGGAGCGAGCGCGCGCCCCCGCGCGTGTGACCGGCGGACCCGATGTCCGCCGGTCACTCGGCGATCGTCGGGGGAGAGGGAGAAAGTCAGGCGGCTTGTGTAAACAAGCCACCTGTCATTCTCCTCGATGTAAAAACACTGATCACATGGTTCTACAATGTAGAACCGTTGATCAGTGTCCCTACAGTTCAAGCCACAGCCAATCACAGTAAGAATCACGCCCCTAGGGACACACACAGCCCCTCCCTCTCAAGTAAAGTTAACCCCTTCACTACCAGTGTATTTTTACAGTAACAGTGCATATGTATAGCACTGATTACTGTAGAAATGTCACTGGTAACCCCAAAAGTGTCAAAAATGTCAGTCAAGGGTCCGATCTGTCCGCCGCAATGTTGCAGTACCGCAAAAAAAATCGCAGATCGCCGCCATTACGTGTTTAAAAAAAAAACAACAAAAATCTTTCCCTTTGTTAGTAAACGCGATAATTTTTGCGCAAACCAATAAAAATACGCTTTTTGCGATTTTTTTTTTTACCAAACATATGTAGCATAAAACAAATTGGCCGAAAATGTTAAAAAATTTTGATTTTTACATTTTTTTTTGGGGGGAATTTCATGTAAAAAAATGTGAAAAATATTGTTATTTTTGCAAAATTGACGCTCTTTTTTTGTTTATAGCGCGTGATCAAAAAATCGCACAGGTGATCAAATACCAACAAAAGAAAGCTCTGTTTGTGGGAAAAAAAGGACGTCAAATTCGTTTAGGTACAGCGTCGCACGACCGCGCAATTGTCCGTTAAATTCACGCAGTGCCGAATCGCAAAATACCCCCTGGTCGTTTAGCAGCCAAATCCTCCGGGGCTTAAGTGGTTTATAGAATGTGTGTTATAACAGAACGTAAAAAAAAAAATAGTTTTTTTTTTTTCAAAATAGAAAACGCAGAGGTGATCAAATACCACCAAAAGAAAGCTCTCTTTGTGGGAAAAAAAGGGACAAAAATTTTATTTGGGTATAGTGTCGTACAACCATGCAATTGTCAGTTGAAGTAACGCAATGCCGTATCGCAAAAAAAAATAAAAATATGGCCTGGTCATGAAGGGGGGGTAAATCTTCTGGAGGTGAAGTGGTTAAATGAATGATATTCTTTATAGAGGGCCATGGTGACTGTAGTGTACATGTCTCTCTAGGGCTTCTTTGCTGGAACTTTCTCTTCTGTGTTTCAGGTTTCAAGCTGTTGCTGGGAGGATTTACCTCAGCTACTAGGCAGATTTTCAGTCAGCTGTGTGCTGGATTGGTGATAAATTGTTTGGCGGGAAAAGGGCTGGCCAATGAGGTTAACCTTTTACACCAGCTATGTCAAAACTGTGGCCTTCCAGCTGTTCAGGAACTACAATTCCCATCATGCCTAGTTATGTTTGTGAATGTCAGAGATTTGCAATGCCTCATGGGAATTGTAGTTCCTGAAGAGCTGGAGAGCCATAGTTTGGACACCCCTGTTTTACACAGTCTAGTTGCCTTCAGTAAATCAACCCCTATATCCTCTCCTGGCACTGGGCGGAGTCAGCAGTTACCTCATGTCTGCCAGCTGGACTCCAATCTGGGTTATCTTCATCCTTCCTTTTAAGTGTTTTGACCTCCTCCCTGCCATGCAGGCCCGGATTGGCTAATCGGGAGCACCGGGAATTCTCCCGGTGGGCTGGTCGTTTTTTTGGCCACTAGGGCCGTTGCCATTGCTAGGGGCGGACTGGCTAAGTTGCCTGGGGGGCCCCACGCAGGGTGTAAGTTTCCCAGATCTGATCCCCCAGGACTCCACAGCAGCACCTTTAGTGTGTACTAGACTGGTTGCTAAGATGGCCAGCCGCCTGGCGTCTAGCAACCAGTGACGTGCAGAGAAGAGGACCCAGAATGCACAGTGGAGGAAGATCTTCCTCATCCTCCTCCGCGCCTATTGGAATGTGTGGCATGTGGCTCCACCCACCTCCTCCCTGCATCTTCACTGTGCGGCCGACAGGGGCGGGGACTGCCGGTGGGAGGAGCGGAGGAGGAGAAGGCGGCACCCAGGGGACAGCTGGCAGCTTTTTTTTTTTTTTTTTTTTCATGCAGGAATAATGGATTTTTTTCTTCAGCCAGGACCTTCGGCGCTGGCTCCTTGCATTGCCGCTTACTACAGTCACTTATAATCACAGAAGCCCAGCTTCTGTGTTTTATAAGTGACAGCAATCTCGGCAGCATGCTCAAAACCCTCCCTGCTCTTCCTGCATATTCAACAGATGAGGGGGCGTGGCATGATGAGCAGGGGGCGTGGTGCAATGAGAAGGGGCGGGGCACACAGCTCTTGCCTCGATCCTACAGCATCACAAGAAGCCCGTGAGGTACAGTCTATTCTTTTCTGTGGGGCAGAGGACAGGGAGGGGAGCCCTGTACTGCACTGGGCAGGGAGGAGAGAAAAGATCTGTAATGGGAGGGAGGGGGTAGAAATTTTGGAGCAAGATCTGTACTGGGGATGGGGGGGGGGGGGGGTTGACCTGTGAGATATGCACACCTGCCCTTTGTACATAGCATAAGCTGTCCAACACAAACCTGCCAATTTTTCAGAAATACCAAAAATAACAATGTTATATATTGCTTGAAAGTGACAGTGCTAACCTACATACACATATATATGTATATACTCAAGATCCTAAGTAATCTTCCAAAAAAACACTTATAATAGTGAAACAGAAAACATACTATAATCTCCTTAATATGCAAACCAATCAATATAATGTGTGAGAAATAGAAAGGCCATCTGTAGATCAGCAACTGCGTGTCAGGAAGCCCTTACAAAACACCTCCATGTGCAATGCCTGCTCGCCTGAAATTTTAACCCATTACAGGTTATATTGCACCTTTTGTATGTTTGTTTATAGTCAGGTGTGGTTCCACTCAAGATGTATACTCCTCTTCCGCTGAAAAACTCTCCGCTGGGGAATGAGTACGCAAGATAAGACCATAGTTGATATTAAAAGTGAGGTATTTTAAAAAGATTAAAAACACTTACAATTGCAGTACTTGCCAAAACGCATGTAAAAAAACAGTCCTTTGGGACGGTAAATCTCCTCCTCACCACTATACTTCTGTGGGCACGGAAGTATCTAGATGAGGAAGAGATTTACCACCCTAAAGGACTGTTTTTTACATGCGTTTTGGCAAGTACTGCACTCCTGAACCCTGACCTCTGTAGGTAGTGTGATCCTGAACCCTGCCCTCTGTAGGTAGTGCGATCCTGAACCCTGACCTCTGTAGGTAGTGCGATCCTGAACCCTGACCTCTGTAGGTAGTGTGATCCTGAACCCTGACCTCTGTAGGTAGTGTGATCCTGAATCCTGCCCTCTGTAGGTAGTGCGATCCTGAACCCTGCCCTCTGTAGGTAGTGCGATCCTGAACTCTGACCTCTGTAGGTAGTGCGATCCTGACCTCTGTAGGTAGTGTGATCCTGAACCCTGACCTCTGTAGGTAGTGCAATCCTGAACCCTGTAGGTAGTGCAATCCTGAGCCATGCACTCTACACATAGCACACTCCTGAACCCTGCCCTCTGTAGGTAGTGCAATCCTGAACCGTGCATTCTATACGTACGCACTCGTGAACCTTACCCTCTGTAGGTAGTGCAATCCTGAACCGTGCATTCTATACGTACGCACTCGTGAACCTTACCCTCTGTAGGTAGTGCGATCTTGAACCGTGCACTCTGTAGGTAGTGCACTCCTGAACCCTGTAGATAGTGCAGTCCTGCGCCGTGCACTCATCACATAGTACGCTCCTGAACCTTGCCCTCTGTAGGTAGTGCGATCTTGAACCCTGTACTCTGTACATAGCACTCTCCTGAACCCTGCCTTCTGTACGTAGTGCAATCCTGAACCTTGCACTCTGAATGCAATGTACTCCTAAACACTGCACTCTGCATGTAGTGCACTCTGTACAGAGCACAATCCTGAACCCTGCACTTTGTACATAGCACAATCCTGAACCTTGCACTCTGTATTCAGCGCACTCCTGAATCTGCACTCTGAATGTAACGTACTCCTGGGCTCTGCATGTAGCGTACTCCTGAACCCTGCACTCTGTATGTAGCACAATTCTGAACCCTGCACTCTTTAGCACAATTCTGAACCCTGTACTGAAAGTTCAATGCACTCCGGAACTCTGAACTCTGTACACTGCACACTATGTACAAAGCACACTCCTGAACTCTGCACTCTGTGCTTAGTGCACTCCTAAACTCTGTACATAGCACACTCACACTCCTCAACTCTGCACTCTGTAGGTAGTGCACTCCTCAACCCTGCAATCTGTACATAGCACACGGCTAAATTCTGCACTTTGTACGTAGCACATTCCTCAACTCTGCACTGTTCACAGTGCACTGCTCAAACTTGCACTTTATGTGTTATACATTTCTCAACTGTGCATTCTGTACATAACGCCCCCCTAAACTCTGCACTTTGTGCATAATAAGCTGCTAAACCCTGTACTCTGTATGTAGCGCACTTCCCTCTTTCTTTCCTCTCTCTTTCTCCTTCCCTCTTTCTTTCACCCCTCCTTCTCTCACTCCCTGAATGAATTACAAGGCTGTAGAGAACAGTGCGCCATTGCAAACTTATATTCTGAGGTTTTAGTTACATTATTTTAATATAGTCAGTCGTGAACTAAAGTGGGCCGGTCTAAGGCATGAAACTCCAGGGCTGAAAATGAGTCCCACTCCGGCCCTGTCTGTAGGTAGTGCGATCCTGAACCCTGACCTCTGTAGGTAGTGTGATCCTGAACCCTGACCTCTGTAGGTAGTGTGATCCTGAATCCTGCCCTCTGTAGGTAGTGCGATCCTGAACCCTGCCCTCTGTAGGTAGTGCGATCCTGAACTCTGACCTCTGTAGGTAGTGCGATCCTGACCTCTGTAGGTAGTGTGATCCTGAACCCTGACCTCTGTAGGTAGTGCAATCCTGAACCCTGTAGGTAGTGCAATCCTGAGCCATGCACTCTACACATAGCACACTCCTGAACCCTGCCCTCTGTAGGTAGTGCAATCCTGAACCGTGCATTCTATACGTACGCACTCGTGAACCTTACCCTCTGTAGGTAGTGCAATCCTGAACCGTGCATTCTATACGTACGCACTCGTGAACCTTACCCTCTGTAGGTAGTGCGATCTTGAACCGTGCACTCTGTAGGTAGTGCACTCCTGAACCCTGTAGATAGTGCAGTCCTGCGCCGTGCACTCATCACATAGTACGCTCCTGAACCTTGCCCTCTGTAGGTAGTGCGATCTTGAACCCTGTACTCTGTACATAGCACTCTCCTGAACCCTGCCTTCTGTACGTAGTGCAATCCTGAACCTTGCACTCTGAATGCAATGTACTCCTAAACACTGCACTCTGCATGTAGTGCACTCTGTACAGAGCACAATCCTGAACCCTGCACTTTGTACATAGCACAATCCTGAACCTTGCACTCTGTATTCAGCGCACTCCTGAATCTGCACTCTGAATGTAACGTACTCCTGGGCTCTGCATGTAGCGTACTCCTGAACCCTGCACTCTGTATGTAGCACAATTCTGAACCCTGCACTCTTTAGCACAATTCTGAACCCTGTACTGAAAGTTCAATGCACTCCGGAACTCTGAACTCTGTACACTGCACACTATGTACAAAGCACACTCCTGAACTCTGCACTCTGTGCTTAGTGCACTCCTAAACTCTGTACATAGCACACTCACACTCCTCAACTCTGCACTCTGTAGGTAGTGCACTCCTCAACCCTGCAATCTGTACATAGCACACGGCTAAATTCTGCACTTTGTACGTAGCACATTCCTCAACTCTGCACTGTTCACAGTGCACTGCTCAAACTTGCACTTTATGTGTTATACATTTCTCAACTGTGCATTCTGTACATAACGCCCCCCTAAACTCTGCACTTTGTGCATAATAAGCTGCTAAACCCTGTACTCTGTATGTAGCGCACTTCCCTCTTTCTTTCCTCTCTCTTTCTCCTTCCCTCTTTCTTTCACCCCTCCTTCTCTCACTCCCTGAATGAATTACAAGGCTGTAGAGAACAGTGCGCCATTGCAAACTTATATTCTGAGGTTTTAGTTACATTATTTTAATATAGTCAGTCGTGAACTAAAGTGGGCCGGTCTAAGGCATGAAACTCCAGGGCTGAAAATGAGTCCCACTCCGGCCCTGCGTGCCATGAATGGATAATCTACTTCAAAGGGCTAATTCCTCTGGAGGAAGGAGTGGCTCAGACATTACTGTGTAGCACCACCCCCGCAGGAGCTGCTGATTATATTATTGGGTCTACACCCTGCCTAACAACCCAATCAAATTGGCTCGATCCCTCCTCAGGCACAACTGACCCAGAATAGGACTGGACTATCAAATAGATACACAGGTTGGAATACAATACTCCACTATGCAACAATACCTTGTTACCTTCTTGAATAGTAGTCCTTCTGGGTGACACAATGGAACAACGCACAAGATTGTAATTAACCAAACTTAGTTTACTATGTATCAAATTGAATAGGGGAGATACAATACAATACAATACAAGTCCATAAAAGGTTATTTAAAACAGCTTTAAAAAGGTAAAAGAATACCCCCACACTCCTCCTGCATTAAGGCTAGACACAGTACCAGGTAGGTGGGCCTATCTGAGTCCCTCCCCCAGAGTTCTCTTCTTTCTTGTTGATCTTCGCTAGCAAGGTTATTGAATAGAGCTCATTTGTAATCCAGATTAGGAATAAAGATCAAGAGAGAAAAAACAACGAGCTGTTAGTTGTCACCGCAGGGTGTCTGCGTAACTGAGCAATAACTTCTGCGAGAGAGATAAGCCTCTGGCGACTCCTTTACAGACCTTATTGTTTGTCTATGAGTCTCCTGAGAGAGTATGGTGATAAACCCCGGGGTTTTATCACCTCCTGCTGCGCTACCGCTATCTGTAGATAAAACTGTCTCTTCAGCAGATAAAGTCAGTTATTGGGCATGTGCCCTCTCACCAACAGAAGTTTCTCCTTCGCGCGCTTCCACTGCGGTCTCAGTCCTTTGGCTATATGCCAGCCGCGCGGGGTCCTTCTGGCGGATGACTTCCGGTCTCGGCAAACAGCAGTATGACCTCCAGGAATGTGCCTCGTGCTTGAGATGGGACGGTTCCACGTCGTCCCTCCAGGCTAAAAGGCTCTGGCCCAATATCCAGTGTCAGTCCTTCACTCTCGCTCGCTGGTTCCTCAGAGTCCAGCGCAGAAAGGCCCCCCCTTCGCGCGCTTCTCTCTTCCTTTAAATAACCTCCCCCATAGTGCCGTGCGGTGCAGCCGTGCACCCTGGATCTTGCAAAGCAGCCTGGGAGATGTAGTTTCTTCATCTTGTGAAAAGGAAGTCACAGCCCGGGAAATTCCATGCAGCTACCACTAGAGGGAGCCTAGTTCCTGGATCTTGCAAAGCAGCCTGGGAGATGTAGTTTCTTCATCTTGTGAAAAGGAAGTCACAGCCCGGGAAATTCCATGCAGCTACCACTAGAGGGAGCCTAGTTCCTTCCCACATATCAAACAGTGTCTTTAGGCATGTTTAACCCCGCTACACACTCCCCCCACTTGAGAAACTTTGGTCCCCAAAGAGGTCAACAGTATGTACCCTAGTGCATAGGTTGGCATTATACAACAAAAACATTAACATTTTGCTGAAATAAGTCAATCTGAATACATCCAATTTTGTATTCTAATAGCGGTGCAACAGTAAAACGATAAAGTGCAATTAATAAGCAAATAAGTGATTTCTACAGTGTTAATATAGTGCTGATTTCTAGTGCTTTTATATAGTGCTCCTTTAAAAAGCACTTGTGCCTTTGCAATTTCTTAAACACTTACATCTTAAAGTTTGTGTTGAAAAAAAAAAACATCAAAAGGTGAGAAAGGAAAAAAAAAACATATAGTGAGGTCAGAGCAACAAAATGTGCGCAAACATTAACTCACAAAGTAAACCAAATTGTGAACATCAAAAACTGTGCTTATTATAATAGCCAAACCCAATATCCTTATGTACAAACTTAAATGCAAACGTTTTCTACTTCAATACTTTGTTCTCATGATCTCTCACAGACCCCCCAAAACTTGGGTGGCTTGTACAGTTGTGCCTGGGGGTGAGCTAGGGTTGTCCCCCACCAAATCTACAGTGGAGGAACTAGGCTGGTCAGGAGATCTTTTGGAGGTAAAAACAGCTTCTTCCGAACATTCACCCAATTGATCATAGGTCAGTCTCTTAGGTGGGTGAATGACTCTCCTTTCCCTCTGTTCCCGTGGAGGCATGCTCTCAGAGGTGCTAGGATCAGGCACTTCTGAGGATTCTTCAATGTCCCCCTCCTCATGTTCCAACACAGAGGAACCTGATGGTTCAAGAGAGGTCAGTTCTTCTTCAGAGAAGGGTGCAACCTCCTCCTCAGGATCTTCATCCTCAGCTGCTTCTTCTGGAAGCATATGAAAGGGTATGAATTCAGGGGCTTCTGCCCGAAGGGCTCCTCTATCAGCCAAGTCAGATGAAGACAGGGAGGCAGGTGTGGGTTCTGGCAACTGAGATGACCACAACCAGTCGGGTACCTCCTCTTCATCTTCCAAATCTTCAGATGGAGAACTTCCCTCTCCCTCATCTGGGAGCGTCGTCTGAGATCTGGTAACTGGTCTGGACCGGCGAGAAGTCGAAGGGGCCTCTGACACGTCTTCCACAGGGGGCATACGAACCGCTTCAGAGAGAGGCAGCAAATGGTTCCGATGCCAAGCCTTCAATGGACCCACACTTCCTTCAGGCCGAATTTGGTACACAGGAAGGTTTGGCAGTTGCTTGCAGATAACATAAGGTTGGGACTTCCAGCGGTCTGCCAACTTGTGTTTTCCCGGGACACCCAAGTTTCTCAACAAAACCCTGTCCCCTGGTTGCAGGTCATGGATCCGAACTTTTAGGTCGAAATTTTTTTTATTCCGCAGTCCACGTTGATCAGATGTGGCCTGAGCCTTGTCATAGGCCGCTTTCAGACTCTTCCGCAGTCGGTCCACATATCCTCTATGCGATGCTGAAGAGGTATGATCAGGCGAAATGCCAAAGGCCAAATCCACTGGCAACCGAGCCTCCCTTCCAAACATCAGCCGATAAGGGGAATATCCAGTAGCATCACTGACAGTGCTGTTGTAGGCATGCACAATGGCAGCTACGTGCTTGCCCCAATGCTGTTTCTTCTCTGAGCTCAAAGTCCCCAACATATCCAAAAGAGTCCTGTTAAATCGTTCAGGCTGGGCATCCCCCTGTGGATGGTAGGGAGTGGTTCTAGTCTTTTGAATGCCTAACATATCTAACAGTCTCTTGATCAGTCTGCTTTCAAAGTCCCTTCCCTGATCAGAATGGAGGCGTTGTGGTAACCCATAATGTACAAAGAACTTCTCTACAAGAACTTTGGCTACCGTTGAGGCCTTCTGATCCCTTGTTGGGAATGCTTGAGCATATCTGGTAAAATGGTCTGTTACCACAAGGACATTCCCCTGGCCACTCAGATCAGGCTCTAAGCAAAGGAAATCAATGCACACCAGCTCCATGGGTCCCTGACTTTGTAGATGGCCCATTGGGGCTGCTTGACGTGGCAGAGTCTTCCTCTGTATACACCGGACACAAGAATGACAGTATCCTTCAACTTCGGCCCTCATACAAGGCCAGTAGAACCTGTCCCTGACAAGCTGAAAGGTTCTTTCGGGCCCCAGATGGCCATGATTATCATGAAGAGCGGCCAGAACTCCCTCTCTGTATTTAGCTGGTAAGAACAGTTGCCACTTCTCCTCCAGATCTTCAGATGGACCTCTCCGGTAGGCCACTCCTTCTCTGATCTGTAACCGGGTCCACTCTCTATGCAACAGACGGGCCCCCTGAGGGGAGTCAGTTAGAAGCAACTCAGGGCTCTGGATCTCCAGGGCTTCCAAGAGAAGTTTTCCCAAAGGGTCTTCCAACTGCTCCTTCCGCAAGTCCCTTTTGGACAGCCGGGGCAAACCCTCCCCTTCAACTTGGGTCACCTGGCAGTAGCATTTGGGTACTCCGATAGCCGAAACCCCAATCTCTTCTGCTCTTGACCCTCCTCGGGATCGAAATTCAGTTCCCTGATATAGGGCACGCACCCCTTCTGGAGCCAAATGAGTCCATTCTTCCGCAGGTTCCTGTGGAACATGCAACCTTCTGGATAGGGCATCTGCATCCCTATTTCCGATTCCTGGCCGATACTTCAGGCCAAAATTGAAGCTAGAGAGGGCAGCCAACCATCGATGTCCTGTTGCATCCAGCTTGGCCGTAGTCAACAGATAGGTGAGGGGATTATTATCTGTCTTGACAATGAATTCAGCTCCGTACAGGTAGTCTTTCAATTTGTCAACCACTGCCCACTTCAAGGCCAAGAATTCAAGTTTGTGAGTAGGATAATTCCTTTCAGCAGGCAGTAGGCTTCTGCTCACATAGGCAACAGGTCGCAGATGACCCTCATGCTCCTGATAAAGTACCCCCCCCAGCCCATCTCGGCTGGCATCAACATGCAGTTCATATGGTTTTGTGGGGTCCGCATAGGCCAACACAGGGGCAGTGGTTAGGGTTTCCTTCAGCTGGACAAAGGCCCCTTCGCATTCCGGGGTCCACTGATCCTGGATGGATTCCTTAGCCTTCCGGGGGCCCATGGTGGACTTCGCCGGCTTTACCAACTCAGGGACATCATCTTCTTCATTCTTCAGGAGCTCATTTAGGGGTCGGGCAATCTGGGCGAACCCCTCCACAAACCTCCTGTAATAGGAGCAAAAGCCCAAGAATGACCGGAGTTCGGTCACATTTGTGGGTCTCGGCCAGGAAGCAACAGCATCCAGCTTGTCCGGGTCAGTGGCCACCCCTTCTTCAGACACGATATGGCCCAGGTAATGGACCGAGGACTGATAGAATTGGCACTTCTCAGGAGAAAGTTTCAGACCTTCTTCATGTAGCCTCTTCAAGACCTTTTCCAACCTCTCCTCATGTTCTTCTAAAGTTCTGCCAAACACGATAACATCATCCAAGTATACCAGTACCTCTATCAAATTCATATCTCCAACGGTCCTCTCCATCAGCCTTTGGAAGGTAGCAGGGGCCCCGGACAACCCCTGAGGCATGCGATTGAACTCAAAGAACCCCACAGGGGTGATGAAGGCTGTTTTCTCCCGATCTTCAGGGTGCATGGGGATCTGATAATACCCACTCTTTAAGTCCATCACACTGAACCACTTCGCCCCTGACAGACTCTGTAGGGCATCTTCGATTCGAGGAGTGGTATACTGGTCTGGGATGGTTCTTCTGTTCAGCGTTCGGTAGTCGATACAAAGCCTCAAAGATCCATTTTTCTTCCGGACTACCACTATCGGGGAAGCATACGGGCTCCTGGATTCTCGGATAATCCCGATCTTTTTGAGCTCTGCCAGCTGTTGACGTAGATCTTCTAAGTCACCTAAGGGGACTCGCCGGACTCTCTCCCTGAAAGGCTTGTCCTCACTCAGGCGGATCTTATGAGTAGCGCTCCTGGCACATCCCACGTCAAACTCGTCCTTAGAGAATATTTCCCTACATCGAGCAAGTTGTGCCTTGGCCCTCTTCACCCATTCCGGCGGGAGGGCAGCGTTTCCAGAGCAAAGCTCCTCTATAACCGCTTCACCCTGTTCCTTTTCTTTGAAATCAATGGGGGCAACTGGGGTAGCCGGGTTGACTTGGCCCAGGAGCACTCTGGCCGGTACCTTCACTGGTGTAATAGAGGTGTTTCTGACACTCACTAAAACCCTTCCACGGTTTTCCTGTAACACCTTCAAAGGGATCACCTCAGGGATCACTTCTATCCCTCTCTGTCTCTCCTTTTGACCTGATTCAAAGATAATGAAGGGACCCGGCTGTTGCCATGTGAGTTTAACAGAAGCCTTAAAACAGGCCACCTCTCCTGGCTGTAAGACCTTTTCTGCTCTATCCAGCTTCCAGAGTCGTCCAACTCCTTCTGCGGGGGTCTCTTGCTCCAACACTAATCGTTGGTAGGCCTGCCGTAGCATGGGATGGATCCTTGGCGCCTGAGCATCTTGTCCCTGGACCAGTTGTATCAGAAGGCGCCTTACCAGGTCAGTGTTTGTTCCTACGATGAGAGAGCTTTTGTTGGCCCCTGGTGGACGAGGACAGACCACCGCTAAGGTGTCGAAGGTTTCCGCTTCACCAGCCACTGATGGATCAAAGGTCAACTTGATTGGCAGATACCCGTCATAGGGAAAACTTTGGGTCCCAATACCCCATATCTCCAGATCTTCCAACTTCTGCAAAGGTAGATGGGTAAGATATTTATCATAGAAGTCTCTATACAAAAGAGTCACCTGGGCCCCTGTGTCAAGGAGGGCTCTTGTGTAAATTCCTTCCACCTGAACCGAGACCACTGGGGAGGGCCCGACCAAGTTAGTTGGGAATTCTCTTGATGTAGCCTGGTTGTCTGATTCAGTTCTCTGTACCCTGGCCCTCTTCTCCTTTTTCTTCCTTGATCTGGGCCCCCGCTGAACCCGGTGTGCATTGACTTTCCTTCCCTCAGTAACCCGGAGTCTAGAACTGGGGGTATTATATTTGGGTCTGACCCCCTGACTCAGTTTCCCTGATCCTGCACCACTTCTGGAGTCCCTTAAGACTGGCGGACACCCGGTTGACTCCTTCACCGGTGTCCTCTGAAGTTTCCCGCTGGCTCGCGAGGTTTCGCGGCAGCATTTCCTGAGCTGGGACATACCCTTCTAACATGCCCAACTCCCCCGCAGTTGAAACAAGTTAACAATCTTGCAGGCCGTGGCTCTGGATCTGTGCTGAGACTAACAGGTTCATCTGGCCTCTCCGATATACTCCCCTTGGGTAGAGTGGATACCTGACCAGTCAGGATGGACACCATTTCTATCAACTGAGACACTTGGGTCTTTAGGAGTTCAACTTGAGAGTCACCCTCTTCCACACTTATCACTCCAACCCGGGCAGTTGAGTCAAACTGCCGACTTTTCTTCTTGTTGTCCAACATAACCTCTTCCTCTCTGACCATTCGAATCAGATCGGGGTATTCTAGAATGCCGCCATCTCGACGAGTTCGTAACAGTATGGCAATGGGATCTAAAGGTTGAGCCCCTTTCAGAACCTGTCGTGCACGAGTCTCATCTATTTTCCGGTGGTCTATTCCTTTCTTTAACAGAATCTGGTGGATAATCCTATCCAGACGTTTAATGAATTCGGACAACTTCTCCCCCTCTTCTTGATAACAGTGGTCCAACTGGTAGAGAAGTTCAGCCGCGTTCTCCGTCCGACCAAACACATCTTGCAGAATGTCCAAATAATCCTGTGCAGTGCAGTTCTTCTTGCTAAGCTTTAGATTACGTACAGCCTCTAATGCAGGTCCCCTTAAACTCTCTGTGATTCTCTGCTTCTTGTGCTGTTCTGGTACCTCCCATTCCTCCAAAGCCTGAGTGGCGGTATCTAACCACTCTTCGAACCCATCTTCTGCTGAAGGCACAGGCTGTTTCCCAGAGAATGTCCGGAGCTTCCTATATCCAGTCATCAAATAGCTCGAGGAGTCCCTACTACATTTTGCCACAATCTCCCCAAGAACAGCACACAGTTCTGAGCTAAAAGTCGACAAAGGTGATGACTCAGGATGCCCTTCTTGGACACCTTTTTCTTGGCTGGATACCCCAGGGGTGGTGGATGAGGGACCCGCAATAGGAACTCCTGGATGTATCAGGAAAAGTTCTGTTTGGTCAGTAGTTTTTACACTGTTTCCATTGAAATAATCAGGGACCCCCTTCCTCCACTCACACAGTGCATACGTGTGTGGGACAGTGGTGTCAGTTTTCATGTCAATCACCCAAAATTTCCTGTCTGTGGATAGTGCCCTCAAAACAGGGAGGAGCTTTTCTTCAGTCCAGGCTTCTCCCTTGATTTCAACCACCAGGCCATTTTCCACTATGACATTCTCTTCCTTGCACCACTCAGCAGCAGCGACAGGATCCATTTCTGCGTGGGAGGGGATTCTATGGCTGAGAGGGTTGTATTGCAGGACTGTAGAAATCCCGGACGAGCCCCCACGTGTAGCACCACCCCCGCAGGAGCTGCTGATTATATTATTGGGTCTACACCCTGCCTAACAACCCAATCAAATTGGCTCGATCCCTCCTCAGGCACAACTGACCCAGAATAGGACTGGACTATCAAATAGATACACAGGTTGGAATACAATACTCCACTATGCAACAATACCTTGTTACCTTCTTGAATAGTAGTCCTTCTGGGTGACACAATGGAACAACGCACAAGATTGTAATTAACCAAACTTAGTTTACTATGTATCAAATTGAATAGGGGAGATACAATACAATACAATACAAGTCCATAAAAGGTTATTTAAAACAGCTTTAAAAAGGTAAAAGAATACCCCCACACTCCTCCTGCATTAAGGCTAGACACAGTACCAGGTAGGTGGGCCTATCTGAGTCCCTCCCCCAGAGTTCTCTTCTTTCTTGTTGATCTTCGCTAGCAAGGTTATTGAATAGAGCTCATTTGTAATCCAGATTAGGAATAAAGATCAAGAGAGAAAAAACAACGAGCTGTTAGTTGTCACCGCAGGGTGTCTGCGTAACTGAGCAATAACTTCTGCGAGAGAGATAAGCCTCTGGCGACTCCTTTACAGACCTTATTGTTTGTCTATGAGTCTCCTGAGAGAGTATGGTGATAAACCCCGGGGTTTTATCACCTCCTGCTGCGCTACCGCTATCTGTAGATAAAACTGTCTCTTCAGCAGATAAAGTCAGTTATTGGGCATGTGCCCTCTCACCAACAGAAGTTTCTCCTTCGCGCGCTTCCACTGCGGTCTCAGTCCTTTGGCTATATGCCAGCCGCGCGGGGTCCTTCTGGCGGATGACTTCCGGTCTCGGCAAACAGCAGTATGACCTCCAGGAATGTGCCTCGTGCTTGAGATGGGACGGTTCCACGTCGTCCCTCCAGGCTAAAAGGCTCTGGCCCAATATCCAGTGTCAGTCCTTCACTCTCGCTCGCTGGTTCCTCAGAGTCCAGCGCAGAAAGGCCCCCCCTTCGCGCGCTTCTCTCTTCCTTTAAATAACCTCCCCCATAGTGCCGTGCGGTGCAGCCGTGCACCCTGGATCTTGCAAAGCAGCCTGGGAGATGTAGTTTCTTCATCTTGTGAAAAGGAAGTCACAGCCCGGGAAATTCCATGCAGCTACCACTAGAGGGAGCCTAGTTCCTGGATCTTGCAAAGCAGCCTGGGAGATGTAGTTTCTTCATCTTGTGAAAAGGAAGTCACAGCCCGGGAAATTCCATGCAGCTACCACTAGAGGGAGCCTAGTTCCTTCCCACATATCAAACAGTGTCTTTAGGCATGTTTAACCCCGCTACAACTGTATTTATTTAGATAATTTTTCCCCTTCTGTGACCAGACACAGCTCGGTTCTGCACCGCCATCTTACTCGTGACATCATCGAGAGGCCTGCCACCATCGCGAGGATGCACCGCTAGGCCTGCCTCCCCCCTTCTACTAGCTAAATGGAAGATTCAAGCAGTTACCTCAGGTCTGTCAGCTGGACTCACCACTAGAATATCTTCAGCCCCCTTTTTGGATCTTTTGACCGCCTGCCAGCCATGTATGGATATTCTACCTCATGAAATACTTCAAAGGGCTAATTCCCCTGGAGGAAGGATTGGCTCAGAAATTTTGTTGTATTTATTTAAATAATTTTTTCCCTTAGCTTCTACTGGTTCCGTCTGCACCCTCATTTCCATCTGTAAACCCTGTGGCTGTATGTTGTCTCTCATTCCTGAAGAACCAGCACTACCTTTTATACTGAGTAGTGACCTACCTGAGGTCAGCCAGGGAACTTTTCACCTACTGTAGGCAGACCAGGACCTGCATTGATTCTTTCTGTTTCAGGTT
Source organism: Pelophylax lessonae (assembly GCF_965119305.1). Lineage (NCBI taxonomy): Eukaryota > Metazoa > Chordata > Amphibia > Anura > Ranidae > Pelophylax > Pelophylax lessonae. Next base: position 172,995,850 of record NC_138769.1, read on the forward strand.
ACAAGCTGTCCGCTGTTGCTGAGAGGATTTACCTCAGTCAGGTGAGTGTTGGATTGGTGACATCTTTTGGCAGGAAACAGCTGGTCAATGAGGGTAACCTTTTCACCTGTATTTTTCACTCATCACTGAGCGGTGTCAGCAGTTACCTTTGTCACATGGACTCCCCTCTGGGTTCTCTTCAGCCTTTCTTTTGGATCATTTGACCTGCAAAACCTCCCACGTTCCCCTTAGCTTGATTTTTTTCCCCTTGTTGTGTTGACTCTTTATGAGGTAATGTCGCCCATTTTGTGGGTGTAAGATATCGTAGGCTTTGTGACTAAACAAAATAATGGTTATGTTTGGTAATACAGGTTAAAGCAGAACATCAGCTTCCCCCCACTTCCAATGGCACCCCAAAAGCGGAGTGATTTTGCTGCGATCGTCGCCCGACGAATTGCGATAAAATCACACAAACAAAATTGCAGGACCCCTGTCGCCCAGAAGTACAAAAACTTTTTTTGGGCAACAGGAGTCCCCCAATTCTGTTTGCGTGATTTTACCGCAATTTGTCATGCGGTATGCGACATACCGGCAAAATTGCGGCGCATTTGGGGTGCCATTGGAAGTGAATCACATGGGCGTCCCACGATTTGCCGTGATTTGGGATGCCACCATGTGAACGGAGCCTTAGAGTTGGGGAGGAGGGGGGTCGAGAGGGTGCAACTTCACGAGGAGGGTGAAGGACCCTTTTAAAGTTTATTTTCCAAATATTATTGGGCTAAGTTCACATCTCAGTTTTTTGCACAGGCGCAGCAGCCCATTTCCAACAGTCCCCGAACCTTTTCCCAAAAAGACCTGCAGGGCAGCTGCACAGAATGGCAGTGCTCTGTGGTTTTGCACACCCAAAAACGTGCTGTTTTTAGGCAAAACATTTTTTTTTTTTCACCATCTGTGTCCCATTTGGGTAGATTTTCCTTTACTTCCTGTCCCATAATCAAACAGGAAGTAAGAAGAAATCCCTGCAAGTTAAGAAATCTCTTGGGGACCCCCAGGTCCCCAGAACTAGTACCCCCATTAGACGATTTTTTCTCTATTACTTTTCTGGGGGAAACCTATAATTTGGGATCTTTTAGCCCCCGTTCACACTGGGGCTACCATAGAGAAGCTGTGGACCCGTTCTAATAGGAGCGACACAAGTCGCTCCGACTTAGAAAAAGGGTCCGGAGCTTCTTTGGGGCGACCTGCATTGACTTCAATGTTATGAAGTCCGTGCCGGCCGCTCCGAGGTCGCGGTGCGAGCAGCGCGCCGCGACCTGTGAGGTCACCCCGGGAAGTCGGATCGCCCCAGTGTGAACGGGGCCTTACTTTCACTGATAATGATAAACAGGACAAATAGAGAGGGTGACTGTCCTTGCTTTGTGCACTGGTGCGCAGTCATGCTGGACTAGGAATAGGGTCATCCCCAAACTGTTCCCACAAACTTTGGAGCATGACATTGTCTAAAGTGGTATTCTGATGTCTCTAGCTTTCCCTTTACTGGAACTAGGGGGCCAAGCCTCACCCCTGAGAAACAACCCCTCCACCAAATGATTTGGACCAGTGCACCAAGCAAGGTCCATAAAGACATGGATAAGCAATTTTGGGGTGGAAGAACTTGACTGGCCTGCACAGAGTCCTGACCTCAACCTGATAGAACACCTATGGGATGAATTAGAGTGGAGACTGTGAGCCAGACCTTCTCGTCCACATCAGTGCCTGACCTCACAAATGCTCTTCTGGAAGAATGGTCATACATTCCCATAGACACGCTCCTAAACCTTATAACCAGCCTTCCCAGAAGAGTTGAAGCTATTATAGCTGAAAAAGGTGGGCCAACTCAATATTGAACCCTACAGACTAAAGCTGGATACATACTATACAATTTTCTACATATTTTTTCATTTAGATTTACTGAAACCATATAATATGAGGTCAAACCTAAACACTTAATTTGTATGGAATCAGGCAGGCCCTTGCACTACATAGTTGAAGGTAAAGCCCTGTACACAAGCACAGATTGCTGGCCAACTTTTGTCCAGTGTCGTTTGTTGGTTGAAATGTGCTCTAGACTTGCACTGGACTTTTGTTGGCCAACAAAAACCAACTTCAGAAGTGATGTCATGTTCTGGTTGACTTTCCCTGTGTTTTTTCTTCTCTGAGCATGCCCAGTCTTGCTCATCTGATTTTTGTCTGTCGAAATCTGTACTGACTGAGGAACAATCGGCCGTTCTTTGTTGGCCAACAAAAATTTTATAGCATGCACACCAGATTTTTTTCGGCTGAAAATTCGCAGTTGGTTGTCGGAAGCATCATACTAACAAGCCTACAATAGGCAGATCGGACGTTGGCCAACAATTTACGGCCAACAATCTGTGCGTGTGTACGAGGCTTAAATCTAAAGGAAATCAAGCAATAAAAGTTGTATAGTGTGTATCCAACCTCAAGGCCCATACACACGATAAGAAAATCAAAAGTAAAATTTGGTCTGAAGAACATTCTGCAGATTTTCGGATTGTTAGTATAGTGCTTTCGACAGCCAATTAAGAATTTTGGTACGACAGAAGCTGAATGTGTGTTCTGTGAATTGTGAACACAACTTCTGATTTTTGTTTCATTAGTACAGTTTTCGTCCGAAAAAAATCGTAACATCATGACTACGCATGCTCTGCAAATTGTGTAACCCGCAGTGTACTCGGTGTACAGAGGACCGTGTAGCCCGCAGTGTACTCGTGTACAGAGGATTGTGTAACCTGCAGTGTACAGAGGACTGTGTAATCCGCAGTGTACTCGGTGTACAGAGGACTGTGTAACCCGCAGTGTACTCCAGGGTTCATACACATTTTTACCAATAAAATTCCATGACTTTTCCATGACTTCACGTAAATATTCATGACCTAAAGTTTCATGAAATCTCTATGTATACATGTTAAATAAGAAGAAAATCCATGTCACACCTAGCATATTTTTACTAAAATAAATGACAATCTTTGTAGTATACATGGGGAAAAAGCTTCAGTTTAGGCAATCATGATGGAGGTGCTCCCGGAGTGGTATGGATGGCACAGTCAGATGCACAAAATGCAGCGCTTACTCTTTAGGCCCAAGCCACAGTCATGATGGAGGTGCAGGTGGACTGGTATGGATGGCACAGATGCACAAATGTGGCACTTACTCTTGTCTATACTCAGGGGTCAAGTCCTGGGAAAAAAGTGTGGGGCTGTTGACAGGATACAGGAGGTGGTCAAAGGCTGCAGACATGATACAAGAAGATGGTCAGAGACTGCGGACATGATACAAGAGATGGTCAGAGAGTGCGGACATGATGCAAGAGATGGTCAGAGAGTGCGGACATGATGCAAGAGATGGTCAATAACTGCAGACATGATAGAATATAGAAGAGCGCTAGGGAGGCCGGAGAGCACAGGGGAAGCAGAGAGCACTGGAGGAGCTGAATGGCACGGAGGGGGGGGGGGACTGGAGAGAATTAAGGGGGGGGTTTGGAAAGCATTGCAGGGGGGTTGGAAGGCGCAGGGGGGTGGAAGCAGGGAAAACCAGGGGGATGAAGAGCACAGGGGGGGGGGACTGGAGAGCACTGTCTGGGGGGGAACTGGAAATAACTGAGGGGGGAGCCAGGGAGCACAGGGGGGTGGAGAGCACTGGGGAAGCCGGAGAGCATGGGGGGGATATGAAAAGCACCGGGGGGGCTAAAGAGCACTGAGGGGGCTGAAAAGCACCGGGGGGGGGGGGGGCTAAAGAGCACTGAGGGGGCTAAAGAGCATGGGGGGGGGGCAGCAGAGGAAGTTGTATAGGAGGGGGATGGGGCAGCTGCATATAGATGAATTGAACTTTCCATATTCCTAGTGCAGCTTCTGAGAGGAGGAGTAACAAGTATTCAGCGACATGAGGCATGAGGAATAAATATGGAAAGTTCAATTCATCTCCATGCAGCTGCCCCATCTCATCCCCCTCCCATCCAGCACACAAAACGAGACTCCTCAGGCCCTGACCTTCTTCCTGGCGCTGCAGCTGCCTTCTAGGAAGTTCTTCACAGTGAGATGCGGACACCAGCCTGACACCCATCAGTGCGGCGATTCGGGCAGCCCGGCGGACACCGGTCTGACATCCCCCCCAGTGCAGCGATGCGGGAGGCCCTTCAGACACCCCCCAGTGCAGCGATGCGGGCGGCCCTTCAGACACTGGCCTGACACCCCCCAGTGCAGCGATCCGAGTGGCCCGGCTGACATCCCCACCCAGCGCGGCGATCCCAGTGGCCCGGCTGACATCCCCACCCAGTGCGGCAATCCCAGTGGCCCGGCTGACATCCCCACCCAGTGCGGCAATCCCAGTGGCCCGGCTGACATCCCCACCCAGTGCGGCGATCCCAGTGGCCCGGCTGACATCCCCACCCAGTGCGGCGATCCCAGTGGCCCGGCTGACACCCCCCAGTGCGCGCGCCTCCCCCCTCCCCCGCCCCGCTGGTACGCCCCTGGGAGCGGGACAATAAGTGCACTTCTCAGTTTCAGGGGATCAATCCGCCGCAGAGTTCCCAGCCTGTCACTGTCTATTCATATTGAAGAGACCAGTGATCAGGCTTCAGCTGTGCAGTGCGCTGCGGCTGATTAATCCGCCTAAACAGAGAAAATAGTCCACTTACTGTCCCCCGCTCCCACAGAATACAGTACAATACAATACATTTTCTAAATAAAATAGGTGCACAAAATTCCATGACTTTTCCAAAACTTAGTGGGTTTTACTCATTTTCCATAACTATTCCAGTCCTGGAAAGTGTCATGTCAAAATCCCATGACTTTTCCAGGATTTTCATGACCGTACGAACCCTGGTACTCGGTGTACAGAGGACTGTGTAACCCGCAGTGTGCTCAGTGTACAGAGGACTGTGTAACCCACAGTGTGCTCGGTGTGTAGAGGACTGTGCATCCCGCAGTGTGCTCGGTGTACAGAGGACTGTGTAACCCGCAGTGTGCTCGGTGTACAGAGGAATGTGCAACCCGCAGTGTGCTCGGTGTACAGAGGACTGTGCAACCCGCAGTGTGCTCGTGCACAGAGGACTGTATAACCCGTAGTGTGCTCGGTGTACAGAGGACTGTGTAGCCCGCAGTGTACTCGGTGTATAGAGGACTGTGTAACCCACAGTGTGCTCGGTGTGTAGAGGACTGTGTAACCCGCAGTGTGCTCGGTGTGTAGAGGACTGTGTAACCCGCAGTGTACAGAGGACCATGTAAGCCGCAGTGTACTCGGTGTGTAGAGGACTGTGCATTCCGCAGTGTGCTCGGTGTACAGAGGACTGTGTAGCCCGCAGTGTACTCGGTGTACAGAGGACTGTGTAACCCGCAGTGTGCTCGGTGTGTAGAGGACTGTGTAACCCGCAGTGTGCTCGGTGTACAGAGGACTGTGTAACCCGCAGTGTGCTCGGTGTACAGAGGACTGTGTAGCCCGCAGTGTACTCGGTGTACAGAGGACTGTGTAACCCGCAGTGTACTCGGTGTGTATAGAGGACTGTGTAACCCGCAGTGTACTTGGTGTACAGAGGACTGTGTAACCCGCAGTGTACTCGGTGTACAGCCGAGGACTGTGTAACCTGCAGTGTACTAGGTGTATAGAGGACTGTGTAACCCGCAGTGTACTCGGTGTACAGAGGACTGTGTACAGCAGAGGACTGTGTAACCTGCAGTGTACTAGGTGTATAGATGACTGTGTAACCCGCAGTGTACTCGGTGTACAGAGGACTGTGTAACCCGCAGTGTGCTCGGTGTACAGAGGACTGTGTAACCCGCAGTGTGCTCGGTGCACAGAGGACTGTGTAACCCGCAGTGTACTCGGTGTACAGAGGACTGTGTAACCCGCAGTGTGCTCGGTGTACAGAGGACTGTGTAACCCGCAGTGTGCTCGGTGCACAGAGGACTGTGTAACCCGCAGCGTGCTCGGTGCACAGAGGACTGTGTAACCCGCAGCGTGCTCGGTGTACAGAGGACTGTGTAACCCGCAGTGTGCTCGGTGTACAGAGGACTGTGTAACCCGCAGTGTGCTCGGTGTAGAGGACTGTGCAACCCGCAGTGTACTCGATGTACAGAGGACTGTGTAACCCGCAGTATGCTCGGTGTACAGAGGACTGTGCATCCCGCAGTGTGCTCGGTGTACAGAGGACTGTGCATCCCGCAGTCTGCTCGGTGTACAGAGGACTGTGTAACCCGCAGTGTACTCGGTGTACAGCAGGGGACTGTGTAACCCGCAGTGTACTCGGTGTACAGCAGACCACGCAGTGTGCTCGGTGCACAGAGGACTGTGTAACCCGCAGTGTACTCGGTGTACAGCAGACCACGCAGTGTGCTCGGTGCACAGAGGACTGTGTAACCCGCAGTGTGCTCGGTGTACAGCAGAGGACTGTGTAACCCGCAGTGTACTCGGTGTACAGAGGACTGTGTACAGCAGAGGACTGTGTAACCCGCAGTGTACTCGGTGTACAGCAGAGGACTGTGTAACCCGCAGTGTACTAGGTGTATAGAGGACTGTGTAACCCGCAGTGTGCTCGGTGTACAGAGGACTGTGTAACCCGCAGTGTGCTCGGTGTACAGAGGACTGTGTAACCCGCAGTGTGCTCGGTGCACAGAGGACTGTGTAACCCGCAGTGTGCTCGGTGTACAGAGGACTGTGTAACCCGCAGTGTGCTCGGTGTACAGAGGACTGTACATCCCGCAGTGTGCTCGGTGTACAGAGGACTGTGTAACCCGCAGTGTGCTCGGTGCACAGAGGACTGTGTAACCCGCAGTGTGCTCGGTGCACAGAGGACTGTGTAACCCGCAGTGTGCTCGGTGTACAGAGGACTGTGTAACCCGCGGTGTGCTCGGTGTACAGAGGACTGTGTAACCCGCAGTGTGCTCGGTGTACAGAGGACTGTGTAACCCGCAGTGTGCTCGGTGTACAGAGGACTGTGCATCCCGCAGTGTGCTCAGTGTACAGAGGACTGTGTAACCCGCAGTGTGCTCGGTGTACAGAGGACTGTACATCCCGCAGTGTGCTCGGTGTACAGAGGACTGTGTAACCCGCAGTGTGCTCGGTGCACAGAGGACTGTGTAACCCGCAGTGTGCTCGGTGTACAGCAGAGGACTGTGTAACCCGCAGTGTGCTCGGTGTGTAGAGGACTGTGTAACCCGCAGTGTGCTCGGTGTACAGAGGACTGTGTAGCCCGCAGTGTGCTCGTGCACAGAGGACTGTATAACCCGTAGTGTGCTCGGTGTACAGAGGACTGTGTAGCCCGCAGTGTACTCGGTGTACAGAGGACTGTGTAACCCGCAGTGTGCTTGGTGTGTAGAGGACTGTGTAACCCGCAGTGTACAGAGGACCATGTAAGCCGCAGTGTACTCGGTGTGTAGAGGACTGTGCATCCCGCAGTGTGCTCGGTGTACAGAGGACTGTGTAGCCCGCAGTGTACTCGGTGTACAGAGGACTGTGTAACCCACAGTGTGCTTGGTGTGTAGAGGACTGTGTAACCCGCAGTGTGCTCGGTGTGTAGAGGACTGTGTAACCCGCAGTGTACAGAGGACCATGTAAGCCGCAGTGTACTCGGTGTGTAGAGGACTGTGCATCCCGCAGTGTGCTCGGTGTACAGAGGACTGTGTAACCCACAGTGTGCTTGGTGTGTAGAGGACTGTGTAACCCACAGTGTGCTTGGTGTGTAGAGGACTGTGTAACCCGCAGTGTGCTCGGTGTGTAGAGGACTGTGTAACCCGCAGTGTACAGAGGACCATGTAAGCCGCAGTGTACTCGGTGTGTAGAGGACTGTGCATCCCGCAGTGTGCTCGGTGTACAGAGGACTGTGTAGCCCGCAGTGTACTCGGTATACAGAGGACTGTGTAACCCGCAGTGTGCTCGGTGTGTAGAGGACTGTGTAACCCGCAGTGTGCTCGGTGTACAGAGGACTGTGTAACCCGCAGTGTGCTCGGTGTACAGAGGACTGTGTAGCCCGCAGTGTACTCGGTGTACAGAGGACTGTGTAACCCGCAGTGTGCTCGGTGTGTATAGAGGACTGTGTAACCCGCAGTGTACTTGGTTTACAGAGGACTGTGTAACCCGCAGTGTACTCGGTGTACAGCAGAGGACTGTGTAACCCCCAGTGTACTCGGTGTACAGCAGACCGCGCAGTGTGCTCGGTGCACAGAGGACTGTGTAACCCGCAGTGTACTAGGTGTATAGAGGACTGTGTAACCCGCAGTGTACTCGGTGTACAGAGGACTGTGTACAGCAGAGGACTGTGTAACCCGCAGTGTACTAGGTGTGTAGAGGACTGTGTAACCCGCAGTGTGCTCGGTGTACAGAGGACTGTGCATCCCGCAGTGTGCTCGGTGTACAGAGGACTGTGCATCCCGCAGTGTGCTCGGTGTACAGAGGACTGTGTAACCCGCAGTGTGCTCGGTGTACAGAGGACTGTGCATCCCGCAGTGTGCTCGGTGCACAGATGACTGTGTAACCCGCAGTGTGCTCGGTGTACAGCAGATGACTGTGTAACCCGCAGTGTGCTCGGTGTACAGAGGACTGTGCATCCCGCAGTGTGCTCGGTGTACAGAGGACTGTGTAGCCCGCAGTGTACTCGGTATACAGAGGACTGTGTAACCCGCAGTGTGCTCGGTGTGTAGAGGACTGTGTAACCCGCAGTGTGCTCGGTGTACAGAGGACTGTGTAACCCGCAGTGTGCTCGGTGTACAGAGGACTGTGTAGCCCGCAGTGTACTCGGTGTACAGAGGACTGTGTAACCCGCAGTGTGCTCGGTGTGTATAGAGGACTGTGTAACCCGCAGTGTACTTGGTTTACAGAGGACTGTGTAACCCGCAGTGTACTCGGTGTACAGCAGAGGACTGTGTAACCCCCAGTGTACTCGGTGTACAGCAGACCGCGCAGTGTGCTCGGTGCACAGAGGACTGTGTAACCCGCAGTGTACTAGGTGTATAGAGGACTGTGTAACCCGCAGTGTACTCGGTGTACAGAGGACTGTGTACAGCAGAGGACTGTGTAACCCGCAGTGTACTAGGTGTGTAGAGGACTGTGTAACCCGCAGTGTGCTCGGTGTACAGAGGACTGTGCATCCCGCAGTGTGCTCGGTGTACAGAGGACTGTGCATCCCGCAGTGTGCTCGGTGTACAGAGGACTGTGTAACCCGCAGTGTGCTCGGTGTACAGAGGACTGTGCATCCCGCAGTGTGCTCGGTGCACAGATGACTGTGTAACCCGCAGTGTGCTCGGTGTACAGCAGATGACTGTGTAACCCGCAGTGTGCTCGGTGTACAGAGGACTGTGCATCCCGCAGTGTGCTCGGTGTACAGAGGACTGTGTAGCCCGCAGTGTACTCGGTATACAGAGGACTGTGTAACCCGCAGTGTGCTCGGTGTGTAGAGGACTGTGTAACCCGCAGTGTGCTCGGTGTACAGAGGACTGTGTAACCCGCAGTGTGCTCGGTGTACAGAGGACTGTGTAGCCCGCAGTGTACTCGGTGTACAGAGGACTGTGTAACCCGCAGTGTGCTCGGTGTGTATAGAGGACTGTGTAACCCGCAGTGTACTTGGTTTACAGAGGACTGTGTAACCCGCAGTGTACTCGGTGTACAGCAGAGGACTGTGTAACCCCCAGTGTACTCGGTGTACAGCAGACCGCGCAGTGTGCTCGGTGCACAGAGGACTGTGTAACCCGCAGTGTACTAGGTGTATAGAGGACTGTGTAACCCGCAGTGTACTCGGTGTACAGAGGACTGTGTACAGCAGAGGACTGTGTAACCCGCAGTGTACTAGGTGTGTAGAGGACTGTGTAACCCGCAGTGTGCTCGGTGTACAGAGGACTGTGCATCCCGCAGTGTGCTCGGTGTACAGAGGACTGTGCATCCCGCAGTGTGCTCGGTGTACAGAGGACTGTGTAACCCGCAGTGTGCTCGGTGTACAGAGGACTGTGCATCCCGCAGTGTGCTCGGTGCACAGATGACTGTGTAACCCGCAGTGTGCTCGGTGTACAGCAGATGACTGTGTAACCCGCAGTGTGCTCGGTGTACAGAGGACTGTGCATCCCGCAGTGTGCTCGGTGTAGCTCTGCAGTGTGTAGTGCGGGGCTGAGCTTTCACTTCCGGGGGAGGACACACACACAGACACTCTCTCTCCTCTCTCTCTCTCTCTCACACACACACACAAGGCTGTAATAGAGTTGTGATCACATCGGATGATCGGACTCCTCAGACTGGATCACAGAGCACGGATCGGATCACATCGCCCCCGCACAGGTAAGAGATCTCCCCCGGTAATGCTGTATATGGGGCGCTGACAGGCTGATCCCTGCTGCAGCACATAACCCGGTGCTCGCTGATCTCCCATGGGTGCTGTAGATAGGGGGAAGGGGAGATCACCTTGTAGGGCCCCCTCCTCCTGTAATCTGATTACTGTCGGTATGTCGGATCTCCCTGTGTAATCCCCTCCTCCACTCTCCTTTCATTTCTCTTAGTTTCCTTTTGTTCCCCTTCCTCTGATCTCTCTCCGGTATGTAGCAGCGGCATGCACATTCCATAACAGGCTGACTGCAAACTTCATCTGTCTTCTGATGAGTGGTGTGCATGAAGAGGGACATCAATCATCATCCTCATCATATCAGATCACCATCCTCATCCTCCTCACCCTGCACTCTGCACATTGTCTGTAGGGCATTTCTGGGGAGAAGGAACTTTTATGATCATTTTTCCTGGATGTCATTCTGCAGTCAGAATTCTGCCTCCTGCGTATGATCCTAATCGATGGTAGCCATGCACAGGACGATTTTATATACAATCATATTCTATATAGATTTAGGCCCCTCTCACACAGGCGCCTCAGTCTTGCCGATTCCACTTGCTCAGTCGGGGATCGCTTTGCTGAGCAGGCGGATGACAGGTCCTGTTTGCTCCGCTGTGTGGAGCGGACACAGACACAGTCCTGCCCTCCTCTATGGGGAAATCGGGTGGAAACAGACCGCCTGTCCATTTTTCATCCTATCTGATATGCCAGACAGATGGGAAACAGGACCAGCATCTGTCTGGATTTTGCAGTATCGGATGGTGGCGGGTGTCAGCGCTGACATCCGCCGCTCCATAGGGGAGACTGGAGGGTCCGATCAGGTCCACCTGAAAAACTGACAGGTGGACCTGATCGTAAAGCCCATGTGAAGGCCTCTGACACACAGCTGAGCTGCAGTTTTAGGCCATCTAAGGCCCCTTTCACACAGGCGGGACCGTTCAGATCTGATCTGAACGGTCCCCCATGCATCTCTATGGGGGATCGGGTGCCAGCAGAGACATGTCTGCTGATATCTGATCCGATCTGTCAAATCTGGACAGATGGAAACCCTATTTTCCATCCGTCCAGCGGATGGGATGGGATCGGATGAAAACGAACCGACGGTCCGTTCCCATGCGATTTCCCCCATAGAGATGCATGGGGAACTGACAGCTGTGACAGTGCGGAGACACAGCTGTCATCCCCCTGCTCAGCGGGGGATCGGCAGCTCGATCCCCCGCTGAGAAAAACGGAATCCGTCCGACGGACGGATAGTGTGAAAGGGGCCTAAAGTCCACAATACAGCCATGCTTTGCGTCACTGCAAATTTAACACAGCATGTTGAGGTGACAGGCTTCGCTGCCTGTCAAACTCGGCCATTTAAAGTGGTTGTAAAGCCTAAAGGTATTTTTACCCTAGTACAGCCTTTTTCAACCAGGGTGCCTTGAGGTTTCTTCAGGGGTGTCTTGGCAAAATGCCTAAAAATTGCCCAAAAATTGTATACAAGCCGGGGTGTGGATAAAGCCTGCCTTTTAGTTAAACAAAGCCACATGTTTTCATTGTGAGCCATTACAACCTTCTAACCGCCAACTTCCCAATGACCAATGGCATCACCAGTTGAAAAGGAGGATGTTAGCTGCCTGCATAGCATTCTTGTTTGACCCTCCCCTGCCCCTCTATATCAGCAGTGAGGGCATCTTAGTGGGGTGTTGGAGAAAAATTGAGGGAGAAGAGAAACATTGGTATACTAGTCAGAACCAGTTTGCAAAAGTGTAATTGCTTTAGAAGAATAAATCACCTCTAACGCTGGGTGGTTCTACATGTGTGGATGTTTCTATGTTATGCAAAACTATTAGAATCGTTTTTACATTTTAGAATGGGGTGCCTCAAGACTGTCCATGCTTTTTAAGGGGGTGCCTCGAGACTGTCTATAATTTTGAAAGGGTGTCTTGATTAAAAAAAGGTTGAGTGAGAAACACTGCCCTAGTACATTGTATGCATTAGGGTAAAAAAATTTTTTTTTTTTGCTGGATCCAGCTGCCCCACCCCCCTTTTTCTTAGCTGAGCCCGATCTATTGGCTCCCACTACTGTCAACCAAATGCTGTGATGGGGGGTGCTGAGCCGCCTGCTCTGCATCAATAGACGAGTCAATAGAAGTCAAATTAAATCACTAGTAAAAAGGCTTGATTTAAATCAACTTGATTTAAATCATAATCTGTTATAAGCAACTGTCATCTCTGTTCCACAGCGACTACCCCTCTGACCTGCTGTTGAGTCACCGACAGTCCCATTTACTTTAATGGGAGGGCTGGTGAGGCTGCACTGACACAACAAGGTGAGGAACGTAGTTAGAATCTTTAATATTTGCATACAAAAAGGTTTCCTATTAAGAATAATAAGCTGTTAGGTTAGCAAAACAGCGATATCAGAACCAATTCAATCATACAGTTTGTAGTGTACAAACAATGGGATAAAGGAATATTCCTGAACTTTGTTTTATCTCATGGTTCCTGTGAAATTGTGTGAATGCATCAATGCAGTGCATGTTATCTCAGCTTGCAGAGCTTGGATTCATTGAATGAGTTTACCAAAAATGTAAATATTGCATAATATACAGCCTCACGCTACATAACTAAGCTCCATTTCATACTGAATAAACAAAATGTTTAATGTATCTTAAATAGAAAACTATCTTTAGATAGATTTTTACCACAAAAGCGTTTTATTAAAATAAAGTTGATTAAAAAAAAAATCTGATTTCTATAAAAAAAAAAAAATTAGATTCAAACAAAAAAAATCAGATTATTTTTGTTTAAATCCTTAATTTTTATCCACCCCATCTCTATCCAGTGATGTCCACAAGTGCCTCAGCCGTCCTGGACTTTCCCTGGCTGAGACATAGCAGCAGCGCCATTAGCTCCAGCTGCTGTCAATCAAAGTCAGCCAATCAGGAAAGATAGGGGGTGGGGCCGAACCGGGTCTCCATGTCTGAATGGCTGCATGGAGCTATGGCTTGGATTGGGTGCCCCCATAGCAAGCTGCTTGCTGTGAGGGCACTTGACAGGAGGGAGAGGCCAAAGAGGGACCTGAGAAGAGGAGGATCTTGGCTGCTCTGTGCAAATCCACTGCACAGAGCAGGTAAGTATAAAATGTTTATTATTTTTATAGAAAAAAAACTGAGACTTTACAATCACTTTAAGTAAGACACCTAATGATCTTTTTGATCTTCCAATTTTATTTCAGATCAGGCAGTAAATCCACCGGGATTATGATCATATATGAAATTGTTTCATGTATGACCACCATTACTCAGATCAGAAATACACCTAGAAGTTCGAAGAAGATTGATACTCAATGTGCCATGCTCTCAAAAGTCCCAATCAATCAACTACTTTTCTAAGATCAGATTTTCCATCTAGATTAATTTTGGTAAAATCAAGCGGTTTTGCTCAGAATTGATAGATAACACATAATGGGGTTGATTTACTAAGGCTCCTTTCACACGGTCCGCTCCGTCAGCGGACTCCGTGCCGCTCAGCGGGGGATCGATACACTGATCCCCACTGAGCAGGCAGGTGACAGCAGTGTGCGGAGGTAGTTGTCAGAGCCCCGCTGCTCTCTATGGGGAATCGGATGAGAGCGGATCCGATCCCCTGGATCGATGGAAAATAGGGTTTCCATCCGTCCGGATTTCACGGGACAGGATCGGATGCGGATGGTAGCGGGTGTCAGCGGACATATTTCTGCTGACATCCGCTGCCCCATAGGGATTCATGGAGGATCCAATCAGATCCGACATAAAAAAACTGACAGGTTGATCTGATCGGATCGTTTGGGTGAAAGGACCCTAAAACTAGAGAGTGCAAAATCTGGTGCAGCTGTACATGCTGGCCAATCGGCTTCTAACTTCAGCTTGTCCAAGTAAAAACCTGGAAGCTGATTGGTTTCTATGCAGAGCTGCACCAGATTTTGCACTCTCAAGTTTTAATAAATAATCACATGGTGTCTGTTCGACAACTCAAAGATCTGATTCATTTTTCCAGTTGTGTGAAAAGTCCTTAGATCAGACCTTTAGTTTAGATCAAATCATAATGTGTATGACCTCCTCAATAAGAGGTATTCTTTCCCAATTTGCCTTTTTCTTTTCTCGTGGTTAGTGGTTTTTGTTCCTTTTGTTGTTATTAATGTGATGGATTTCTTTTTGTGGTTTTATTGTTCTCCTTTTGTTTTGCAGTTTATATATATCTCCTCATATTGTATAAACTAGGCTTTATGGCATGTTCTTCATGCATGACAGACTTGTGTCACATCCAGGAGTCATGCAGTGTTTAGAGCCCAGGAAACTGCAGATGGATCTATAGGAATCCTGGGAAGAACTGCAATGATCCACAAATAATTTTATTAATATTATAAGGGATTTATATAGAGCTAACAGTTTGTGCAGCACTTTACAAAATATAGGGAGACAGTACAGTTACAATACAGTTCAAGACGAGGGTTCAGGGGGCCCCGCTGACAAGAGCTTACAATAATTGTTTGACAGAGTATACTGGCCATTGTTGGGATGTTTTTAAAACGTTTACATGACTTTTAAGTAGATCACATATGTCAAACAATAGGCCGTGGGCCGAATCCGGCCCAGCAGGCCTTGTCATGTGGCCCTCTCACAAAGTTTTGCAGCCAGAACGTGGTAGAACTCTATTCCGCCACTCTGGCTCCCACTCTCCGTTTCTCGCTTCTATACAGCTTTGAGTTTAGAGGCTTCCAGATGTAACAGATCTCTCACGTCAGGGCACAGCGGGAACAGCTGTCCAGAATGTGAGAGGGAGAGCGATCTACCTGCAAGGCAGCATCGCCTACGCAGGGAGGTATAACAGCCAAATACACAGGTAGTAGAGAGAGCCACCTACACAGAATAGTACTAGAGCCGCCTACATAGGGAGTTACTAAAGCTGGGCAAGGTAGGGGGAGTTGTTGTTGCACGCTGTACAAAGTGCACCCCTAAACCCTGCACTCTGTGCATAGCACACCCCTGCACGCTACACTTCATACATAGTGTACTCCTGAACTGTGCGCTCTGTGCATAGAGCACTCCTGAACTGTGCGCTCTGTGCATAGAGCACTCCTGAACTGTG
Source organism: Pelophylax lessonae (assembly GCF_965119305.1). Taxonomy (NCBI): domain Eukaryota; kingdom Metazoa; phylum Chordata; class Amphibia; order Anura; family Ranidae; genus Pelophylax; species Pelophylax lessonae. The sequence continues at coordinate 173,011,301 of NC_138769.1, forward strand.
CGCTCTGTGCATAGAGCACTCCTGATCTGTGCGCTCTGTGCATAGAGCACTCCTGATCTGTGCGCTCTGTGCATAGAGCACTCCTGATCTGTGCGCTCTGTGCATAGAGCACTCCTGAACTGTGCGCTCTGTGCATAGAGCACTCCTGAACTGTGCGCTCTGTGCATAGAGCACTCCTGAACTGTGCGCTCTGTGCATAGAGCACTCCTGAACTGTGCGCTCTGTGCATAGAGCACTCCTGAACTGTGCGCTCTGTGCATAGAGCACTCCTGAACTGTGCGCTCTGTGCATAGAGCACTCCTGAACTGTGCGCTCTGTGCATAGAGCACTCCTGAACTGTGCGCTCTGTGCATAGATCACTCCTGAACTGTGCTCTCTGTGCATAGAGCACTCCTGCACTGTGCGCTCTGTGCATAGAGCACTCCTGCACTGTGCGCTCTGTGCATAGAGCACTCCTGCACTGTGCGCTCTGTGCATAGAGCACTCCTGCACTGTGCGCTCTGTGCATAGAGCACTCCTGCACTGTGCGCTCTGTGCATAGAGCACTCCTGCACTGTGCGCTCTGTGCATAGAGCACTCCTGAACTGTGCGCTCTGTGCATAGAGCACTCCTGAACTGTGCGCTCTGTGCATAGAGCACTCCTGAACTGTGCGCTCTGTGCATAGAGCACTCCTGCACTGTGCACTCTGTGCATAGAGCACTCCTGCACTGTGCACTCTGTGCATAGAGCACTCCTGAACTGTGCGCTCTGTGCATAGAGCACTCCTGCACTGTGCGCTCTGTGCATAGAGCACTCCTGCACTGTGCGCTCTGTGCATAGAGCACTCCTGAACTGTGCGCTCTGTGCATAGAGCACTCCTGAACTGTGCGCTCTACATAACGCACACGCCTGAAGTCGGCACTCTGTACGTAACGCACTCCTGAAGTCGGCACTCTGTACGAACGCACCCCAGATACAGCCGGCCCTTTGATGACAGCCATACTGCTGACGTGGCCAATGATGAAATTGAGTTTGACACCCCTGAACTAGAAGAGACCTTTAGTAATCTCTTTCTGAAAATATCAGATGTGGGGCTGTCTTTAGTTTTTTTCTTTTTTTAAAATGATTTTAAAGGAAACTTAAAAAAACAAACATATTGTTATAGTCCCAGAACAGCCCCAAACCTCCTCTTCTTGGGTCCCCCGCTGGTGCGTCTCCTCTTCTCAGTGTGCTGCTACAGGGAGCAGCTTCATATCTTCCTATCATGGCAAACCTGTGGGCTCGATCCTGAGCTGCACTGAATGCGTCAAGTAAAGACTCCGGCAAATACAGGGGGGGGGGGGGGTGATACTGATACCTAAACATTTTTTATCTTAATGCAGGGAATGCTTTAAGGTAAAAAATGATTAGGCATTTGTGAGTAGTGTGATTGAACCCTAAACACCCCCCCCCCCCTGTGCTTACCTCCTTGAGTAACCAGTGCTCATGCAGCCGGTGCAGCGGTCTGGGAATTTGAAATTCCCGCTCTTCTCCCTCTTCTTTCTGCAGGGCTTTCTGGACCAATCAAAGCAATGCTGTGTGTTTTATCTGACCAGTCAGAATCCCTGTGATCCATTCTGGAAACGATGCAGAAATAAAGGGGAGAAAGGTGGGCATTTCAAACCCCCGGACTGCTGCACCAGCTGCATAGGCACTGACAGCTTATCACCCACAGAGGTAAGTACAGCTGAAGGTGGAAAGGGATTAGGTTGTAAATTCTCCTTTTCATTTTTACACTTTTAAAAATGATTTTCTAAACATTTTCCCCAATTATAGATGTTTTTTCTTACAAGGACCGTCACTGAGATATGTTTTATAACATCTGTGTGCATGTAAGCTAATGTTCTGTGTTAGTGACTACAGAGATATAGCCGAGGGAAAGCACCCAGGTGTATGTATCCTTAGGGGTTGTATTGCTGTCTGGCATTTACCCCACGCTGCTTCCCTAGGAGGAATTCCGCCTCTGTTAGTATTCACAGTTGCTGACTTCAAATGCTCGAATAGGAAATAATGGCTGCAGACAACCTTTTTCCAGCTGCTGTTATATAAGGGCTTCTTTTTCAAATAGGCTGCTGACAGTGGTACCAGTGTCATCATAGAAGAACAGGCATCGGATACATTTTTCCAACTTGATTTGGGATCTAGTCTCTAACACTGTGTGGCAATCATTAGGGCTCATCGATTGGAATTGTTTTCCTGTGCTTGTGACTGCATGTCAGAAATCTTACTAATGGAGCAGTGCACATGGCAGTTTACAGGCTGCGTTTAACCTGCTTTGTGTTGCGCTGTATTTATTTGGACACGGCATATCCTAGGTATGTTTAAGCTGCAGGTCAAGTAAAGTCTTTTCTTGTCAAATTCTGATTTTCCTTTTAAATATGACTGCATGTGTTTGAATGAAAAGCGCAGAGTTTGACTAGAACACGCGTCCACATTTATACTTGTTGGTGTGTGTGCGTATGGTCTGTTGTATAAGTGCAGAAAATACAGCTCCTTTTTCTGCGGCCCCTTTTATTCTTAAATTTTATTGTCCAAATTTGTTGGTTTAGATAAAAAAAAAAAATTGTTGCTGGAGGATGTAGTAAAATTAGAGTACGAAGTGCTGAAAAACACTAAAGTGAAAGTTAATTTTTATGAAAAAAAAAAACTTACCCCAATATATATATATATATATATATATATATATATATATATATATATATATATATATATATATATATATATATATATACAGTGGTGTATTTAGGTTTTGTGCTGCCCTAGGCCTGACTAAACTTGTGCACCTCCTAATTTAAATATGACCCATCCCTTCCTGTAAAGGCCACACCCCTTCCTGTTTATGACCCGCCCTGTCATCTGTAAATCGCAGACCACAACCACAGTCTATCAGTGCAGCCTCATCAGTTCCCATAAGTTCAGCCTAATCAGTTCCCATAAGTTCAGCCTCATCAGTGCCCATCAGTGCTGCCTTATCAGTGCAGCCTCATTAGTGCCCATCAGTGCAGTTTATCAGTACCCACTATTGCTGCCTCATCAGTGGCCATTAAAGCAGCATATTAGTGCCCATCAGTACAGCCTATTAGTGCCCATCAGTGCAGCATATGAGTGCCCATCAGTGCCTGGGGCAGATGAGAGTAGCATTTGGCTGCAGTGCCACACTTATTAGCATTGGCGGCCATCGGGCCAGTTGTATTAAGTGTGGTCCGCGGCCTGCAGTCTGTCCGAATGTCCTGACCGTCCGGTATTATCACACTGGTAGGTAGCAGTGTGACCGCTTTATGGGGGTACCAGACTGATTTGTCTCCTGGACCCTGCCTCTGGCCCAATTCACCACATAAGACTGGCACTATACAAAGGTGTAGCGCAAGCCAGGGGGGACCCTTTTCGCGCCGGGAGGAGGCTGTTTTGTTTTCGTGCAGGGTGCAGCTTTTTGCTGCCCCCCCTGCAAAGTGCCGCCCTAGGCCTGGGCCTTGTTGGCCTATGCCAAGATACAGCACTGTATATATATATATAATATATATATATATAAATAACAAAAAAAAAAAGGTCCAAATGGATAACCCACCCTCTCCATGCTCCAACGAAGCACTCCATGTTCATTTGCTGGTCCTCTTCTGGGTTGAATGATGCCCAACAACATCCAACCCACTCCCGATGAGTCCAGGCGGTCAATGATGGTCCTTGGGGGTGTTATCTTCTGGGACTCCTTGACTGAGTGGTCCTCGCTTATTTTTAGACTGGTGCTGGCTCTGCCAGGAGATCAGGTTGTCACTGCTCAAGGAACCCTGGTTTAGAAAGGTGGCTCTTTAGCTGGATTTGCACATTGCGTTTTGTTAATACCCATTATTTTTGATTGTGCTGTCAACGTACAGCTATGGAGGTTTTAGGAGCTGTAAACCCTTACATATACCCAGTGAAGTGACTGGCCTCAGGTGATACACAGAGATGAAACAAATCCTCTTACACAAGTTGTACCTTTCTATCTGCAGCCCTCTCTTCTTTACATCTGAAATGCTGAATTATAAAACTTGTCAGAGTTCAGAAAAAATGGGGGCGAGAACTGAAGTTACACTCTGCAGAGCTCAGTGAGGAGAGCCACTGAGAGCTGATTGGAGTGAAAGGACACCCCTCTCCACACAGGAACAGAGATGAGTCTGTCAATCAGCTGGAGGTCCCTCCCCTGTCATCATTTTTCTCTTGGTGTCAGGGAAACTTGTCACAAGTGATTCATGCTGATAACAGAGGAACGAAACAGCAGACAGAAATAACACTTAGTGCTCTTAACTGAGACATGTACACACTATAGAGGGATATGTTTTGTTCATATTTCATGTCTGAGGTTTACAACCACTTTAACACACCTGCACATTGTTTCAACACAGGATGCCACAAATGGCTCACATTTATGTGTTCTAGGTGCTATTGTTAAAGCACAATAGAGGTATGCATTATTGTGTGTTGCGAAAATAGACGAGCAGGCAGTATGTCACCATGGTTGGTGTAACTCAAGTTCATGGGGTAATGATTCTATGTGCCAGCTTTTTGGGCACTATGTTCGATATGCTTGAGATCATTTTCCAAAGAATTTTCTTTGGCAAGTTTTTTACAAGGCAGTTGTGACAAACTCACTCAGGACAGGGGCTTTTGGAGTGGACTGCATGCTAGCCTCTTGTCTACTGACTATGGGCCCTGGCTTGTGAGGGAACACTGCTCTTTGTGGGGTGTATGCTGGGGGGAGTCCGGGGACCCTTGGGGGTAAGGTTATTTTTGTTTCAAGTCCATATCTCCCCAAGACATACAGACGCTGGGACTCTAGGCCTAGGATCCATGTTAAAGGCCCAGATTCCTATGGCCAATAGTCTACTGCTTCGCACAGTTAGACTCAGGGCAGATGCTAATGTCATCAGCTCAACCACATGTCTTCCACACATTATTGATTGTGCTGATTAACTCACCCAGTGTCTATGGTGGGCATGTGTTTACACATATTAATGTGTATTGTATTTCATTAGCTCAATGATGGCAAGTCTGCTAGTTAATTAGCTCAAGTTAATTAAATCACTGTCATCTATTGGTTGCTAGTGGGAAAGTAGAATACTGTTTGTGTTGGTTGTTCCTTAGATATGGTAATTATATTTCTGTACACAATTTCATCTGCATAGGATAATGTTATCAGGCACCTGACCTGGTGGGGTAAATATTTGGTGTGAGTTTGTTCAATAAATGTTCCAGACCTTTACGAGCTATTCTCAGCTTGTTTTGTATGGGGGCGGCTAGAATATCTGATATCTATGTTCAAGACTGAAGGAAGCGGTATTCTGACGGAAGCACACCAGCACATTATGGGGTCGCAGTTCCATTACACTAGTTTTTCAGATCTTGCCTCAACTTTTCCCATTTGCACAGGTTTGGGACCGTTATACAGAATGATGCCCCGTACACACGTGCAGATTATCTGAAGACTTTTGTCTTCAGATTTACCTTTTTTATGTAGTACAAGGGCCTGCCGGATTGCATACAAATTGAAAGTGTTTAGGTTTGACCTCATATTATATGGTTTTGGTAAGTCTACAGACAAAAGTCTTCAGATAATCTGCACGTGTGTACGGGGCATGAGGAAACACACCTGCATAGCCAATTTGTATACACATACTAGGGCCAAGTTAGAGAGAAGCCAATCAGCATGTCTTTGGAGTGTGGTAGGAAACCACCAAAATGAACCCACGCAAGCACAGGGAGAATGTGCAGACTCGATGCAGAAAATGTCCTGGCCGAAATGCTATTTAAGAAACCCCATTACTGAAAAGCCATAAAAACTAACCATTTAAGCAGTTGTGCTGTCCCAAGGTATGTATTATCCTTAGAATCTCTTCACATCTGAGCGATTTTCAGCTTGAAAATCGCTCAGCTGTGAAGCTCAAGAACGCCCAACAAGCCAAATCCCATTCATTTCAATGGCCCCTGTTCAAATATGAGCGTTCTGTCGCCTGAAGCAACTTGCCTTTCGCTCAAAAAAAGTACATCAGCTTCTTTTTGGCAGATTACTAGCATTTTTGGCCCCATAGACTTTAATAGAAATGCCTGAAAACATGTGACTTAAGCGTTTTACAAGCGTTTTTGTGCTCGTTTTCTGCTCAAACAAAAGCTCTCCACCATGTGCAGAACAGAAAAGTGTGTTTCTTTCCTTTTCGTTTTTGTTAAATTTCAGTTAGTTTCCTAAATTTCTAACAAATTTAAAATTTTCAGAACGATTGGAATTCGAATCGGTTGAAAAATGATCGACCGATTCAAGTTCTGTGTGAAGAATAGCTGGTGGTTAAGCAGCGGGCTGGGAACCAATGAGTCATCAGCTGTTATCAGGCTTCCCCACTGATAGCTGAATGTAAAAAAAAAGAAAATGCCTGCAATATAAAATAAACTGAAAAACAACATAGGGTCCCCCTAATCCATGCCAGGCACTTAGGTCTTGTATGGATTATAAGGGAAATCCCACGCCAAAATTAAAAAATATAAAATGGAGTGCCCCCCCCAAATTTATACCAGACCCTTATCCAAACATGCAGGCTAGGACAGGGGGGGGGGGATTGCTTTGCTCTGCCCCTCCCAACCCAAAGCACCTTGTCCCAATGTTGATAGGGACAGGGGCCTCTTCCCCACAACCTTGGGCTGTGGTTGTGAGGGTCTGAAGGCAGGGAGGCTTATCGGAATTTGGAAGCCACCTTTATTAGGAGGTAATGAAGGCTAACCGCCGACTGCCCTGTTCCTCTGTGACACACACATTTAGCTAAGGGGCAGAGTCACCGGATGATGTCAGTGACGGGTGACCCCCCCCACGTGACGTCATCGACCCAGCATGCATCGGTACTATGTACCCCATACTCATTGACATGGGGGGAGCTGGGATCTGGGGGCCCCCTTATTAAAAGGGGCTTCCAGATTCTGATAAGTCCCCTTGCACACAGACCCCCACAACCACAGCCCAGGGTTGTGGGGAAGAGGCCCCCCCATTTTGAGGGCATGTGGCCTGGTTTGGTTCAGGAGGGGGGCCACTCGCTCGTTCCTCCCCTTTTTCCTCTCCTGCTGAGCTTCATGTTCGGATAAGGGCCTGGTATTGATTGGGGGGACCTGACACTGTTCTCTTTAGTTTATTTTTCATTGCTGGCATTCTTTTTTTTACATTCAGCTGTCAGTGGGGAAGCCTGCTGACAGCCGATGACTCATCGGTTGTTAAGGATGGGGCGGCCGGCTTCCTGGCCCGCTGCTTAACTAGCTATTCTTCACACAGAATTCGAATCGGTCTATCAATTTTCGACCAATCCGAATTGTACATCTCTACCCCTGTTTCCTCAACCTGAAGCTGTAAAAAGCTGCAAAAAACGCTTTAAAGAATGCCCGAAAAATGCCAGTAAATCGCTACGCTCAGGTGTGAATGGAGCCTTAAAGTGTTAATTCGCCCTTTCAGAAAAAATGTAAACACCCACACAGCCACTTCACGCAGCCACTTCAGCTCCCTCCGCTCCATACGGCACTTCTGAGATGGACCAGATCGACTTTAATTGACTAGTGCTGTCACAGTTTATTGGTCTGACCCTTCCCAGAAGCACTGCACATAGAATAAGAGGGAGAGCGGGAATTTAAAGCAGAGTTCCAGCCGTATTTAATTATTTTTTTTTTTAATCCATGTTATATTCGCTAAATATATTAATGGTTGCTGTATTATAGATTATTTTTATATCAAACTAACCTTTATATTTCTTTAGCAGCAGGCTCCCATCTTAATTGCGCGCATGTGAAGAACACCAGTGCTTTCTTCTGGCAATAGGTGCTGCTGGTTACCCAGCATGCACCTCCGGATCTCGCGCATGCGCATAGGACAAACAGCATGGCGCACGATTGAGTCTCTGGTTGCCATCTCAATGGCGGCGTCGCAGGAAGGTCCTGCCCTGTTGTTATGGCAACCCAAAGTAATCTAGAAAATGATGCTTAGCATCGCGTCCTTTCCTGTTTTGAAATAACCCAATGTTAACAGGTGGCGATGCCCACGGACTCCTGGGAATGATGACACACATCTCCCAGAAGCCCATGTTTGCAGGAAGTGATGTATCTCGCCGTGGCGCCAAAGGAGGAAGAAATATGCTTACCCCCCCCCCCCCCCAGCAATAAGGTAAGCAGATCAAGTTAAAAAAAAAAGTCCCCAATTATGTTTTCAATTGAGGAATGCCAGTGATTTGTATAAAGTTCAAAACATGGGTGGAACTCTGCTTTAAAATCCCCTGACTGACAGCTCACAGCAACCCTGGTGGTAAGTGAACCGGGGACTGAGGGGGATTGGGAGGCTGTCCAATGTTCATCTTCACATTTTGTCTGTAAAGTAGAACTAACCTTTAATAAGAGTGCGTCACTAATGTGTAAGCAATAGAAGTGTCCATATTTACACAACCCAGCAAATTTCAGAAATCATCTTCCAATGGAGATGTTTGATATAGTCAAAGGTAGTAAAATGGAATGTATTGTCTTTTACTGATAATTTGGTGTGTGTGTGTGTGTGTTTGTGTTGAATTCAACCCTTATAGAAGCTAATTATAAAGTATCTAATAGTGTTCAGGATTACTCCAATGCACCCATTGACATCTTCAGCCTGTTTTGGACATTGTGGTCAGCAAGGTACCATGCACCATGTCTGGTGGCAATGCCACAAAATAACTTTAAAAGATTCTGGTTAGAAGTGGCTCTTTTTCAGAAATTAGACTCAGCTATTCCTAAGTGGACTAGACCAGGGGTCTCCAAACTTTCTAAACAAAGGGCTAGTTTGCTGTCCTTCAAAACATTTTTTTTTGGGGGGGGGGCTGCACTGCCGCCAGTGGGAGAAGAAAATGTCTTGCCATCAGTGGGAGTAAACAATGCTCCATGGTTAAGGTATTGGGAGGAGTAAGGCCCTTTTCACACGGCGGTTGGATTTCAGCTTTTAGCTGCAGATAGAGGAACTTACCACAGCTAAATGTAGACAATGCATCCCTATGGCGCCATTCACACACTGCATTTAGCATCGTTTTAACAACATACAGTTTTTTGTGCGTTTAGAAAAAATAGAATATACAGCGGCCAGGAGCGATGTACCACAGCTATCTGTACATAAATGCAGTTAATTGCAGTACAAAGAAAAAATAAGTATTCAGTAGTTATAGAAAAAGCAAGAATATACTACTGCAGCTAAACACAGCTGCATGTAAATGCAAGTAATCGCAGATAAATGCAATATACAAACGTGAGTGATCTCTGTGCCAGAAGTGTTGGAATTTCAAATAAAAAAACATGCTTTTACCAGTGGCAGAATAGCCGTCTGTGTGAAAGGGGCCTAATAGTGCCCGATCGTTGGTATAATGGGGTGGAATTAGAGCTGCATGATTCTGGATAAAATGAGAATCACAATTTTTTTGCTTAGAATAAAGTTCGGGATTCTCTGCATGACATCATCTTTCACATTATACAAAAAAAAAAAAATGGGCTAACTTTACTGTTTTTTTTTTTTTTTTAAAAAGTAATTAAAATGTTTTTTTCCCCCAAAAAATTGCATTTGAAAGACCACTGCGCAAATACCGTGTGACATAAAATATTGCAATGACCGATATTTAATTCTCTAGGGTCTCTGGTAAAAAAAAAAAAAAAAATATATATATATATATATATATATATATATATATATATATATATATATATATATATATATATATAAAATGTTTCTGAGTTCTATGTAATTTTTTGCCAAAAAATAAAGATTTTAACTTGTAAGCAACAAGTGTCAGAAAAAGGCTTAGTCTTTAAGAGGTTAAACTGCCCTCACTTACAGAAGAAGTTCATTCCTTAGATCTAAAAGAGGGAAATGATACATTGTAAAACTTTGTGGTTGATTTACTAAATCCACTCTGCACTACAAGTGCAATTAGAAGGAAGTGCAGTCGCTGTAGATCTAAGGGGAAGATCTAAGTTGAGGGGAAGCTCTGCTGATTTCTATCATCCAATCATGTGCAAGCAAAAATGCAGTTTTTTTTAATTTTCCTTGCATTTCCCCCTCCGATCTACAGCAACTGCACTTCCAAGTGCAAGGCCCCTTTTACACAGGCTTTCCGATCACGTCCGCCTGTCAGTTTTTCAAGCTGACCTGATTGGATGCTTCATGCACCCCTATGTTGTTGAATGTTAGTGGCAATATCTCTGCTGACACCCGCCGCTATCCGATCTGATCCTGTCCGTGAAATCCAGACAGATGGAAACCCTATTTTCCATCCGTCTGGAGGATCGGATAGGATCGGATGAAAGCGGACAGGAGGTCCATTTTCGTTCAATCTCCCATAGAGGAGAGCGGGGATCTGACAGGTCTGTCTCTGCACACAGAGTGGAGACAACCTGTCATCCGCCTGCTCAGCGGGGATCGGTGGATTGATCCCCACTGAGCAAAACAGAGTCCGCCGGGCGGAAAGCCTGTGTAAAAGGACCCTTACAGTGCACTTATAGTGCAGAGTGGGTTTGCCTTTAGTAAGTAAACCCCATTGTGTTTATAGTTATCTCGCAGCCTTAGCAATGTTGATAAACATTTGCTGGAGGTTTGTTTTTTTTTTTGACAGCTGAGAGTGAGCAGAGATCGACTTTGTATGAATCGAGAGAGCGGTTTTAGGATAGTGAGTGGGGGTGACTCGAGATTGTGATTTTTTTTTTTAACGCTTAATCGTGCAGCTTTAAGAGGAATTGTACACAATCATTGGTGTCAGTGGGAGGAATAGTGCCCCATCATTGGTGTCACTGGGAGGAATAGTGCCCCATCATTGGTGTCAATGGGAGGAATAGTGCCCCATCATTGGTGTCAATGGGAGGAATAGTGCCCCATCATTGGTGTCAATGGGAGGAATAGTGCCCCATCATTGGTGTCAATGGGAGGAATAGTGCCCCATCCTTGGTGTCAATGGGAGGAATAGTGCCCTATCATTGGTGTCAATGGGAGGAATAGTGCCCCATCATTGGTGTCAATGGGAGAAATAGTGCCCCATCATTGGTGTCAATGGGAGGAATAGTGCCCCATCCTTGGTGTCAATAGGAGGAATAGTGTCCCATCATTGGTGTCAATGGGAGGAATAGTGCCCCATCATCGGTGTCAGTGGGAGGAATAGTGCCCCATCATTGGTGTCAATGGGAGGAATAGTGCCCCATCCTTGGTGTCAATAGGAGGAATAGTGTCCCATCATTGGTGTCAATGGGAGGAATAGTGCCCCATCATCGGTGTCAGTGGGAGGAATAGTGCCCCATCATTGGTGTCATTGGGAGGAATAGTGCCCCATCCTTGGTGTCAGTAGGAGGAATAATGTCCCATTGTTGGTGTCAGTGGCAGGAACTATGTCAGCAACAGAGGGAATATTGCCCCAACGGCAGGATGAAAGCAAGCAAAGGGCCACAGTTTGGAGACCACAGGACTAGACAACTAATCCCATGTATATTATTGGCAGCTGAAATCACTATAGCGAGGTGTTGGAAATGGACTGTGGTGCAAATAGATTATGTCCATCAAAAACTAAACTGAATCATGATTAATGATAAACTTACATGTACCCTCCAGAATAACAATACTAAATTTGATAAGACTTGGAACACCTGGATTAGATATCTTTTACCAGATCGAGTGGGCCTGGGAGACACCTTTCCTATTGGCGACCTCACTTTTCTCTTTCCTTTTCTTTCTGTGACTTCTCCTTACTACAATAAGAACCAATGATTATTGTTTTTTTTTTTATATGTTCTTGTTTTATTGTTTTTTTCTTATGCAACTCTTCTTTTCCCATTTACATGTGGAAGACATAATAACTGATTGAAATATAAGTATGTGTGCATTGGGCAGCAGCATTTTCTCATTACATACACAGGCTCTTGTGTTTTTGCTTTTACTGTGTTTTTTGCAGTGTAAGGCCTTGGCCATCTCACAGGAAGCAATGCAATCCCCGTTTGGCTGATATTTTAGCAACTGGTAAATCCAAAATCTGGTATTTTTATATTTACAAAATTGGTTCCACGACAGGGTACAAAATAAGAAAGCAACTTAGGCTGCAATACTCACGTTTAACATGGAGTTGTCCCACACAGATGCCCTTAGTGTTCCTGGTTGATCAATCGCTTCGTTCAACTCATACTATGAATGAATAGGCATCATGACCCCATCCACCAAGCGCAGTGTCAGTCCCACTGCTTTTGTTTTTAAACTGAAAGGCGTTAAAAAGACCTAGCATGTCACATAAGCATTCTAAAGACGTTTGAGAAATAAAGCAAACATACAGTACACTGCGGCGGCCTCTGGGGGGATTTAGGGACTAATGCCGGCCATAGACGGTTCGAATCGTGTGTGTGGGCAGGCTGAATGTACCAAGTTGATTAATCAGTGTCCATGACAATGCCTTGGCAGGAGAGATTCCCCTGTCAGCAGTGTCTGTGTTTATGGGGGAATTGTGCAAATTTCTTTCTTTCTACCCATGGTTGCAGGAAAGAAATTTGAACTGTCTATGGCCTGCCTAAGCCTAGAATTGTGCTTTAAGAAAACAGATAAAATTCAAATATAGGGCTCCCTCTTGTACTCTAGCAGTTCCTCTACAAAGCTCTAATACAGCAGGGAAGAATAAGCAATTAAAAATGTGAAAATCAGATCAAAATCACAGGAAAGGTAGCTTTCAGGTTTAAAACAAACACTGCACTAATGACTGAGTAAATGTGCTCACTTGAAATGCATTGTACTCAAGAGGCACTTAACTTGCTAGACACTAACTAGGGATCGCTGATCTCGACTACAGTGTACGTTTGTATTTATATGTTCCTGTATTTATTACATTAGAATATAAACTATTTTCTGCTGTGTCAAATCAGTAGACATTGGGTGAAAAGGAAGGCTTGTCAGCTATTTTCAGCACTGCTCCTTTGTCTTCCTCTGGGTTTGCTGTGCTGTGCATTATCTTGGTGGTTTTATAAATAAATGATTCTAGTAAATCTATAGGGCTGCTGAGGTGTCTGGTTTACCCGGCTCATGCTAAAATTGATTTCTGCAATAAAAGGAAACCTACAGTCTATATACCTCTAAAATATATAATCTTCATAATTGTATTTTATGCCTATAAAAGTCACAAATTTTCACCTCATTTTTATCCTACATTAAGGGTTGTCAACTGGTCGGTCCCGGCTATCTGACAGGTACATCACAAACCCACTGTGCAAGCTAACTCTCACAGAGTATTAGTATCTCGCTCTCTTCTTTTGACTGCTTGCTCTGGCTGGGCGGCTTTGTCTGCGCACAGAACCCCACTGGTACCACCCCCTGCAAGACCTATGGTGGCTGCAAAATGGCACTAAACTGAATGTAGGTCAGTCTAGCTGCTTGGAATTTGGATGCTCAGTAAGGAAGGACATTTTTTACCAGTGGGATGGTTGGTGACAGCTATTTTTATATTTGGTGCACAACATTCCCAATTGCTCGCGGTCAATGGTGAGGAAAAAGAACATATTTGTTTTAGCAAGCACTAAATCCCTGCACTCTGCGTTACGTGCTACGGACCCCTGCGCTCTGCGTTACGTGCTACGGACCCCTGCGCTCTGCGTTACGTGCTACGGACCCCTGCGCTCTGCGTTACGTGCTACGGACCCCTGCGCTCTGCGTTACGTGCTACGGACCCCTGCGCTCTGCGTTACGTGCTACGGACCCCTGCGCTCTGCGTTACGTGCTACGGACCCCTGCGCTCTGCGTTACGTGCTACGGACCCCTACGCTCTGCGTTACGTGCTACGGACCCCTGCGCTCTGCGTTACGTGCTACGGACCCCTGCGCTCTGCGTTACGTGCTACGGACCCCTGCGCTCTGCGTTACGTGCTACGGACCCCTACGCTCTGCGTTATGTGCTACGGACCCCTGCGCTCTGCGTTACGTGCTACGGACCCCTGCGCTCTGCGTTACGTGCTACGGACCCCTGCGCTCTGCGTTCCATACTACGGACCCCTGCCCTCTGCTGCGTTACTACTGATCACTGCTTTTTGCATTAGATACTACTGACTTCTTTCTACATTACACACTACTGGCCTCTGTGTTACTCTTGACCTCTACACTCTGTACTACTTACTGCTGATCTATGAACCAAGCTTTACATGCTACTAACCCTTTGCACTCTCCGTTACATACTACAGACCTCTGAACTCTGCATTACTTACTCCTGACCCCTTCTTTCTGCAATACACACTACTGAACTCTGCAATACATACTGTTAACCTCCGACCTCTGCATTACTTACTCCTAACCCCTACACTCTGCTTTACTTACATACTCCTGACCCCTGCACTCTGCTTTAATTACATACTACCGACCTCTGAACTGTTACTTATTCCGGACCCTACACTGTCCTGATCAAACTGTATATTCCTTTGAAAGGCCTAATCCAGCCTAACCAGCCAAATATGGGAGCGGACTGACATTACTGTCTGGACTCCAGGATCAGACTTGGGGTGATAAATTACTCTTTTTTTTTTTTTTTCCGAAATATAAACTTTATTAAGGCACGATGTGGGTAGAGCAAATCAACATACAACGTTTGCACAATTAGTGTACATGGCTTCCTTAAAAAATGCATACAAATCCTGTATAATAATACAAGATCTCAAAGGATAGTGCCAATGCTACACTGTGTGTGTGTGGCTCTTCCACCTCGCACCATTTTTCCCTTTTTTATAAACAGAAGTATCGAAGCAATAGCCAGCCGTGCTATCAGAGGGGGAAAAAGAAGAAGAGAGAGAATGGAGTAAAGGCGAGAGAGGAGGAGGAGGAGGAGGGGGGGGGGGGGAGGGAGGGGAGAGGGAGAAGAAGAAAAAGGGGGGGGGAAGGTTATGGAGAAAGGGAGGGGGGGGGGGAGAACAATCGGACTCGCATGTCTGTCTTGATCTGTGGGCTAGTGATTACGACCTGAGTAAGGTTACACCTTCTTCCGAGAGGACAAAAAAACTCCATAACCCCCACATTTTGGAGTATTGTTCGCGTTTGTGTTGGCCAGTGGAAATAAGGTCCTCTATCCTGTTTATCTCTTCCACCTTTTTCATCCAGTGTGCTATAGTAGGGGGCATTTTTTTCAAATAAAGGGGTATACATGCTTTAGCGGCGTTGAACAGGTGTCTGACAATTGACTTTTTATACGTCAATGTTAGGATGTCCGTTAGATGTAAAAGAACGAAAGTGGGATCATTTGGTATGACGTGTTCTGTAAATTTTTGTGTTATTCTACGGACTTCCGACCAACAGTGAGAGAGCTCAGGACAGGTCCAAAAGACATGTAAGACAGTACCTACATCCCCATGGCAATGCCAACAATGATCCGACATGGCAGGAAAGTATCTGTAGTGTCTTGCAGGGGTGAAGTACCACCTTGTCCGAATTTAAAAGTTGGTCCCCTGAATTTTAGTGCATACCGAGAAACGAAACGTGAAGTTAATCATATATTGTGTTTGGTTTGTTGAGAGAGACCGGTTTAGGTCCGTTTCCCATTTACCCCACTAGGAAATCCGGGGCTGCTCCGGCGGATTGATTAGCAGTTTATACATTTTGGAGAGGACCCTTGGCAGAAAGAATCCCCTTTTCCAATCATAGCTCCTCAAATGGTAATAATTGGCAGTTAAAGCGCTGAGGGTTAGGGATGGAATTCAGGAAGTGGTGTAGTTGCAGAGCACACCAGAACAGGAGTTTGCAAGAGTCTGAGTTATTGGTTAGTGTGGAAATTGAAGGCCAAACATTGTCTTTTAGGAAGTGTGATGCCTGGAATATCCCAGAGTCTCTAAGGTATATTAGAGATTGCGAGTATAAACCCGTGGAGAACTCAGGGTTCCCCAGGATAGGGTATAAGGGGCAGTCTAGACTGAAGAGTGAGGCTTGTTTACACGCCCCTATACTGATACATAGCGTGGATCCAATCAGAGGATTTGTCTTTATGGCTCGGGGCAGGCTCTGAAAGCACCAGAGGGCTCTGTTGAGGAGAATCCTTGTCTAGTTTTGTTCCACCGAGCCCATACTTTGGTGTCAACATGGCAACACCAGTCAACAATCCTACCAAGATGAGTCGCTAGATGGTATTTTTGAGATCAGGAAATGCCAGGTTTCCGTACAATTTCGGGAGAGTGAGGCAATGGCAAGGTAGGCAAGGTTTTTTGTTAGTCCATATGAATTTTGTGGAAAGAGTATACCTGTCTTAAAAATTTGGATGGTAGCCGAATAGGCAGTGTCTGAAAAAGGTATGAATATTTTGGTAATATACATATGTTTATCAGGTTACATCTACGGAACCTGGAGTGGAGGCCTCCACGCCACTTCTCTAGGAGGATGTACGTGACAAGAAGGGGGATGCGTGTACCTAGGTACTGTAATGCAACATTGGTCCACTTAAACTTAAAGCTCGACTTAAACCCAACTCCCATGGCCTCCGACTTGCTGAAGTTGATCCTCAAATTGGATAAGGTTCCAAAAATCTCATATTGTCGAATAAGATTGGGAAGAGAGATCGCAGGGTTAGTGAGTGGAAACAATAGGTCGTCAGCGTACACTGAAATTTTGTATTGTGATGTCAGGGTTTCAACGGATCTTGCATGAAAATCGGTCCAATGAAAGGGCAAAGAGAAAGGGTGATAGAGGGCAGCCCTGTCTTGTACCATTCCCGATAGAGAATGATTCCGAGAGAATGGCATTCGCCTTTACTTGGGCTGTAAGTGTGGAGTAGCCCGATGAGATCCAATGTATCATCCTCTCCCCCAGACCGATATGTTTAAAGGCCTTCTCTGCATCCGTCCCTAAGAGTATGCTGGGCAGGTAGGATGTGTTAGCTACATGGATCAAGTTTAGAACTTTGGTAGTGTTATCTCTAGCTTCTCTGGTTGGGATAAAGCCCACTTGGTCTAAATGAATGAGAGGTCTGAGGACATGATATGTGGAATGTATGAGGCTGTCCTAATTTCCCAGACTGATCTCGCTAAAACTTTACCGCTCTTGTCGCCCGATTTATATCCTATTTTGCGGCATCTCTGGAGTGCTGCTTTAGCCTTGTATTGGAGAATGTTGACAATTTGTTTACGGATAGTCGTCATTTCCAAATTCAAGGATCGGGATGGCGCATGCTTGTGTTGTGCAGTCTGGAAAGGAGTGAGTGAAGTTCTCTCTCCTTTTTAAGTCTGAAACCTTGTTTAATCTGGATGCCTCTAATGACTGCTTTATACGCTTGCCATAAGGTTCCTATGTCACAGTCTGGTTGGACATTCTTGTGGAAGTATGATTGAAGTTCCCTTCAATCCGCCAGGACCTCTGGGTTCTGCAAAAGACTTTCATTTAGTCTACAGAATTTGGTTGTGGAGGAGGGGACCTCGGGCAGTTTGTAAGATAAAAGAATGGGAGCATGGTCGGACCAGGTTATATTTCCAATTGTGGTGGTAAGTACTGCATGGAGTTGATTGTAAGGAATGAGGAAAGGAAATAATCAATCCTAGAGTACATGCGATGCGGGGAAGAGTAGAATGTGTAGTCCCTTTCACCTGTGTGTTGCAACTGCCATACATCAATCAGTTGAGCTTTATGTAAGGTTTGGGCTATACGTTTATTAGCGGGAGGGGGTACAGAAGAGAAGCCTACTAACTAGCTTGGGGATCAAGGGGACGTTAAGATCTCCCCCCTAGGATCAATTGGCCCTCCGTGAATTCTGACAGTGTGTCTATTAGGTGTGAGAAAAAGGTATCCTGCTGGGAATTGGGCAATAAATTACTTCTTAGACATGACCCAAAATTGTGTCACTGGAGCTTAAAAGGTGGAATACATTATTATTTTTACAGCAACATCTGTATTACATTTTTCTGAAAACCCTCTTGCTTGTTAATGGGCTCTTATAGCTAGGCTATCTTTTGAAGCTCCTCACTCCGGTGATCTTTGATCTGTTCCATGTTTTTCATTTAGATTTCCTCCTCTCCAAGGTTACCTAGCCCTGTCTTACAAGATTGAGTCAAAATCAATAACTGTAAGATTATTTTTTCATTAAGTGGTTACTTGTAGGTATGTTCAGTGGCGTGGCCTAATGCTATTTTTAATCATCTAAATAATCCACACATTTCTTTTGTCATTGTCCTAATATGTCACCGCACCTATGTGTCAGAAGTGCAAAGTACCTTTTGCTTTCCACCCGTTTTTATTGTGACTCATCTTCTAAGGGCATCAATAATCCTTTAATTGTGGGAATCACTTTGATTGCTTAAAGTGGCAGCCTTTTATTCTATAGCTGGTAGGTTTATTGAGAAAGCATGAAGGGTTGTTGGGTAAAACAACCTTATAGTTAAAACACATCCTGGCTCCCATCCTTACCGCTCTGCTGCCTTGTAAAACATTATAGTATTGTAATACTTTCTTTTGCTTTAGAAAATGCAGCTTCAGGCAGTATCTCTGAAGAGGAGGGTCAAGAGTTCAGGCAGAGTCACTGATTGGCCAGTTCTGCTTGGATGTCAATCCCTAAGCCCCATGGGGCCTAATGCCTAGACCGGCCACCATGTACAACCAGAGCAGAATTTTCTTCAGGACTAGGTAGACTTTTAATCCCTTATAAAAAGTGTGTGGCAAGGCGGTCAGGTTGATGGCGTAGGGAATAGCTAAAAATCTACTTTATGAAGACCATACACTGTTCCCTTTTTGTAGAGAAAACTTGTTTTAAATCTTTCCTGCCAATATTAAAGTGGAAATACACCATATCTGAGCATCACAAACCAAAAGCTCTATTTAATTCATTTTTAAAATTTCAAAGCAAACTCTCACCATCCATCCATCCATGTCTCCATGCTTTATTTTGCTGAGGAATAATTTTCAAAAACACCCCCTAGCATATCTAGCCATAGCCATCTTTGGTAAGGGCAGATTTTTTCATTTACTTCCTGGAATCCATCTGCCCCTAGCCAACATGCAGACAGGATGGTTTCCCTAGCTGAGAAAATACCTCCTCCCCTCTTGAAGAATCCTGGGATGTATGACATCATTTGCCTAGATCTGGAAACCATAAAGTAACAGAAGAAAGGTAAATAAAAAAAAAAAAAAAAAGTTTAAGGGCCCTTTCACACGGGCTTTCCAATCAGGACCGCCAGTCAGTTTTTCAGGCGGACCTGATCGGATGCTCTATGCACCCCTATGGAGTAGCGGATGTCAGGGGTGACATGTCTGCTGACACCCGATGCTATCCGATCCAATCCTGTCTGTAACCCTATTTTCCATCTGACTGGAGGATCGGATCAGATAGAATCGGATAATAACGGACAGGCGGTCCATTTTCATCCGATCTACCAGGTCTGTCTCTGCACACAGAGTGGAGGCGGACCTGTTATCTGCCTGCTCAGTGGGGATCAGCGGATTGATCCCTGTTGAGCAAAATGGAGTCCGCCGGGCGCAAAGCCCGTGTGAAAGGACCCTAAAACAAGTAAATATTATGTACTTTCCTATCTATTTTCTAATGCTAGCAGCATAAGGATTCAAAATAGTCAATGTTGATTGAAAGCGTAATGATTCACTTTAAGCACATGCATGTGATCATTCAACTGGTGTAAGTAGTATTTTTGACTTAGTATTAGCCTCTTGTCATCTGTACAGTATGGCAGCTTTCAGACTGGAGGCAGAAGGGGCATCACTAGGGGTCAACAAGGTGGCTACATGCAAATCTGTTGATAAGTAACATGCTGATAAGAAGAGAGATCAAAGGGATGACCTCAGCAATCTGCTGCTGATCTTTCAGCCTCGGTTCAGACTAGATGCGGTGCAAATTCATAGCGAATTCACTGCAGATTCTGCACCGTATCAAAATTGAACCCATTCATGCGAACCGATTGCAGAGTTTATGATAAGTTAAAGATACCCCCGAAATGGGTTTGCAAAACGCAGTGCAATTTGCAGAACGTGTTCACAGCAATGCGATCGGATTCTGGTGTGGACAAAAAAAAGGGTCCTGCACGAGTTTGGTGTAAATGCAGTGCAATTTGAGCCATACAAATCCATAGCTTAAATCGCATCCCAGAGACACCGCACAGGAATGTGCTGTGATTCCTTTGCCAATTACATGCGCAAAAATTATACCGCATCAATGTGAACCCAGGCTCAGAGATGACAACACTTTGTTTCTTACCTGTAAGAGAGAGAGTCAGGTTCTTCTCCTTACTTTGCATTGCGAAGGGGCTGTATAACTCTCAGGATTGGATGAAAAGAAATTCAGATCCTCTGGCAGGTAAAACAGCTTGTATGTATTTAGCTTTGGAGTAGAATTCTGGTGAAAACATAACTTTCTCTTACGTCCTCCGACAGTCGCCGCCCCTTCCCAAGTCTTCACCAATGGGTATTGACCTTTGCTCCGTAGGAGTAGCTAGGCAACAAGAATTGTTAATACAAAGCTTTTAACATGGACACACCCCTAGGGGCTGTCCCCTCAGTCAATACCTCCCTGCACCAGCATTCCCAACTCAGTTTGACTTTGCCTAGCTTAGGAGTAGCTGGCTATCCTTTGCTGGGGCTCAGTCTCAGCCTTCTACCCTTTCTTTGATTTTATTTCAAGTATTTTTCTCTTTTCCTTGCTAGCTGTTATTTTGTCAGCCTTAGTTTAGGGATCTTCTGATGAAGAATCATCATGCGGAGCTGGGTCTCGGACTGGCCGCCCTGCATCCCAGGGCTGATAGCCAGATGGATCCCCAGCCTGCCATTGAGCGTTCAGCTTAGGTTTTACCCTGGCACATTGAACGACCCATCCCTGTTCGCTGCAGGGATGCTGCCTGTGAGGTGGCTACCTCACTGGACGCCATGACTGCGGTCCACAAGCGTCCTGGCTGCGGGACTCCCTGTCTGCCCTGATAGCGGTTTGTCGCTGGAGACGGCTCCCTACGCCATCTGGTACGGTAAGCACCTTCTGTGTGGGGACCTTTTCTGTATGGGTGTCAGTCTGTGGCTGTGTATTACCCTCCATGTCTGTGTAACTGCGGGCTCCCTGTCAGATACCTGTGTGGCTGCATGCCTGTGGGCTGCGAGGGGGGGCCATCCTGCTCTGCTGTTTAATATGCTCTGGGTGCAGTTTTGTGTGCAGACGTGTGTGTGCGGCGATCCGCCATTTTATTTGCCTGTATACTGTGACCGGCCCTGTCTCTATGCAGCGCCGTGTTTTGGCGCCCTTCACCGCCATTTTGGCGGGCGATACTACTCATGCACATGGCGGCGCCATTTTATTGTAGCCTTTTTCCCTCTGCCGAGCGGCCATTTTGCTGGAGCCTTCCATAGGCTATATCAATCAGTCAGCATTGCATCACTTCCTCTTTCCCCGGGAACAGCGATCGGTGGCAGCAGTCTGGTGTGCTCTCTCCAGGTTTTTACCTTTCTGTCCTGTCATTCCTTGCTCAGTATTTGTCTATCCCTGCGGGGTCAGTGCATACAGCGGTGTGCGGTGGGCTGCGCTCGCCGTGGTTTTAAAGGGCCAGTACCTTTAATACTTTTCTGTACTGGGACATGGATTCTCAGGATAGCAAGTTTCCCCCCGCCCTGGTGGGGGACCAGGGGGCTGCTGCACCCCCCGAGGGGGCTGATCTGACCACTGTAGTGGCTTCCTTGGTGTCTCAGGTGCAGGTGCTGCTGGCTGAACGATTCGCAAAAAGGGCCAGGTTATCCATTTCCTCTGATTCAGAGGGCGATGTGGCTGCTGTGGCTGGCATACCCTTCTCAGGGTCCCGCTCATCTTTGGACCTTGTGGGGTCTGAGGGAGAGCCTGAGGTGGAGGGGGTTGATGTTTCTCCCCCTGGCTCGCCTGAAGAGCTTGCACTCATGAATGAGCTGATTGCTTCCATTAAGGACACCTTGCACTTGGAGGATGAGCCTACTCCTCCTGCTAGGATGTCTGCTTTCGGAACACAGAGGGCTCGCAAATCAGCGCAGGTTTTTCCCTGCCCTGCTGAATTTCACCATACGGTTAATGAACAGTGGCGCAATTTAAAGAAGCCTTTTACTGTGCCAAATAAGTTTAAATTACTTTATCCATTTACGCCTGCCACCGACGAGTGTTGGTGTGTGGCGCCTCCGGTGGATCACGCGGTAGCCGTTTTGAACAAAGCTACTGCGGTGCCCTCCGAGGATACCCCGGTTTTCCGGGACCCTACGGACAGGAGAATAGAGTCTCTTGCCCGTCATGCTTATATGGTGGCTGGTTCTATGCTGAAGCCTATTTTTGCTTCCATTATGGCGGGACACAGGCTGTTGCTGATTGGACCAAGATGCTCAGGCGCACCTTGGCGGCTGATTCCGCTCCGCCTACCATGTTGGCTATGGTGGACCAGATCCATCAGGGTGTCATGTACTTGTGTGATGCGGACTTGAATTTAGCTCCCTTGGCTGCAAGGCTGTCCAGCGCGGCGGTACTGAACCGTCGTCTGATTTGGCTGAAGAATTGGTCGGTCGACCAATCCTCTCGCAAGACGCTGGCGGATTTTCCCTACGCGGGGTCTCGCCTTTTTGGCGAGGCTTTGGATACCCTGATAAAAGGGGTTATGGGGGGCAAGAGTACTCTCCTGCCCCAGTCTTTCAAGCATAAGTCTTTCCGTGGAAAGCGGAATTCCTCGTCTAGGCCCTCTCAGGGGTCCTTTCATGCCTTTCGGTCGCAGTCCAAGGGCAAGCCCTTCAAAGGCCAAGGCTCCCAGAAGAAGCCGTGGGCAGGGAAGCAGAAGTCCGGCCAGTCCGGTTCGACTTCCCATACCACTTCCGCCTGAAGGGGCGCCCTCACCCGTTTCTGGGGTGGGGGGACGTCTGCGCGGTTTCCTACAACCTTGGCTGGCCCGCGTTCGGGACAGGTGGGTTCAGGAAATCGTTCGATCTGGTTACAAGATCGAATTTCTCTCTCGGCCGGCGGGCAGATTTTTTCCCTCAAATCTTCAGCTGTCTCCGGAGCGCTTGCAGGATTTGCACCTGGCGGTGCGGGACCTGCGGGCCCAGGGGGTGGTGGTCCCGGTGCCTCATCGGGACAGGTTTCGGGGGTTTTACTCCAATCTGTTCACTGTGCCCAGAAAGGAGGGCAAAGTGCGTCCGATTCTGGACTTGAAAGCTCTGAACCGCTTTGTGCGGGTTTGCAAGTTTTGCATGGAATCCCTGCGCTCAGTGGTGGCTGCCCTGAGTCCGGGGGAATTCATGGCCTCCATCGATCTGAAGGATGCGTACCTACACATCCCCATTTTCGAGGGTCACCAGAGGTACCTTCGATTCGCCATTGCGGAGGATCATTACCAATTCATGGCGTTACCTTTCGGTCTCGCTTCGGCTCCGCTTTTTTTTACCAAAGTGCTGGCGCCGGTTCTGGCCCTGTTGCGAGCACAGGGCATTGCTGTCTTGGGGTATCTGGACGATATCCTGATATGGTCAAATGCCAGTCAGAGCCTGGTGACCGACCTGTCCACAACGATGCGGACTCTGCAGGAGTTCGGTTGGACCTTAAACATTCCGAAGTCGACTCTGTGTCCTTCGGTTCGCCTTCCCTACCTGGGAATGATTCTGGACTCTGTCCAAGCGAAGGTCTTCCTGCCGGAGGACAAGCTTCGGACTCTTCAGGACGAGGTCAGGTCCCTCAGGGACAACCGGCACTCGTCTCTCCGGACATGCATGAGATGTCTAGGTCTAATGGTCTCGTCTTTCGAGGCGATCCCTTTTGCCCAGTTTCACACGCGGGGTCTCCAGACGGAGATTCTGTCCGAGTGGGACGGGCGGCCGCAATCCCTGGATCTGCGGATCTCGTTGAGCCAAGACACCAGAAGGGATCTTCTGTGGTGGCTCCAGTCCCCGGCGGTGTCGGGGGGCAAGTCTTTTCGTCCATTGTTGTGGACGGTGCTTACCACGGATGCCAGCCTGTGTGTCCTTCGGTTCGCCTTCCCTACCTGGGAATGATTCTGGACTCTGTCCAAGCGAAGGTCTTCCTGCCGGAGGACAAGCTTCGGACTCTTCAGGACGAGGTCAGGTCCCTCAGGGACAACCGGCACTCGTCTCTCCGGACATGCATGAGATGTCTAGGTCTAATGGTCTCGTCTTTCGAGGCGATCCCTTTTGCCCAGTTTCACACGCGGGGTCTCCAGACGGAGATTCTGTCCGAGTGGGACGGGCGGCCGCAATCCCTGGATCTGCGGATCTCGTTGAGCCAAGACACCAGAAGGGATCTTCTGTGGTGGCTCCAGTCCCCGGCGGTGTCGGGGGGCAAGTCTTTTCGTCCATTGTTGTGGACGGTGCTGTGGATCCCTGGGAGAAGCTGCGTGATGACGCAGCGTAACGCGTAGGATAGCTAAACCGGAAGTGACGTATCGGCAAAGGATCGTATGTTATGCTTGAAACAAGACGAAAAGCAATGTGAGTGTTACTCTATCCTTTTTTTAAATAAAATTTATGGGACGTACTTCACTATGTTGGGCCCAATTTGATTTTTTTGGAGATACAAAGAACCGCTTATATCCCCTGGAAGATAGCTGCATTTACAAGGGAGATATAACCAAGGATCTATAATGGTACATATATGCCAATAAGGAGGAAGGAACAGCATACTGGGGAATACAACCTAAGGCTCTTTTAAAGGAGCAGTGAGGTGAGCGCTTAGGACACCTAGTGGGCACCGCACGAAGCACCTGCATGTGAAATTTGGATTAAGAAGATTGTGTTCATCACATTATATATTTTATAAAAATAATTTTAAAAGGACACTTCAGCACTTTATTGGTTATCACTTATTTAGAGCACTTTTTATAATTAAATAAGTCACCGATTTTAATTTTATATAAATTTTTCACTGTATAATGGATTGATATAGCTGGTCTCAATAAGATTTATAATTTTTTAATGAATATTTCATCACCTATTATATTTATTGTATAAATTATATCGGATTGTATTATTGTATACATTAAGACACATCAATTTTAATATTATTTAAGAAGCACTTTGGCACTTTTTCACTTATTTACATATTTATATATTTTATTTATGTTATTTAAGCACTTTTAAAGCGCGGTACTCCCCCCAACTTTATTTATCTTTATTGTGTAGGTTACCAATTTTAGTACCTGCAGCATTAAAGGTGCCTATTTTGTAGACAATAATTAGAGAAGACAGCGCGAGAATTTCACCAACCCTCTACATGAGATGTCTAGGTCTAATGGTCTCGTCTTTCGAGGCGATCCCTTTTGCCCAGTTTCACACGCGGGGTCTCCAGACGGAGATTCTGTCCGAGTGGGACGGGCGGCCGCAATCCCTGGATCTGCGGATCTCGTTGAGCCAAGACACCAGAAGGGATCTTCTGTGGTGGCTCCAGTCCCCGGCGGTGTCGGGGGGCAAGTCTTTTCGTCCATTGTTGTGGACGGTGCTTACCACGGATGCCAGCCTGTCGGGCTGGGGTGGTGTTCTGGGCGTTCTGTCCGCCCAGGGAACTTGGTCGGAGGAGGAGTCCTCCCTCCCGATCAACATTCTGGAATTGAGAGCGATAAAGCTTTGCCTTCTGAGATGGACGGACCGGCTTCGGGGCCGCCCGGTTCGGGTTCAGACGGACAATGCCACCGCGGTGGCTTACATCAACCACCAAGGGGGCACCAGGAGTGCCCGAGCGGCTCGGGAAGTAGCCGACATTCTGTCTTGGGCCGAGGCACACGTCCCGGCGATAACGGCAGTTCACATTCCGGGGGTGGAGAACTGGCAGGCGGATTATCTGAGTCGCCAGACCCTGGACCAGGGAGAATGGTCCCTTCACCCGGATGTCTTCCAGATGTTGTGCGCGAAGTGGGGTTCCCCAGATGTGGACCTGTTCGCGTCTCGTCTGAACAACAAGGTGGAAAGGTTCGTGGCAAGGACGCGCGATCCTCAGGCAGACGCCTCAGCCGCGTTAGTGGCGCCCTGGCATCAGTATCATCTGATGTATGCCTTTCCACCGATTCAGCTGCTGACCAGGCTTCTTCGCAGGTTAGCCTCGGAACCGCACATGGTGATTCTGGTAGCGCCGGACTGGCCTCGCCGGTCCTGGTACGCAGACCTCGTAAATCTGGCGGTCGACGCTCCGTGGCATCTGCCACTTCGAGAGGATCTCCTGTCTCAAGGGCCGATATTCCATCCTGCTTTACAGTCGCTGGCTTTAACGGCCTGGCTGTTGAAAGCCAGGTCCTGAAGGATAGGGGTCTCTCCCCTGAGGTCATTCCCACGTTGATCAAGGCTAGAAAAGCCTCTTCGGGTAAAGTTTACTACCGTACTTGGAAAGCATACTTTGCCTGGTGTGAGTCCAGGGGGTATTCCCCTCGCTCATACTCGGTGTCGAGAGTGTTGGCTTTCCTCCAAACTGGAGTGGACCAGCGTTTGGCGCTGGCCACAATTAAGGGTCAGATTTCTGCGCTGGCCGTTCTTTTTCAACGCCCTGTGGCGTCTAATTCATTGGTTAGCACCTTTGTTCAGGGGGTGCGACATTTGGCCCCTCCTAGGAGGGACCCTATACCTCCATGGGACTTGAACTTGGTTCTGTCCGTGTTGCAACAGGCTCCCTTTGAAAAGATCAGGGAGATCTCGTTGTCTCTATTGTCCAAGAAGGTTGCCTTTTTGGTGGCGATCACTTCGGCAAGTGTAGCTGCTGACTTTTAAAAAAAAACAGCCACTCATCCGTCCCATGGTCCAGCGGTGACCATGCCCCAGCCGTCTTTATCCTCCGCCCTCTCTCGGCTGCGCCGGCATCTTCACTATGGGCACCTGAGTGTGACAACTTGCATCTTCACAGCCGGGCGCCCACTGCGCATGCGCAAGTCGCACTGCACATTCTGGATTGGCGGATGCAGTCTTCTGGGACCTGTCAGTGTACCAGAAGACTGCAGAGGGAGGGAGTGAGGAGAACTTCTATCAGAATGGAAGTGGGAGTAGGTACCTGTCAAAATCGGGTACCCGCTCCTCAAAAGTGGCAACTCTGCAAGAGGAGCGGGGGACGAGTCAACAAAGCGGAATTCCCCTTTTGGGTGGAGTTCCACTTTACTGTAGATCTCCAGCAGCATATGTCTGTCAATAGACAGAGATTTACATGCACACACTTCCTCTTTACACCTGTGCTGTCAATCACAGGATGTTGATGGCAAGAGGTGGACTGAATGATACCATGAGTTGCATGGTGACACTGATAGTTGCCAACAGTTTTACAGGCTGGTTCCATAAAAAGGGGAGCACAGCCAATCCAAAGTTGGCGCTATACATTTATAAAGGTACAGTATCTCACAAAAGTGAGTACACCCCTGTAACAGATCAACCAGCACCCCGACCAGGCACCTCCATTGACAGATGCTCCTAGTGCTTCCCGAGGGCTCCAAGCACTCCACCAGACACCGTAACCACTTCAGACCCCACGAACCGCTGCAGCTTGGTTAGGGTCTCGCCATCTCCAACCCACCCTGGACCTACGACAAGGCTCCAGGTTTCCGTGGGTGAACCTCTCTTTCCACAGAGAGTGCAGCAGAACAAGCTCTTACACAAGCTCTTACAAGAGCTTAGTGATTATCTAAGGGAGTATGGAAGACCATAGCAATCCCTTGTAGCATATCCCCCAAATAAGAGACAGGACTCTAGATTGAGGGTGAAGTAACTCTAGAACAACTTTATTAAACAAGAAAGAGACTTGTATACAGTTTTCACCCACAAGGTTCCCGCCTAGGTTACATAGTTACATAGTAGGTGAGGTTGAATAAAGACAATAGTCCATCCAGTTCAACCTGTGTAGGTGTGTGTGGCTGTAATCATCTCACATACCCCTGAATTTTCTGATCCTTGAGATGCACGTCCAATAGTCTTTTGAAAGCCACCATACTACCCGCAGAAACCACCTCTTGTGGTAGAGAATTCCACAATCTTGTAGCCCTAACAGTAAAGAACCCCCCACGTTGCCTGAGGTTAAAACGGTTCTCCTCTAATCGCACTGTATGCCCCCAAGTCCTCATGCAATCCCTTCGACTAAACAGCTTTTTTTCTAAGCTGAGATCCCCATTGAGATATTTAAAAATTGCTATCATGTCCCCCATCAGGCGTCTCTTCTCCAGGGAGAATAAATCAAGCGATTGCAGACGCTCTTCATAATCAAGGTCCTCCAATCCCCTAATTAGTTTAGTTGCCCTTCTCTGGACTTTCTCCAGCTCCAACACATCCCTTCTGAGGACTGGCGACCAGAACTGGACAGAATACTCCAGATGCGGTCGGACCAGAGTTTTATAAAGTGGAAGGATTATAGTCTTATCTCTGGAATACATCCCTTTCTTTATGCATGCTAATATTCTGCAAGCTTTGGCAGCTGCCGCTTGACATTGCATGCTGTTGCCTAGTCTATCATCAACCAAGACTCCCAGATCCTTCTCCATTTTTGATTCCCCCAAGGGTTCCCCTCCTAACGTGTATTGTGCTTTTATGTTTCTAGTCCCCAAGTGCAAAACCTTACACTTCTCTACGTTAAACCTCATTTGCCAAGTCGTTGCCCACTCCGTTATTTTGTCCAGGTCATCCTGTAGGATATCTGCTTCATGCTGTGCGGTTATTGCCCTGCCCAATTTTGTGTCATCTGCAAAAACTGCTATTGAACTACTGACCCCGACCTCAATGCTGTTTATGAATAAATTGAACAAGGTTGGACCCAGGACTGAGCCCTGGGGCACCCCGCTTACCACCTCAGACCAGTCTGAGTATGCGCTGTTTATTACCACCCTTTGGACACGCCCTTTTAGCCAGTTCTGTATCCAAAAGCAAACCCTGCTGTCGATACCTGCAGACCTTATTTTATAAATTAAGCGCTTATGGGGAACTTTATCAAACGCCTTAGCGAAATCTAGGTACACCACATCCACTGGTCTGCCCCTATCTAGCTCACAGCTTACCTCCTCCTAGAATGCTAATAGATTGGTTTGACAAGAAAGCCCATTTGTAAACCCGTGCTGGTTATTACTGATGATGCTGTTGTCTTTAGCAAACTCTACGATATAGTCCCTTATCATCCCCTCAAGAAGTTTACATACTATCAATGTCAAACTGACAGGCCTCTGACCCTTTTTGAATATCGGAATCACGTTAGCTTTCCTCCAATCTCCTGGTACATCTCCTGTCCTAATACTGTCCGCAAAGATCAGGAACAGTGGTCTGGATATAACCTTACTGAGTTCCTTGAGTACTCTCGGATGTACGCCATCCGGGCCTGGTGATTTGTTTGTGTTAAGTTTATCCAGCCTTTCCCTGATTTCACCCTCTGTTAGCCATAGTGGCAAGTCCTGTGTATTACTACTAACCATACAGTCATGGTCAGTGTACCCCTCCGTTTCCTGTGTAAAATACTGACGAGAAAAAAGCATTCAGCACGGTTGCTTTTTCAGTGTCCTCTGTAACCACCCCCCCATCATCGCTAATTATGTGTGCAATATGCTCTGCCCTAGTTTTTTTGCTGTTGATATACTTATGGGTTTTTTTTACTATCCTCCGCTATTTGTCTTTCAAAGTCTATTTTAGCCATCTTGATTTCGTGTTTACACTTCTTATTTGCCTCCTTGTATTGGTCGAAAGCCAATACTGTGCCTTCTGATTTATATTTCCTGAAGGCCAATTTTTTTCCCCTAATAAGGTTTTTAACGCTACGGTTTAGCCAGCCAGGTTTGGCCTTGTCTCTTCTAAATTTATTTCCCATAGGAATGCACTGCAAGATACCTTTGCTTAATATGTTTCTAAACCATTCCCATTTTTCCTCCGTGGTCAGTGATCCCAGGGTTTGGTCCCAGTTTACCCTTTCCATCAATGGACCTTGTTGAAGACTGGATGTGATATTCACAATCCAATAGGAACAGTACACAACAATATACAATGTGGGACAATCCCCACTCCCCCTTAGCATCCAATCCACATACCTATATACATCCCATAATAAGTTTCTCTTAAGTCAGACAGACAGAAAAATGTGAGGTCATTAACACTTAACAATGAGACAGGGCAATCCACATTCCCTCCCAATACACAACAAAAGGAAAACCTGTCTGACATTGAAAGATATGTAATATACACAGCATTTAGGAAGAACAGATTTCATGGCAAATGGGAATAAATCTTTATATTCCTATATGGAGATATTGCTGGCAAATATGACCGTCCCATCTGAAGCAATTCAAACCATTAATTATCTGTTTTTAACTTCCAGTGACGGTGAATACTGTCACAACCCCTCCAGGGCTTTTTTTTGCCTCAGAATAGGTGCAGGAACTCCCCCTTTCAGAGTTACCCCTTGTCTCTGCCCCTTACCCACCTTCGAGCAGGGTCCCTTGGTTCCAACCACTACTTACCTCCAAGTATCGCCCCTTTTCGAGAATACACAACCAAGTAACATTTCCCCAAGAGACAATGGGCCGCTTTCAACAATATAGACCCCCAGCAGCAACAGCAAATTTCCTCACAGCCAGTATCAATAGACCCTCCAGCAGCCAGCAACAATATACCCCTCCCTCAACAGTAGATCCCTCCTATCAACAATATACCCCCCCCCTTAACCATAGATCCCTCCTAGCAAATACAGACTCCCCAGCAACAATAGACCCCCCCTGCAAAAATAGATCTCCTCCAGCAACTATAGATTCCCCAGCAACCAGTATCCATAGACCCTGCAGTCACTCCAGCACCCCTTGCCATTACATACGTTAATTGCTGGAGGTGCTGGAACTGCCTTCCCCCACGTTCCCGCTGAAAAAAAGCCCTGCACCCCTCACATTTTTGTAAATATTTTATTATATCTTTTCATGTCACAACACTGAAGAAATTACACTTTCCTACAATGTAAAGTAG
Source organism: Pelophylax lessonae (assembly GCF_965119305.1). Taxonomy (NCBI): domain Eukaryota; kingdom Metazoa; phylum Chordata; class Amphibia; order Anura; family Ranidae; genus Pelophylax; species Pelophylax lessonae. Next base: position 173,042,193 of record NC_138769.1, read on the forward strand.
TGAGTGCACAGCTTGTAGAACAGTGTAAATTTGCTGTCCCCTCAAAATAACTCAACACACAGCCATCAATGTCTAAACTGCTGGCAACAAAAGTGAGTACACCCCTAAGTAGAAATGTCCAAATTGGGCCCAAAGTGTCAATATTTTGTGTGGCCACCATTATTTTCCAGCACTGCCTTAACCCTCTTGGGCATGGAGTTCATCAGAGCTTCACAGGTTGCCACTGGAGTCCTCTTGGAACTGTTGGATGTTGGAGACCCTACGCTCATCCACCTTCCATTTGAGGATGCCCCACAGATGCTCAATAGGGTTTAGGTCTGGAGACATGCTTGACCAGTCCATCACCTTTACCCTCAGATAATTTAGCAAAGCAGTGGTGGTCTTAGAGGTGTATTTGGGGTCATTATCACTGCGGCCCAGTCCCGAAGGGAGGGGATCATGCTCTGCTTCAGTATGTCACAGTACACGTTGGCATTCATGGTTCCCTCAATAAACTGTAGCTCCTTTGTGCCGGCAGCACTCATGCAGCCCCAGACCATGACACTCCCACCACCGTGCTTGACTGTAGGCAAGACACTTGTCTGTGTACTCCTCACCTGGTAGCCGCTACACACGCTTGACACCATCTGAACCAGATACGTTTATCTTGGTCTCATCAGACCACAGGACATGGTTCCAGTAATCCATGTCCTTTGTCTGCTTGTCTTCAGCAAACTGTTTGCGGGCTTTCTTGTGTAGCATCTTTAGAAGAGGCTTCCTTCTGGGACGACAGCCATGCAGACCGATTTGATGCAGTGTGTGGCGTATGGTCTGAGCACTGACAGGCTGACCCCCCACCCTTTCAACCTCTTTAGCAATGCTGGCAGCACTCATATGTCTATTTCCCAAAGACAACCTCTGGATATGACGCTGAGCACGTGCACTCAACGTCTTTGGTCGACCATGGCGAGGCCTGTTCTGAGTGGAACCTGTTCTGTTAAAACGCTGTATGGTCTTGGCCACCGTGCTGCAGCTCAGTTTCAGTGTTATGGCAATCTTCTTATAGCCTAGGCCATCTTCATGTAGAGCAGCAATTCTTTTTTTTCAGATCCTCAGAGAGTTCTTTGCCATGAGGTGCCACGTTGAACTTCCAGTGACCAGTTTGAGAGAGTGAGAGCGATAACACCAAATTTAACACACCTGCTCCTTATTCAAATCTGAGACCTTCTAACACTAACGAGTCACATGACACTATGGAGGGAAAATGGCTAATTGTTGCCAGCGGTTTAGACATTAATGGCTGTGTGTTGAGTTATTTTGAGGGGACAGCAAATGTACACTGTTATACAAGCTGTACACTCACTACTTTACATTGTAGCAAAGTGTCATTTCTTCAGTGTTATCACATGAAAAGATATAATAAAATATTTACAAAAATGTGAGGGTGTACTCACTTTTGTGAGATACTGTACATGTGGTATATTGATATTAATTGTAGATTGATTATTTCGAGGGTAAACCTACGTGTTAACCATTTCTGTTGTTCCCTACTTGATTTGGCTGTTTTCACCTACCTGCACTGCCGAGATCTGCTTGATGTGGCCCTCATCATGGAAAGCCAAATGTATTGCAATTTAAGCTGTGCATCTGAAAAGAAATCTCAGGTGGCCTAAACTTTGTATGGACAGCTTTACAGTGAAAGCATTTGCTTCATTTGATGCAATCTGCTAGTAATGTGGCTTTCATTGCACTGAAAAGTAAAAGTCTATTCATTTTAATGGAAACGTAGTTAGCAGCGCCATGAGTAAAATAACTATTTTATAAGCTCGGTAGTAAAAGCAATCTTTGAGTAGGTTTTCATAAAATCGCAGTATAGATGTGTTTATAGTTTTCTTTACTGTTTTAAGTCTCCATTATTTTTATTTAATTTACTCTACCTCTAATGTCCCCTTTTCCTTGTAAAAAAAAAATATATATATATATATATATATATATATTTTTTTTTTCTTTTCTTCTGGGTACCGTAGAACTGCACAATTAATTGTAAAAAAAAAAATTGCGATCTCTATTTAACCCCCCTCACGATCCTAATCCAGCATTTCCATGATTCCGTGCAGAGCTGTTCTCTGCTAACAGCTGACAGCTGTCAAAGAAAAAAAGAAAAAACAGCCCAAAGTTTATCACAACATTGCTAAGCACTGTGAGATGAGGAGAAACTTATAATTTTGTTCTTTTAGATCAAAAGGATAAACTTCAGTCTGTAAATAAGGTCAGTTTACCCACTTAAAGTGTAAAATCTCTTTTTTTTTTTTTTAATAACAAACATGTTATACTTACCTGCCCTGTGCAGTTGGATTTGCACAAAGCAGCCCAGATCCTCCTCTTCTCGGGTCCCTCTTTTCTTCTCCTAGCCCCTCCCTCCTATCGAGTGTCCCCAGCAAGTAGCTTGCTTTGGGGGCACCCAAGCGGATCTGCAGCTGTGTGTGTCCATTAAGACACAGAGCTGTCGTTTGGCTCCACACCCTCTCTCTCCTGATTGGCTCACTGACTTTGATTGACAGCCAAAGGAGCCAATGGTGCCGTGGCTGTTTCTCAGCCAGTCAGTAGGGAGAGTCCTGGATGGCCGAGGGAATCGTGGATATCGCTGGATAGAGATGGGGTCAGGTAAGTAGGAGGGGATGCTGGGGAGGCTGCTGCACACAGGTTTTTTATCTTAATACATAGAATGCATTAATATAAAAAAAACCTTCTTGCCTTTGCAACTCCTTTATGGATAGTGATCATATGAAGCCATTTATCATAGTTGTTTGGCGTATTTGTAAATTATTAACCAAAATCACCCAAATGGCCCTGATCAAAAGTTTACATACCATGTGTGTCTGTACCAAGGCCAAACATTCTGGGCTGACACACACAGGTTAAAATGGCAACTAAAGGTTAATTTCCCACATCTGTGGCTTTTTAAATTGCAATTAGTATCCGTGTATAAATAGTCAATGGGTTTGTTAGCTCTCACGTGGATGCACTGGGTAGGCTAGATGCTGAGCCAAAGGGAGGAGAAAAGAACTGTCAAAAGACCTGCATAACAAGGTAATAGAACTTTATACAAATGGAAAAGGATATAATATATCCAAAGCCTTGAATATGCCAGTCAGTACTGTTAAATCACCTATTAGGAAGTGGAAAATTAAGGGATCTCTTGATCAAGGCTGTGGAGTCGGAGTTGAGGAGTCGGAGGAAATTTCGGGTACCTGGAGTCAGAGTCGGCAAACAATGCACCGACTCCTACTAAATTTAGATTGGAATTTTAAAAAAAGCAAGTTTAAATGTCCCAATTCACAACAAGTTATAATTAATTACTTAGTATAAGGAAACTTATAATTGAGGAGGCCAAATGTAAAAAGGAAGAACTACAGAAAGTTCTGAAAGGACGTTTTGTCTTTCTTAAAATGGATGCATGCACACATCACAGAATCAATTATTTTGCTATTAATATTAGATTTGTGGATGAAAATAACAAAACAATAACACGGACCCTCGGATTAAAGTACACTCAGGCACATCACACCAGTGATTACCTTCAGAAGTTAGTGGAGGGTGTTCTAGAAGATTTTGAAATTACAAAGGAACAAATTTTATGTGTTGTGACAGATAACGCTTCTAACATGTTGAGCACAATTGAGAAGATGAACGCAGATGAAGAAGGTAACAAACAGATATTAGAGTTAGAGTAAGACAGCTCTGCAAGTATTGGAGAAAGTTTAGAAACTGAAGAGAATGCTGACATTTTTTTAGACAACTTTGTTGAAGAAGCATCGAAGCTTGCTACTATTCATCATATGCGATGTGCTGTTCATACACTGCAACTTGCCATAAGAGATGGATTAAAAGATAGCCATGCAGCTACACTAATTGGCAAATTACGGCAAGTAACTGTTGCAGCCAGGGCCCCAAAAACAGATGCAATTTTGAAAAGACGCGCAGGAAAAGGAGCCATTTTGGATTAAACAACTCGCTGGGGAAGCACTTATTTAATGGTGAAGCGTTTGCTTGAACTTAAAGACTTCATAGAAGAAATGGACAATGAAAATCTTGCATTAACTGAAAGCCAGTGGACACAAACAAAAGAGTTGGAGAACCTTCTTTCTCAGCCCTTCACTGTCACCAAGAGGTTGCAATGTGACGATCTAACCCCGGGTAAATTCCTCTTGGAATGGAAGAGCCTGTTATATCGGCTGAACAAAAATGGAGGGTTAATAGCTGAGGGCATTGCATCTTCAATGATGAAAAGAGAGAGTCTTTTGCTGGAAAATGAAATGTTGTTAGCGGCTATTTATGTCGACCCAATGATCGGACTTTTGTTGAACAGTGAACAGACTGCTACTGGGAAAAAGGCCCTCTATGATGTAGCAGTTCGCATGAAGGGATTACGACCTGAAATACCTCCACAGGATGAAGTTCTTTTAAGCAATAGTGGTAACTCAGGATCATCTTCTTCAAACGAAGAATTAGACTTTGATTCCTTCTTAGACAAAATGGAAGTTGCTAAAGGAAAGCTACGTCGCATAAGCGTTACAGAACCAGTAAATGTCAAAATAAAAAAAATCCAACAGGAGTTTTAAAAGGCACTAAAAGAAGTTGAAAAGTATGATCGCTCATCAAAACTTACTGTTGAAGAAGCCATCCTTGTTTATCCAGAGATCGTTAGTGATGTGGCCAGAATAGTTACTGCAATGCCACCCACCCAAGTCAGTGTTGAAAGATTAATACATATTACCCGCTTGCCGACTGCTCACGGTATATTTACTGCGGCAGTCAGCCCCTCACAGGCAGAGTGACGTAGGTCTACGTCGCTCGCCTGTGAGGCTCTGGGGAGCGAGCGCGCGCCCCCGCACGGTCACGGACCCCCCCCCCGTGCGTGTGACCAGCGGACCCGATGTCCGCCGGTCACTCGGCGATCGGCGGGGGAGAGGGAGAATGTCAGGCAGCTTGTGTAAACAAGCCACCTGTCATTCTCATCGCTGTAAAAACACTGATCACATGGATCTACTATGTAGATCCGTTGATCAGTGTCCTTACAGCTCAAGCCACAGCCAATCACAGTAGAAAGCACGCCCCTAGGGACACACACAGCCCCTCCCTCCCAAATAAAGTTAACCCCTTCACTACCAGTGTATTTTTACAGTAACAGTGCATATATATAGCACTGATTACTGTAGAAATGTCACTGGTAACCCCAAAAGTGTCAAAAATGTCAGTCAAGGGTCCGATCTGTCCGCCCCAATGTCGCAGTACCGCAAAAAAAATCGCAGATCGCCGCCATTACACGTTAAAAAAAAAAACACCAAAAATGACAGAAATCTTTCCCTTTGTTAGTAAACGCGATAACTTTTGCGCAAACCAATCAAAATACTCTGTTTGTGGGAAAAAAAGGACGCCAAATTCGTTTAGATACAGCGTCGCACGACCGCGCAATTGTCTGTTAAAGTCACGCAGTGCCGAATCGCAAAATACCCCCTGGTCGTTTAGCAGGAAAATCCTCCGGGGCTTAAGTGGTTAATACAGAGGAGTCGGGGAGTCTGAGTCGGAAGTACAAAAACCTGAGGAGTCGGAACATTTATCTACCGACTCCACAGCCCTGCTCTTGATACCAAATCAAGGTCAGGTTGCCCAAGAAAGATTGCAGTCACAACTGCCAGAAGAATTGTTCGGGATACAAAAGAACAATTAACAGATAACGTCAGGAGAAATGCAGGCTGCCTTGGAAAAAGACAGTTTGATTGTTTCAAGGAGCCCATTACAACAATCCTTGAACAAAAATAGGCTGCATGGTCAAGTTGCCAGAAGGAAACCTTTACTGAGCCGATGCCCCAAAAACGCCTGTTTACAATATGTCCAAGAACAATAACACTCCTCACAGCTTCAGGCACACTAAAATCTGGAGTCATTGATGTGAACCATGTGCACTTGATCTGTTTGATTTAGGGACTTTGAGCACTTATACAATTTGGTGGCCACAAAGGGTGTTGATGATCACTATTTGACACTATTGTGGCTTATTTATGCACACTTTTTTTATTATATGCTCACTGGATTGATTCATTTTTATCTATGTATTTTTTATTTATGCATTGGTTATGTACTAATGCTGTTCAGTTTATTTAATATGTTTACATTATATGTGCACTTTTTGAGCAGCACAGTTGGAATAGCATCTTTACATATTTTTACACACCCATAGCACAGGTGATATCTCAACATTATTTTGAATTCCTGAATACCTATGTGTCAGCCCCAGATGTTGACATGTGGGGGTGGGCCCTTAACCCAATGTAAGATCTGGCTCAAAGGCTAAGAGGAATTTTGGACAGGTGAACCAAGTGACAGGGTAGCAAATAAAAGGCAACTATTTATAGTGTACACCCTTATTTGGCAAAGTAGAGGTTCACTTTGCTGTGTGCCCATTCTCACTTGTGCATGCTCTAACAAATGTGATTTTGCATGTTAAGGCACGTTTTTGTGTCATACCACAATTCACAGGGTATGCACTTCTGCTCGTTTGGTGCGCCATAGCACAGTTGCTTTTTGAACCATTCAAAAACAATAGCAGCATACCTCTATGGACATATGCCTGTGGGTTGCAGTAATGCAAAAGAACATGCATTAACTGCAACACACAAGTATGAGCACAGACTTGGTTTTCGGACCAGAACAGAGCATGAGTTTTGCTGATTTTTAGTACTCTAGGTCTGAGTAGACCACTAGAGAGAGACCACTGCTCTAATACAGAGCACAGCAGTCTTTCTCTACAGCTCACTGCCGAAGATACTGTATTTTCCGGTGTATAAGGTGACTGGGCGTATAAGACGACCCCCTAATTTTCCAGTTAAAACAGGTTTTTGCCTTATACTTGCCCTATAAGGCTACCCCCTCTTCTGAGGCAACACCATTTCATAACCTCAGTTTTGATTTACCGTAAATAGTTTTAATCAAAATGGTTATGACTTACCGGTAATAATATTTAGCCCGCTGGATGTGTATACAGTAAGCTTCGGCTACTTACAGAACGTCCCTGTGCTGTAATACTCTATGTACCACGCTGAGCCAATCACGGCAAGCAGTGTATTCTATTAATGCATACAAAGCCTGCTCGGATTGGCTGAGTCAGAGAGGCAGGCTTATACATCCTTTCCCAATCTGAGCAAACTTTGTATGCATTAATAGAATACACTGCTTGCCGTGATTGGCTCAGCGTGGTACATAGAGTATTACAGCACAGGGACGTTCTGTAAGTAGCCGAAGCTTACTGTATACACATCCTGCGGGCTAAAATATTAATACATAAGTTCTGTATGTAGCAGAAGCTACAGTACACATTGGGGCACATCCAGTGGGCTAAAATATTTAATAGGGACATTCTGTAACTAGCTGAAGCTACAGTACCTGGCGTATAAGACGACCCCCGATTTTTGGGGTATCTTTTTTATTATAAAAAGTCATCTTATATGCTGGAAAATATGGTAGGAGTTTTCAGCTGGGCCCGAGGGAAGATTACAAAAATAACAAGCAGTAATATACAGTTGTGCTCAGAAGTTTACATACCCTGGCAGAATTTATGTTTTCGTGGCCATTTTTCAGAGAATATGGATGATAACACAAACCTTTCTTTCACTAATGGTTAGTGTTTGGCTGAAGCTATTTATTATCAATCAACAGTGCTTACTCTTTTTAAATCATAATGACAACAGAAACTACCCAAACGACCCTGATCAAAAATTTACATACCCTGGTGATTTTGGCCTGATAACATGCACACAAGTTGACACAAAGGGGTTTGAATGGCCATTAAAGGTAACCATCCTCACCTGTGATCTGTTGGTTTGTAATTAGTGTGTGTGTATAAAAGGTCAATGAGTTTCTGGACTCCTGACAGACCCTTGCATCTTTCATCCAGTGCTGCACTGATATTTCTGGATTCTGAGTCATGGGGAAAGCAAAAGAATTGTCAAAGGATCTGTGGAAAAAGTTAGTTGAACTGTATAAAACAGGAAAGGGATATAAAAAGCTATCCAAGGAATTGAGAATGCCAATCAACAGTGTTCAAACTCTAATCAAGAAGTGGAAAATGAGGGGCTCTGTTGAAACCAAACCATGGTCAGGTAGACCAACTAAAATTTCAGCCACAACTGCCAGGAAAATTGTTCGGGATGCAAAGAAAAACCAGAAAATAACTTCAGGTGAAATACAGGATTATCTAAAAACATGTGGTGTGGCTGTTTCAAGATGCACAAGGAGGCAATGGAAGAAAGATGGGCTGCATGGTCGAGTCTCCAGAAGAAAGCCAATACGACAAAGTATCCCGCTTACAATACATCAAACAGCACAGAGACAAGCCTCAAACCTTCTGGCACAAATTCATTTGGAGTGATGAGACCAAAATTTAGCTTTTTGGCCACAAACATAAAGGCTACATTTGGAGAAGAGTCAACAAGGTCTATGATGAAAGGTACACCATTCCTACTGTGTATCACGGAGGTGGATTGCTGATGTTTTGGGGATGTGTGAGCTACAAAGGCACATGAAATTTGGTCAGAAT